>NC_133408.1:44712500-45312500 GCF_049350105.2 Macaca mulatta
TCACCATGTTAATCAGGCTGGTCTTCAACTCTTGATCTCAGGTGATCCACCTGCCTTGGCCTCCCAAAGTGCTGGGATTACAGGCATGAGCCACCCCATGGCTGGCCGGAACTTTATTTTTGACATAACAAATTGAAAGATATATTGAAAATAATTCAATAAAATTCCAAAGAACATCATAAAATATATGGATGTTAAAATGGAAGAAAGGTTTTAAAAATGTTGATGAAAATATGTTTTCTAAGTCCTGAGGAAATGTACATCAGCTCCCATATATTTTCTTTTAATTGTAAGGAAAAATACATAGCATGAAATTTATTGTCTTAAAACATTTTTATGTGTACAGTTCAGTGGAGTTAAGTATATTCACATTGTGGTGCAACCAATCTCCAGAATTTATTCATCTTGCAAAACGGAACTCTTTATCCATTGAACAATTCAGGCCGGGCATGGTGGCTCACTCCTGCATTCCCAGCACTTTGGGAGGCTGAGGTGGGCAGATCACCTGAGATCAGGAGTTCCAGACCAGCCTGTCCAACATGGTGAAACCCCGTCTCTACCTAAAATACAAAAAAAAAATCACCAGGCGTGGTGGCATGCACCTGTAATCCTAGCTACTGGGGAGGCTGAGGCAGGAGAAACCAGTTGAACCCAGGAGGCAGAGGGTGCAGTGAGCTGAGATCACACCACTGCACTCCAGCCTGGGCGACAGAGTGAGACTCCATCTCAAAAAACAAAACCAAAAACAATTCACCATTCTTTCTCTTCTTGACTCCTGGTAACCACCATTCTACTTTCTATTTCTATGAATTTGACTACTCCAGGGACCTCATACAAATGGAATCACACAGTATTTGTCTTTTCTGTGACAGGCAAATGTGAACAAAAATTTCCTCAAAAGGGACTTTATTCCATTGAACAGTTTGCAAACTGGGGCAATGTAGCCTTGGTGTAAAACAAAGGTGTCATCCAGAGAACAAAAGGAGGGCTCAGTTGTTTGTGGTTTTTTTTTTTTTTTTTTTTTTTTTGAGACGGAGTCTCACTCTGTCGCCCAGGGTGGAGTTCAGTGACAGTTAGCTCACTGCAGCCTTGAACTCCCGGGCTCAAATGATCCTCCTGCTTCAGCCTTCCCAAGTGGGGGATTAGGGACTGAGCCACTGTAACTGGCCAAGGCTCAACTTTTTTTTTTTTTTTTTTTTTTTGAGATGGAGTCTCGCGCTGTCGCCCAGGCTGGAGTGCAGTGGCCGGATCTCAGCTCACCGCAAGCTCCGCCTCCCGGGTTTACGCCATTCTCCTGCCTCAGCCTCCCGAGTAGCTGGGACTACAGGCGCCCGCCACCTCGCCCGGCTATGTTTTTGTATTTTTTAGTAGAGACGGGGTTTCTCTGTGTTAGCCAGGATGGTCTCGATCTCCTGCCCTCGTGATCCGCCTGTCTCGGCCTCCCAAAGTGCTGGGATTACAGGCTTGAGCCACCGCGCCCGGCCAAGGCTCAACTTTTATAGCAAAAGTTCCCACAGACATTCTCAATCAGGTCCATTATGCAAATGAAGGATTCAAACTTGCTCATCTCTGATTGGTTGATGCAGCTGGGTACCGATTTGTTGATGCAGATGAGCCCTGATTGGTTGAGACAGGTGAGCTCTGATTGGTTGGTTCAGATGAGTTCCGAAAGTCTCAAAGTTAGACAGAGGTGTGGGTTTTCAGGGAACTCAGAGTATGTGCCTGACTTATAGTAGGCACATGTACATTTGCCTCTATTTGAATTTTGGCCCAAGTAACCACTTGGGATCCGTCTTGAAGGATTGGCTCTTTCAAGTTCACACATTTCACTTAGCATAATGTCCTCCCGCTTCATCCATGTTTTAGCAGGTCCCAGAATTTCCTTCCTTTTAAAGGCTGATTAATATTCTATTGTATGGGTTCTCAGAGGCTCTAACCTGTAATCCCAGCATTTTGGGAGGCTGAGGCAGGAGGATCGCTTGAGCCCAGGAGTTTGAGACTAGCCCTGGCAACATAGCAAGATCCCATCCCTATTAAAAAAAAAAAAAAAAAAAATCCGGGGGTGGTGGCTCACGCCTGTAATCCCAGTTCTCAGGGAGGCAGAGGCAGGAGGATAGCTTAAGCTCAAGAGTTGGAGTTCGAGACCTGCCTGGGCAATATTGCAAGACCCCATTCTCCAAAAAAAGGAAGAAACGAAAAAGACAAAAAAAAAAAAAAAAAAAAAAAAGCAGCAGCAGCCAAGACAACTTCCAAGTTTAACAGAGCTCATGCTTTTAACTGAGAAATTAGTAATGTGGACTAATGACTTACTACGTTTTCATAAAGTTCTCTTTCTTTCTTTCTTTCTTTCTTTCTTTCTTTCTTTCTTTCTTTCTTTCTTTTGTTTTTTTTTGAGATGAAATCTCACTCTGTAGGCCGGGCGCGGTGGCTCAAGCCTGTAATCCCAGCACTTTGGGAGGCCGAGACGGGCGGATCACGAGGTCAGGAGATCGAGACCATCCTGGCTAACACGGTGAAACCCCGTCTCTACTAAAAAAAATACAAAAAACTAGCCGGGCGAGGTGGCGGGCGCCTGTAGTCCCAGCTACTCGGGAGGCTGAGGCAGGAGAATGGCGTGAACCCAGGAGGCGGAGCTTGCAGTGAGCTGAGATCCGGCCACTGCACTCCAGCCTGGGCGACAGAGCGAGACTCCGTCTCAAAAAAAAAAAAAAAAAACGAAATCTCACTCTGTTCCCCAGGTTGGTCTTGAACTCGAGCTCAAGTGATCCACCTGCCTTGGCCTCCCAAAATGCTGAGATTACAGGTATGAGCCACCACGCCTGGCCCCACATGAAGTTTTCTTAATGGCCTGTAACTTCCTAACCCCTAGTTTAATTCTAGGAGTCTCCTGTTGCTGGTGTAAATTAAACAGCAGGGAAGAACAACTTCAGGTTTCAAGCTACCTTAAATCCTGGGAACAGAAGTCTGTCTCTGCTACTTTCTTGAAACTGATCTGATGTTCTGCACAAAAGCTCATGGCTGCCCTTCTGACTCAGATTGAAAATCAAAGTCCTAACAATGGCCCCTGGCCCCTGCCTCCTCCATGCCCTGTTCTCTGACCTCTCCTGCCTCCCTTCTGACTCCGGCCACACTAGCCTCTGGACCTTTCTGGAAGCCCAGTGGAGCGCTGCCTGCTGAAAGCTTTGCCCTGCAGCACCTTTTTGGGCTATTTTTCCCCAGAAGCCCACATGGCCCACTTCCTCCCTGCCTTTTTTTTTTTTTTTTTTAAGACAAGGTGTTGCTCTGTGCCCAGGCTGGAGTGCAGTGGTGTGATCACACAGCTCACTGCAGCCTCAGCCTTCCCAGGCTCAGGTGATCCTCGCATCCCAGCCTCCCAACTAGCTGCCTCCCTGCCTTTGTATCTTTGCTCCTAGTCACCTTCTTTAAAAAAAAAAAAAAAAAAAAAAGTTATTTAAGGTTAGTATATTTGTCGAATTAGCACAGTAGTATGATTTCCCAATTTACACATATTTACAATAAAAAAGTTGGGATAAATATTTCAACCATGGAAGGCATTGCTTTTGAATATCTAGAATATTCTTCCTTAATTCTGGATAGCAGAAGCATATGAATTACATAATCCTCTTTGCTTAAATATTATTCACAATGGCACAATGATTTAGAACACAATTCCATCTCTAAAGAGCAGGTTTTGGCCGGGCGCGGTGGCTCACGCCTGTAATCCCAGCACTTTAGGAGGCCGAGTGGGCGGATCATGAGGTCAGGAGATCGAGACTATCCTAGCTAACGCAGTGAAACCCCATCTCTACTAAAAATACAAAAAATTAGCCGGGCGTGGTGGCGGGCGCCTGTAATCCCAGCTACCCAGGAGGCTGAGGCAGGAGAATGGCATGAACACGGGAGGCGGAGCTTGCAGTGAGCCGAGATCGCACCACTGCACTCTAGCCTTGACAACAGAGTGAGACTCTGTCTCAAAAAAAAAAAAAAAAAAGCAGGTTTTAAAACCCTCTTTTTAATTGAGTGTGAATAAAAGTATGAAAAGGATTCTGACTGCCCGGGCTAAAATGGTAATCTTGCTCAGATTATCATTAAAAAAAATTTTTTTTTAATGATAAGAGCTGTGGTAAAAGATCTCAGCCTTTATTGTCTTTAAACAATTTTTATCATATAATCATGTAAAATTTCCCATTGTAACCATTTTTTAAGGAACCAGTTCAGTTTCATTACATACATTCACATGGTGCAACCATCACTACCGTCGAGAACATTTTTTTTTTTTTTTGAGACGGAGTCTCGCTCTGTTGCCCAGGCTGGAGTGCAGTGGCCCAATCTCAGCTCACTGGAAGCTCCTTCTCCCGGGTTCACGCCATTCTCCTGCCTCAGACTCCCAAGTAGCTGGAACTACAGGCGCCAGCCACCTCACCCTGCTAGTTTTCTTTTTTTGTATTTTTTAGTAGAGACGGGGTTTCACCATGTTAGCCAGGATGGTCTCGATGTCCTGACCTTGTGATCCGCCCATCTCGGCCTCCCAAAGTGCTGGGATTACAGGCGTGAGCGACCACGCCCGGCCGAGAACATTTTTTCACCTCGCAAAACAGTAACTCTGACCTCATTAAACCCTCATTCCCCATTCCCCCTCCCCCAGAGCCTGGCATCTACCATTCTACTTTCCGTGTCTGTGAATTTGACTACTCTAGTGACCTCATATAAGTGGAATCATATAAAGCATATATGAGGTGACTCACATCAGTGGCATCTAGTATTTGTCCTTTGTCTTCCAGGCTTGTCCGTGTTGCAGCAGGTGTCAGAATTTCTGCCCTGTTAAGGTTGAATAATATTCCATTGTATGGATGGACCACATTTTGTTAATTCATTCATCCGTGATGGGTACTTGGGTTGGTTCCACCTTTTGGTTCTTGTGAATATGCCTGTAGTTCATTCTTACACTGTTAATAAAGATATACCCAAGACTGGGTAATTTATAAAGAAAAAGAGGTGTAATGGACTCACAATTTCACATGCCTGGGGAAGTCTCACAATCACGGTGGAAGGCGAAGGAGGAGCAAAGGCACATCTTACATGGCAGTAGGCCAAGAGGGTATGTGCAGGGGAATGCCCCTTTATTAAACCATCAGGTCTCATTTGAGGTCAGGAGTTTGAGACCAGCCTCGCCAACAGGGCAAAACCCCATCTCTACTAAAAATACGAAAATTAGCTGTGTGGCTGGGTGCGGTGCCTCACACCTGTAATCCCAGCACTTTGGGAGGTCGAGGTGGGCAGATCATGAGGTCAGGAGATCCAGACTATCCTGACTAACATGGTGAAACCCTGTCTCTACTAAAAATACAAAAAATTTGCCAGGCGTGGTGGCAGATGCCTATAGTCTCAGCTACTCAGGAGGCTGAGGCAGGAGAATGGTGTGAACCCAGGAGTCGGAGCTTGCAGTGAGCCCAGATTGCGCCATTGCACTCCAGCCTGGGTGACACAGAGAGACGCTGTCTCCAAAACAAACAAACAAACAAACAAAATTAGCCTGTAATTTTGGCATGTGCCTGTAATCCCTTGTGTGGTGGCATGTGCCTGTAATCCCTTGTGTGGTGGCCTGTGCCTGTAATCCCTACTACTCAGGAGGCTGAGGCAGGAGAATCACTTGAACCCAGAAGACAGAGGTTGCAGTGAGCCGAGATCGCGCCATTGCACTCCAGCCTGGGGGACAAGAGCAAGACTCTGTCTAACAAAACAAAACAAAACAAAACAAAAACCAACATTTAGGGAAATGGAAGTCATTGTAATGAAATATTTTACCTCATTTTATCCCAGCACACCCCCCAGATCCTCCCTGGAAAAAAAGGGTAAAGAATTTGATAATACTCAAGAGTGTTTGATGTATTTGGAAGCAGAAAAGTAAGATGTTTACTTGGGAAACATAAATATTTGGAGTCTACCCATCTAGGAAAAATCATACATGAACTCTTTCAGGCACTGAGAATTCCAGATATAAAGATTAAAAATGATATATTTAATTGCAACATTTGCTTCTTAAAAATTTGGCAGCCAGGTTTGTTAGTTCACGCCTGTAATCCCAGAATTTTGGGAGGCTGAGATAGGAGGATCACTTGAGGTTGAAGTTCAAGACCAGGCTGGACAGCATAGCGAGACCTTGTCTCTACTTAAAAAAAAAAAAAAAATTGGCCAGCCATGGTGGCTCACACCTGTAATCCCAGCACTTTGAAAGACTGAGGTGGGTGGATCACCTGAAGTCGGGAGTTCAAGACCAGCCTGACCAAGATGGAGAAACCCCGTTTCTAGTAAAAATACAAAATCAACTGGGTGTAGTGGTGCATGCCTGTAATCTTGGCTACTTGAGAGGCTGAGGCAGGAGAATCTCTTGAACCCGGGAGGCAGAGGTTGCTGTGAACCGAGATCTTGCCATTGCACTCCAGCCTGGGCAACAAGAACAAAACTCCATCTCAAAAAAAAAAGACCAGCTGCGGTGGCTCACACGTGTAATCCCAGAACTTTGGGAGGCCGAGGTGGGTGGATCACCTGAAGTCAGTTTGAGACCAGCCTGGCCAACATGGCAAAACCTTGGCTCTACTAAAAATACAAAAATTAGCCGGGCATGGTGGAAGGCACCTGTAATTCCAGCTACTTAGGAGGCTGAGGTAGGAGAATCACTTGAGCCCAGGAGCCAGAGGTTTCAGTGAGCTGAGATTGAGCCACTGCACTCCAGCCTGGGCAACAGAGTGAGACTCTGTCTCAAAAAAAAAAAAAAAAAAAAAAAAAAAGGAATAGCCAGGCAAGGTGGCATGTGCCTGTAGCCCCAGCTACTCAAGAGGCTGAGATGAGAGGATTGTTTGAGCCCAGGAGGTCGAGGATGCAGTGAGCCGTGATCGTGCCACTGCACTCCAGCCTGGGTGACAGAGTGAGACCCTGTCTCTAAAAAAAAAATAAAAATGTGGCGGGGCACCGTGGCTCACGCCTGTAATCCCAGCACTTTGGGACACCAAGGTGGGTGGATCATCTGAGGTCAGGAGTTCAAGACCAGCCTGGGCAATATGGTGAAACCCCGTTTCTACTAAAAATACAAAAATTATCTGGGTGGCACGTGCCTGTAATCCCAGCTACTCGGGAGGCTGAGGCAGGAGAATGGCGTGAACCTGGGAGGCAAAGCTTGCGGTGAGCAAGATAGCGCCATTGCACTCCAGCCTAGGCCACAGAGCAAGACTCCATCTCAAAAAAAAACAAAAAAACAAAAAAACAAAAATTAGCCAGGCATGGTGGCGGGCGCCTGTAATCCCAGTTACTCGGGAGGCTGAGGCAGGAGAATTGCTTGAACCTGGGAGGTAGAGTTTGCAGTGAGCCGAGATCGCACCACTGTACTCCAGCCTGGGCAATAGAACCAGATTCTGTCTCAAAAAAAAAAAAAAAAAAAAGAATTTATTTCCAGTTTCCCACTTAGAAAAGGCTTTCTTTATTTGTTCAGTTTAATATGAAGTTTTACTACATTTTGCAAAGTGATCTTAGCCACATATCATGTAAGTAACAAAGAACAAGTTCTCCCATTTGAATTTCTGAAAGAGATGCGATTTATAGGGGCTCCTCTTGGAGTTTCATATTCCAAATGGTCAGTTAAAAACAGCCTCTGAAGAGCAACAACCTTTAAAATGTATTTGCCAAAAAGCAAGCATTACATTTTTATTTATTTTTTAAAACTTTATTTAATTATTATTATTATTATTATTATATATATATATTTTTTTGAGACGGAGTCTCGCTCTGTCCCCCAGGCTGGAGTGCAGTGGCCGGATCTCAGCTCACTGCAAGCTCCGCCTCCCGGGTTCACGCCATTCTCCTGCCTCAGCCTCCCGAGTAGCTGGGACTACAGGCACCCGCCACCTCGCCCGGCTATTTTTTTGTATTTTTTAGTAGAGACGGGGTTTCACTGTGTTAGCCAGGATGGTCTCGATCTCCTGACCTCGTGATCCGCCCGTCTCGGCCTCCCAAAGTGCTGGGATTACAGGCTTGAGCCACCGCGCCCGGCTATTATTATTTTTTTGGGGATGGAGTCTTGCTCTGTTGCCCAGGCTGGAGTGCAGTGGCATGATCTCCGCTCACTGCAACCTCCACCTCCCAGGTTCAAGCGATTCTCCTGCCTCAGCCTCCTGAATAGCTGGGACTACAGGCCCCCGCCACCGCGCCCGGCTAATTTTTTGTATTTTTAGTAGAGACGGGCTTTCGCTGTGTTAGCCAGGATGGTCTCGATCTCCTGACCTTGTGATCCACCCTCCTCGGCCTCCCAAAGTGTTGGGATTACAGGCGTGAGCCACCATGCCAGCCTAATTTTTGTATTTTTAGTAGAGACGGGGTTTCTCCAGGTTGGCCAGGCTGGTTTCGATCTCCTGACCTCAGGTGATCCGCCTGCCTTGGCCTCCCAAAGTTCTGGGATTACTGGCGTGAGTCACTGCGCCTGGCTGGAAATAACTTCTTAAATTGTCTTTTAACCATTAAGTTTTGCCTCCAATGTGGCTCCTTGCCACTGTCACTTTTATTTATTTTTTATTTTTTTTTTAGAGCTAAGTTCTCTTGAATAAAGCTGAAAATTCTTATGTTGAAAGGTACTTCCTTCTGTTATTTTATCACCTTCCTGGTTTTGTCTAATCTCACCCAGATTACAGTCATATTTCTTGTTCTTTTTAAGGTGCATTTAACAATTTCAAGCACAGAGTCTTTGTTCTGTGATCTTGATGTTTTGTGTACTCCCGGATGTATTTTGGAACTCTTTAAACAGAAGAATGTTTGCTTTAAATATTCTTAATGTCTTTAAACCTACTTTGTCATATTCAGCTTCTAAAATTTTCATGTGTGCTGATGAGGTCTTTTATTTAGAGTGTTTTGTTTTAATTAAGCCCGTCTTAAGAGACGTTCAGTTTTTGCCAAGCGTCTGCTTTCTCCCTTACAAACCAGTTGTATTTATAACATTCGTAAACTAAATTATTAACAAAGGCGAAATTTTAGCTACACCCTGTCTTTGTCTTCCAGATTCGAGGTGGAATTAAAGAGAGTAAGAGCAGGCTAAAACAAAACACGATGACAAATCAGGATGCTATAAACATGCATGAGCTTTATTTTAAATATTTTCTTAAATGCGGGTTTTCCTTTTTTTTTTTTTTTTTTTTTTTTTTGAGACGGGAGCTCACTCCGTTGCCCAGGTTGGAGTGCAGTGGCGCGATCTTGGCTCACTGCAACCTCTGCCTCCTGGGTTCAAGCCATTCTCCTGCCTCAGCCTCCTGAATAGCTGGGACTACGGGCATGTGCCGCCATGCCTGGCTAATATTTGTATTTTTAGTAGAGATGGGGTTTTGCCATGTTGCCCAGACTGTAAATGCTGTTTTTTAAAAATTGTTTCAGAGAACAAATCTCATCTCTGAAAAGATCGCTAAAGGAGGTTGCTATATTTGAAAGCATTGTGTTTTAGTTTTCAATATGCATGCTTCAGCTATGGCGAAAGGCTACAGTGGAAACTTCAATTCTTCCTTTGTTCAACTAGGCTGCAATTAAAAACTAAAGTTTATTTTTTTGACTACTATAATGTATGTCCACATAGCAAAATATATAGAAAGTTCAGGAAAATAGAGGCAGGAAAATTAAAGTCATTTTACCAAACGGTAACCAATGTTATTATTTCGGTCGGTTTTGTTGGGAATATTGTACATTTAATCCTTTTCTTTTTATTATTATCTTGTATTATTATTATTATTTTCTGAGACCGGGTCTCACTCTGTCACCCAGGCTGGAGTGTGGTGGCACGATCATGGCTCACTGCACCCTCAATCTCCTGGGCTCAAGGGATCCTCTTGCCTCAGCTTCTTATGTAGCTGGGACCACAGGTGTGCACCACCATGCCTGGCTAACTTAAAATTTTTTGTAGAGACAGGGTCTCACTTTGTTGCCCAGGCTGGTCTTGAACTCCTGGGCTCAAGCTATCCTCCTGCATTGGCCTCCCACGGTATTGGTCTTACACGCGTGAGCCATAGCACCTGGCCCCTATATACATTCTTTTATCCTGCTTTTTTTCTTTTGTTTTGTTGTTGTTGTTGTTGTTTTTCCTCAGCCTCCCAAATAGCTGGGATGACAGGAATGCACCACCATGCCCTGCTAATTTCGCACTTTTAGTAGAGATGGGGTTTTCTGCCTCAGCCTCTCAAATAGTTGGGATTACAGGCCGGCACCACCACGCCCTGCTAATTTTGTGTTTTCAGTAGAGACGGGGTTTCGCCATGTTGGTCAGGCTGGTCGCAAACTCCTGGCCTCAGGCGATTCACCCGTCTCAGCCTTCCAAAGTGCTGGGATTACAGGCGTGAGCCACCACGCCCGGCTTTTTTTTTTTTTTTTTTTTATGACAGGGTCATTCTCTGTCGCCCAGGCTGGAGTGCAGTTATGTAATCATAGCTCACTTCAGCCTTGACCTCCCAGACTCAAGTGATCCTCTCATCTCAGCCTTCCCAGTAGCTGAGACCGCTGGCATATGCCACCATGCCTGGGTGCAAGCTCCACCTCCCGGGTTCACCCCATTCTCCTGCCTCAGCCTCTGGAGTAGCTGGGACTACAGGCGCTCGCCACCACACCCGGCTAATTTTTTTGTATTTTTAGTAGAGACGGGGTTTCACCGCATTAGCCAGATTGGTCTCGATCTCCTGACCTTGTGATCTGCCCGCCTTGGCTCCCAAAGTGCTGGGATTACAGGCGTGAGCCACTGTGCCCGACCATGCCTGGGTAGTTTTTATATATTTTATACAGATGAAATTTCCCTTTGTTTCCCAGGCTAGTGTCAAACTCCTGGGCTCAAGCAATCCTCATGCCTTAGCCTCCCGAGTAGCTGGGACTACAGGAGTGTGCTACCACGCCTAATTTTTCTTTTTCTTTTCCTTTCTTTCCTTTTTTTTTTTTTGAGATGGAGTTTCGATCTTTCGTTCAGGCTGGAGTGCAATGGCGAAATCTCGACTCACTGCAACCTCTGTCCCCTGTCCCCCAGGTGATTCTCCTGCCTTAGCCTCTCGAGTAGCTGGGATTATAATTGGCCGGGCATAATTTTTCTTTTTTTTTTTTTTAGACGGAGTCTGGCTCTGTCGCCCAGGCTGGAGTGCAGTGGCCGGATCTCAGCTCACTGCAAGCTCCGCCCCCCGGGTTTACACCATTCTCCTGCCTCAGCCTCCTGAGTAGCTGGGACTACAGGCACCCGCCACCTCGCCCGGCTAGTTTTTTGTATTTTTTGAGTAGAGATGGGGTTTCACCATGTTAGCCAGGATGGTCTCGATCTCCTGACCTCGTGATCCGCCCGTCTCGGCCTCCCAAAGTGCTGGGATTACAGGCTTGAGCCACTGCGCCCGGCCAATTTTTCTTTTTGTAGACAAGGGGTCTCCCTATATTGCCCATGTTGGTCTCGAACTCTTAGCCTCATGCGATCCTCCCGTCTTGGCCTCCCAAAGTGTTGGGATTACAGGCGTGAGCCATGGACCCTAGCCAGATTCCATTTTTGATAGTAGCGTAAGCCAAATACAAGTAAAAACATTTGCTCCTTTTCCTTTTACATGGATTCTCAAGGAGGGAGAAGTATATTCCTACCACCTGGACCACTGATTGTGTTGATTTGAAAATGGCATCATGGACACTGGCTCGGTATTGCAGTACTAAAATGTTCCTATCTGTGTGTCTTTGAGAAGTCACCATATAGAGACAGCTCTCTTCTTTTTTTTTTGAGACAGGGTCTCACTGCTCTGTCGCCCAAGCGTGTTGCAATCACAGCTCACTGCAGCCTCAACCACCCAGGCTCAAGCAATTTCCTCCCTCCTGAGTCTCCCATGTAGCTGGGACCACAGGCATGCACCACCATGCTGGGCTATTTTTTTTTTTTTTTTTGGAGAGACAGGGTCTCACTATGTTACCTAGGCTGATCTTGAACTCCTGGGCTCAAGTGATCCTCCCACCTTGGCCTCCTAAAATGCTGGGATTACAGGCCTGAGTCACCATGCCCAGCATGGCTAATATATGTTATTAGCCACTTAGCTAATATTAGCTGTTTTCATAATAGCTAACATATGTGCCACACACATAATGTAAATGATCTATAATCCTAATAACAACTCTGTATGGCAGATATTATTGTCTTCATTAATAAACCAAAAGGCCGAGGTCCAGAGAGGTCAACCATCTTATCTTAGGTCACACAGCAGATGAGTTAGAGTAACCTTCTCTTCATTCTGAGAGCACTTAGATTGGGGACCATATACACATTTTAAATTGAAGTGAAAATTCACATAAAATTGGCTGGTTTGGGCTGGGTACAGTAGCTCATACCTGTAATCTCACATACTGTAATCTCACATACCGTAATCTCACATACTGTAATCTACAGTAGCTCATACCTGTAATCTTTGGAAGGCTGAGATGAGAGGATCTCTTGAACTTAGAAGTTCAAGACCAGCCTGGGCAACATAGTGAGACCCCTTCTCTACAAATAGTAAAAAAAATTAGCTGGGCATGGTGGCATGTGTTTGTGGTCTCAGCTACTTAGGAGGCTGAGGCTGAGGCAGGAGGATTGCCTGAGCCCAGGAAGTCGAGGCTGCAGTGAGCTGTGATCACACCACTGCACTCTAGCCTGTGTGACAGAGTAAGACCCTGTCTCAAAAATAAAATAAACCATTCTAAAGTGAGCAATTCAGTGGCAATTTAGTGCATTCACAGTGTTGTGCAACCATCACCTCTATCTAGTTCCAAAACATTTTCATTACCTCTAAAGGAGATCTTGTACCCATTAAACAGTTACTCTTCATTCTTCCTCCCTCCAGCCCCTGGCTACCACCAGAGTGCTTCCTATCTCTATGGAGTCATCTATTATAGATTTTATTTTATTTTATTTTAGACAGAGTCTCACTCTGTCACCCAGGCTGGAGTGCAATGGCATGATCTTGGCTCACTGCAACCTCCACCTCCCAGGTTCAAACAATTCTCCTGCCTCAGCCTCCCAAATAGCGGAGATTACAGGTACCCACCACCACACCTGGCTAATTTTTTTGTATTTTTAGTAGAGACGGGTTTTCACCATGTTGGCCAGGCTGGTCTCGAACTCCTGATCTCAGATGATCTACCCGCCTCGGCCTCCCAAAGTGCTGGGATTACAGGCGTGAGCCACCACGCCCAGCCTATTTTATTTTATTTTATTTTATTTTATTTTATCTTTTGAGATAGAGTCTCACTCTGTTGCCCAGGCTGGAGTACAGTGGTGCAATCTCGGCTCATTGCAACCTCCCCCTCTCGGGTTCAAGCAATTCTCCTGCCTCAGCCTCCGGAGTAGGTGGGATTATAGGCACGCGCCACCATGCCCGGCTAATTTCTGTATTTTTAGTAGAGACAGGGTTTCACTATGTTGTTTAGGCTGGTCTCAAATCTCTGACCTCAAGTGATCTGCCCGCCTCGGCTTCCCAAAGTGCTGGGATTACAGGCACGAGCCACCGCACCTGGCCCTATTATAGATATTTTATATAAGTGGAATTGTATAATGTGTGGCTTTCTGCCTCTGGCTTCTTTCACTCAGCAGAATGTTTTCAAGCTTTATCTGTGTGGTTGCACGTGTCAGTACTTCTTTCCTTTCTATGGCTGAGAAATATTCTATGGTTCGTATACTGCAATTTGTTTATCTATTTGTCCATATATGGGCATTTGCGAAGTTTCTACCTTTTGACTGTTGTGAATAATGCTGCTTTAAACTTGCGTGTATGTGTGTTCATCTGAGCACCTGATCTCAGTTCTTTTGGGTACGTACCTAGGAGTGGAATTGCTGGGTCATATGGTAAATCTATGTTTAACTTTTTGAGGAACTGCCAGACCGTGTTCCACAGCAACTGCCCCATTTTACAATCTCTTCATCAACATATGAGGTCGGCCGGGCGCGGTGGCTCAAGCCTGTAAGCCCAGCACTTTGGGAGGCCGAGACGGGCGAATCACGAGGTCAGGAGATCGAGACCATCCTGGCTGACACGGTGAAACCCCGTCTCTACTAAAAAATACAAAAAAAAAAAAACTAGCCGGGCGAGGTGGCGGCGCCTGTAGTCCCAGCTACTCGGGAGGCTGAGGTAGGAGAATGGCGAGAACCCGGGAGGCAGAGCTTGCAGTGAGCTGAGATCCGGCCACTGCACTTCAGCCTGGGCGGCAGAGCGAGACTCCATCTCAAAAAAACAAAACAAAACAAAACAAAACAAAACAAAAAACATATGAGGTCTCCACATCCTCTCATACGGATCATATCTCTCTCTCTCTCCCTCTTTTTTTGAGACACTGTCTCACTCTGTTACCCAGGCTGGCATGACCTGGTATAATCAGGGCTCGCTGCAGCCTTGACCTCCTAGGATCAAGCCATCCTCCTGCCTCAGCCTCCCAAATAGCTGGGACTACAGGTGCATACCATTTAATAATTAAAAAAAAAAAAAAACTAGTCTGATATGGCGGCACATGCCTGTAGTCCTACCAATTGGGGAGGTCGAGGTGAGGGGATCACGTGAGGCCAGGAGTTGCCACAGTGAGCTGTGATCTTAATTTTTTAAAAATTAGCTTAGCAGGCCAAGCGCAGTGGCTCATGCCTGTAATCCCAGCACTTTCGGAGGCCGAGGTGGGCGGATCACGAAGTCAGGAGATCGAGACCATCTTGGCTAACACAGTGAAACCCCGTCTCTGCTAAAAATACAAAAAATTAGCCAGGCGTGGTGGCAGGCGCCTGTAGTCCCAGCTACTCGGGAGGCTGAAGCAGGAGAATGGCGTGAACCCGGGAGGCGGAGCTTGCAGTGAGCTGAGATTGCGCCACTGCACTCCAGCCTGGGCGATGAGCAAGACTCCATCTCAAAAAAAAAAAAAAAAAAAAAAAAAAATTAGCTTAGCCGCGTTCAGCTAATTAAAGATTTTTTTTTGTAGGGACAGGGTCTCACGATGTTACCCACGCTGGTCTCGAACTCCTGGGCTCAAGTGATCCTCCCACCTTGACCTCCCAAGTGCTGGGATTACAGGAGTGACTCATCGGGCCCAGTTTTTAAAAATTTATTTTATTTTTTTGAGACGGAGTTTTACTCCGTCTCTCAGGCTGGAGTGCAACGGCTCGATCTCAGCTCATTGCAACCTCCACCTCCCGGGTTCAAGTGATTCCCCTGCCTCAGCCTCCTGAGTAGCTGGGATTACAAACGTGCACCACCACGTCCAGCTAATTTTGTATTTTTAATAGAGACGGATTTCTTCATGTTGGTGAGGCTGGTCTCGAACTCCTGACCTCAGGTGATCTGCTCGTGTTGGCTTCCTAAAGTGGTGGGATTACAGGCGTGAGCTGCCATGCCCAGCCTTTTTTTTTTTTTTTTAAGAGATAGAGCATGTTTACCTGTGTAACAAACCTGCCACGTCCTGCACATGTACCCCAGAACTTTAATAAAGTTAAAAAAAGAAAAAAAGAGAGAATCTCACTCTTAAAAACAAAAGCTGGGGTGCGGTGGTGTGATCAAACTGTAGTTTTGAACTCCTGAACTCAAGTGATTCTCTTACCTCAGCCTCCAAAGTAGCTGGGACTACAGGCACGCACCACCATGCCCAGCTAATTTTTGTATTTTTTAGAGATAGAGGTGAGAATATCAGTATGTTGCCCAGGGTGGTCTTGAACTCCTGGGCTCAAGCAATCCTCCTGCCTCAGCTCCTGCAACAGCTCCTGCAACATGCTGGGATTTCAGGCGTGAACCACAGTGCCCAGCCAGGAACCATAACTTGAAGATGGGTGGATCTTCTCTGATTCTCTGTCACGTGGTTTGTTCATAATCAGTTTCGATAACCTCCACTGCTGTTTCCCTCTGCAATTCACATGATGGAATGTTGACTGAGGGCCAGCTTTTGGGATCTGATAATGGCCCTTAAATTTTTTTTTTTTTTCTGAGACAGGGTCTCTCTCTGTTACCCAGGCTGGAGTGTAGTGGCACGATCATAGCTCACTTCAGCCTCAACATCCTGGGATCAAGACATCCTCCCACCTCAGCCTCCCAAGTAACTGGGACTACAGGTGCCCACCACCACACATGGCTGATTTTTTTAATTTTTATTTTTAGTAGAGGCAGGGTTTCACTATGTTGCCCGGGCTGGTCTCAAACTGCTGAGATTAAGTGATTCTCCCACCTCAGCCTTGCAAAGTGCTGGGATTCAGGTGTAAGCCACCACGTCTGCCTCCTTTAATTCTTTTAACTTGACATTTCACACAATTGTATGAGCTGGGAGGGACTTTGGAGGAAATGTAGGTTGAACGTAACCCTTCTCCCCTTTCTTTTTTTTTTTTTTTTGAGACGGAGTCTGGCTCTGTCGCCCAGGCTGGAGTGCAGTGGCTGGATCTCAGCTCACTGCAAGCTCCGCCTCCCGGGTTTGCGCCATTCTCCTGCCTCAGCCTCCCGAGTAGCTGGGACTACAGGCGCCCGCCACCTCGCCCGGCTATTTTTTTGTATTTTTTAGTAGAGACGGGGTTTCACTGTGTTAGCCAGGATGGTCTCGATCTCCTGACCTCGTGTTCCGCCCGTCTCGGCCTCCCAAAGTGCTGGGATTACAGGCTTGAGCCACTGCGCCCGGCCTCTCCCCTTTCTTTGGAACAGAAATCTATGCCTTTAGTCACGCCCGTAGTGCCAACACTTTGGGAGGCTAAGGCGGGCAGATCACGAGGTCAGGAGATCGAGACCATCCTGGCTAACATGGTGAAACCCTGTCTCTACTAAAAATACAAAAAATTAGCCAGGCGTGGTGGCGGGCGCCTGTAGTCCCAGCTACTGGGGAGGCTGAGGCAGGAGAATGGCATGAACCCGGGAGGGGGAGCCTGCAGTGAGCCAAGATTGTGCCACTGCACTCCAGCCTGGGTAACAGAGTGAGACTCCATCTCAAAAAAAAAAAAAAACGTAGTGGTTCAGAGAGGGCTCCCCAGAGGAGGGGACATGTTGAGTTGACCAGGGAAAGAAAGCAGGAAGGTGTGTTTCTGGCAGAGGAAAAGTCACAAGCAACATTTTCTGTTTCTTTTTTTGAGATGGAGTCTTGCTGTGTTGCCCAGGCTGGAGTGCAGTGGTGTGAGCTCGGCTCACTGCAACCTCTGCCTCCTGAGTTCGTGCGATTCTCCTGCCTCGGCCTCCTGAGTAGCTGGGATTACTGGTGCACACCACCACTCCTGCTAATTTTTGTATTGTTAGTAGAGACGGGGTTTCACCATGTTGGCCAGGCTGGTCTGGAAATCCTGACCTCAAGTGACCCACCTGCCTTGGCCTCCCAAAATACAGGGATTATAGGCATGAGCTACTGTTCCCGGCCTATTTTGTTTGTTTACTATTGAGACAGGGTCTTGCCCTGTCGCCCAGGCTGGAGTGCAGTGGGGCCATCATAGCTCACTATAGCCTCCAGCTTCTGGGCTCAAGCAATCCTCCTGCCTCAGCCTCCTGAATAACTAGGACTATAGGTGTGCACCACCACACCTGGCTAATTTTTGTATTTTTAGTAGAGATGGGGTTTCACCCTCTTAGCGAGGCTGGTCTTGAACTCCTGACTTCAGGTGATTCACCTGCCTCAGTCTCCCAAAGTGCTGGGATTATAGGCGTGAGCCACTGCACCTGGCTGCAAGCAACATTTACCAACTTGGTCCTGTGCACTATGATGCCCACCACATTCAGGGGGCTGGTGGTTTGGTGGTTAACATCAGAGGAGGGTTGATATCACACTTCATCATCTTTCCACGTCTTCAGTCTTTCGTGGTGTTTCTTGACCTGAGAGTCACAGCCTCATCTTCACTCCTTGTCTTGGGTTTTCTAGGAGACACTTTGTTTTGATACTCGGGGATAGGCAAATGCAATGTCTGGAATAAATGTATGTGTTATTAAATTTCACCCCTAAATGAATAATTCTTGCTGAGGTGCACAGAGTACAATGTGAGGAAGTAACATGAGCCTTAGAATCCACAGAAACTCAGACCTATGTGGTGGGATGGGAACATCCTCCAGCAATTGAAATCAAATCAAGCTACTAATCATGTCCTCTCCATAGAACCTTTTTATTTGTTTGTTTGTTTATTTATTTATTTATTTTCGAGACAGAGTCTTGCTCAGTCACCCACTGGAGTGCGGTGCTGTGATCTTGACTCATTGCAACCTCTGCCTCCCAAGTTCAAGCAATTCTCCTGCCTCAGCCTCCCAAGTAGCTGAGATTATAGGCACCCGCCACTACACCTGGCTAATTTTTGTATTTTTAGTAGAGATGGGGTTTCACCATGTTGACCAGGCTGGTCTTGAACTCCTGGCCTCAAGTGATCTGCCCAACTCAGCCTCCCAAAGTGCTGGGATTATAGGTGTGAGCCACTATGCCCAGCTCCCAGCTTTTTTTTTTTTTTTTTTTTTTTTGAGACAGGGTCTCACTCTGTTGCCCAGGCTAGAGTGCAGTGGTGTGATCATAGATCATAGCTCACTGCAGCTTCCAACTCCTGGCCTCAAGTGATCCTCTCACCTTGACCTCCAAAATAGCTAGGACTACTGGCATGTGCCACCATATCAGGTTAGGTTTTTAAAAATATTATTATTGGCCGGGCGCGGTGGCTCAAGCCTGTAATCCCAGCACTTTGGGAGGCCGAGACAGGCGGATCACGAGGTCAGGAGATCGAGACCATCCCGGCTAACACGGTGAAACCCCGTCTCTACTAAAAAATACAAAAAAAAACTAGCTGGGCGAGGTGGTGGGCGCCTGTAGTCCCAGCTACTCGGGAGGCTGAGGCAGGAGAATGGCCGGAACCCGGAAGGTGGAGCTTGCAGTGAGCCGAGATCCGGCCACTGCACTCCAGCCTTGGCGACAGAGCGAGACTCCGTCTCAACAACAACAACAAAAAAAAATATTATTATTGCAGAGATGGAGTCTTTCCATGTTGCCCAGGCTAGTCTTGAACTCCTGGACTCAAGTGATCCGCCTGCCTCAGCCTCCCAAAATGCCGGGATTACAGACATGAGCTACCATGCCCTGCCCAAAGTTCAATTTGATTTCATGGCCAAGCCTCTTCCACCCCAGCCCCTTCCCTGGCTCTGGAATTTCCCACCAGAAGGTGGGCTTGTGCTGTTTCATCTTCAGAATCAGCAATGAGTCTGCTGTGCATCAGGCAGGTGACTTAGTGGGCAGCTCCCCTTAACTTCTGGCTGTGGGAGATTCAGATAAAGTCCAACTAGCAGGCCAGGCGTGGTGGGTCACACCTGTAATCCCAGCACTTTGGGAGGCCAAGGTGGGTGGATCACTTGAGGCCAGGAGTTCAAGACCAGCCTGGCCAACGTGGTGAAACCCCGACTCTGCTAAAAATACAACCACTCTGGCTAATACAGTGAAACCCTGTCTCTACTAAAAATACAAAAAATTAGCCAGGCGTGGTGGCGGGTGCCTGTAGTCCCAGCTACTCCAGAGGCTGAGGCAGGAGAATGGCGTGAACCCGGGAGGCGGAGCTTGCAGTGAGCCGAGATTGCGCCACTGCGCTCCAGCCTGAGCAACAGAGCGAGACTCAGCTCCCCCCGCCCAAAAAAAAAAAAATACAAAAGTTAGCCAGGTGTGGTAGTACAGGCTTGTGGTCCCAGCTACTCAGGAGGCTGAGGCAGAAAAATAGCTTGAGCTCGGGAGCGGGAGGTTGCAGTGAGCTGAGATCGCGGCACTGCACTGCAGCCTGGGGGACAGGGTGAGACTCTGTCAAAAAAAAAAAAAAAAAAACTCAAATGAAAAACAAAGTCCAAGTCCAAGTAGCAAGAGGACTTGCAGTGAAACATCTTTTCTCGGTCTTCCCTCTCTTTCCATAATCTGGCTACTAGAGATTAATTTTTCCTTTTTTTTTGAGATGGAGTTTTTGCTCTGTCCCTGGTATGGAGGGCAGTGCCACTATCTTGGCTCACTGCAACCTCTGCCACCCACATTCAAGTGATTCTCCTGCCTCAGCCTCCCAAGTAGCTGGGACTACAGGGGCCCGCCACCATGCCTGGCTACTTTTTGTATTTTTAGTAGAGACGCGGTTTCACCATGTCGGCCAGGATGGTCTCGATCTCTTGACCTTGTGATCTGCCCGCCTTGGCCTCCCAAAGTGCTAGGATTACAGGTGTGAGCCACTGCAACTGGCTGTAATTTTTCCTTGTAATTCTCACTGGTACTGTGGCTGTTTTCTGGAGCAGGCCAAAGCACATTTCACCTTTTTCCATTTTCTTTCATTCTCATCACAAAAATCCCTCCAGGCTGAGGCTCCTTCTCAGAAACCTGGCAATGAGAAGAGGAAGCCTGTCTGGTCCTCACACTTCATTTGTAGTCCCATTATAAATAATTAACCTGAAGTTATGCTCAGAAAACAAATAGATGGGAGGCAATTGGCAGGGCTGCATAGGAGATTTTTCTCATGGGTTTTTACCCCGTTCACAAAATCCAGAAAGCAGATACAGCCCTTTCCATTAGTAGAAATGAGCTGTCTGCTCTTGAACACTTAGAGAGGAAACCACAGTGGAACCACTTTTCTTATGCACTTAAACTTGAGAGCTGCCCATGGAGCCGTTGTCTGAGGCCCTGGACAGCATTTCCTCCTACCAGGATCTCACAGGCCCCCTAAGGACAGAGCTTGGCTGCAGCTGCCACCGCACACACTGATTCTGATCTCCTGCCAAGTCAGTCTTGTCCCTGGGGATGACGGTGGTGGGTAGATTCAGAAGGGGTTGTGGTCACCTCAACTCAGATTCAGTGCTGAAACAGGGTAAAGACGAGGCTGACGTTGTTGTTTTTTTTTTTGAGATGGAGTCTCGCTCTGTTGCTCAGGCTGGAGTTCAATGGCGCGATCCCGGCTCACTGCAACCTCCGCCTCCCAGGTTTGAGCAATTCTCCTGCCTCAGCCTCCCGACTAGCTCAGATTACAGGCACCCGCCACCATCCCTGGCTAATTTTTGTATTTTTTAGTAGAGATGGGGTTTCACTAGGTTGGCCAGGCTGGTCTCAAACTCCTGACCTGAAATGATCCGCCTGCCTTGGCCTCCAAAAGTGCTGGGATTATGAAAATTTTTGAAATAAGGGTGAAATTCACATAATATGAAATTAATCATTCTAGGCTGGGTGCGGTGGCTCACGCCTGTAATCCCAGAGGCCGAGGTGGGTGAATCACCAGGTTGGGAGATCAAGACCATCCTGGCTAACATGGTGAAATATAAAAAATTAACCGGGTGTGGTGACAGGTGCCTGTAGTCCAGTCTCAAAAAAAAAAAAAAAAAAAAGAAATTAGCTATTGTATTAGTCTGCTTTCACGCTGCTGATAAAGACATACCCAAGACTGTGTAATTTATAAAGAAAAAGCGGTTTAGGCCAAGTGCGGTGGTTCACATCTGTAATCCCAGCACTTTGGGAGGCTGAAGCGGGTGGATCACCTGAGGTCAGGAGTTTGAGACCAGCCTGGCCAACATGGTGAAACCCCGTCTCTACTAAAAATACAAAAATTGCCGGGCGTGGTGCAGGCGCCTGTAATCCCGACTACTCAGGGGGCTGAGGCAGGAGAATAGCTTGAACCTGGGAGGCGGAGGTTGCAGTGAGCTGAGATTGCACAATCACACTCCAGCCTGGGACAAGAGGGAGACTTCTTCTCAAAAAAAAAAAAAAAAAAAAAAAGAGAGAGAGAGAGAAAGAGGTTTAACGGACTTATAGTTCCACGTGACTGGGGAGACCTCACAATCATGGTGGAAGGTGAGGGAAGACCAAAGGCACGTCTTACATGACAGGAGGCAAAGAGAGAAAATAAGAGCCAAGTGAAAGGGGTTTCCCCTTCTAGAACCATCAGATCTCTTGAGACATACCATGAGGACAGTATGGGGGAAATCACTCCCATAATTCAGTTATCTTCCACTGTGTCTCTCACACAACACGTGGGAATTATGGGAGCTACAATTGAAGATGAGATTTGGGGCTGAGTGCAGTGGCTCACACCTGTAATCCCAGCACTTTGGGAGGCCGAGACAGGCGGATCCCCTGAGGTCAGGAGTTCGAGACCAACCTGGCCAACATGATGAAACCCCGTCTCTACTAAAAATACAAAAATTAGCCGGGCGTGGTATCAGGCGCTTATAATCCCAGCTACTCGTGGGCCTCCTGCTGAGGCAGGATAATTGCTTGAACTTGGGAGGCGGAGGTTGCAGTGAGCCAAGATCACGCCATTGCACTCCAGCCTGGGCGACAAGAGCAAGAATTCGCCTCAAAAAACAAACAAACAAAAAAAAAAAAGGATGAGATTTGGGTGGGAACACAGCCAAACCATATCAACCATTTTAGTCACAAAAGGACTAATGCTGTATGATCCCAGTGATATGAGGTCCCTAGAGTAGTCAAATTCATAGAGATAGAAGGTATGGTGGTTGCCAGGGGCTGGGAGGAAGGAGAATGGGGAGTGTTTAACGGGTGCAGAGTTTCAGATTGGGAAGATGAGAAAGTTCTGGAGATGGATGGTGGTGATGGTTGCACAACACTGTATATGTGTTTAGTGCCACTCAACTGGTCGCTGACGAGTGGTTAAAATGGTAAAATGCACACATATTTTATCACAATAAAATATATATGTTATATATTTTGTCACATAAAATATATATGGCTGGGTGTGGTGAGTGGCTCACGCCTGTAATCCTAGAACTTTGGGAAGTTGAGGCTGGTAAATTAGTTGAATCTAGGAGTTCGAGACCAACTTGGGTAACATGGCAAAACCCTGTCTCCACAAAAAATACAACAATTAGCCAGAGTGGTGGCATGTGCGTGCAGTCCCAGCTATTTGGGAGGCTTAAGTGGGAGGATAGCTTGAGCTTGGGAGGCAGAGTTTGCAGCGAGCCAAGATTGTGCCATTGCACTCCAGCCTGGGTGACAGAGCAAGATCCTGTCTCAAAAAAAAAAAAAAAAAAAAAAAAAGGGCCAGGCACGGTGGCTCAGGCCTGTAATCCCAGCACTTTGGGAGGCCTAGGTGGGTGGATCACCTGAGATCAGGAGTTTGAGACCAGACTGACCAACATGGCAAAACCTCATCTCTACTAAAAAAACAAAAAATAGCTGGGTGTGGTGGCACATGACTGTAATCCTATCTCCTTGGAAGACTGAGGTGGGAGAATTGCTTGAACCTGGGAGGCGGAGGTTGCAGTGAGCTGAGATCTTGCCACTGCACTCCAGCCTGGGTGACAGAGTGAGACTCCATCTCAAACAAAAATGAAAACAAAACAAAACAAAAAATATATATGTGTGTGTGTATGTTTTATATATGCAAAACTTTAATAATAACCATTTTAAAGTATACAATTTAGTGGCATTTAGTACATTCCCACGGTTCTGCCACCACCACTCCTATCTAGGTCCAATATATATATGTGTATATTTAATTTTTTTTTTTTTTTGAGATGGAGTCTCCCGCCGTTGCCCAGGCTGGAGTGCGATGGCGCGATCTCGGCTCACTGCAACCTCCACCTCCCAAATTTAAGCAATTCTCCTGCCTCAGCCTCCTGAGTAGCTGAGATTACAGGTGCGTGCCACAAAGCCCAGCTAATTTTCATATTTTTAGTAGAGATGGGGTTTCACCATGTTGGTCAGGCTGGTCTCGAGCTCCTGACCTCATGATCCACCCGCCTCAGCCTCCCAAAGTGCTGGGATTACAGACATGAGCCATCGCGCCCACCTGTATGTTTAATTTTTCAGTAGAGACAAGGTCTCACTATGTTGCCCAGGCTGCTCTAGAATTCCTGGCCTCAAGTGATTCTCTCATCCTCGCCTCCCAGAGTGCTGGGATTGCAGGCTGAAGCCACTGTGCCCGGCTGTTCCAAAATAGTTTAACATCATGAAAAGGAAACCTGATCCCATTAAGCAGTTACTCCTCATTCTACTCCCACCACAGCCCCTGGCAACCACGAATTTGCTTTCTGTCTCTATGGATTTACTTACTCTAGATATTTCCCATAAATGGAATCATACAATATGTGGTCTTTCTGTTTGGCTTCTTTTACTTAGCCTCATGTTTTTGGGCCAGGCATGGTGGCTCATACCTATAATCCCAGCACTTTGAGAGGCTGAGGCAGGAAGATTAATGGAGGTCGGGAGTCTGAGACCAGCCTGGGCAATATAGCAAGACCCCATCTCTGTTAAAGATAATGTTTCTGGCCGGGCGAGGTGGCTCACGCCTGTAATCCCAGCACTTTGGGAGGCCGAGGCAGGTGGATCACGAAGTTAAGAGATCGAGACAGTCCTGGCCAACATGATAAAACCCCATCTCTACTAAAAATACAAAAATTAGCTGGGCCTGGTGGTACAGCACCTGTAGTCCCAGCTACTCGGGAGGCTGAGGCAGGAGAATTGCTTGAACCCGGGAGGTGGAGGTTGCAGTGAGCCGGGAGCACACCACTGCACTCCAGCCTGGCAACAGAGCTAGACTTCGTCTAAAAAAAAAAAAAAAAGTTTCTGAAATTCATTCACATTGTGTCATGCATCAGCGCCTCCTTCCCTTTTCTTGCTTTCTGTCTTTTTTTTTTTTTTTGGATATAGGGTCTCACTCTGTCACCCAGGCTGGAGTACAGTGTCATGATCACAACTTGTGCCAACCTCAACCTTCTGGGCTCAAGTGATTCTCCCACCTCAGTTCCCTGAGTAGCTGGGACCACAGGTGCATGACACTATGCCTGCTAAATTTTATTTTATTTTTTATAAACAGCAAATCGCTATGTTGTCCAGCCTGGTCTTGAACTCCTGGGCTCATGTGATTCTCCCACCTGGGCTCCCAAAGTGCTGGGATTACAGGCGTGAGACCCTTTACCCAGCCGCTTCCTTCCTTTGGATGGCTGAGTAGTATTCCATGGTGTAGATGTATTACCATTTGTTTCTCCATCTGTGGATGGACGTACGGCCTGTTCCCACCTTTTGGTTATTGTGAACAGTGCTCCTGCGAGTATTCAGATACAAGGATTTGTTTGGGTGCCTCTGCTGGGCACATTTGGCTGCTTTTTGCTCTCAGTTTCTTTCTGACCTTGCCAAGAAGGCTCCCAGATTCCTTTCTTCACTTGTGGCCAGGTTGGTCCTGCTGGGGCATCCTGGAGCTTGTGGGACAAGTGGTGCTTCTTGGAGAACCTGCTGGGTGACATGTCTCAGAGGGTCACAGCACTCGGCGGCCACCCAGCAATTAGGAAGCTGCCTTGTCATGCTCTCCGGAGAGAGTACCTGGGTATGTGGCCTGGCAGTTCTGTCTGTCGGTTTTCTGGAAGCAAACAGGAGATGTCCCAGCCTCTGTGGGGCAGGTGCAGCGAGAATCCACCTCCCTGAGTCACCGCTTGGAGAGCCTTCAAGTCTGTGGACATCCTGTCTCATTTCAACCTTAGTGTTAACAGGATGTGTAAGACATGACACTGAAATGGGAGGGGAGGACAGTGAGACCGAAACTCTGCCCAGCAAGGCTTACCACGGGAGGCTCTGGGAATGGTTACTGAGGCCTGAACACAGCTGGTGGACACAGTGAGCTTCCAGCAAAGGACAGTGGGCTTTTAGGCGCCAATAGCATTAGAAATAATCAGACATGGAATTTCTGTGCTGTGCCGTTTCCATACCTTTTTAATTGATTGAGGTGAAATTCACTGGCCGGGCGCGGTGGCTCAAGCCTGTAATCCCAGCACTTTGGGAGGCCGAGGCGGGTGGATCACGAGGTCAGGAGATCGAGACTATCCTGGCTAACATGGTGAAACCCCGTCTCTACTAAAAATACAAAAAAAACTAGCCGTGCGTGGTGGCAGGCACCTGTAGTCTCAGCTACTTGGGAGGCTGAGGCGGGAGAATGG
This sequence comes from Macaca mulatta, assembly GCF_049350105.2. NCBI lineage: Eukaryota > Metazoa > Chordata > Mammalia > Primates > Cercopithecidae > Macaca > Macaca mulatta. Next base: position 44,738,369 of record NC_133408.1, read on the forward strand.
CGTGAACCCGGGAGGCGGAGCTTGCAGTGAGCCGAGATCACGCCACTGCACTCCAGCCTGGGAGACACAGCGAGACTCCGTCTCAAAAAAAAAAAAAAGAAATTCACATGAAATTAGCTATTTTAGAGTGAGGAATTCAAGACTTGGTGTGGTGGCTCACACCTATAATCCCAACACTTTGGGAGGCTGAAGCAGGAGGATCACTTGAGCCCAGGAGTTCAAGACCAACTTGGGCAACATAGTGAGATCCTGTCTCTCCAAAAAGTACATATGTGAAAAAACATTAACTGGGCATGATGGTGTGCACATATAGTCCCAGCTACTCAGGAAACTAAGGTGGGAGGATCGCTTGAGCCCAGGAGGTGGAGGCTGCAGTGAGCTATGATCACACTGTGACAGAGCCAGACTCTATCTAAAAAAAAAAGTAGTTACTTATAATATTGCTGTACTTATTAAATGATGAAGATTGTGATGGTGATGGTGATGGGGGTATTGATGGAAGTGCCAGGCAAAATCCAAGCCCCAGTAGCTGACTTATTTTATTTTATTTTTTTGAGACAGTCTCACTCTGTCACCCAGGCTGGAGTTCAGTGGTGCAATCTCGGCTCACTACAAGTTCTGCCTCCTGAGTTTATGCCATTATCCTGCCTCAGCCTCCTGAGTAGCTGGGACTACAGGTGCCCGCCACTACGCCCGCCTAATTTTTTGTATTTTTAGTAGAGTCGGGGTTTCACTGCGGTAGCCAGGATGGTCTTGATCTCCTGACCTTGTGATCTACCCACCTCGGCCTCCCAAAGTCCTGGGATTACAGGTGTGAGCCACCGCACCCGGTCCCCAGTAGCTCACTTCTTATCCTAAATCCAGGAAAGAAAATGATGCAGGATGGTGAATAACAAGAGAGAGACATCTGAAAGAGTCTGCCTCCATTCAGGAGAAGCTGAGAGAACTGAAAGCCTTTTCAGGAATTAGGACATTCAGCTGGGTGCGGTGGTGCACACCTGTAATCCCAGCACTTTGGGAAGTGGGAGAATTGCTTGAGCCCAGGAGTTGGAGACCAGCCTGGGCAATATAGTGAGACCCTGTCTGTACAAAAAATAGGAAAAAAAAAAATCCCAGCTACTCAGGAGGCTGAGGTGGGATGATCACTGGAGCCCAGGAGTTCAAGACCAGCTTGGACAACATAGTGAGACCCCCATCTCTACACAAGAATTTTTTAGGCCGGGCGCGGTGGCTCATGCCTGTAATCCCAGCACTTTGGGAGGCTGAGGCGGGTGGATCACAAGGTCAAGAGATCGAGGATTGCTTGAGCTCAGGAGTTGGAGGTTGCAGTGAGCTATGATTTTACTACTGCACTCCAACCTGGGCAACAGAATGAGACCCTGCCAAAGAAGGAAGGAAGGAAGGAAGGGCAAAAGGGAGGGAGAGAGGAAGGAAGGAAGGAAGGAAGGAAGGAAGGAAGGAAGGAAGGAAGGAAGGAAGGAAGGAAGGAAAGAAAGAAAGAAAGAAAAGAAAAAAGAAAAAGAAAGGAAGGAAGGAAAAGAAAGAGGAAGGAGGGGAGGGAGGAAGGAAGGAAAAAAGGGAAGGAGGGAGGAAGGAAAGAAGGAAGGAAGGGCCGGGCGCGGTGGCTCAAGCCTGTAATCCCAGCACTTTGGGAGGCCGAGACGGGCGGATCACGAGGTCAGGAGATCGAGACCATCCTGACTAACACGGTGAAACCCCATCTCTACTAAAAAATACAAAAAACTAGCCGGGCGTGGTGGCGGGCGCCTGTAGTCCCAGCTACTCAGGAGGCTGAGGCAGGAGAATGGCGTCAGCCCGGGAGGCAGAGCTTGCGGTGAGCTGAGATCCGGCCACTGCACTCCAGCCTGGGCGACAAAGTGAGACTCCGTCTCAAAAAAAAAAAAAAAAAAAAAAAGAAGGAAGGAAGGAGAGAGAGAAAGAAGGGAGGAAGGAGAGAAAGAAGGAAGGAAGGGAAGGAAAGAAAGAAGAAAGGGAAAGAGGAAGGGAGGGAAGGAGGGAGGGAGGGAGGAAGGGAGGAAGGAAGGAAGGAAGGAAGGAAAAGGAGACATTAGGCTGGGTATGGTGGTTCACGCCTGTCATCCCAGTACTTAGGGAGGCCGAAGTGGGCAGATCACTTGAGGTCAGGAGTTTGAGACCAGCCTGGTTAACATGGTGAAACTCCATCTCTACAAAAAATACAAAAATTAGCATGGAGCGGTGGCACACACCTGTAAACCCAGCTACTCAGGAGGCTGAGGTAGGAGAATCACTTGAACTCATTGCAGTGAGCTAAAATTGTGCCACTGTACTCCAGCCTGAGCAACAGAGCGAGATTCTGTCGAAAGAAAGAAAGAAAGAGAGAGAGAGAGAGACAGAAGGAAAGAAATAAAGAGAGAGAGAGAGAGAAAGAAAGAAAGAAAAAGAAAGAAAGAAAGAAAGAAAGAAAGAAAGAAAGAAAGAAAGAAAGAAAGAAAGAAAGAGAGAAAGAGATTAAAGCACTTTCCCTGTGACCCACCTGCTCAGTCAGGGTGTCTCCCTGCCAAGGTCCAGGAGGTCTCATTTCTTGCCTCTTTTGAACTTGGCAGCGTGGAGGGGTTAGAAGGGCCGTGACTAAGCTTTCAGCCAGCTGACTGGCCGTCTTCTGATGAGCAGGCAGGCGCCGAGGGGAGACTGTGCCCTAGGCAGTGCATTTATGTGGCGGCGCCAGAATAGGATTTTTGTTTGCTTGTTTTCCAGCTCCTTTTTTACACACAGCAAAATACTGCATGCTTGAGGGTGTGTCTCCTGTTTCCTTTTGTAGAAGACAATCCTTCACTTCCCAGATGGAATCAATCTGGGATGCATTTTCTTTGTGAGCCAGCCGTGTGCACAGCTCCAGGATGGTGGAGACTGCCTTCTCTGGGCGTCCTTAGCAAAAGACTCCACTTACCAGAGACCATCAAAGAGATAAAAATCAAACAGTATTAGGGTCCAGGCTGCTGTAACAATGACTGCAGACCGGGGTCTTAAAAGCAACAGAAGTTGTCCAGTCTTGGGGGCTCATGCCTGTAATCCCAGCACTGTGGGAGGCTGAGGCAGGAGGATCGCTCGAGGCCAGGAGTTCGAGACCAGTCTGGGTAACATGGTGAAACCCCATCTCTACTAAAAATACAAAAATTAGCCAGACGTGGTGGTGCACACCTGTAATCCCAGCTACTCGGGAGGCTGAGGCAGGAGAATCACTTGAAGTCAGGAGGCAGAGGTTGCAGTGAGCCAAGATCGTGCCATTGCACTCCAGCCTGGGTGACAAGAGCGAAACTCCATCTCAAAAAACAAACAAACCAACAACAACAACAAACTCCCAAATTATCAATATGTGGTGGCACCCACTTGTGGTCCCAGCTACTCGGGAGGCTGGAGGTGGGAGGATTGCTTGAGCTCAGTTGAAGGCCGCAGTGAGCTATGGTACCAAAAAAAAAAAAAAAAAAAAAAAAACAAAGTAGAGGATCCTTCCAGGCCTCTCTTCCAGCTTCTGGTGGCTCCCAGCAATCTTTAATATTCCAGAGATGCATTGCTACAATCTCTGCCTCCATTGTTACATACCCTTCTTCCTTGTGTGTGTCTTCTCTTCTTTTTTTTTGGAGACGGAGTCTCATTCTGTCACCCAGGCTGGAATACAATGGTGTGATCTTGGCTCACTGCAACCTCCACCTCCTGGGTTCAAGCGATTCTCTTGCCTCAGCCTCCCAAGTAGCTGGGACTACAGGCATTTGCCACCACACCCAGCTACTTTTTTGTATTTTAGTAGAGACGGGGTTTCACCATGTTGGCCAAGCTGGTCTTGAACTCCTGACCTCAAGTGATCCACCTGCCTCGGCCTCCCAAAGTGATGGAATTACAGGTGTGAGCCACCGTGCCCAGTTCTACTCCTCCCTTTTTTTTTTTTTTTTTTTTTTTTGAGACGGAGTCTCGCTGTGTCTCCCAGGCTGGAGTGCAGTGGCATGATCTCGGCTCACTGCAAGCTCCGCCTCCTGGGTTCACGCCATTCTCCCGCCTCAGCCTCCCAAGTAGCTGAGACTACAGGCGCCCGTCACCACGCCCGGCTAGTTTTTTGTATTTTTAGTAGAGACGGGGTTTCACCATGTTAGCCAGGATAGTCTCGATCTCCTGACCTCGTGATCCACCCGCCTCGGCCTCCCAAAGTGCTGGGATTACAGGCTTGAGCCACCGCGCCCGGCCTACTCCTCCCTTTTTTTTTTTTTTTTTTGAGATGGAGTCTCACTGTGTTGCCCCAGGCTGGAGTTCAGAGGCGCGAACTCTGCTCACTGCAAGCTCCGCCTTCTGGGTTCACACCATTCTCCTGCCTCAGCCTCCCGAGTAGCTGGGATTACAGGCTCCCGCCACCATGCCTGGCTACTTTTTTGTATTTTTAGTAGAGATGGGGTTTCACCATGGTCTTGATCTCCTGACCTCAGGTGATCCGCCCGCCTCGGCCTCTCAAAGTGCTGGGATTACAGGCATGACCGCACTCGGCCTCTACTTCTCTTTTAAGCAATACTGCATTTTGTTTGTTTTTGAGGTTCGATCATCCTTATTCCCCTGTGGCCCTTCCCAGTCAATGCCACCCAACCCCAGGTAGCCCCTGTGCAGTTGAGGCCCTCTAGGAGGCAGTTAGAAGTGAGGGAGCTCATTCAGGGCTGTGTGGAGAGGGAGCTGGATAACAGGGGAAACTTCTAGTACAGATGGGACGTCAGGAAAAGACAGGAAGGAAGGGCCTCTGCTGTGGTGCAGCTCTCAGCGTCTATGGCCAACTCGATGGGGGCCCAGAGTAGCAGCTGCCAGGGGAGGAGCCCCAGGATGCCCTTGTCCCCTGCTGTCCACCCAGTTTCCCTGCTGGGTGACACCTCATGTAACTGTAGTAAAATATCAAAACCAGAAGTTCGACATTGGCATAAGGGGTGTATGTGGTTCTGTGTCATCATATTACACGGGTATATTCATGCGACCATCACTGCAATCAGGATACAGATCTGGGTCAGGCTTGGTAACTCATGCTTGTAATCCCAGCACTTTGGGAGGTGGAGGTGGGCGGGTCACTTGAGGTCGGGAGTTCAAGACCAGCCTGGGCAATAGCCGTCTCAACAACAGCAACAACAACAAACTTAAAAAATTAGCTGGGGCCGGGCATGGTGGCTCACGCCTGTAATCCCAGCACTTTGGGAGGCCGAGGCGGGCGGATCATGAGGTCAGGAGATCGAGACCATCTTGGCTAACACGGCGAAACCCTGTCTCTACTAAAAATACAAAAAATTAGCCGGGCATGTGGCGGGTGCCTGTAATCCCAGCTGCTCAGGAGGCTGAGGCGGGAGAATGGCGTGAACCCAGGAGGCGAAGCTTGCAGTGAGCTGAGATCGTGCCACTGCACTCCAGCCTGGGCGACAGAGTGAGACTCCATCTAAAAAAAAAAAAAAATTAGCTGGGTGTGGTAGCTCGTGCCTGTAGTCCTAGCTACTCACTCGGGAGGCTGAGGTGGGAGGATCATTTGAGCCCAGGAGGTCGAGGCTGCGGTCAGCTATGATTGTGCCACTGCACTACAGACTGGGCAACAGAGTGAGACCCTGTCTCCCACTCCCCAAAAAATGATACAGATCTGTTCCATGATCTCAAATGCCAGAGAGCCTCCTGCTTCCCCACTGCAGTCACCCCACTCTCCTCCCCCACAAATATACCAACCCCCTGTCAATCACTAATCTGTTTTCCATCTTTATAATGTTGTCATTTTGAAAACGTTACATAAATGAATTCCTGTAGTATGTGATCTTTTGAGATTGTTTTTTTTCATTCAACGTAATGCCCTTGAGATGCATCCAAACTGATGCTCATATTGTTGGTTCGTATTTTTATTGTTGAGTAGTATTCCATGGTATAGATGTACCAGTTTAATTTTTTACTTTTTTTTTTTTTTTTTGAGATGGAGTCTCGCGCTGTCGCCCAGGCTGGAGTGCAGTGGCCGGATCTCAGCTCACTGCAAGCTCTGCCTCCCGGGTTTACGCCATTCTCCTGCCTCAGCCTCCCGAGTAGCTGGGACTACAGACGCCCGCCACCTCACCCGGCTAGTTTTTTGTATTTTTTAGTAGAGATGGGGTTTCACCGTGTTAGCCAGGATGGTCTCAATCTCCTGACCTCGTGATCCGCCCGTCTGAGCCTCCCAAAGTGCTGGGATTACAGGCTTGAGCCACCGCGCCTGGCTAATTTTTTACTTATTATAATAGGACACTTTGGTTGTTTTCTGTTTTTGGTTATTACAGATAAATTGCTGTAACTATTCATGTCTATGGTTTTGTTGGGACATAACTTTTTTGATTGTTTTGAGACAATGAAATCACTCCGTTGCCCAGGCTGGAGTACAGTGGCAGGATGACGGCTCACTGCAGCCTCGACCTCCTGGGCTCAAGTGATCCTACTACCTTAGCCTCCCAAGTAGCTGGAACTATAGGCTCATGCCACCACGCCCAGCTAATTTTTGTATTATTTGTAGAGATGGGATGGGGTCTTGCTATGTTACCAAGGCTGGTCTCAAACTCCTGGGCTCAAAGGATTCGCTCATCCCAGCCTCCCAAAGTGTTGGGACTACAGGCATGGCCTACCATGCCCAGGCGAACATAGCTTGTTGTTTTTTTTTTTTTTTTTTTTTGAGATGGAATCTTGCTCTGTCTCCCAGGCTGGAGTGCAGTGGCGTAATCTTGAGGGCTCACTGCAATCTCCGCCTCCCAGGTTCCAGAGATTCTCCTGCCTCAGCCTCCTGAGTAGCTGGGATCACAGGCGCCCACCACCATGCCTGGCTAATGTTTTGTATTTTTAGTAGAGATGGGGTTTCACCATGTTGGTCAGGCTGGTCTCAAGCTCCCGACCTCAAGTGATCTGCCCGCCTCAGCCTCCCAAATTGCTGGAATTACAGGCACGAGCCACCGTGCCCAACCCTGGATTCTTTTTTTTTCCTGCTAAGTTTTAGAGTTCTTTTTTTTTTTTTTTTTTTTTTTGAGACGGAGTCTCGCTCTGTCGCCCAGCCTGGAGTGCAGTGGCCGGATCTCGGCTCACTGCAAGCTCTGCCTCCCGGGTTTACGCCATTCTCCTGCCTCAGCCTCCCGAGTAGCTGGGACTACAGACGCTCACCACCTCGCCCGGCTATTTTTTTGTATTTTTTTACTAGAGACGGGGTTTCACCGGGTTAGCCAGGATGGTCTCCATCTCCTGACCTCGTGATCCGCCCGTCTCGGCCTCCCAAAGTGCTGGGATTACAGGCTTGAGCCACCGCGCCCGGCCAGTTTTGGAGTTCTTTATACATGCTAGAAATGAGTAATTTTTCAGATATGTAACCAATGTCTCCCTGCAAATATTGGAAATATTTTTGCAATTATTTTCTCCCTGTTTGTGGCTTGTTTTTTTATCCTTTTAATTGGGTCCTTCACAGAGTATAAGTTTTAAATTTTGATGAAGTTCAGTTTATTTATGTTTTTTCTTTTATGGATAGTGTGTGTTTTTTGTTGTTGTTGTTGTTGTTGTTGTTGTTGTTGAGACGGACTCTGGCTCTTTTTCCCAGGCTAGAGTGTAGCGGTGTGATCTTGACTCGCTGCAGCCTCTGCCTCCCAGGCTCAAGCCATCCTCCCACCTTAGCCTCCTGAGTAGCTGGAACTACAGGCGTGTGCACCACCATGCCCGGCTAATTTTTGTGTTTTTGGCAGAGACAGGGTTTCTTCATGTTGCCCAGGCTGGTCTCAAACCCCTAAGCTCAAGCGATCTGCCTGCCTTGGCCTCCCGAACTGTTGGGATCACAGGCGTGAGCCACCATGCCCGGCTGGATTGTGCTTTTGGAAGTGTCGTGTCTAAAAACTTTTCACTAAGCTGTAAGTCCCAAAGATTTTCTCCTGTTGCCTTCTAAAAGCATGGTTTTCACACGTGGCATTTAAATCTGATTTTTTTTTTTTTTTTTGAGACGGAGTCTCACTCTGTCACCCAGGCTGGAGTGCAGTGGCGCGATCTCAGCTCACTGCAATCTCCACCTCCTGGGTTCAAACAATTCTGCTGTCTCAGCCTCCCGAGTAGCTGGGATTACAGGCACCTGCCACCATGTCCGGTTAATTTTTGTATTTTTAGTAGAGACAGGGTTTCACCATATTGGTCAGGCTGGTCTCAAACTCCTGACCTCAGGTGATCCACCCACTTCAGCCTGCCAAAGTGCTGAGATTACAGGCATGAACCACTGCACCCGACCTTATGATTCATTTTGAGTTAATATTTGTATAAGTTAATTTTTGTCAGGTTTCTTTTTTTTTCAATTTTATTGGCTACTCTTACATTGCTATACTTTTTTTGGGCCTATAAATATCCAATTGCTCCAGCACCATTTGTTGAAAGACCATTGAATGGCTGTTACTCCATTATCAAAAAATCAGTTAACTGTAATCCTAGCACACGCCTGTAATCCCGGCACTTTGGAAGGCTGAGGTGGGCAGATTGCATGAGCCCAGGAGTTCAAGACCAGTGTGGGCAACATAGCGAGACCCTGTCTCTACAAAAAATACAAAAATTATTCAGGCATGGTGGTGTGCACCTATAGTCCCAGCTACTTGGGAGACTGATGTGCGAGGACGGCTTGAGCCTGGGAGGTGGAGGTTGCAGTGAGCCGAGGTCATGCCATTGCATTCCAGCCTGGGTGACAGAGCCAGATCTTGTCTCAAAAAAAGAAAAAAAAAATCAGATGGCTGTACTTGTGTGGTGTTACTTCTGCCTACCATATTCCATTCACCTGTGTATCTGCCTTTCAACCAATACCACATAGTCTTCATTACTAGAGCTACATAGTAAGTCTTGAAATTGGGTACAGTGATTTCTCCTACTTTTTCTTTTCCCAAATTGTTTGAGCTATTTTATTTTATTTATTTATTTGTTTTTGAGACGAAGTCTCGATCTGTCGCCCAAGCAGGAGTGCAGTGGTGCAATCTCAGCTCACTGCAACCTCCGCCTCCCGGGTCAAGCGATTCTCCTGCCTCAGCCTCCGGAGTAGCTGGGAATACAGTCATGTGCCACCACACCCTAATTTTTGTGTTTTTCGTAGAGACAGGGTTTCACCATGTTGGCCAGGCTAATCTTGAACTCCTGACCTCAAGTGATCCACCCACCTTGGCCTCCCAAAGTGCTGGAATTACAGGCATGAACCACTGCGTCCAGCCTGTTTGAGCTATTTTAGTTCCTTTGTCTTTCTATATAAGTTTTAGAATAATCTTGGCTATATTTACTAAACATCTTGCTGGAATTTTGATAGGAATTGCTTTAAACATGTATCTCAATTTGGGGATAATTGGTATCTTTACTATGTTGAATATTCTAATCCATGAACACAACATACCTCCCTGTTTATTTGGATAGAGTCTGAGTTCTTCTATTTCAGTGCTTTGTCATTTTCAACATACAAATCCTGTACATGTTTTGTTAAATTTACACTCGTGTTTTTTTGTTTTGTTTTGTTTTGTTTTTGAGTGGAGTTTCGCTCTTGTTGCCCAGGCTGGAGAGCAATGGTGCGATCTCAGCTCACTGCAACCTCCGCCTCCTGGGTTCAAGTGATTCTCCTGCCTCAGCGTCCCGAGTAGCTGGGACTACAGGCATGTGCCACCACGCCCGGCTAATTTTGTATTTTTAATAGGGTTTCTTCATGTTGGTCAGGCTGGTCTTGAACTCCCAACCTCAGGTGATCCACCTACTTTGGCCTCCCATAGTGCTAGGATTACAGGTATGAGTCACCGGGCTCAGTCCTCACCTGTTTGTTTGTTTGTTTTAAGAAATTGTACATTGCATTTTGTTTCAAATTTTAGATTCCATGTGTTCGTTGCTAGTACGTATTAATAGAAATATGATTGATTTATATATATTAATCTCATATCCTGTAACCTTGCTGAATTCACTTATGAGTTCTAGGAGGTTTTTATAGATTCTTTGGAATTTTCTTTTTTTTTTTTTTTTTTCTTTTTTGAGACAGTCTCACTCTGTTGCCCAGGCTAGAGAGTAGTGGCACGATCTTGGCTCACTGCAACCTCTGCCTCTTGGGTTCAAGCGATTCTCCTGCCTCAGCCTCTCCAGTAACTGGGATTACAGGTGCCCACCACGACGCCCGGTTAATTTTTGTATTTTTAGTAGAGACAGAGTTTCACCATGTTGACCAGGCTGATCTTCAAACTGAGCTCAAGTGATCCTCCTGCCTCAGCCTCCCAATGTGCTGGGATTACAGGCGTGAGACACCACACCCAACTGGAATTTTCTATGTAGACATTTTTTCTATATAGACATATTTTTTTTTTTAGGCGGAGTCTCACTCTGTTGCCAGGCTGGAATGCAGTAGTGGCGTGATCACAGCTCACTGCAGCCTGAAAGTCCTGGACTCAACCAATCCTCCCATCTCAGTCTCCCAAGTAGCTGGGAGTACAAGTGTATGACACCACACCTAGCTAATTTTTAAATCTTTTGTAGAGACAGGGTCTCACTATGTTGCCCAGGCTGGTCTCTTTTTAAACTTTTCTAAGCGAAGGAGAGTTGGCCGCTGTAAGGGTGTTGAAGGTTTCCGGGGCTCTCACAGTGATTCCAGGTGTTGGGTTCTGACAAGTCCTTCACTGAAGGTAGGTCACTGACTGCCTGGGCACGGTGGCTCAGGCCTGTCATCCTAGAACTTCAGGAAGCCAGTGTGGGAGGATCACTTCAGCTCAGAAGTTTGAGCTCACTTTGGGCAACATACCGAGACCTCGTGTCTGCAAACGGTTTTTGAAAATTAGCCAGGTGTGGTGGTGTGCCCCTGTCAGCTACTCAGGAGGCTGAGGTGGGAGGATCGCTTGAGCTGGCAAGGCTGAGGCTGCGGTGAGCCATGGTTACACTATTGCGCTCCAGCTTGGGCCTGACACCCTGTCTCAAAAATAAATAAATAAATAAATAAATAAAAATTAAAAAGTCATTGTCTGCTGTCTTCTGTTGAATACCCAGGGTCTATGTGGTAGAGAGGCTAAGAAATAGGTTTGGTTTTGTTTGTAGCAACAAGGTCTTACTCTGTTACCCGGGCTGACCTTGACCTCCTAGCCTCAAGCAATCCTCAACCTCCCGAAGTGCTGGGATTACAGACATGCACCACCATGCCTGTCCAGAAGCAGGTTGCTGAATCAAGAAACTAACAAAAAGAGGAGGCTTGGAGTCCCCAGATTCCCTTATGAAAACGCACACGTGTGTCTGTGGCCCTAAGAACCTAGTTATTTGGCAGACTGATGAGGTATGCAGTGGAGACACATAAACAGGGACCACGGACCATGGCAGGGGTGAGTTCCAAAAGGCAGACTTGGAGGGAGAGACAGCAACGAGAACGTGGCGGTGGAAGGAGGGAGCCCTCACCGAAACTCAGCTTTGCCTCCCAGCTGGGCAGACAGATTCCCTCCGGCTTGTGAATCAGAGGTGGAGAAAACTTCCTACTTCTGTGGATAACAATGACGAGTGTTTATTGAGTGCTTATTGTGTGCTACACACTGTATACAACAGCATCTAGTTCTCGCAGTACCTGTATGGGCCAGGGTTGTTGTTACTTCCATTTCACAGAAATTTCACAGGAACTAGGGCACAGAGAGGTGAAGCAACTTGCCCAAGGTCACACAGCCAAGAAACAAAAGTGTCTGGGCCATCTGATTTTAGAGCCTAGGTGGTACCTTGTGATATATCATGGGTGGGACCCAGTGACAATTACGGGTCATTACTTGGTGTAATGACCAGAACTCATGGATGGCTTTTGCTGTCCTGTAAGCCAAATTACAGTATCACATTGGCTTGGGTGCCGTTAGGCCCTCCAGCTGACAATGCCCTGTGACTGGTGTTCGGACGCTTGATTGCTGGCTAGGAGCACTTTATTTTTTGAGACGGAGCCTCGCTCTGTCTCCCAGGCTGGAATGCAGTGGCGCAATCTCAGCTCACTGCAACCGCCGCCTCTTGGCACCTCAGCTTCCTGAGTAGCTGGGATTACAGGCGTGCGTCACCAAGCCCGGCTAATTTTTGTAGCCCGGCTAATTTTTTAGTAGAGATGGGGTTTCTCCATGTTGGTCAAGCTCATTTGGAACTCCTGACCCCGTGATCTGCCTGCTTCAGCCTTCCAAAGTGCTGGGATTACGGGCATTGAGCCACCGCGCCCGGCCTTGGAGCACATTTTCTATTCCAAGAACCATGATCGCAGACACAGATGTGCTACATCTTGTTGGTTGTCATTTTCACCCTTTTTCTTTTTAATTGCCTGTCCAGTAGTACACTCTGCATCCCAGGATGGATTCTCTTGATGATTTTAAGCTGCATGCTGCAGACTCTGACCAACTTAATTTTTTAAATTAATTTTTTTTGTTGATGTTAGTAGGTCAGGGACATATAAAAATGAAGAACCAGGCCAGGTGCAGTGGCTCACACCCGCAATCCCAGCACTTTGCAAGGCTGAAGCAGGAGGATTGCTTGAGCCCAGGAGTTCAGGACCAATCTGGGCAACACAGTGAGAATCTACAAAAATAAAAATAAAATAAAAAATTAGCTGGGTGTGGTGGTGCTTGCCTCTGGTCCCAGTTTCCCGGGAGGCTGAGATGGGAGGGTTGTTTGAGGCCAGGAGTTTGAGGCTGCAATGAACTGTGATCGCACCACTGCACTCTAGCCTGGGCAACAGAGCGAGACACTCTCTCAAAAAAAATAATAAGTAGATAAGAATAACCGTTTTTAGTACTATAGAAAACACCTTGTATATAATAACTCTTAGTACTGAGGCTGTTTTGAGTGGATATAATGTTTTTCTTCCAATGACAAATAGTTCAAACTGTGGTCAAATTATTTGTTCCAAGTTTACTATAGAGAAATCTGACTACCTTTTGTTCTTACAAAAATGCAAGTCACTAATCAATCTAAAAGGAATTAAGCTGCCCTTGGTAATGTGAGGCCAGGGAACTGATGTCAATTGTGTGGATTATTCTGGGGATAGAAGAATAAGGCCAAGGTGGACAGCATTGAACGGCTGGAAAGAGAGACAGAGTATTGTGAAGGTTGGAATGTCTGGGCTTTTGAAAATTTAATAAGGATGTGACTTAACTCTTGGACCCCTGTCATTTGCCTGAGCAGAATGGAGCATGTTAATTTGCACGAGATCATCTCCATTCCAATGAGATGTTTTCCTTCCTAAATGAAATTAGGTTGCAGAAAACATTCCTTTCCTTTCCTACCTGTAAGGTGACAGTGAGCTAGCCACAGTGCGTGTCTTCTCCGGACTGCGACAGTTCCCCGATGTAACAGATTACTTGAGTCCCCATCTGCTGACAGTCACATTTGTGCCTGCATTTCTTTTTTTTTTTTTTTTTTTTTTTGAGACGGAGTCTCGCTCTGTTCCCCTGGCTGGAGTGCAGTGACGCGATCTGGGCTCACTGCAAGCTCCGCCTCCCAGGTTCCTGCCATTCTCCTGCCTCAGTCTCCCAAGTAGCTGGGACCACAGGCGCCCGCCACTGCGCCCAGCTAATTTTTTTGTATTTTTAGTAGAGACGGGGTTTCACCGTGGTCTCGAACTCCTGATCTTGTGATCCGCCCGCCTCGGCCTCCCAAAGTGCTGGGATTACAGGCGTGAGCCACCGTGCCCGGCCGTGCCTGCATTTCTTAATCGTTAGCAGGGGAGATGAGAGCTGCTGCAGGCAGGGTCTGGAGTAGCTCTAGCCTGGGTAGCTCGGGAAGCCTCTTTATGGCCAAGCATCAAGAAACTTGGCAGGGTTTTGGCTCTTGGGACCCTCAGCGCTGGGAGAGGACACTTCTGTCTGATTTCACAGACTTTCACTTGGAGGATGGATGAATGCTCAAAGAAGAAGTCCTCTAACCTTTCCGGAATGTTCACATTCTCGATTTCTTAAACTATTTCTGCAGTGGTCAAAATGCTGATAACTGGATTTCAACATGTTTTCAAAATGTTTCCCATTTTTGATGGCCCTATTCATCCAGCAGTGGTAACAAATATTGTTGTTGTCGCTTTTTTGACATGGCCTCACCCTGCAGCAGACAGCAGAGACAGGATAAAGGTCTGTGTCCTGAAGGAGTTTTTTTGTTTTGTTTTGTTTTGAGATAGGGTCTCACTCTGTTGCCCAGGTTGAAGTACGGTGTTGGGATTACGGCTCACTGCAGCCTCAACCTCTGGGCTTAGCCTCCTGAGTAGCTGGGACTACAAGTGTGCACCACCTCACCCGGCTAATACTTTTTTTTTTTTTTTTTCCTGAGACAGGGTCTGGCTCTGTAACCCAGGGTGGAGTGCAGTGGTGCGATCTCCACTCACTGCAACCTCTGCATTCCAGGCTCAAGCGATCCTCCTACCTCAGCCTCCCAAGTAGCTGGGACTACAGGCTTGTGTCACCATGCTCAGCTAATTAGATTTTGTATTTTTTGTAGAGATGGGGTTTTGCCATGTTGCCCAGGCTGATCTCGATCTCCTGAGCTCAAAGGATCCACCTGCTTCGTCCTCCCAAAGTGCTGGGATTACAGGTGTGATTTATGTTTTATTTTATTGTTTTGTAGAGATATGGTTTGCTATGTTGCCCAGGCTGGTCCTGAACTCCTGGGCTCAAGCGATCCCCCTGCCTTGGCCTCTGAAAGTGCTGGGATTACAGGCATGAGTCACTATGCCCAGCCCTGAAGCACTTTTAAGTCTGCAAAGCCAATTCACGTGAAATAGCAAATACTATGAGAAAGTCTACAGAGTCAGATGTCAAAATTACAATTTTTTTTTTTGAGATGGAGTCTCGCTCTTGTCGCCCATGCTGGAGTGCAGTGGCACGATCTCGGCTCACTGCAACCTCCACTCCCTGGGTTCCAGTGATTCTCCTGCCTCAGTTTCCTGAGTAGCTGGGGTTACAGGCGCCTGCCACCACACCTGGCTAATTTTTGCAGTTTTAGTAGAGATGGGGTTTCACCATGTTGGCCAGGCTGGTCTCGAATTCCTGACTTCAAGTGGTCTGCCCAGCTCAGCCTCCAAAGTGCTGGGATTACAGGCATGAGCCACCATGCCTGGCCATGCCCAGCTAATTTTTTATATTTTTGGTAAAGATGGGGTTTGATCATGTTGGCCAGGCGGGTCTCAAACTCTTGACCTCGTGATCTGCCAGCCTCAGCCTCCCAAAGTGCTGAGATTACAGGCATGAGCCACTGCGCCCAGCCCCTAAAGCAGTTTTAAGGCTGCAAAGCCAATTCACATGAAACAGCAAATACTATGAGAAAGTCTACAGAGTCAGATGTGAAAATTACAATTCAATATTTATTTGCTTAATGGCTGTATTCCTTCTAGGCCATCCGTTCCATAAACCTGGGGACTGGGCCGGACGTGGTGGCTCACGCTTGTAATCCCAGCACTTTGGGAGGCCAAGGAGGGTGGATCATGAGGTCAGGAGATTGAGACCATCCTGGTTAACACAATGAAACCCCATCTCTACTAAACATACAAAAAATTAGCTGGGTGTGGTGGCAGGCGCCTGTAGCTGTAGTCCCAGCTATTCGGGAGGCTGAGGCAGGAGAATGGCCAGAACATGGGAGGCAGAGCTTGCAGTGAGCCAAGATTGCGCCACTGCACTCCAGCCTGGATGACAGAACGACACTCCGTGTCAAAAAAAAAAAAAAAAAAAAAAAATCCTGGGGACTGAATTTATCTTTTTCATCATTTTCCCAGCACCTAGGACAGTGTCTGGAATACAGGAGGTGCCTAAATATTTATCATCTGACCAAATGATTGCGATGATTTAATAATTGGGTTTAATATTTGTTATTCTGCAGTGTTGCCTGCTGCATGAATTATTTTCCTTACAAATTCACTTATAAAACTTTCAACATCTGAGCAAACCACTCATAAACTATGCATAAAGTGAGTGCCTATCTTAGTGGATAACGAAAATAGTTAATGTTCCCGTATGTAGAGATAATATGTGTGTAAGCAGATTAGATCATTGCTATCTTGGTGGGATTTGAGAGATGCTGGAAAACACTTCTTTTTGCAAATATCTAATTTTTCCATTAGATATTAATTCCTTCGAGTTGTGAAGATTTTGAAGTCTTCCAATTTCCCCATTAAAGTGCACAGATGACACCCAAAGCCTTTATCCCCCAATGTTTTTGCAGAATTTGTTGAAATGCAAGCCCAGGCTAAACTATGGGGATAATATAATATCCTGCTTATGTAACTGGGCTGTGCTTTAGTCTGATTAGATGGAGATCAGAGAAGCCACTTTCAGATTAAAACTCTGAGAAAAAAAAGCACCTGTGGATCACATTCTAAGACACCTAAAGAATTAAGAATTGGCATGAAAAAGCATTTATAATTGATAGTATCTTTGAGTTCAAAGCTCCACATATCTCATTATCAAGTTCAAAGTAATACTGTCATTTTTTCTCCGTAACTAAGCTCTTATCTCCAAGATAACAAAGCTGATGGGAACAAGATCAGGAAGCCGAGTCTGGGGGTTGGGGGTTGAACCCTACATCTCCTGACTCCCAGATCCCTTTTCTGGTGACTCTTTGTCGCTCAAGCCATCAAACACCTTTGCACGCAGAAGTGTCCCTTGGCTGGGTGCGGTGGCTCATGCCTGTAATCCCAGCACTTCGGGAGGCCAAGGTGGGAGGATTGCTTGAGGCCAGAAATTTGAGACAAGCCTGGGCAATGTTGCAAGATCTCGTCTCTACAAAAGAATACAAAAATTAGCCGACGCGTGGTGGCGTGTACCTATGGTCCCAGCTATTTGGGAGGCTGAAGTGTGAGGATCACTCGAGACATTGCACTCCAGACTGGGCAAAAGAGCGAGACCTGGTCTCGGGAGAAAAAAAAAAAAAGTGTCCCTCGTGGCTTTGGTTGCACGAGAATGCTTGGTGTTTAATTCTTGAGGTTATTAGGAGATTGAACTTTGAAATCATCCTGCAACCTTGAACCAAAAGGTGAAAGTTGTCCACTTTGATAGATGACAACGGAAGGATCCTTTGGTTCAATGGACAGCTTGTAAATATAAAACAGTTGCTGGAAAATTATATTAGAGATGAGCTATCTCCTCCATTACAATGTTTGCTTTTCTTTAATGCAATTGAGTTCCAGCAGAAAGGCTTGGGAGGGGCCACAAGCAATGCTTCAGGAGTTACTGGAAGCGAGATATGGGGAGTGAGGGAGGAGATCCATCGATGTGGAGCAGGGGCCAGGGGAGGCCTTCTGCCCAGGAGGCCCGCGCTGAGGACCCTGGCTGTGCCCAAGGGAAATTGAATTCAGAGCTCCTTCTGCATCATAAATCCAGGACAGCTGGCAGCTCTCCAAGGGAGACCGGCGCTAAACTCCAAGGGCATTAGCTGCCAGATTGGCCAACGCCTACAATGCCCTTTGAGAGCTGAGCCCTAGGTGTGTTGGACTGGGATTCCGTTCTAATCTCACGACCACGTTCATTTACAAGCCCTGCATTTTGTTAATTTAAACATGCACTCACCAGGAGGGAAGGAGGAGAGCCTCCAATATATATAAGACAGCTGAAAGACTGGAATTATTCTGACATGCATGTCTTAGGAAGGAGAAGGCCTGATCTTTTTCTGTTTTTTTGAGACAGGGTCTCACTCTGCCACCCAGACTGGAGTGCAGTGATGCAATGATAACTCACTGCAGCCTTTGCCTACTGGGCTCAACTGACGTGACCTCATACCTCAGCCTCCCCAGTAGCTGGAACTACAAGCACAGGCCACCATGCCCAGGTAATCAAAAAAATTTTCTCTAGAGACGGGGTCTCGCTATGTTACCGGGGCTAGTCTCCAACTTCTGGTCTCTAGCCATCCTCCCACCTCGGCCTCTCAAAGTATTGGAATACAGGTGTGAACCACCGAGCTTAGCCAGGCCTGACTTCTGAATGCGTTCGTTTCCTGATCTTTTACCCCCAGTGCACGTGTATGTTGCACCCCTGGCCACTGGGTTTTGCAGAGTGTTGCGTTCCAGTGTCCGGGGCCCCACGCCCGTCCGCAGGCTACTGGAATGCTGAGGGCGAGGGGGCTTCGTTTCACTCGCACCACGTCGGCCCGCACCCCAGGGGCGGGGTCTACCGCCTCCCCCAGCACAGACGCCGCCGGGCCCGGCCGGTCCCAGAGGGCGGGGCCGCGCGGCCCCACGCCCCACCCACTGCGAGCAGAGGCGGGGCATGGGTCACGTGACGGCACGCCGAACAGCGAGGCCCCGCCCGGCGGGAGGAGGCCCGGCCGCGACCCGGGCCGCGAGCTGAGGAGCCGCCCGGTCTTCCGCGCGCTCGCTCCGGCGGCGTCCCCAGCCCTCGGCCCCTCTGTTGCCGGCCTCCGGCTCGCCGGCTGCGAGAGTGGCCTCAAGATGGATGAAGACGGCGGCGGCGAGGGTGGTGGCGGTGAGTGTCGGAGGTGTGGCGGGCTTGCGGGCGGCCTGGGGTCGGGGGCCGGGGACCGGGGGTCGCCGGAGGAGAGGGGGTCGGAGGCAGCGGCAGCGGCGGCGGCGCCTGCTGGAGGCCTGAGGCGCGCCGGGCCGGGGCCGCGGCGGGGTCTCCGGGGGCCCAAGGGAGGGGGCGGGCCGGGGTCGCCGTCCACCGCTGGCGAGGGTCTGGGTACCAGGCCAGGGCTGCTGCGGGCCGGGGTCGCCCCGGAGTCTCGGGCCGGGATTCGGGGGCCGCCCCTCTGGGGCGGGGGACCTTGCGGGGCGACCTTCCCCGCATCTTGTCGCCAAGGGCGTCCACGCCCTCCGGAGTCCGGCGTTTCGGACGCCCCCTTTCAGCTCAGGTGGGCGGAAGCGGCTGAGCCGGTGGGAAACCGGGAGGGGAAAGTTTTGCACTGGAGGCTCCTCGGGGGTACAGGAGGGGAGGGCCGGGGAACGGTTGGAAAGCGTGACAGTCTGCTTGGCTTTGGGTCAGAAACGGTCGCTGGATTTGCTCGAACGGGGAGGGGGCCAGCTGGAGTCCAGGTCAGGGTAGACGTTTTAGGAAACGGCAGACGCGACAGAGTGAGCAAAAAACTCCGTGGGGTCGAGGGTGGGGGTCACGAGCTGCACCCAGCACCGAGGCGAGACCGGAGAGCCAGGTGTGCCCGGAGCCCCGTGTGCTCCCGAGTGGGTCGGATCGGTGCCCGGCGTGGCCCAGGTGGTCTTGTGCCTGACGTTCGGTTTCCTCTTGCTGGAGGAATCGTGTTTGTTGGAAATTATTTCGTGGAATACAAATGACTGCTAGGTCATGCTGGGAATTAGATTTTAAAAACAGAAGAACGTGCCTCTGTATGGAGTGGGTGTTCGCTTTGGAAAGCAAAGGGTTAATGCCCGTGTTTTTACAGGAACAGCTGAAGTTGAGGTTCTCTAGACTTTTTTTTTTTTTTCCTAAAGATCTCCTTTGAGCTGACAGAGAAATCATCAGAATCATCAGAACCCCATGTAATAAGGGAGCAGTTTAGAGAAATCTTAATTACAGGCTGCCGGAGCAGCTGCCTGTAAGAATCAGCAGGATTGAATGCTTCAGGATGAAGTGGTTCATCATCAAGGTGCCTTCTAGAATTCAAGTGCTGCTCAGAGGGTGATTTTTTTTTTTGCTGAAAGACGCGATGCAGCCAGGATGGTGGGAAGTTGGCACCCGTCATGGCATTTGGCGAGTTCAGTTCGCATAGTTGAAGCTGGGGTAGCACTGTGGCACCGAGTGGGTGTGTTGATGAAAAGGGAGCGCTGTGGAACGAAGGAGCCGAGTTGCGAACCCTCCTACAGTCAGGCTGTCCGTCTGGAGCCATGAGATCCTAAGGAATGGATTCCCGGTGGATGTCGTGTTTCCTGCCTGTCACAATTTGGGCATAGCAGTTTTCCCTTGTTAGAAAAGAAAGACAACTGTAATATGCAAACGTTGGACATTAGCGTCAAGGCAGCTAGCTGGCTTGGCAGTTTTGTTTGTAAGGTGCTTTGGGCTTTGTGAGTAAAGAAGTGTAGACTTGAAGATAAAAGCAGGCATAAAGAGGAAAAAAGGCGGCTTTAATGTGCTCCAGCAATTTGCAGATCTTGAGTACTGTAACAAAGCATGATATTAAATATCAAAAGTCTTAAAACTGTCCTTGGGTTGTTAATATCTCTTCTGGGAATATATCACAGGGTAACAACCTTAAACCCCTCACATATAAAGATGTGTATTATGCTGTTTATAATAGCAAAACATTGGAAACAGCAATGCCAAGAGTAGGGGCATGGTGAGGTAAATTATGGGAAGTTTATTGAAGTATTTTACAACCATTAAAATAAGCCGTTTTATACATCATGGTCTAAACAACATAAAAATTAGTGACATGGATTATTTTCTTTTTATATTTTCCAAGTTTCTGAAATAAGTGTGTATTTCAGATTTGAAAAAAAACTCGTCAAAGACATGAATGTTTTAAGTGTATCATTTAATTCATCTCACTGGAACATTCAACAATGAGGATTTATTTATTGATTGCCCATCAAAATGCCAGCCAGCATGTTAGGTGCTGGAAAATAACTTTTAACCTTTATTGATTTAGTTTATTAGTAGCTTTCTCCCTTGCTGTGTGACAGACACTTAAAAATATTTTTGGCAATATTAGGATATTTATTTTTGAAACAGGTGAAAACGTTTTGAAATATGAGTGATATTGTAATTATTGTATAAACTTTATGTGCTTATATTTAACTCTTGGCGGTTGGAAGTTTTGAAGTTAACATATCTCTTTACAGTTAATACCATTTAGATTTTTAAAAAATGCTTTAAAATTCATGTTTAAAAAAATAAAGTTCAGCTCTTTGAAAGAAAACCGTTTTCAGTTGCCAGCAGATTATAAAGCATAACATTTTTTGGTATATTTTTAGAGTATGGTACATAATGTTGAACAGTATCTGGGGGAGTCAGTTCGGCTTGTTTAAAAGATAGGGTAAATAATCTATTCCAACAGTAGTTATCGCAGAGGCCAAAGATAATTGAAAAGGTCTTTTTTTGTTAATGGTCAGATTAAAAGACTTAAAAAATGGATTCCTACTTGCTGTTTTTATAAGTTAATTTAGCTTTTTGTCCACTGTATTGTTCTTTCAATGCAAGATAAGGAGAGAGAGGATGGTGGCGTGAATGGCTGGAAGGCAGTTACAAGAGGAGGGAGTAGGGGGTTACAAGATTAGGAGAACACATTGTTCCTTACAGTGTGTGCAGAGTATAGTTAAGGCACTTTAATTCCTTTGGGACTTTGTTGCCTTTCAGTTTTTCGAGAGCAGTTCTTCAGCTAAGTCTCTACTTGGAGGGTGGCTGACTAGTTTGGCCCGTTGGGATTGTTTTCATGCCCTCTTTGGGCATCTGTCTGATGTATGGTCCTGAATGGATCATCCCTGGCAGACGAGGTGAATTAACTCTAATTGGCATTCCTCTCTCTGCCCCCTTCACTCCCTGATCAGTGTAGGTGTCTGTGCTTCAGGTGAAGAGATGCTGAGCCTTGTTCATAATAAAATACATGCAAATTAAGACTAGACTGAGCTCCCACCTTTCACCTTCAGACAGGCGATAACCCCCAAGTGTGAAAAGTCTGTTTCCAGTTTGAAACGTTTGAACGGCAAGGCCATTTCAAACATTGATGGGTAGGAGTGTAAATTAGTCACAGGCAGGGCCAGCCCATGTCCTGTTGGCTCAGGTCCATTTCTTGCCCTTTCCCTGCAGAGACTCACCCCTGCAGGCAACATTTCCCAGGCCCTTGGTCAGCTGGCTTCCGGCTGGGATTGGCCACTGGGAGCCACTGGCAGGAGGAATGGCAGGAGGAAGGACGAAAACAGGTTATTTCCCCTGGGTCTGCCTCAGGCAGAGTCTCTGGCAGGTGCCTTGTCTCCTTTTGGCTCCAGCTTCTGCCCCTTGGTCCTAGTCTTTGAGTCTTGGAAATACCTCCTCCCTTTTACTCTCTATTTGAGAAGTGGTAACAGCAGCTTGCTGTTGCTAATCTCTGGGTTATCATTTCCTGTTTGGCTTTTCAGTTTTTCCAACACGCCTGTCACTAATTCCTTATATTAAATTCCCTCTATATCAGATTCTTAAAGGGATGGTTGCTCTGGATGTCTCTTTCTCTGGGTGGACCCTGATAGATACAAGTACTTTAGGCAGTAGCTTTAAAAATTATAGGCGTGTAAATCCTTTGACCCAGCAATCCAGTTCTAGGAATTTAACCTGCAGATATATTTGTACACGTGTGAGATAACATAGGTACGAGATTATTTATTGCCTTGAGTGTCCATCAGCAAGCAGGGAACTTATCAGATAAGTCCATACCCAGATGGTTAATGAGGTTGTAAAGTTGTAGAAAGGAACGAGGAAGCTCTTTTCTTAGTTGACGTGGAGAGATCTCCAAAATATCTTGTTAAGTTACAAGAGCAGGCTGGGTGCGGTGGCTCACACCTATAATCCCAGCACTTTGGGAGGCCGAGGCGGGTGGGTCATTTGAGGTCAGGAGTTCGAGATCAGCCTGGCCAACATGGTAAACTCTGTCTCTACTAAAAAAAAAATACAAAAATTAGCCAGGCCTGGTGGCATGCACCTGTAATCTCAGCTACTTGGGAGGCTGAGGCAGGAGAATTGCTTGAGCCTGGGAGGCGGAGGTTGCGGTGAGCTGAGATTATGCCATTGCACTCCAGTCTGGGCAGCAGAGTGAGACTCTGTCTCAAAAAAAAAAAAAAATACAAGAGCAAAGTATAGGAAAATATGCATTGCGTGCTCCCATTCTTGTTTTTTGAAAGAGGAAGTGATGGTTGATACATGCAGATTCCCTGGAAGGTGAAACGAGGAACCAATAACAGTGGTTACCTGTTTGGAGAGGATGATGGGGACTGAGTGGATGGGGAATATATGTGGGGAGGAAACTTTTCACTGTGTGCCTTTTTATTTTTTGAAATTCAAAAAAGTTTGAATAATCTATCTTTACTTTTTCTAAAATTGGAAAGCAGTTTCATAGAAAAATAGTATGCTGGTAAGAAAACACCCATTTTATACCTTTTTTGAGGGAATTTTTATAGATTAAAAAATATGGCCGGGCACAGTAGCTCATGCCTGTAATCCCAGCACTTTGGGGGGCTGAGGTGGGTAGATCATGAGGTCAGGAGTTCGAGACCAGCCTGGCCAATATGATGAAACCCCGTCTCTACTAAAAAATACAAAAATTAGCCGGGCAGGCCGGGCACGGTGGCTCAAGCCTGTAATCCCAGCACTTTGGGAGGCCGAGACGGGCGGATCACGAGGTCAGGAGATCGAGACCATCCTGGCTAACACGGTGAAACCCCGTCTCTACTAAAAAAAAAAAAAAGTACAAAAATCTAGCCGGGTGAGGTGGCGGGCGCCTGTAGTCCTAGCTACTCGGGAGGCTGAGGCAGGAGAATGGTGTGAACCCGGGAGGCGGAGCTTGCAGCGATAGAGCGAGACTTCGTCTCAAAAAAAAAAAAAAAAAAAATTAGCCGGGCATAGTGGCATGGGCCTGTAGTCCCAGCTGCTCGGGAGGCTGAGGCAGGAGAATTGCTTGAACCTGGGAGGCAGAGGTTGCAGTAAGCGGAGATAGTGCCACTGCCTGGCAACGGAGTGAGACTTGGTCTCAAAACAAAGAAAATATTCTGGGAAGACAGCAACAGAAAGATAACATGATATCCAGTGTAAGGTTATAAAATGTTGTCTGTTTTTCAGTCTGTAGTAAGTTAACTACTGTACTTTGGAGAGTTTAAAAAGTGGATGCTTTTAGATTATGCTTAGAGCATATTCTTCTGTAGTCATTTACTCAAATGTTGATAGTGTTTCTACCAAATACCAGGTTCTTCTGTGCATGACACAAGAGCTATTAGTGCCTGTGTTATGCCGTTTTTGCATTGCTCTAAAGAAATATCTAGGCCGGGCACGGTGGCTCAAGCCTGTAATCCCAGCACTTTTGGGAGGCCGAGACGGGTGGATCACGAGGTCAGGAGATCGAGACCATCCTGGCTAACACGGTGAAACCCCGTCTCTACTAAAAAATACAAAAAAATTAGCCGGGCGAGGTGGCGGGCGCCTGTAGTCCCAGCTACTCGGGAGGCTGAGGCAGGAGAATGGCGTGAACCCGGGAGGCGGAGCTTGCAGTGAGCTGAGATCCGGCCACTGCACTCCAGCCTGGGCGACAAAGCGAGACTCCGTCTCAAAAAAAAAAAAAAAAAAAAAAAAAAAAAAAAAAAAAAGAAATATCTGAGCCTGGCTTGTATATAAAGAAACGAGGTTTCACGGACTCATGGTTCTGCAGCCTGCACAGGCATGGTGCCAGGATCTGCTCGGCTTCCGAGGAGGCCTCAGGGAGCTTTTTACTCATAGTGGAAGGTGAAGCAGGATCAGGCACATCACATGGCCAGCGCAGGAGCAAGAGGGAAGAAATGCCACACCCTTAAACGACCAGCTCTCAGGGGTCCTTACTCACTGTTGCAAGGGCAGCACTGAGCCATGAGGGATCTGCCTCCATGATCCAATTGCCTCCCCTCCAACATTGGGGATTACAGTTCAACATGAGATTTGGGCGGGGCATGTATCAAAACTGTATCAGTGCCTAATGGTGGTGAATACCACAGATAAATTTCCCATGTTCATGAAGCTCATGTTTAGATGGAGAGACAGACAAAAGAGGTAAACAGCTATCTATGAAGTAATCACATATTACTAGGTGTGTTAAAGGAAATCAACAAGAGGTTGAGGAAGAGAAAGTGTGGGATGGGAGAAGTGTAGGGAAAGCCCATGGCCAGGCAAGGCTTCTGAGGAAATGCCCTTCGAGTGCAAGCTATAGGGATAGTGGACCAGACAGAAGGAAAGGCATGGAGCTGGCAAGAGCTGAGTATTCTAGAGAATTAAAAGCAGCTTTGTGTGGCTTGAACAGACAGTGAAGCGGGAGAGATAGGCTGGGGCCATGTCAGGCATTCAGTAGCTAAGGAATGCAGATTTTATTCTAAGTACATGAAGCTGATGAAAGATTTTTAAACAGGAATATCTCCTTTGATTTACATTTCAATAATTTTAGCTAATATTTGCTTGATGCTGTATGTCCTTCGTACTTTCTATGTCTTAATTTATTAACTCTTTATAAGATTACTATTTACAGATTGGAAAATGGAGGCATAGGGAAGCTAAATAATTTGTCTCAGATTTCACAGCTAGCAAGTGGTGGAGCTGCGATTCGAACGCAGGCCTTCTGTTTCAGAATCCGTACTCTCAACCACTGCCCCCTGCTTTTTAAAGAAGCATATTCTTGACTCCTGAGTGGAGAATGGATTGGAGGAGGAGAAGGGAGGACTTGGGAGAAGGGAGTTGTTGCAGTGGTTCAGGTGAGAGTTACAGGGGCTTGGTGGGTTAGGGTGGTAGTGGAAAATATGGAGGGAAGATACGTATAAAATACATCTGCATAAAACATACAGAAAAATACAAAGAATAATGAAACCAGCACTCTTATTCCCACTACTCAGAATTGACATAATAGCTGTCAATGTTCTGTTGCATTTTTTAGGTCTATTTTTTAAAAAATAAAGCATTACTGGTAAGTCTCTCCATCTCAGTATATTGTGGTGGTGTTCTTCCAGTTGCTCAGACCAAAATTTTGGTGCCATCTTTCATTTCTTTTGCCTTAAGCCTTATGACGGTTCTCCCATTGTCATCCTTGTTCACACTGCAGCCAGGGCGATTCCCTTTGACACTTAGGTCATGTCACTCCTCGCTTAAAGTTTGCTCTTTCCTCGGTTTATTCAGAATCCTATTCTCAGACCTTACCGTGGCCTACACGCTGTAGTTTAGGAGGCTGCAAGCTCTTCTTTTTTCTTTTTTGAAATGGAGTCTTGCTCTGTCACCTGGGCCGGAGTGCAGTAGAGCGATCTCGGCTCACTGCAACCTCTGCCTCCTGGGTTCAAGCGATTCTCCTACCTCAGCCTCCTGAGTATCTGGGATTACAGGCGTGTGCCACCACGCCTGGCTAATTTTTTGTAAATTTTTTTTTTTCTAGTAGAGACAGGGTTTCACCATATTGGCCAGGCGGATCTCGAACTCCTGACCTCGTGATCTGCTCACCTCGGCCTCCCAAAGTGCTGGGAATACAGGCGTGAGCCACTATGCCCGGCCAAGCTTTTTTTAATAAAAGGGCCAGATAGTAAACCTTGTAGGCTTTGTGGGTCACATACGGTCTCTGTCACAAGTCTTTTTTTTTTTTCCCATAGCCTTTTCAATATGTAAAAAAACATTCTGACCTTGGGGACTGCCCTTGACCACTACTCTAGTCCCCTGCTATCTCTGACATTTCCCGTCACTCCTCTCCTGTTTCCTCCCTGACTCTGGTCTGTCTCATTGGTCTCCTTGCCAAGCACACTCCTGCCTCAGTGCCTTTGCACTTGCTTCCCCTGTAGTGGTTTCCTCTCAGATACCTGCATGTGGTGTATTCTTGCCTCTTTCAAGTTTCTGCTCAAATGTTTCCTTATCACAGAAGTCTTCCTTGACCACCTGTCTAAAATCACATTCATTGTTACTACCAGCTTTATTTTTCTTCCTTAGCACGTGTCACCCCTTACCTATTATCTATGTGTTTCTTTTGTCTTAGAATGTGAGTTCTATGAAAGTAAGAGTATTTTCTGCTTTTATCCACAGTTGTATCTCCAAGATCTAGGACAGTGCTTGGGACATGGTAGCCTTTCAGTAAATATTTGTTAATAAATATTGAATAAAGTTGAAGTCACTTTTGTCTAGCAATCCTTGGTCCTTTTGCTTTTTGCTTTCATGTTTCCTAGAGGCAACCGTTATGAATTTGATATGGGGCTCTCTGGTGTATGGTGCTTTTGTTTGTTTTTTGAGATGGAGTCTCACTCTGTCACCCAGGCTGGAGTGCAGTGGTGTGATCTCAGCTCACTGCAACCTCCATCTCCTAGGTTCAAGCGATTCTTCTGCCTCAGCCTCCCAAGTAGCTGGGATTACAGGTGGGCGCCACTACACCCAGCTAATTTTTGTATTTTTAGTAGAGACAGTATCTCAGTATCTCACCATGTTGGCCAGGCTGGTCTCGAACTCCTGACCACAAATGATCCACTCGCTTTGGCCTCCCAAAGTGCTTGGATTACAGGCATGAGCCACCGTGCCTGGCCTGGTATATGTTTCATACTTTAACAGATGTGCGTGTGCCTCCATAAGCAATGTACAGGTCTTTTTTTTCCCTCTCTTTTGATACGGAGTTTCGCTCTTGTTGCCCAGGCTGGAGTGCAATGGTGCGATCTTGGTTCACTGCAACCTCCGCCTCCCTGATTCAAGCGATTCTCCTGCCTCAGCCTCCCGAGTAGCTGGGATTACAGGTGCCCGCCACCATGCCCAGCTAATTTTTTGCATTTTTAGTAAAGATGGGGTTTCACCATGTTGGACAGGCTGGTCTTGAACTTCTGACCTCAGATGATCCGCCCACCTTGGCCTTCCAAAGTGCTGGGATTACAGGTGTGAGCAACCGTACTCGGCCCTAATTTGTTTTAAAAAGTTTATAAAGCCAAGATCACACAGTGTGTAATCTTCTGCAGCTTGCATTAGAGATTATCTTTGTGATTATATATAGATCTTGTTTATTTTAATTGTGATCACGTTTTGTCTATCTTGTCTTGTGTTGAACTTTTTTTTTTTTTTTTGAAGACAGTGTCCTCACTGTGTTGCCCAGGCTGGAGCACAGTGGTGCGATCTTGGCTCACTGCAACCTCCACCTCCCGGGTTCAAGCCGTTCTTCTGCCTTAGCCACTTGAGTAGCTAGGATTACAGGCTTGCAACACCATGCCCTACTAAATTTTTTGCATTTTTAATAGAGACAGGTTTTTGCTATGTTGGCCAGGCTGATCTCGAACTCCTGACCTCAAGTGATCCGCCTGCCTTGGCCTCCCAAAGTGCTGGGATTACAGGTGTGAGCCACCGGGTTTAGCCCTGTGTTGAACTTGTTAATGTCAGTGTTAACACTGGTGGTGGTACAAACGGCACTGAGGTGAGCTCCTTAGTCTTCTCTCCCCTCACAGTTTATCTAGAGTATATTTCTGGAATTGCAGTTGTGAGTTATAGGCATGCTTCAGTTTTAATAGATAACAGATTGCTTTCTCATTAGGGGCTTGTGAATAGTGTGATTTCCCAGCATTGTAATGAGCACACAGTGTTTGCCTTACTTTTAAATGTTTGCCTATCTCATGAGTAAGAAATGATGTATTGTTTTAATTTGTGTTGCTTTATAGTGATGAAATATATTTTTTAAAACTTTTATATTAGGTTCAGGGGTACATGTGAAAGTTTGTTGTAAGTGAGCTCTTGTTACGGGATAGAATGTATTTTGGAGAATCAGATGGACATACTGTCAGCTTGGTGAAGGTTAGAGGTACAGGAACTGCAGGAATCAAATATGACTAGGTTTCTGGCTTGGTAGTGGTGTTGCTTAATGAATGGGAAAAAACTATTTTGAGGGTTCATTTCTTTGTTTTTTGGGTCAAAAATATCTTTACTTTGCCTCCACTTAAAATTTTTTTATTACAGAGTCGCACTCTGTTGCTCAGGCTGGAGAGCAGTGATGCCATCATAGCTCACTGTAGCCTTGAACTCCTGGGCTCAAGCAGTCCTCCTGCCTCAGCCTCCCGAGTAGCTGGGACTACAGGCATGTACCACTGTGCTAAGCTTGCCTCTGTTTTTGAAGGATAGTTTCATCAGGATTATAGTTGTAGGCTTTCAAGTTAATTTCTTGCAATTTTTAATTTTTTGGTGAAGGTCGGAGGTCTCACTGTGTTGCTCAGGCTGGTGTTGAACTACTGGCCTCAAGTGATCCAAAGTGTTGGGATTACAGGCATCAGCCACTGAGCCTGGCCTTCCTGCAGCATTTCGAAGGGGTAATTTGATTGCCTTCTGGCTTCCATTGATTCTGTGGAGAAGTCAGCTGCATCAGTCTTACTGTCACTCTTTTCCAGTTAGTGTTTTTTCTTCCCTTTAGGCTGCTTTTAAGATGTTCTCTTTGGGTTTGGTTTTCAGCTGTTATGTGGTGTGTCCAGATGTGGTTTTCCTCAAATGTATCCTGCTTGGGATTAGTTGTTCTTTTTCTTTTTGGCAGTGCTGTGACAAAGCTTGATCTTAAATTAGATTTACAGAATTCTTGTTCATTATCTCTTCATTGATTGCTTCTGCTGCATTTCCTATCTCATCTCCTTCCAGGACTAATTACCTGTACATTAAATGTGTCCTCTGTGTTGTGTCCTGTATGTCTTAGATTCTTTTTTTTTGAGACAGAGTCTTGCTCTGTCGCCCAGGCTGGAGTGCAGTGGCCGGATCTCAGCTCACTGCAAGCTCCGCCTCCTGGGTTTACGCCATTCTCCTGCCTCAGCCTCCCGAGTAGCTGGGACTACAGGCGCCCGCCACCTCGCCCGGCTAGTTTTTTGTATTTTTAGTAGAGACGGGGTTTCACCGTGTTAGCCAGGATGTTCTCCATCTCCTGACCTCGTGATCCGCCCGTCTCGGCCTCCCAAAGTGCTGGGATTACAGGCTTGAGCCACCGTGCCCGGCCATGTCTTAGATTCTTTTCTGTATTCTTTATGCCTTTGCCTCTCTGTGGTTCATTCTATATCTTCTTCTGACTTATATTCCATTGTACTAATCCTTTCTTCAACTGTAATTGCTGTTAAACTCATTTATTGAGTTCTTAATTTCCATTATTGTCTTTTCCAGTTTTCTTGATTTTTTTTTTAAGATTCCAATTTTCTGCTGGCATTTTTTATCTTGTCAACTGCTTTATTAAACAAATCACAGTTAAAGTCTGTGTCTAATAACTGTGATATTTGGATGCCTTGTGAGTGAGCGTGTTCTGTTGTCTGTTTTCGCTTTTATTTTTGTAGAGCAAGCTTCTCAATATGTTTCCCAGACTGGTCTTGAACTCCTGCCTCAAATGATCTGCCTGCCTCAGCCTCCAAAGGTGCTGGGATTACAGGCCTGAGCCAACTCACCTGGCTGGAACATCACTTTAAAATTATGAGGCTTGGTCTATTCTGGTTTACCCTTCTCCTAGGTTATAGCCTTCAGTGGTTCCCACTGAAAGCTTGGGATGCTTCCCAGGGCCTCTTCTACTTGGCAAGCCCCTGAACTCTAATTTTTGTCCCCTCAGTCCCCTAAGACTGGTGGCTATTCTGCTGACCTTCTTGGATTCTCAGTCACTTGATTCTGTTTGGTATTTTGGCTTCCCAGCTTCTGTGAATTGGCAAATCCCTCAAGGAGAAAAGTGGCCCCGGTGATTGGACTCACTTCTCTGCACTCCCCTTTTCTCTCTGGAATCCTGGCCTCCAGAGTCCTCACTGCATGGGTAGCTCTCTGATGCCTTCAAACAGTTGTTTCTAATAATTTGTTCAGCTTTTTAAGTTGTTCTTGGCAGAAAGGTTGGTCTACAATGAGCTAGTCAGCTTTTTACTGGAAGCAGACTCTCAGGAATTCAATTTTGCTATTTAAAATGGACTTGTCAGTGAGATATCCTAGTGGAGATGGTAGATAGACTGTGTCAGTCTGCTGCTCAGAAGACTAATTTGGGTAGGAGATAAACATTGGGGAGATTTTAATTCATGTGAGTGGATGAGCTCACATGGGAAGAGAATTGAGAGAGGAGAAAAATCCTAGGACTGAGGACAATGCAGCAAAGCTGACTGGCAGGGTAACCGGTGAGGCCCAGGTAGCCTTGAATTGAAGATTGTGTGGCATTGCAGAAGAGAGAAGGAGTGATCAGCTGTGTTGAATGCACTTACAGACGGCCTAAAATGGGATGGAGACATGTCTACTGGACTTGGTGATGTTAAAGAAAAACAGTTTGGGGAGAGGCAGGGAGCTAGCTAGACTGGAATGGGCTAAGGAGCTAGTGGGGGAAGGTGTGTCTTTGCTGAAGGAAAGGCACGTGCCATGGGCCTTAATTGGAAATGTGGCATGTTATGAGAATAGAGGGGAAGCCCGCATGGCTGGAGCTAAGTGAGGGAAGGGTATGTCTGTTTTGCAGTGAAATATTTCTCAGGAAGTTTTCACAGGAGACCAGTAATAATTTATATCAGGCAGGTTAGAATAATAATGCTGTTTGCATTCTCACACTCTTAATATAAGTAACTTTGGGAGAGGTAGATCAGTTTTAAGAAATTATTGGCAGATCCTTTAGAAAGCGGGTTTGTCAGCCTGTAATGTAGGACTATTGCAACTTTTGAAATGAAATGAAATTAAAAAAATAGGTTTTGTCAAAGTATCCTAAAAGCTACTTAAGATATGTTAAATATTGGCTGGGCACGGTGGCTCACGCTTGTAATCCCAGCACTTTGGGAGGCCGAGGAGGGTGGATCACCTGAGATTGGGAGTTCGACACCAGCCTGACCACATGGAGAAACTCTGTCTCTACTAAAAATACAAAATGAGCCAGGTGTAGTGGTGCATGCCTGTAATCCTAGCTACTCAGGAGGCCGAGGCAGGAGAATCGCTTGAACCTGGGAGGCAGAGGTTCTGGTGAGCCGAGAACACGCCATTGCACTCCAGCCTGGGCAACAAGAGTGAAAATCTGTCTCAAAAAAAAAAAAAAATATATATATATATATATATATGTAAAATATTTTGAGTTTGTGGGGAAAATAGTAAATCATTTAAATGAGAGTAGAAAATACATGACTCTCCATCCTGATTTTTGAAGTTAACCAAACAAACTTTTTATAGTTAATGTCAAGTACCCAGTTAACGTAGAATAGATACAAGATTCTGTAGTGCTTTATAATTTGGCTGGAGCCAATACAGCAAGCATTTATTTCAGATAAATATCTTTTCAGTATTATGTAAATATTAGAAGAGACTCACCTGAGTCAATTTCAGTTGGCCAAGAAGATTTTTTGATTTACTTTCCTAGAGCAAATTTACTCTTTTAGCTGACTTGGTTTTTAGTAAGTCACCAGGAACACTGTTCAAATAGGAGAGAATAAAAGTTCCTGCTTTAAACTCTCAACAGGGCTATTGTTAATTACTGTAGTCTTCTTTTGAAAAACTTATGTCTGTAATTAATAAAATCAGTAATTTGCTATAAAACAAAACATTTGGATGATGATCAGAAAGTATTTCCCAACATCTAGGTAATTCGTGATTTTTTTGTCCCCAAGTTTTCATCCAGATGTTTGGCAATGTGTAGACACAGCCTTACTGCAACTTTCTAATTCACTTTCATGGGAACATATAATATTCTCCGTTTATTTTGGACAGCAGAGTTTCCTTTTTCTCTGGACAGATACATATGAAACACATGCTCTTTGAGTGGAGTTTGTGGCCCTCTGAGAATTCTCTGAAGGAGGAAATGGGTTGACCTATTCGGTTGCTATGAAGTAAAAACAATCTTGTTTTCATTTTTTAGTGAACATCTGGGTTGCATTTATTTCACATTCTGGAGGTTCTGTAAAACCACAATTTGATAATATGAGGGTTCATTAAAGCAGTAATTACTGAGCTATTTTTATAGTTGATTCAAGAATTAGGGTGGCTGATAGACTTTAAACAATATTTTTTTCCTTTCTGTAAAATGTAAGTTAAATAACAACTCTTGATTTGAAACCATAAAATGGGACGTAGATATTTTGCAGGGCAGAAGAAGCATTGATCAACCAGTTTATTTCTCTGTTGCCCGTTGCTGTGTATCTTGTGGTCATTGTTATAGCCATATTTAACTCTGTGTAGAAGACATTGTTGATGCCCTATTGCAAATCCACCCTTCTTTGCTTCCTTGCCCACAGAACCATGAATTGTTTAGATATTTACCCATCAGGGAAGAGGACTTTATCACCACAAAGAGCTATATCTTAAATGGTCTAAGCAGCTGGGATAATCCCTCTTTCTTTATCAGTGAGTGGAGGAGAGGTGGAAGTGTCATCCAAGTCTGGCCAACGTGCAGGGCAGTTTGCAGGGAGATTTCTCCAAGAAGTTTCTTCCTTCACAATAAATATATGAGGAGTTGCGTTTCTTTTCTTTTCTTTTTTTTTTTGAGACTGGATCTTGCTCTGTCTCCTATGCCAGAGTGCAGTGGCATGATTGATCATGGCTCTTTGCAGCCTCAACCTCCTTGGCTCAAGTGATCCCTCCACCTCAGCTTCTCAACTAGCTAGGCCCTCACCACCACGCTCAGCTAATTTAAAAATATTTTTTGAAAAAGAAATATTTTTTGTAGAGACAAGATCTTGCTATGTTGCCCAGGCTGGTCCTAAACTCCTGGCCTTAAGTGATCCATCCAGGAGTGAGCAACCGTGCCCAGCCCCGTTGCATTTCTTACGCTAGACTTCATTGGGCCTGGATGAGTAGCCAGCTTGCATTCACAATGGCTCTTAATTAAGCCTGTCCATTTCCAAGCCCATACCCTGAGGATGACCAGCGGAATTCTAGATGGTGCTGTTGCTGAATTTCACCCACCCAGGAACCTCCCTGCCTCCACATTTCCCGTCATGTGGGGCAGTAAATACCCCTCTTGTTTAAATGATTGAGCAGCAGTGTACTGTAACTTGGAGCTCAGGGCATCTGGCGTGATACCGGCTGTTCTCTCATTCATTCAGTAAGGATCTCCTCGCCATAGAGTGCAAAGAGAAAAACACCTTTTCTCTTCCATAAATATTCATTAAGCATATAAATATTACTTTAAGAACTTAGCTAGGTTATATTTTCTTTTTGAGATTAACACTTTCTCCCCTTTTAATAAAACAAAATATATTTTCATATTCTTAGAAATACTTTAATAATTTCATTTGGCAAATCTTTATTTTAACATGTCCATTTAGAAAAATGCAGTAATCAAAGGTGGCATACATTGGCAATTTAATATTCTGTTAGAAGACAGGACTTCCTTTTAGTTCTTCACAGAGAGGAAATAAGAATGCCCTTTCCAAGTTTCAGTAATTAGATTAAAATTTTTTTGAGTTGAGAAAGGATCAGACAAATGAATTCAGTTTTGTTTGTGTTAGAGTATGGGAAAATTGAAGAATTTTAGTGTCTTTTGAATGTTTGGCCTGTTCACATGATGAGGCTGTATTTCCCAGGCGTGGGAGGATGAGCGATTGTAGACTTTGATTCAGTATATGACCACCCTTCTGAGAGCATGACACATTTCGAGAATAAGTGATGCCTTTCATTGCCTTATGTAAAAAGAATCTTCACGTTGGATAAGTCTTCTTCTAAAGTGTTGCATTTTCTCGGGAATCACAGGGTGTCTGTTACGGACTGTGTTCCTGAAATTTAGTTTGAAGTAGTGGTTAAGCTGTACACTAGTCAGATGGTTACTAGGATGTTCCAGTTTTCACAAAAGAAAGTCAGATGCCTTCTTTCCTTCCTTTTTGTGGTCAGACTGGTCTTGAAGTCTGCTAGCTGTTACTCCCCACACATTGTCCCGCTGGCACTCACTCTTGATGACAGCTCACGGAGGGAGCAGAGTCCAAATGGACGCACTGTGTCCTGCCCTCCCTTGGCTCCCCTATTAGTTGCTCTGCCTCACAAGTGCCCAGTAATTTGGCTGGACAGCAGAACATGACTTTAATTTTTTTAATCTGGAAAGAACATAAGCTATTTCCCCTAGATTCTGCTGCTATTAGTACTTGGACATTTGTTTTAGGATTTAAGTCTCTATTACCTTCCCACTGCTTCCACCCCTCCCCACTTTTCCCTTCTCAGTAGAAGAGTCTGGGGGCTTCTCTCTTTGCATGTCTTCCTGTCAAGTATTACCTATTATCCTGGTTAAGACCTGACTGTCTTGCATCTACAGGTAATGAAGACCATCTATTTCAGAAGTCTTTTGTTAAGTTCTGCACTAAAACTTTTATCTCCCATTTCCGTTTTACCTGTAAAGAGTAGCAAAGAGTTTGTGTCTTCAGAGAGAAGTCCACTATCCTAGTCCTTCCAGCCACCTTGGGGTTTGGTGTGGCCTGCCTAAGAGTTCCACAAGTGGGAGTGTGCTCTAGGGCTCCCTGCCTGAACGGAGAGAATATCCCAGCAGAAGTTCTCGAGTGTCAGGACTTGGTGTAGGCGGTTTTATCTTGGTTTCAGCCATCAAGAAATGTAGTTGATTGGATCAGTGACTGGGAATTTCAGGAACAGATTTTACAGGAGTGCCGTTTCCTTAGAGTTGTAAAGTTATTGACAGGGCCATTTCAACTTTGGTTAAAGAGATTAAAGGTTGGCCGGGGCAGTGGCTGACGCCTGTAATTCCAGCACTTTGAGAGGCTGAGGCAGGCGGATCACGAGGTCTGGAGATCGAGACCATCCCGGCTAACACAGTGAAACCCCGTCTCTACTAAAAATACAAAAAATCAGCTGGGTGTGGTGGCGGGTGCCTGTAGTCCCGGCTACTCGGGAGGCTGAGGCAGGAGACTCCCTTTAACCTGGGAGGCGGAGCTTGTAGTGAGCCGAGATCATGCCACTGTACTCCAGCCTGGGCAACAGAGCGAGACTCCATCTCAAAAAAAAAAAAAAAAAGATTAAAGATCAAGCTTGGATAGTCACACAGACATGAGCGTCTCCCCCACACTCTAGAGAGGGGAGTCTGTAAGTCCTTAATTTCATGAGACTTGAAGCTGTTTTCTCCTGATGTCCCTAACATATCCCTCCCTCCCCATCCTGATTAGGTGCTGGACCCCCAGGGCTACTGCAGTGCTGTGGTGGGAGCCTTTCTGGTCCTTAGCCCAGCTTCTTCATGGCTGACTCTGTTGGGATGCATCATGCTGGAGATAACTATGTAGCCATTCCTTCCTAAATAGTCTTAGTCCTGTGGGATTGAAGAGGTTTTCCCTTGGGGTCTCTGGGAATTAGGATATCAGAACTTTTGCCTGTTTGCTGTATCAGGTCAGCCATTGAGGATATTTCAGTTAATTCCGCTTGTTCAAGGCAGAATATTGTCAACTATAATGTTAATAGTTCTGAGAATTTGTATTCATACTTTCTGTATGCTTACATAAGTTTGTTTAAACATTTGAGCTTGATCGTTTGGTGTTGACAAATATTTGGTGTTGACATATTTTTAAGTAAATATCTGCAGCTCTGTCATTTCTAGCCTTGTGCTTTTGTGTAAGTTACTTAATCTCCTTAAGCTTCAGTTTTCTCATATGCAAGATGGGTGTTAAAAAACCCAAGTGAAATTATTTATATGAAGAATTTACCAAAAATCTCGACGATTGTAATAATAGGCATTCAAAACTGTTAGTCATCAAAGTGTTAAGCCTCTGGCCTGCCTGTGTTTACATACTGAGCAGAATGAGTTGGAAGAATGGTTGTATTGGGGCTTAGGAATAACCGATGATTGGCAATATGATTATCGTATCTTTTCTTCCCAACTTTGTATTTTGAAAATGAACTGTTCAAATCTACAGAAAAGTTGAAGGAATGGCACAATGAATCCTATGTGTCTTTCACCTGAATTCACCAGCTGCTAACATTTGGCCACATTTGCTTGTCTTTGTATCACAATTTGTGTGTGTGCGTGTGTGTAACTGAACCCATTTGAAAGCAGATACAAACATGGCTGGGCGCGGTGGCTCATGCCTGTAATCCCAGCACTTTGGGAGGCCGAGGTGCGCAGATTGTTTGAGGTCAGGAATTCGAGACCAGCCTGGCCAACATGGTGAAAACCTGTCTCTACTAAAAATACAAAAAATTAGCCGAGCATTGTGGTGCGCGCCTGTAATCCCAGCTTCCCAGGAGGCTGAGGCATGAGAATTACTTGAACCTGGGAGGCGGAGGTTGCAGTGAGCTGAGATCATGCCACTGCACTCCAGCCTGGATGACAGAATGATACTCAGTCTCAAAAAGTTACAAACATCGTAACACTTCACAGAAATACTTCAGCACTCATCTCCTAAGAGCATTCTCCTACATAACTACAGCCGTTATCATTCTTAAGATAACTGACAGTCATTCCATAATATTGTTCCAAAATAGTACACATTCTACTTTCCCTAGTTGTTACCAAAATGTTTATATAGCTTTTTTTTTTTTTTTTTTAACCTATCTAGGCTCTAATTAAGATTTACACCTCCTATTTAGTTATTTCTCTTCAGTCTTTTTTTTTTTTTTTTTTTTGTTGAGACAGAGTCTCGCTCTGTCTCCCAGGCTAGGGTGCAGTGGTGCGATCTCGGCTCACTGCAAGCTCCGCCTCCCAGGTTCACACTATCCTCCTGCCTCAGCCTCCCAAGTAGCCAGGACCACAGGCGCACGCTGCCAGGCCCGGCTAATTTTTTGTATTTTTAGTAGAGATGGGGTTTCACTGTGTTAGCCAGGATGGTCTCGATCTCCTGACCTTGTGATCCGCCCATCTCGGCCTCCCAAAGTGCTGGGATTACAGGCATGAGCCACCACGCCTGGCTCTCTTCAGTCTTATTTATTTATTTTTTTTGTTGTTTGTTTGTTTTTGAGGTGGAGTCTTGCTCTGTGGCCAGGGCTGGAGTGCAGTGGTGTGATCTCGGCTCACTGCAACCTCTGTCTACTTTCCCCAGTTGTTACCAGTAGCTGGGATTACAGGTGCCTGCCACTGCACCCGGCCTCTTGTGTTTATTTTTAATTTTTATTTATTTATTTTATTTTTGAGACAGAGTCTCACTGTCACCCAGGCTGGAGTGCAGTGGCATGATCTTGGCTCACTGCAACCTCTGCCTCCCGGGTTCAAGTGATTCTCCTGCCTCAGCCTCCCCAGTAGCTGGGACTACAGGTGCTGGCTACCATGCCTGGCTAATTTTTGTATTTTTAGTAGAGACGAGGTTTCACCAAATTGGCCAGGCTGGTCTGGAATTCCTGACCTTGTGATCTGCCCGCCTTGGCTTCCCAAAGTGTTGGGATTACAAGGTGTGAGCCACTGTGCCAGGCTGTTTTTTATTTTCAAATGTGTTTTGGTGGCTGGGCGCGATGGCTCATGCCAGTAATTTCAGCACTTTGGGAGGCCGAGGCAGGCGGATCACTTGAGGCCAGGAGTTCAAGACCAGCCTGGCCAACATAGTGAAACCCCATCTCTACTAAAAATAAAAAAAAAATTAACCGGGCATGGCGGTGCATGCCTGAAATCCCAGGCTGAGGCACGAGAATTGCTTGAACCCAGGAGGCAGAGGTTGCAGTGAGCCAAGATTCTGCCAGTGCACTCCAGCCTGGGTGACAGTATGACTCTGTCTCAAAAAAAAAAAAATTGTTTTGGTGACATCTTTTTGAAGAGTCTAGGCTCATTTCCTAGTATCATTATTTGCATCCTATAGACTAGATTGCATGTGTAAGCAGAAGAGATAAGTGCTTCGGTTTCTTTAATTTTTTTTATTGTAAATATGTTAAAACTCATTTTGATTCAAGGTAAAAGTGACATTCATTTTTCTTGTTCTTTGGTAAGTGTGGATTAAGTTGGTAACCAGAAGGAGTTACTAAATGGTTCAGATGTCAATGGAATATGTGTGTGGGTGAATTTGGAACAAGCATACACAGTGGTTTCTAGACTCACACCCATCTGGAGGTAGTTATCTGGCTTAACATAGTAAGGATTTTATTTTAATATTTGGCCATGGTTTTATAAAGAAATGAACTTAAGAATTGGAAAATTTAGTAAGACAAACTATATTTACATAATATTCAAAAGACATACTTTTGCTGTCAGATCCTTGGATGAAGCCTAAACCTTAAATCTCTCAGGAATGCATGTTTTTCTTCTTCCCTCCCTCAACACTTTCCTATTGATTTAAAAAAAGAACTTTAGCTGCAGCTGAGACTAATACAGGATCCAGCTGTAGCTTTTTGGTTGTTGTTCATGTATCCGGTGATGGGCACAGCAAACTCATTGTATGAAAAGTCAATAAAGGAAAGGGCAGGGTGGGAAAAAAAATGACACTCCTCTAAAAGTATTCAAGAAACAGCAACAGGATCTAGGAGTCTCCCTTTCAGATGACTGATTTAAATTCCATTCTGAAGTATTAATTTTGTTCGTGACTAGTCTAGAAGGCATTTTAATTTTCCCTTTTAATTATGTACACACCATGTAACAGAGAATATATGTGGGGCCGACACATTATTTTCCTTGGGGGCAGAAAATAGTAAAACGTGAGAAACCCAGAGAACTAAACCCTCCTCTTGTAAAATAGGGCAAATATTCTTCAAAATACCTTTCATGTTCATGCTGGTATAGAGATAGCAAGGATTCGTGAAAGAAAGCCAGGTTTTCTTAAATTTGTTCAGTAGTACTGAAATTTATGCATTTACCATACAGCAAATAAATTCAGAATCAGCAGTTCAATCAAATTAAATTCCAAATTTGCCTGTTTCAATGTAATTTCTATAAAAGATTTACATCTTCTGCTCTGTCTTATCAGGACCAAGTCCATATCACCACCCTGTAGCTGAAGATGGATTATATGTTTTTTTTTTTTTTTTTTTTGAGGCGGAGTCTCACTCTGTCCCCCAGGCTGGAGTGCAGTGGCGCGATCTCGGCTCACTGCAAGCTCCGCCTCCCGGGTTCCCGCCATTCTCCTGCCTCAGCCTCCCGAGTAGCTGGGACTACAGGCGCCGCCACCACGCCCGGCTAATTTTTTTGTATTTTTAGTGGAGACGGGGTTTCATTGTGTTAGCCAGGATGGTCTCGATCTCCTGACCTCGTGATCCGCCCGTCTCGGCCTCCCAAAGTGCTGGGATTACAGGCTTGAGCCACCGCGCCCGGCCGGATTATATGTTTTAAAATGTTTTTATGATCAATGTAGTGATCATAAGACTCGTGATTTTCACATACTTGGGTGTCTCAAGCATTTAGTTTTTCTTTTTTTCGTGTTAAGGGGGTCAGATTTCTCATATTTCTTGTAATTGTAGCCAGACGTCCTGTTTGGGGACTGTTAAATACCAATGGTGCCTATGAAGAACTCATGTGATTCTGTGGTAACCATCTGAGCTATTCTTTGTAGATTTGATTTTATGGACAGGCTTCCTTGAAGTCCTGTAGTCTATTTTTAGATGCTCTTTTTTACGTTTCCGTGGTTCAGGGCATCAGTCATAAACATATTTATTATTCAGCACAAAAATGTTGTTCAGTGTCTTAAGACTGTTTAAACTTTATGGAAATAATAAACCAGTGGCACTTCAGTGGGTATAATATACGAGAACTACCCAGCAAATTTAAGGATGGAGAACTTTGCGGTCCTTCACAGGTTGCTGCTCTGTCTGTGCCGGCCTGAACGGTATTTTGAAGAATCTTTTCCTATTTTACACTGAGAGGGTTCCGTCTCCATGCTTCTCACACGTTTCTGTTTTCTGCCTCCCACTGAAGGAAATGCTTTTGTAGCCCTTCAAGAAACTTCCTACATGTCTCCCCTCCTCCTCTCCTGCCTTGTTGTTACTCCTTTAAAAAAAAAAAAAAAAAAAAAAAAAAAAAAAAAAAAAGGCCGGGCGCGGTGGCTCAAGCCTGTAATCCCAGCACTTTGGGAGGCCGAGACAGGCGGATCACGAGGTCAGGAGATCGAGACCATTCTGGCTAACCCGGTGAAACCCCGTCTCTACTAAAAAAAATACAAAAAACTAGCCGGGCGAGGTGGCGGGTGCCTGTAGTCCCAGCTACTCGGGAGGCTGAGGCAGGAGAATGGCGTGAACCCGGGAGGCGGAGCTTGCAGTGAGCTGAGATCCGGCCACTGCACTCCAGCCTGGGCGACAGAGCGAGACTCCGCCTCAAAAAAAAAAAAAAAAAAAAAAAAAAAAAAAAAAAGAATAGTTTGGTAGGTTTCTTCTCAGATTTATTATTTTATTTTATTTTATTTATTTGTTTTTTTTTTTTTTGAGATGGAGTTTTGCTCTTGTTGCCCAGGCTGGAGTGCAGTGGCGCGATCTCAGCTCATTGCAACCTCCACCTCCTGGATTCATGCGATTCTCCTGCTGCAGCTTCTGAAGTAGCTGCAATTACAGGCGCCTGCCACCACTCTCAGCTAATTTTTGTATTTTTTGTAGAGATGGGATTTCACTATGTTGGCCAGGCTGGTCTTGAACTCCTGACCTCAGTTAATCCACCCACCTCGGCCTCCCAAAGTGCTGGGATTACAGGTATGAGCCACTGAGCCCGGCTCTTCTCAGATTTATATATGATTGGTTTGCTGCTTTGTGTTGTAGCAGAGATCCTGTGCTCTGAAGTAATTTCTGATCCAGCGAAGTATTACAGGAGCGAGGACTGTGCACCTTCAGTCTATTTGGTAATAAAGCACTTATTCTCTTTTTATAAATCACTATAATCCACATGCCGTTATAGTCATCCTTTTAAATTACACAATTCAATGGGCTTTTAGTGTATTCATAAAGTTGTGCAGTCATCACCACAATCTAATTTTAGAACATTTTTATCACCTCAAAAAGAACCTGGTCCCCATTAGCCGTCATTCCCTCCTCTCCAACCCCTGGCAGTCATTCATTGACTTTTTATTTCCATGGACATGTCACATAAGTGGAATCGTAGAATATGTGGTCTTCTGTGTTTGGCATTTTTCACTCAGCAGGTTCATCCATGTTGTGGCATGAGTCACTTTCCCAGGTTCATCTGTGTTGCAGCTCGATTCAGTGTCAGTGTCTGTGCTTCTCCTGTGGGTGGA
Organism: Macaca mulatta; assembly: GCF_049350105.2. Taxonomy (NCBI): domain Eukaryota; kingdom Metazoa; phylum Chordata; class Mammalia; order Primates; family Cercopithecidae; genus Macaca; species Macaca mulatta. The sequence continues at coordinate 44,779,980 of NC_133408.1, forward strand.
ACTGAGACTTGGATTGGTTTTAGTGTTGGGAGTGGTCAGAGAGGTTTTGCTCACCTCTGTCACATGGTTGAATCTGTGGCTGTGTGCTGTCTTGAAGGTTTTTAGGTTTGCTTGTGTTTTCTTCCTGTTGAAAAGGTTGACGTTTATTTTAACCCTTATTATTTGAAGGACCACATCAAATCCTTGCTGTTGCAGTCCTTTAGTTGATAATCTCATGAACAGTTGCATCTGGAGCAGAATCATGTTGTCTGTAGAAAGTTTTTACTCTCTCTGAAGACCAATAGTGGGTTCAAGAAACAGGATTCCCCAAGGGAGCCATACTGAAATCTGTTAATAGAAGCGTGAAGAGTCTACTTCTCAGGGATTCCAGTGTGATCCCAGTGGTGGACATAGGACACCAAATTTTCATCCTCTGTTCACCCCAAAATCTCAGCAAACGACAGGGAAGAGACTGGGATGGGGGGCAAATGGGGAGAAGTTGGTCAAAGCGTACAGACTTGCATTTATAAGATGAATAAATTCTGGAGACCTCGTGTACAGCCCTGTGACTACAGTTAGAGATAAGGTATTGTATACTTGAAATTTGCAGAGAGTGATTTTAAGTATTCTCACCACACATGCACAAGGTAACTATGTGAGGCGACGGGTATGTTAATCTTAACTGTGGTCGTCATTTCACAATGTCTCCTTAAGACATCGAGATGTACACCTTGAATATTGCTAAGTTTTAGCTGTCAATTGTACCTCAGTGTAGGTGGGAAAAAAGAGCCTGGAAGGGACCTTTAGCAAAGGATAGAGTGTAACACACTTTTGGAAAGAAACTAGAAATGGGAAACCTATAAGCAGATAAAACAGAAGGAGGATTTAGAGTAAGCAGGAGCAGTTTCTGGGCAGCCCCTCGTGGGGCTCTGCTCAGACTAGTTAGTGTTCGGGTTTGGGTTCTGTTGATAATCATGGAAATCGTACTGCAAACAAGGAGAATTCAAAGGCCCTCCGAAGCCACTGTGCTGGGAGTGCTCTCCACACTCTTCTCTGTCCTCCTCTCCTATTCCTCTTGTTTTGAACAGTCTACAGCGTTTTACCCACAAGCAAATTTTCTTTACAGAGATTAGATTCCTTGCCTGGGGAGAATGGGAACTCAGTGGGTGTGTACCAAGTAAAGCTTTTTAACATTTTTGTTTGTTTGTTCTTTTCATGTGACTTCTTCAATAAAGGGCCCTATCTTTTCATCCCCAAGGGAAGCCCTCCAGTGGACAAGCTTTGCTCACAAACACAGAACATAATGAACCTTCCCATTTGAGAAGGAAATCTAGTGAGAAAAGTTTACCTACACGCAACACCAAAGGAAGACTCACAGCTAGCTTCATCTCTTTTTTTTTTTTTTTTTGAGACAGAGGCTTGCTTTATTCCCCAGGCTGGAGTGCAGTGGTGTGATCTTGGCTCACTGCAAGCTCTGCCTCCTGGGTTCACGCCGTTCTCTTGCCTCAGCCTCCCGAGTAGCTGGGACTACAACCATCCGCCACCACGCCCAGCTAATTTTTTGTATTTTTAGTAGAGATGGGATTTCACTGTATGATCTCGATCTCCTGACTTCGTGATCCACCTGCCTTGGCCTCCCAAAGTGCTGGGATTACAGGCGTGAGCCACCGCGCCTGGCGCTTCATCTCATTTTTAAATGCGTACAAACAGTAAGGACCTCCAGATGGATGAAAAAACCCAACCACGTGAAAGAGAAAATTTAAAATAAAATTTCTGTAGAAACAGAGAAAGCTGACATCAAAAGAATTTAGAAGATAGAAGAACACTAAAAAATGGTCATTGGCAATTTCCATGAAGATGTGACTTAGGCACTAGTGTTCGTCTAACTTTTTACCTCCCCTCCCTTGAATCACCAGATCCCGATGGAAGCGATTGAGAAAAAGAGAGATGAAAAGCTGAATCATAATGGATAGTGGGATCAGGGTGAAGAAATACCAGGCCCTGACTCATCACTCTGTTTCCTGAGAACTCAGTGCAGAGTTGTGAGGAACGTACGGAGATGTGGTGTTGGCTGTGCTAACTTGGGAGAGCAGAGAGAGAGGGAGGCCTGATGATCCTGAATGTCCGCGGGCAGCCGGGGTGGGCTTGTGCAGTGGCAATGTTGACGAGCAGCTGAACTGGGAGGCCAGAGGACGCACGCGGCTGCAACACGCTCAAAACTACTAGAGCTTCTCCTGGGCGCCACAATTCTCCTTTCTGGCGCGTTGGGCGGCTTCCCACCCATCTGGAGTGGAAGCCAGATCCAGACAGAGTTAGATGCAGAAACTGGAATACAAAAGCGACACGATAGGCTCAGAGAAGGAGGCTCCCAGAGCTGACATTCCCTGGAAGATGGACCACATCTCTGAATAGGCAGTGCAGTTTATATATGCATCCTCCAGCCTATAAACTTAGAGTTGGAAAACAACAGCAAAAACCCACCAACATTTAGCAGCATTCTAAGGAGGAGGTCCAGCTATTCTTTTTTTGGGGGGGGAGGGAGGCAGGATGGGTCTAAATACTATTGTTCAAAAATAAAGAATAAAGCAACATGTTTCCAAAAGAAAATAGGAGGGGGTTATAGTTTTTGAGGCAGAGGAAGAATATAATTTAGAAAATAGTAATTACGGAAATGAGAAGTAAATTTCAGGTTGAATCTACTTTGTGCTGTTCTTAATAAAATTCAAGAAACACACATAAGTGGTTGAAAGATGAGATAAAGCAACAGGCCAAGCTGAAAACTAGGGCAGAGAGAATTATAAAATGAGGCTGGGCACACAAGCTTACGCCTGTGTTCCCAGCACTTTGGGAGGCTGAGGTGAGCGGATCGTTGCAGCCCAGGAGTTTAAGACCAGGAGTTCGAGACCAGTCTGGGCAACATGGTGAGACCCCCTTCTCTATAAAAAACAAGAAAAAATTAGCCAGGTGTGGTGGTACGTGCTGCACCCGTGGTCCCAACTACTCAGAGGCTAAGGTGGGAGGATCGCTTGAGCCCAGAAGTTGGCAAGGCTGCAGTGAGCTATGATTGTGGCGCTGCGCTCCAGGCTGGGTGACAGACCCTGTCTCAAAAATAAGTAAATAAAAATTACAAAGTGAAATGAAAGAGCTGAAAGAAACTGTAATGATAGTAAAAGCATTTGCAGAATTTTAAATTCCCTTAGGATTCATGAAGAGCAAAAGTTTACAATGTAGAAAGTTAAATTATTGCTGTGATCTGAGTAAGTGTTGTTCCTAAAGAAGATACGAAAACAAATAGAACAGAAGAAACGATAATCAGATTCAATGGGAAAAAGTATCTTTGAGCTGAAAAAAACACCATCTGTTTCTGTATATTCAAAGAGCTCATTCTGCCTTAGATGAAATTAGTGGGAAGAGCAAGAAAGAGCAAGAGAGGACCCTGCAAACAGCCAGTCAGAAACTGGGGAGAGGGTTACTTATAAAGAAATTGGGATGGTTTTAGACTTTTCTATAACATTGCCAGAAAATAGTGTCGTGGAGCTGAAGCTAAGTTTTAAGGGAAAAAAGGTTGTAACTAAGAATTAAATGGTCACACTAATTGTTGTTAATTTGTGAAGGCAGCAGAAAGATGTTCTCTGAAGGTACAGAAGTTGGAGCTAGCACACTGCCTTCAGTGGGAGCTCACCCTGCCTTTGGACTTGGAAGCTATGTGAGCCAGTACCTTTCCTTACTGTTTAAGGGCATCAGCTTTTTTCTGCTACCTGTACCTGAAATTTTTCTGTATACTATCTGTAAATTTTTCTTAAACAAAACTTGTTCATAGATACATTCTAACCAACTAAAAGATTGATTGAATAACTCAAGAATGGGGAACTTGTGGTTTAAAAAAAAAAACTGACATTGAATTGAAATCACTTAAACATAAATTTAAGTCTAAATTATAAACTTGGTTACAGATGTTACAAATGAAAATTCAAATGTTGTAAATAATTATTGAAAAAGAAGATACGTAATGGAAAGAGAAAAATCCCAGTTATTCAGTAACAATGCCAACAATAATAAATCTGGGTCAGATTCACTAGTAGAAACTGAGAAGTAGGTGGGGGTGGGGCAGGGACTGTTAGGAGAAAATAAAAGCCCAGCCTTTATTTTTTACTGTTTTATTTTTGTTGTTGATAATTAGAAAAATATAGGTAGTGGTGTGGTTTTAAAAAAATTTAAAGATAATCGCTAGAAAATTCAAAGTAGAATGTTCACATTCCACATCACACATCTACATGTGTGAGGATATATGCATTCCTCTCTAGAGAAAGAAAAACAAAAGATAAATTTGATCACAGGATAAGGTCATGTCAGGCAAAATTTCTATGGTTTTGTAAATTGGCTTTTAAAACTTATTTAGAATTTTGGTCTGGCATGGTAGCTCATGGCTATAATCCCAGGGCTTTGGGAGTTGAGGCGGGAGGAACACTTGAGGCAGGAGTTCGAGACCAGCCTGGGAAACAAAGTGAGACCCCGTCTCTTTAAAAAAAAGGAAAAAAAAAAAAAGGTGGTGTGACATGGGTTGAGGCAGGACGAATACTTGAGCCCAAGAGTTTGAGGCTGCCGTGAGCTCTGATCATGTCTCTGCGCTCCAGCCTGGGTGACAGAGCAAGACTGTCTTGAAAAAGTTTAAAAACAATTTTAAAGATTATTTAGAGGATAATTACCTATTTTGCCCTGTGTTTTGGAAAATCTTTAAGAAGCAAACACCTTTTTTTGGGGAGAGGGTTAATGGGAGATAATCCATTTTGTGAAATGTATTTATTTAGAAATTTAGATCATTTGTGATTCCTCCACAAACTCTTCTTTTTTTTTTTTTTTTTTTTTTTTGAGACAGAGTTTTGCTCTTGTTGCCCAGGCTGCAGTGCAATGGCACGATCTCGGCTCATAGCAACCTTCACCTCCCAGGTTCAAGTGATTCTCCTGCCTCAGCTTCCTGAGTAACTGGGATTACAGGTGCGCAACACCATGGCTGGCTACTTTTGTACTTTTAGTAGAGATGGGGTTTCACCATGTTAGGCTGGTCTGGAAGTCCTGACCTCAGGTGATCCGCCTGCCTCGGCCTCCCGAAGTGCTGGGATTACAGGCGTGAGCCACTGTGCCTGGCCCCCAAACTCTTTTGAGGTAATTTTGGACAAACCTTTGTGAAGGTCTTGGAGGTAGAAAGGCTTGAGTGGGGGCTGGAGATGAGTGAAAGTAGGGAAGAAGCCTGCTCCCACTGGACACGTTCTCTCTAGGGTGCACCTTCTCCCAGGGTCGTGAAGGCTGGGATGAAAAGAAAGAGAGCAGCGTGAGCCTCCCCATCAGAGTATCAGTGGTCAGTAGAGGAGAAGCCAGAATTTGTGGGGCCTGAAACTCTCTAATTCTGAAGGCCCTCTTTCAGAAAAAGAATACAAATTTAGGTATTAAAATGCAAATTTAGAATGAAAAAGAAGTCACTAGTTGTACATTTTAAAAAGCTAAAACTAGAAACAACTCAAAACCTAGAACTATATAACACAGTTTTTTTTTTTGGCACGCAACCTTCAACTTTCCCCCTGCATTTTTGGTTACCTACTCTAATCTCTTCACATAGCAATTTTGCAACGTTTTATGTAAAAAGACTAGAAGGCCGGGTGCGGTGCCTCACACCTGTAATCCCAGCACTTTGGAAGGCTGAGGCGGGTGGATTATGAGGTCAGGAGATCGAGACCATCCTGCCTAACACGGTGAAACCACGTCTCTACCAAAAAAAAAAAAAAAAAAATTAGCTGGGCAAAGTGGCGGGCGCCTGTAGTCCCAGCTGCTCAGGAGGCTGAGGCAGGAGAATGGCGTGAACCCGGGAGGCAGAGGTTGCAGTGAGCCGAGATCGCTCCACTGCACTCCAGCCTGGGCGACAGAGCGAGACTCCATCTCAAATAAAATAAAATAAAAGACTAGACTAAAGATAATCCAGTCTTTCCTCCAGGATGACTGAAAACATTTTATTTAAGAAACTTTCTTTCAAGGTTTTGACCATTAAAGTTTTAAGTTTCCATTTGAAAACAATAATTTAGCCTAGGAAATTAAAGTGAGACCCCGTCTTTACAAAAAAATTAAAAGCCGGGTGTGGTGGTGTATACCAGTAGTCCCAGCTACTCAGGAGACTGAGGCAGGAGGATCGCTTGAGTCCAGGAGGTTGAGGCTGCAGTGAGCCATGATTGTGCCACTGCTCTCCAGCCTGGGTGACAGTGAGACCCTGTCTCAAACAAAACAAAAATAATTTTTTGGACATTTTGAAGCATCTTCCGGTCTTTTTTGTTTCAGTTTTGTTTTTGGATTCTGCTAGGGTACTTTTGAATTCTACTAGGGTACTTAAGAATACACAGAATAAAGCATTATAAAAACAATTAGTCTGTAATTAATGCACATGCAAAAGCAGTTGAAATAAATTCATTAAAAATTGCCACGAAGTTGAGTTACATCATTCAATCATGACTCTAGATGAATAGGTTTAGGAGTTTTGTCATCTGAAAACCTGCTTCCCCTACCCCGCCCCGCCGCCCCAGGCTGTTATGTTGCTTTGTTAACATTCTTTTGTGCCATTTCTTCTGTGAAGTCTGAAAGTGTCCAACTTTGACAGGGCAAGGTGCATCAGATACATAAGATGCAATTCTATACTTTGGGCTGCATAGAACATGCAACTTCAACACAGGCTTACTTACTATTTTAGTTCCAGTACAGGTTTAAAACCTGTAAATACAGGAATTCTAATAAATTCTTCAAAATGTCAAAAAATGGTGTATTTATAACCTATGTTGAACAATCAAGTATATTCCTAACAGGAGAGAATTTCCATTTTGATTAGAAATCAATGAGAATGAAATCTTTTTATTTTTATTTTATTTATTTTTTTTTGAGACGGAGTCTCGCTGTGTCGCCCAGGCTGGAGTGCAGTGGCCGGATTTCAGCTCACTGCAAGCTCTGCCTCCCGGGTTTTTACGCCATTCTCCTGCCTCAGCCTCCCGAGTAGCCGGGACTACAGGCGCCCGCCACCTCGCCCGGCTAGTTTTTTGTATTTTTTAGTAGAGACGGGGTTTCACCGTGTTAGCCAGGATGGTCTCGAACTCCTGACCTCGTGATCCGCCCGTCTTGGCCTCCCAAAGTGCTGGGATTACAGGCTTGAGCCACCGCGCCCGGCCTGAAATCTTTTTAAAAATTAACTTCTCTGGTGATTGGAAAGTTTTCTCATAGATTATCTCTGACTCTATATGACTTAAACCTCATTTCTCCTCCATTTCCTCACACTTCTGGTGCTAGTAACTTTAAGACATCATCATATTAAAATACCACCTCTGAGCCTACAGTTTTCATCAGTTCATTGGGTAAGTTGATACAGGGCCAGAAGGAATATTCTGGGAAGTCATTTGTCCATTTGAAATGGCTGGCTATAATTTAGTTACACGCAGAAGTGGCTGAAAGCTACCTAAGTGTATTACACTAAACCCAAACCAAATGTATTTCTAACCGAACCTCCCCTTACGGATTCCCAAAATACCCATCCCCTTAAGATGCCACCTGCCAGGAGAAGTGTGGTGAAGTGGAAACAACAATCTTAACCAACAGAGCTTTCTGGAGGTTCGGGTATGCTGATCTTGACCGTGTTATTACATTCCTTCCCCACACCCATCCCGCCCCATGCCGCCAGTGCTTTGACCCAAAGTGTGTGCTCCTTTAGCTTTGCTGTCACTGACCGCTGCTGGGGGTCAGGTGTAGAGCCAGACCTGGCCAGTCACAGGTGCCTGCTGCCTTTTCACAGAACTACTCCTCCATTCACAGAGACACAGCCCCAGCCCGCTGGGTGGGCTCTTCTCATCTTACCAAGGGCAGTTTGCACTCTCATGCCTGGAGGTGAGAAGCCCTAATTTTTGCTCTCAATCTCTATTAACTTTTCAGGCCAGACTTATTTCAGAGAGTTGCTGGCTTGACAAGTTTTGGGGAAGAAATAACATTTTTTGAGTACCTGCAATTAAGCATGAGGCTAGGTGTGCATCTGTTGACCACAATCACCTTGGGAGGCACAAGTTTTACCTCCCAGAGAACTGAAGGAACATGCCCCAGGACACCCATGGAAAGCTGTGAAACTTGCGTTATAGAACCCAGGTCTCCCTCACCTGGTAATTTTTTTGTTCCCAGGTCTCTCTGCAGCCTCACAATTGGTGACCCTTGGTCCCTTCTGGGGTCCCAGCACAGGCTGCCTAGGGGGTGGCAGTGGGGTCTGGGAGGAGTATGGGAGGCACTGGGTAGGGTGGTGTTGAATGTAGTATGACAGGGAGTTCCTGTGACTCAAAGCATCTTGCTCCAATCTTGAGCTCATCCCCCTTTAGGCCTTCTCTTGTTGGAAATGTAAATAATCCTGGACCTACATAGAGTGCCTTAAGAAGGCCCCTCTTCACGCCTGTAATCCCAGCATTTTGGGAGGCTGAGGCGGGCGGATCACAAGGTCAAGAGTTCGAGATCAACCTGGCCAATAGGGTGAAACCCCATCTCTACTAAAAACACAAAAATTAGCCAGGCGTGGTGACAGGCACCTGTAGTCCCAGCTACTCAGGAGGCTGAGGCAGGAGAATCGCTTGAACCCAGGAGGTGGAGGTTGCAGTGAGCCAAGATTGTGTCACTGCACTCCAGCCTGGGCGACAGGGTGAGACTCCATTTTAAAAAAAGGCCGGGCGCAGTGGCTAACGCCTGTAATCCCAGCACTTTGGCAGGCCGAGGTGGGCGGATCATGAGGTCAGGAGATCGAGATCATCCTGGCTAACATGGTGAAACCCTGTCTCTACTAAAAATACAAAAAAGCCAGGCGTGGTGACAGGTGCCTGTAGTCCCAGCTACTCAGGAGGATGAGACAGGAGAATGGTGTGAACCTGGGAGGTGGAGCTTGCAGTGAGCTGAGATGGCGCCACTGCACTCCACCCTGGGTGACAGAGCGAGACTCCATCTCAAAAAAAAAAAAAAAAAAATAAAAATAAAAATAAAACCTCTGCCCCGTTCCCTTCCTTTGTGTAAAGCTGTGTTCATTGTGTTACAGTGGTATATGCAGGCATCAATGAGCCTATTCTGTCCCCTGTCCTACCTCTTAGAAATAATTATTCGTTTCTTCTTTATCCTTATAATATTTATTTATGCGATTATAATAAAAATGTAAATTCTTATCACTGCCTTCTGTTACACCTCGCCTTTTTCATGTATTATCTGGAGATCTATTTCATTTCGCTACACAGAACCCTTTCGCACCTTATTTTTTTTAAACTAATAGCTGTCATAATTGAGCTTTTTCTGCACTCTAGGCCTTGTTCTAGCCCTTTCTCTCCCTCCCCACTGCAACCCCACCACTTTTCTTAAACAGCCCTGTAGTATTCCATTGTGTTAATGGATCAGTTTATTTATCTAGTACCTTATTGATGGGCACTTGGATTGTTTCTAATCTTTTGCTATTATGTTGTAGAGAATGTGAATATGCCATTTTTTACACATTTATCTGAGAAATTTTCAGAAGTGGAATTCTTATGCTAAAAGGAAAATGTGTTTAAAATGTTGGTAGACGTTCTCAGACTTCCCTCCACACTCACTGAGTGTTTTTTACACCGTCAGCAATGTATGAGATTGCCTGGTTCCCCACAGTTTGGTCAACAGAGTAGTCCGTCAAACTTTTGGATTTTTGCCAGTCTGATGGGTCAGAAATCGTATTTCCGTTTAGTTTGCTTTTGCTCTTTACCTGGTTAGATGTCCATTTATCTGTTGGGTTGTTAGTTTTTTCAGATTCTCGAGGTCTTTGCATAGTAGGGGATTAGTTCCCATGGGTTGCAAATGTCATCTCCCAGTTTACCATTTCTTTTTGGACTCCTTTGGTTTGATTGGGTTTGGGTTTTGTTTTTGTCATGCAGAAGATCGCATGTGTGTTTAATGCAACCAAATGTATTTTTTTTTTTTATTTTTCACACCTAAATTGCGAGTCATACTTATAATGGAAGGCCATTCCAAGATTATAAAGGAGTTTGTCTGTGTTATCTGTTTTCTTCCTGTACTTCTGTGGTTTCGTGTTCTACATTTAAAGCTTTGCATTGTTGGGAGTTTATTTTATTTATTTATTTATTTTTTTGAGACGGAGTCTTGCTCTGTTGCCCAGGCTGGAGTGCTGTGGCCGGATCTCGGCTCACTGCAAGCTCCACCCCCCGGGTTTATGCCATTCTCCTGCCTCAGCCTCCCGGGTAGCTGGGACTACAGGCGCCCACCACCTCACCTGGCTAGTTTTTTTTTTTTTTTTGTATTTTTTAGTAGATACGGGGTTTCACCGTGTTAGCCAGGGTGGTCTCGATTTCCTGACCTCGTGATCCGCCCGTCTCAGCCTCCCAAAGTGCTGGGATTACAGGCTTGAGCCACTGCGCCCGGCTGGAGTTTATTCTGATGTATGGCGTGAAGTATAGATACAGCTTTAACTTTCTTTCCCCAAAAGGTGGCATTGTCCCAACACCAGTTATTAAAAAGTTCATCTTTACCCTGCCACTTTTATCATATACTAAATTGCCATCTGAGTCTTTCTGGATTGACTATTCTGTTCCATTCTGTCTATTCATATGCCAGTATGACATGGGTTTATTTATTGAGACCATGGTATTTTAGTATCAGTTAGGGTTAATCTCCTCCCCTCCCCACCTCATTTTTCTTTATTTCCAGAGTTTTCCTGGTTGTTCTTGCTTGTTTTTCCTCGTGATCTTTAGAATCTGCTTGTCAACAGAAAAGAAACAGCTTCTGATCTATTTATTTATTGATTTATTTATGAGATGAAGTCTCATTCTCTCTCCCAGGCTGGAGTGCAATGGCACGATCTCAGCTCACTGCAACCTTTGCATCCCAGGCTCAAGCGATTCTCTTGCCTCAGCCTTCGGAGTACCTGGATTTACAGGTGCCTGCCTCCACGCCTGGCTAATTTTTGTGTTTTTATTTTTTTTTATTATTTTTATTTATTTATTTATTTATTTTGAGACGGAGTCTGGCTGTGTCGCCCAGGCTGGAGTGCAGTGGCCGGATCTCAGCTCACTGCAAGCTCTGCCTCCCGGGTTTACGCCATTCTTCTGCCTCAGCCTCCCGAGTAGCTGGGACTACAAGCGCCCGCCACCTCGCCTGGCTAGTTTTTTGTATTTTTTTTTTTTTTTTAGTAGAGACGGGGTTTCACTGTGTTAGCCAGGATGGTCTCGATCTCCTGACCTTGTGATCCTCCCGTCTTGGCCTCCCAAAGTGCTGGGATTACAGGCTTGAGCCACCGCGCCCGGCAATTTTTGTGTTTTTAGTAGAAAAGGAGTTTCACTATGTTGGCCAGGCTACTCTTGAACTCCTGACCTCAGGTGATCTGCCTGCCTTGGCCTCCCAGAGTACTGGGATTATAGGCATGAGCCACCGCGCCCAGCCTCTGATTTCATTCTGATTGCATTAAATATATAAATTAACTTAGAAAATGTATCTTTATGATGTTGCAGTTTCTGATGACATGAAATTTATAAATTAGAAAGTATATCTTTTTTTTTTTTTTTTTTTTTTTTTTGAGACGGAGTCTCGCTGTGTCGCCCAGGCTGGAGTGCAGTGGCCGGATCTCAGCTCACTGCAAGCTCTGCCTCCCGGGTTTTTACGCCATTCTCCTGCCTCAGCCTCCCGAGTAGCCGGGACTACAGGCGCCTGCCACCTCGCCCGGCTTTTTTTTTGTATTTTTTAGTAGAGACGGGGTTTCACCGTGTTAGCCAGGATGGTCTCGAACTCCTGACCTCGTGATCCGCCCGTCTCGGCCTCCCAAAGTGCTGGGATTACAGGCTTGAGCCACCGCGCCCGGCCAGAAAGTATATCTTTATGACATTACAGTTTTCTTTCCAAGAACATGATATGCCTTCTTACTTGTTCAAGTCTGTTATCATTCAAGTGTGTTAGTTTTCCTTCTACTTATATGTTTTATACATTTATTATTAAATTTATTTGTGGGTATTTGGTATTTTATTGCTATCATAAATGAAGTATTCTTTTCCATTTTATTGTCTAACTAGTTATTTGAATTTATGAAAAGTATTGATTTCTGTATATTAATTTTATATCTCATTTGCTTAGCAAATTATCTTACTGTTTTTAGAAACGTAGTTTTTCATTTGGTTCTCTCGGATTTTTCCACTTAAACAGTCATTTCTTTGGCAGGTGATAGTTTTATCTCCTCTTTTCTAATTTTTCTTCTGATTTTAGTCTCGTCCAATTGCATTGGCCAAGAAAATGTTCACTTGGACCCTCCATATGGAGATGTAGGTTTCGAGCTTAGGAGAGCTTATAGGGCTAAACATCAACTTTGGAAGTCATTAACTTAAAGATGGTGGTTGAAACACTGGAAACTTACATGTTGGCTAAAGGGGAGAGGTCAGAGCTGGGGATGGAGACAGGGCAGTGGTGGGCAGACTGGGAAGGAAGGGCTGCCTGTGTCTCACTTCTCCTTCTCTTTCTTCCCTTCCCCTCTTCTCTCCCCTCCCCTCCCTTCTTGACAAGTATAAAGGTTGTCTTGATAAAGTATAAAAGTTGCCTTGTCGCCCAGGCTGGAGTACAGTGGTGCGATCTTAGCTCACTGCAGCTCTCAACTCCTGGCTCAAGTGATCCTCCCACCTCAGCCTCCCGAGTAACTGGGACTACAGGCGTGTACCACCATGCCTGGCTAACTTTTGTATTTTTTGTAGAGATGGGGTTTTGCCATGTTGGCCAGGCTGGTCTTGAACTCCTGGCCTCAAGCAATCACGTCTTGGCCTCCCAAAGTGCTGGAATTACAGGTGCTAACCACTGTGCTTGGCTTTTTTTTTTTTTTTTTTTTTTTTTTTTATAAACCTGGAGTTCTGATTTCCAATCTTTTCCTCTTTCAAATAGACTTTATTTTTGGAGCAGATTTAGGTTCACAGCAAGATTGAGCAGAAAATAAAGAGCTCCCATATACTGCCTGCCCCCGCACGCACACAGCCTTCCCCAGCTATCGACTCCCTTCACTACAGTGGTCCATTTGTTACAGTCGATGAACCTACATTGACACGTCATTGTCACTTGGAGTTTCCATCAGGGTTCACTTTTGGTTATGGTACATTCTATAGGTTTGGGCAAATGGATAATGATGTAATGATGTGTACCCACCATTATAGTATAATCCAGAACAGTTTCGCTGAAGGGCTTTCATTTTAAATTTACTTTTGCTTACTCAATATGCCTATGCATTTGTATAGGTTATTGACATTATCTGTAATGTATTTACTAAGCATAGTACTTCCATTAGTCTTTATTGAACTTCATCTTGTTTGTTAGCCATCATTTCTTTAATCTTTCAATACTTATTTCTCTGTCCTTTTGTTTTTTTTAAAGGAGGAGTAAATCATTTCCTTTAGTAGAAATTGTTTAAGCCTATAGGGAGGAATTGTGTTTCAAGGTTGTTTCTTTTGATTATAAGTGAATGAATTAAGTAGATACTAAGATTCACAATTTTAAAAAATGTATTGAAGTGAATTTTAAAAGCAATTCAAACGAACACATCTAACTCTTAAAATATTAATAGTTCATTCTTATTCTGGTTGGAGTAAGTTCTGTGGTCATTTTCCTGGATTTCAATAATAACCTCTAAGGGACTTGATGAAGTATAAAAATTGTCTAGGATATTTAAAATGTACTTTCTTCTATAAATTAGAATGTTACAATGAGTGGAGACCCTGGTATCTTTACCAAAACTGACTCTATACTCATTGCATAACATCTCAGCCAAATTGATTTGCAGGCCAGATTCTAGCGTTATAGGGTGATACTTGCACAGGTGTTTCTCAGCCTTGGGTTTGCCACTCCTGCTGTCCTTGGAAGTTGGCTTTTGAGACTTACAGCAAGAGAGTGAAGATACATTTATAAGCAGCAGACAAGTTCCTGTGTATTGCTTGGACATATACGTGGAGCCTTCTAATTGGCAATAATACTTCTGGAAATAAACATCGCATGTGTGGTTTTTTTTGTTGTTATTTTATTTTTTATTTTTTTTTGAGACGGAGTCTCGCTCTGTCGCCCAGGCTGGAGTGCAGTGGCCGGATCTCAGCTCACTGCAAGCTCCGCCTCCCGGGTTCACGCCATTCTCCTGCCTCAGCCTCCCGAGTAGCTGGGACTACAGGCGCCCGCCACCACGCCCAGCTAATTTTTTGTATTTTTAGTAGAGACGGGGTTTCACCGTGTTAGCCAGGATGGTCTTGATCTCCTGACCTCGTGATCCGCCCGTCTCGGCCTCCCAAAGTGCTGGGATTACAGGCCTGAGCCACCGCGCCGGGCCTGTTGTTATTTTTTAGACAGAGTCTTGCTCTGTCGCCCGGGCTGGAGTGCAGTGGTGTGATGTCGGCTCACTGCAACCTTCCGCCTCCCGGATTCAAGTGATTCTCCTGCCGTAGCCTCCTGGGTAGCTCAGATTACAGGTGCACACCACCACGCCTGGCTAATTTTTGTATTTTTAGTAGAGATGGGGTTTCACCATGTTGGTCAAGCTAGTCTCAAACTCCTGACCCCGAGATGCGCCTGCCTTGGCCTCCCAAAGGGCTGGGATTACAGGTGTGAGCCACCGTGCTCAGCCGCATGTGTGTTTTTTAATAGAAATCAGAGAGTACGATGGGAAAAGATGGATGCTTCCTTCTTTGTAACTAATTTCGTCAATGTAGTAGATTTATTTTCTCAGCCTTTTATCAGTGGGATGTGAGCTGTCCTCTGAAAACTAACATAGCTCAGACTGTTCCCCAGGCAACTGTTCCCTGCGGCAGTGTTGTTGCACTTGTACCTCCAGTGCCTATCACATCAACAGTTCTAGTCTAAAAGTGGATTGAGAAGGCAGTTTGTGTAGAACTAGCTCTGGGAGAGCCGAAGCAACGCCTGCCGAGGTGTTGGTGGTGGGAGCTGCTCTGGTTCTAAGTGATGTCTCCTTTGATCAGGACTTCTCTGAGCTGCTTCTCCAACAAGTACACCTCTGCTTTGACATGAGCCTTCTGTGAGCCATTGTGAAAAGAAATGCATTTCATCAAAACTCAGAAGCTGATCTAGGCCTATTGACCTTTGTAGAACATTAATTGGGAAATTTGTAAATTTTGAAAATCTCTTTGAAACACTACTTCATATGTAACAGGTACACTGTCAGAAAAGTGGAGACTTGGCCGGGCTCAGTGGCTCACGCCTGTAATCACAGCACTTTGGGAGACCGAGTCGGTTGGATCACTTGAGGTCAGGAGTTCAAGACCAGCCTAGCCAACATGGTGAAACTCCATCTCTACTAAAAATACAAAAAATTAGCTGGGCGTGGTGGCATGCACCTGTAATCCAATCCCAGTTACTCAGGAGGCTGAGGCAGGAGGAGAATTGCTTGAACCCAGAAGGTGGAGGTTTCAGTGAGCCGAGATCATGCCACTATACTCCAGCCTGGGCTACAGAGCAAGACTTTGTATCAAAAACAAAACAGCAACAAAAAAAGAGGGGTGGGGGACTTAATCATAAGAAATAGTTTTTTGCAGGCCAGGCGCGATGGCTCCTACCTGTAATCCCAGTGCTTTTGGAGGCCAAGGTGGGAGGATTCCTTGAGCCCAGGAGTTCAAGACCAGCCTGGGCAACATAGCAAGACCCTGTCTGTACAAAAAAATAAAAAAAAAGTTAGGCATAGTGTGTGCCTGTAGTCCCAGCTACTCAGGAGGCCGAGGTGGGAGGATTGTTTGAGCCCAGAAGGTCAAAGCTGCAGTGAACTGAGATTATGCCACTGTACTCCAGCCTGGGTGACAAAGCAAGACTCTGTCTCCAAAAAAAAAAAAAAAAAAAAAGGCTATTTGCTATTAATATATCCTATATATTAACATTTCTAAAACCTTTGTCTGTGTCTACCTGATACAGTTTAAGATTGCGCAGCTGTCTTCATACTTCAGGATGTAATCCTAGAGTAGTTAGTTAAGTATCAGGTAGTCAGGTTTGCTGAAGCTCTTAATGTTGGAGGGGATATACATGTGTGACTTCCTGAATTGGCTAGACTGGTTTGATTTTTAAGCAATAGCCAATCCTAGATGAAGAAATCTAAATATAAACATTTCAAAATAATTACAGCAATAGATTGGAGCTACTGACCTGTACTGATTCACCTTACTCGTTGTTTTGTTTTGTTTTATAGCGGGAGACTTTTCTTCTTTTGGTAGTATAGAGTTGTGGAGAAGAGAATAGAAAACTCTACATTTGAATGGGGTTTCTATCTCTAATGACTTTATAATTTGCTTCATTTCCAGACTAGAAAAAACTGTAAATGAGCAGCAAGATACTACCAGCTGTTGTATTGCTTTACTCACATTAGGTATCACATGTGGCATTTTGTATTTTTTATTTCAGTATAGTACCTAACGACTCCCATGTGTAAGAAAGAACCCGTGGTAGGTTTCTGAGAAGTACGGAGTTAGGCAAGACCTAATGGCCGCTCTTGGGAAGCTTCATGAGGACGCTGTGGAAATAACTGGCTGAGATGTGGTGCATGATCTAGCAAGCACTAAGCAGTTTTTTTTTTTTTTTTTGAGGTAGAGTCCCCCAGGTTGGAGTGCAGTGGCGCAATCTTGGCTGACTGCAACCTCTGCCAGGTTCAAGTGGTTCTCTTGCCTCAGCTTCCTGAGTAGCTGGGATTACAGGTGTGTGCCACCACACCCAGCTAATTTTTAGTAGAGACAGCAGTTTCACCACATTGGCCAGGCTGGTCTTGAACTCCTGACCTCAAATGATGCACTCGCCTTGGCCTCCCAGAGTGCTGGGATTACAGGCATGAGCCACCACACCTGGCCTACTAAGCAGTTCTGACTGCCTGGATCGGGGCAGGTGCTGGGAAAGGTGGTCATCGAGCCTTAAAGGATAAGTGACAGGCATTCTGTGAGGAAATACACATGTGCATGGCAGAAGAGCATGATGTTCCTATGAGTGGAACATCTCATAGGAATGAGTGGTGGGTGTGACTATGGGTTTGGTGAGACACAAAATTGGGAACATCATTTAGGACCAGATGCAAGGCACTTAAGTGAGGGATAAGAGGCTCTCATTCTTTTGCTGAGTAGCTGGGGAAGAACCATTGACAACTGAATGACTTTCTTTACCAGCTTGGGCCATGTCTCATATTCTTACTATTATTTTCAACCAATTGCTCAAGCTCTCTCATTACCGATTAGCAGGAAGTCCAATGTCTCCTTCAGGGTGATTTTCCTTGACCAAGATTTGTCCTGTAGAACTCCAAGGATTCATCATGTTCAAAGGGGTTAGTCCTGCCATGTGGTGGGAGAGCTGGAGGGCCCTAGAGCTACAGCTCTTTGAGTTTGCACTCGTGCACCCAGTTCTTATTCCCTAAGTACAGCTGCTCGACAGGTCACCGGGTCCCCTGGGGCTTCCAGTCATAGGTGTGGGATGTCCCAAGACCAGTCCTCTTCATGAACATCCAGGCCTTGGTGTTGAACCTGAGTCATCCTCCCATGGTGACTTCCTCTGTGGGGCTTTTGATGTCCTTGCATGCAGCAGACCTCAGTTGGGGACATCAGTAAATCATGTTCCTTTTGAACTTCTAATGAGAAGGAATGAGAGTCTCTCCTTTTCCTCCAGTAGTCTCTGCGGCTCAGATGCAGAATTGGCCAGTGAGTTTTGAATTCTTGGGAAGGCATCCGTGATCAGAACCCAGAAGATACGTCTCTTCTTTTTCCAGGGCAGTGGGTGCCTCCTTCCCTGATCTTTGGATAATTAAGAGAGGACCACCCCAGAACTCTCCCTTGATAACAGGGATCTCCAGTAGCCTCTAACACGTGGGAAGGTCCCCTCACAAGGCTCCTGCTGCACTTGATAAAGTCTACCGGGTAGTTGATCAGCTGTGCGACTGAGAAAGATAATGATACGATGTTGTAATGGACTGAATGTTAGTGTACCCCAAAAACTCCTGTTAAAATCCTAGCCCTGAGGGATGGTACTAGGAGGTGGGGCCTTTGTAGGTGATTAGCTCGTGAATGAGATCATTATACAAGAGGCCCCAGACAGCTGCCTTGCTCCTTCCACCAAGTGAGGACACAGAGAAAAGGCAGCTGTGCAAGAACCAGAGAGCAGCCCTCGCCACACACTGAATCTGCCGGCACCTTGATCTTGGACTCCCCATCCTCCAGAACTGTGAGAAATAGGTGTCTGTTTACAAGCCACCCAGTCTTCCACATTTTGTTACAGCAGCCTAAACTGACCAAGACAGTTACGAAGATGGGACTCGCGATAAGGTCCTGAAACAGGGTAGGCGCTGGGACTGAGATGAAGATACACGTTTACTATTTTTTTTTTTTTTTTTTTTGAGATGGAGTCTCGCTCTGTTGCCCAGACTAGAGTGCAGTGGCGCAATTTCGGCTCACTGCAACCTCCGCCTCCTGGGTTCAAGCAATTCTCCTGCCTCAGCCTCCTGAGCAGCTGGGACTATAGGCGCCTGCCACCACGCCCAGCTAATTTTTTGTAGTTTTAATAGAGACAGGGTTTCACCGTGTTAGCCAGGATGGTCTCGATCTCCTGACTTCGTGATCTGCGCACCTTGGCCTTCCAAAGTCATTTACTGTTTTAAACAAAACAAACTTATTACAAAGGTAGAATTGGCAGGATTTGGTGACCTCTTAGATATAGGTCAAAGCTAAAGCTTGTCTAACTTGATAGTAAAGACTTGAAGGCATGGAGTAGGAGAAACAGTGTGTAGAGGATGAGGTAATTAATTCCTTTTTGGACACACTGATATATCTGCCGTCCTGTTGGAGATGTCTAGCTGGCATTGAGTATACTGGTGTGCCGAAAACCTGGGTGATCGTTGAGGTTGCAAAAGCAACTTCAGAGAACCTTTAGAAGGAGGAAGGTAGACAACTGGAATGAAGCCTGGGGAGCTGCAGTATTTAAGGAGCCTGGGAAGAAAGAGGAATCCTGGGATACCAGGAGGCTGAGAGAGAATGGACTGTAGAAGTAAGAGAGTGGAAGTGGTAGCGTGGTTTCAACTGAGCCAAGGGGCAGAGGGCTGCAGGGAGGTAGGAGGTGGGGGTCGGGAGTGCCAAATACCATGGCTAAGAGGCTGGCACCCAAAGTGGATGTACAGTCAGGGCTCCTAGTTACAAATCACAGAAAATGACTCTGGCTAATTTAAGTGTATAAGGAAATCATTGGAAGGGTGTGGGGGAAGTTACTGAACCTACAGGAAGTATAGAGAGCCACGCCCAGAAAACTGACCATAGACAAGGTAAGCGGGACAGTCAGAACCACAGCCGCAGCTGAGACCACACAGTCTGGTTGAGGTTGCCCAGTGGCTGCTGCTGCAGCCACCACTGCTACAGTCCTGGCTGTTGCTGGCACTGGCAAAATAATTTCCAAATTGTCGGTTTCTTATCACACTCTTTTTGGTCTGAGCCCTGGGCAGAAGCTTGGGCTTCTGTGATTGGCCAGGTTCACAGCAGAAGGCTGCGGGGGAGAACCAGGGCCTGGCTCTTTTGCTTCTGTGATGGCAAGTGATCCATCAGTACAGGCCATGTGGTCCACCTGTCACGGTAGCCTTAGAAGGAGCAGGGGAATAGCAATTGGGAGAAGAATAAATGGAGAATAGGAAGTGGGAGTGCCAGGTAGAGCATCCCCAAGGCCAGCAGTCAGACCTAGAGCTTGCTTAATCTAAGAGTGTGTCCCTGGGTGCTTCTTGTAGTTGCAACTCCTAAGGCCTCCTTGAGTCTGGCTGTGGTGCTCCCAAGATTGGAGAACCAATTAGCCTGCTGGTTTGTTTCAATAACCAGAATTGTGCATATGTCTGGAATGAGGTTAAGAGTGGTTATGTTTATCGAGGACTGGGGATTGGCAGTGGGTCTGGTGGAAGGGTAAAAGGTAAGACAGCCATTGGAAAAAGTTGCATCTTGGTGCTGAACTGGGAGGGAAGCAAAGTCTTGAGGGTGCAAAGAGATCGGGAATAGAGGCAAGTTTAAAACTCAGATGCAGATGGGGGCAAGAAAGCAGAACAGGTAGATTGTTGCAGGTTATGGCCAGAGAAGAATTTTAGGATTAGAGAATTTGGAAGAGCGTGTTGTCAGCTTTTCAGGACTGTGATGAGATACCTTCAGAGACTTTATATATGAGGGGAAACTGATTCTATTCTTATGGTTACAGATAGTAAAATCCATACTTTAAAACCAGTGCAGGCCGGGCGGGTGGCTCATGCCTGTAATCCCAGCACTTTGGGAGGCCGAGGTGGGCAGATCATGAGGTCAGGAGATCGAGACCATCCTGGCTAACACAGTGAAACCCGGTCTCTACTAAAAATGCAAAATATTAGCTGGACGTGGTGGTGGGCGGGTGCCTGTAGTCCCAGTCCCAGCTGCTTGGGAGGCTGGCTGAAGCAGGAGAATGGTGTGAACCCGGGAGGCAGAGGTTGCAGTGAACCGAGGTCGCGCCACTGCACTCCAGCCTGGGTGACAGTGTGAGACTCTGTCTCAAAAAAAAAAAAAAAAAGAAAAGAAAAAGAGAGAAGAAGAAGAAAAACAAAACCAGTACAATCTCTCCTTCTTGGAAGAAAATGGATGGCTGCCTGTGCAGTAAGTCGGAGACAAGGAAAGAGTGTGCCATCCTGGGGGATGTCAGCTGAAAGAAAGGATTGGCTCAGAGGCGAGACAGAGCTGTAGCACGGCCTCAGGAGGTCAGGCTCGTTGGAGAGCCTGTTCTGACAGTGAAGATTCAGGTGGTGTTAGCAGGGTGCCTGAGGCCCAGGTCCCTAGGCCTTTAAACTATTATTTGAGCTCCTACCCTTTGGTTTGATCATGTGCTCACATGACAATTTTTCAATTATAAATGGGATCCCCACTTGGGAGATCATAATCATGTTAATTTCTAGGATTCTCTTACCTGTGGTAAGTTTATATTTGTTTCTGTGAATTGGTCAATTGAGAGAATGCAGTAAACTCTGTGGCCAAAGACTCGTACTTGTTGGGTAGTTGTTATTTCTTATTGTTAATTTATACATGGGCACACTGGTTGGATACGTACATTTCTCCAGTGTGCTAAATGTGTGTGTGTACCTGAGAGGTGGATCTGTTCCTGGCATGTAAACCAGTCCTGGAGATGAGCACTGCTGGGTGAGGCTCCCTGGAAGACACCCTGGCCTCACCGCCCTGTGAAGACTCAGACCCTCTTGCCATCACCTGAGCTGTGAGCAGATTCTGCCCTCCTGCAGAGCTCTTTGGAGTCTTCGTGCTCACTCTGTTTCCTTTGCCCAGGAAGCTCTTCTCCCAGTCCCCACCCTTGGTCTGGCCAACTCTTCCTCCTCCTCCAGGTCCCTTTTCTCTTTTCTCTTATAGAGTTTATCAGTGTTTCGAAATAATACGTTTGAGTGTTAAGTGCTGCGTTCCCTACTAACTAAACAGAAAGCGTGAGGAGGGCAGAAGCCCTCTGCCCGTCCCCACTCATGCATCATCCAACTGCAGACAGTTGTCTGGAGAGAGCAGCAGGCAGTAGTGTTTGATGAAGTCTAAGGCGTGGGTTGGTACAGGTGAGAGGGGGAAAGGCCTGGGTCACTCAGGGAGCCCGTGTAGCTGGGGTGACTGTGGGGAAAGTGAAGAGTGGGAAGTCTGTGAGAACAGCTCTGTATGGAGCCATAAAATCACTGATTTCAAGATGAAAGTGGCCTTATTGACTTTTTTCCTGAGGTTGTAAAAGTACAGGCTCCTAAAAAAATTATAGAAAATTTCAAAGAAGAAAATAAACATTACCTATAATTCTACCATTATTAACCTTTTGGTTTGTATAACTTTTTTCAAAATACGGAATTTTATGTACTTAGCGTGTTGTACCCATTTTTTTCATTTACTAGTATGTTGTAGCCTTCTTTTCATGTAGTAAAGGTTTACATTGTCATTAAATGGCTGCATTGTATCCGTTGCATGAAACTTGCTGTGTCTAGTATTGTGGACGCTTAGGTCTCTTCTGTTTTTTCACCATGTAAACCCCACTGTGATGATGATTATTGTTGTAATTTCAGTCCCCTAAGACACAGAATTTTAAGTCTGGTGGCTAATAGAATAAGTAGAATGAGAATTAGGACTCCAAGTTTTAATTTTTGACTAGTTTTGTCTCTTTGGGATTTGCATTAGTTATTCTATACAGCTCAAGTTCCCTTCCCCCCGCAGTAGAACGGGAATAGGTATTTTAACTTTAGGTGTCTGAGACTCTGCTTTATGGAGATATACTCCTTGTAGGTTTCCAGCTGAGGCACCAATGTTAATAGTAGTTAATATACTCAGAACAGTAATAGTAACAATAATAACGGTCACATGCATCACTTTCCATTTGGACCGAGTTTGTTTGTAATTCTCACAGTCACCCTCGAGATACAGGTTCTTTTTTATTTTACTTTTTTTGGTTTAATTTTTTAATTTTTTTTTTTTTTTTTTTTGAGACGGAGTCTCGCTCTGTCACCCAGGCCAGAGTGCAGTGGCGCGATCTCGGCTCACTGCAAGCTCTGCCTCCCGGGTTCACGCCATTCTCCTGCCTCAGCCTCCTGAGTAGCTGGGACCACATGGGCCCACCACAGCGCCCGGCTAATTTTTTGTATTTTTAGTAGAAATGGGGTTTCACCGTGTTAGCTGGGATGGTCTTGATCTCCTGATCTTGTGATCTGCCCACCTCGGCCTCCCAAAGTGCTGGGATTACAGGCGTGAGCCACTGCACCCGGCCTATTTTTATTTATTTTTGATATGGAGTCTCACTCTGTTGCCCAGGCTGGAGTGCAGTGGCACAATCTCTGGCTCATTGCAACCTCTGCCTCCTGGGATCAAGCGATTCTCCTACCTCAGCCTCCTGAGTAGCTGGGATTACAGCCGTGTACCACCACACGTGGCTGACTTTGTATTTTTAGGAGTGACAGGGTTTCACCATGTTGGCTAGGCTGGTCTTGAACTCCTGACCTCAAGCGATCACTCACCTTGGCTTCCCAAAGTGTTGGGATTATAGGCATGAACCACCCAGCCCAGCCTGAGATAGACAATTCCTTTTTTTTTTTTTTTTTTTTCTTTTGAGACAGATTCTCTTTCTGTTGCCCAGGCTGGAGTGCAGTGGTGTGATCTCAGCTCACGGCAAACTCCGTCTCCTGGGTTCAAGTGACTCTCCTGCTTCAGCTTCCTGAGTAGCTGGGATGACAGGCACCTGCCACCATGCCTGGGTAATTTTTTTTTTTTTTTTTTTTTAAGTAGAGACGGGGTTTCACCATGTTGGCCAGGCTGGTCTTGAACTCCTGACCTCAGGTGATCCACCCACCTCGGCCTCCCAAAGTGCTGGGATTACAGATGTGAACCACTGTGCCTGGCCGTGAGATATGTTCTATGAGCCCTACTCGCCAGCTGGGAAAACTGAGGCTTAAGCAGATCAGGTAACTTGCACAGGCTTGTACAGGTGCAGTTGAGCGGTGGACCACTGTTGCTTGTTCCTGGAGTCTGCCGCAGCTAGCACGCTTGCTTCATTCCATGTGTCTTGTAGGAAAATGAGCACACCTGAGAGTAGTGAGGTATAATTTCTTTGTAAGTTTAAAGGACTATTTTTAAACTAGAAACAAATGTTTTGTCATTATTTAGACATATGTAAAATTAGGTGTAATTGCTTTTCTTTCTTTGGCCATGGAGCAGTAGCAGATGAAGAGAAGCAAGTAAGTAAGGGGATGCTGGCATTCTGGGCAACTTTGATAACGACATAGTTCCTCTTTAGGTCCTCTACACTTTATTTGGCTAATTCAGGTTTTACTTCTGTTCCACTATTTTACTCTGTTGCTAGACAGCTGTTAAACATCTGTTCCCTCTGCTCAGAGGGCGTGTGGTTGTTTTCATATGTCTACACAGTGGCTTTCTGTATCCTGTTCGTATGTGCCCTAGGAGCCTTCCGAATGGAGGGGCTTGGACAGCAATTGCACAGTGCCTTATGTTTTCCTTGTCACCGCATCCTCAATAACTCACTAATTACCAATAAAAATGTCTAACAAAATTAGATATTTTTCCCACCAGAGGAATAAAGGAAAAGAAGATAAGATTAGGTGGAAGGAAGAAATCTATTTTAAAAAGGGCAGATTTTACATTCTTAAAAACACAGCCGTGTTCTTGAGTGTGAGGGAATCCTTTTGTGGATCTGGTCTGTGGGAGGGGTTGATAGAAAGTGTGGGAGGACCCCGCTCAGAGCGGGAGGTAGCCCGGATTTCCAGAAGCGAAATGTTAAAGTTGAGCATGGTTTGGATGCAGATAAGAAGTTCTTTTGCTTCCTCTACTTGCGTTAAAACTGTTCATTTTTTATTTTTAAGGTCATTTGGGGGGAATTTCTTTGCTTCCAGCCTGGATCTCTCAGTGTGGCCTGACCCCTGAATCCTACCCTCCCACACAACTTGAGAACTTGATTCTTTTCTCACAAAGACTTCTTTCCAACCCCTCCTCTCCCCCTAGAAGACTCCATATTTGGAGCTGAGTATTTTGAACAGGGCCCTGGCCAGAGGGCATGTTACATATGTTGTTCTGTCGCATGTACATGGAAAAATATAAGCTTTAAAGCAAATGTGTATAAAAAGTGGAAAATGTCCCTCTAAGCCAGGGACACACGATTTTGTTTTATGAATGTGCTGTACTTATATGACTCATTCTCTTTAACTTACCTCTTTGAAACTGGAAAAAAGGTGACCAGAAATTGCTGAAAGTAATGAAAGGGAATAGAGAATCAAGAAAATAATTTCTTTGACCATTCTTTTTTGAGCCTTGGGTTAGCAGAGTTAAATACTTAAATAAGAACATAAAGTAAGGGAAAGCTTCACATTTCCACATTCCTTATTAAATACTTTTTAAATAGGAGAATCTGAGTTAGAATGAACCCCAGCAATTATCTGGTTGTTGTTGAAATCTAGCCTACCTACCACATTTTCATAATTAAACACAGGCCTGAGGCAAACATCGGCTTCTCATTCTCCAGAAAGTGAGCACTTGCATACCCTGGTTCAGCCAAGGTCCAGTAAGGTTACTTGTTCACATTGACTGTGGAATTCTCTGCTTGGGAAACCGTCATGTTCAGGAACATTTTCAATAAAGTTTATGAGATATTGTATTGGCTTGGAACATGCACAAAGAATTTGACAACCCGTTTGGGTGGAGGAATATAAACTTGCTAATTATTGAAAACATAGTTGTTGTAAATGCTTCCCTTTGGTTTGCTAACTTGGGCCCCAACCAGAGGTTTTCCAGCCTTGGCAAAGCTGCCTAAAGCCTTTTGTGTTGAGTAAGGGCCCTGATAGTGGCATCCTGGTTTTGATCCTGTCTGTAGTGGGAACGCTTCCAAGTCTGATGCTTGTTGTAGGTTTCTGCCAGAGGTCCTTCACTTAGGTTAAGACATCTTCTATTCTTGGTTTAATGATTTTTTATTTTTTAATCAGGAAGGGCTGTTGAATTTTATCAAATGCTATTTTTCCATCTATTGAGATGAACATATGTTTTTCATTATGAGCCTTTCAGTACTATTTGACTTTTTTTTTTTTAAAGAAACCATTTGCTCATATTGTATCCACTGACTTGAGGCTTAAAATTCCTTCAAAATGCTAACTTTACAACCATCTTCTGCATGTGTTTTTCTTTGAATTCAATTTTTCCATCAATCTGTTCCTATCTGCTTTCTTTTTTTGTAGCAATTTCAGCATCTCTGGGCTGTTGGTGATTTTTTATTCTTTAAAAAGCCTCTTCTGTCATTTCATGGGTTTGTCAAGAGAGCGGGCACACCTTGTGCCAGCCCTTTCCTCTTAAACCAGTCTCTGGGACTTTAAAAATGCCATCCTTCCTTGCTCAGGTTCTGCTACACAGGAACCTTCAAGTTCTTACAACCTTCGAGATGTTGTGTTGCTTTACTTTGAGATGCTGACTGAGAATCAGAGTTGGGAATACAAATCCTCACAACACGGGTTGAAATGTTGGGAAGTAACTTAACTAAAAAGTTAATCAGGGCATTAGCCGTGGAGTGGCTGGAAGAATCCTCACTGGAGCTTCAGCCAAGACTGCCAGCTTCACCTTCTTTCCCGGACTGTGAGATAAAAAGCAGATGGATTCTACTTCAGCTTGCCTGCCGTGCCCTAAAATAGCGCTCTTCCACCTCCCCATCCTCATCTAAACATTAAATTCCTGAAGTGTTCCACCTTTTAGATGTTCGTGAATGGGAAGTGGAATGCCAGATGTTCTACAGCTGTATCCAGTCTGCGGAAGACAGAGATGTGGTTCAGGCTTCCCAGCAAGGAATGAGGAAGTATCTCTAGTGCTTTCTAATCAAAGCATTGCAGGGAATATTGTTTCTGAGTGTGGATCTGTGTGTACAGGAGAACGTCTGGATCTTTAGGGAGACCTCTCAGAGCCCTTCAGTTTTAAAAGGAAGCCAATCACAGATGCATTGCTTTTTATTTTTAATTTTTTTTAAAAACACCTTCTTCGAGGTAGGGTTTGCCAAGCTAGGGACATGGGTTTATGTTCTGGGCCACCTAGGGATGAATATTTCACTTTGGGGTCTCTTTGTTTAAAGACAGTTTTTTTCTCCTTTTTCTTTTTTTTTTTAAAAATTTTCAGGCTGGGTGCGGTGGCTCACGCCTGTAATCCCAGCACTTTGGGAGGCTGAGGCGTTGTGGTCTTGAACTCCTGACCTCAGGAGTTCAAGACCAGTCTGGGCTGGGTGTGGTGGCTCATGCCTGTAATCCCAGCACTTTGGGAGGCTAAGGCGGGCGGATCACGAGGTCAGGAGATCGAAACCATCCTGGCTAACACGGTGAAACCCCGTCTCTACTAAAAGTACAAAAAATTAACCGGGCGTGGTGGTGGGCCCCTGTAGTCCCAGCTACTCAGGAGGCAGAGGCAGAGGTTGCAGTGAGCTGAGACCGCGCCACTACACTCCAGCCTGGGTGACAGAGCAAGACTCTGCCTCAAAAAAAAAAAAGAAAAAAATCAGTCTGGCCAACATGGTGAAAACCCTTCTCTACTAAAAATACAAAAATTAACCAGGCGTGGTGGCAGGTGCCTGTAATTCCAGCTACTCAGGAGGCTGAGGCAGGAGAATCACCTGAACCCGGGAGGCAGAGGTTATAGTGAGCCGAGATCGCGCCACTGCACTCCAGCCTGGGCGACAAGAGCGAAACTCCATTTAAAAAAAAAAGAATTTTTTTTTCAAAAAAATAAATATTTTCAGGCCGTGCTTGGTGGCTCACACCTGTAATCCCAGCACTTTGGGAGGCCAAGGTGGGTGGATCACCTGAGGTCGGGAGTTTGAGACCAGCCTGACCAACATGGAGAAACCCTGACTCTCCTGAAAACACAAAAAACTAGCCGGGCATGGTGGCCCATGCCTGTAATCCCAGCTACTTGGGAGGCTGAGGCAGGAGAATCTCTTCAACCCGGGAGGCAGAGGTTGCGGTGAGCCGAGATTGTGCCATTGCACTCCAGTCTGGGCAACAAGAGTGAAACTCCGTCTCAAAAAAAAAAAAAAAATGTTTTTTCCTTCATCATAACGTAGGCTCTGTCTTAACAGTTTATCCCATACCTTGACCTTTGTATCCAGAACAGTTTCTATGCACAATTCATTGGATATGTGATAGTGAATATGTACATGTCTTTGGACAATATGACATATATAATTTCAGGCTTTATTAATAATAGATATTTTATTCAATAATAATAGATTAATAATTTGTTTATAATTTGTTTTGGAATTACAGCCATCACCTGATCTAATTTTAGAACATTTCATCACTCCTAACAGATCCCTCACTCACGTTTGCAGTCAGTCCTTACCCCACCCCGAGCCACTGGCTAATCTGGTTTCTGTCTCTATAGATTTGCCCTTTCTGATATTTAACATAAATGGAATCATGCAGTATGTGGTCTTTTGCATCTGACTTCCTTTACTTGACATAATGTTTTCAAGTTTCATGTATGTTGTAACATACTCATAGTTTATTCTTCTTCCCTGAATATCCCAGTATCTGGAAATACTACAGGTTGTTATCCATTCATCCATCGATGGACATTTGGTTTGTTTCCACCTTTTGGCTATTGCAAGTCATGCTGCTGTGAACATTCATGTACACATATTTGTTTGGATACCTGTTTTCAGCTCTTTGGATATATACGTAGAAGTAGAATTACTAGTGGTTCTATGTTTAATTTTCTGGGGAGCCACTAAATTGTATTCCACAGTGACAAAATGGAACCATTTTCCATTCATGCCAGCAATGTATGAGGGTTCAAATTTCTCTACTTCCTTGCCAACACTTGTTAGTGTGTTTTTAAAAGTATAGGCATCCTAGTTTTAGCTCTTATGCTAGGTCATTCACTCATTTTGAGTTAATTTTTGTATATTGCAATAAGGTAGGGGTCTAGACCCTCATTCTTTTGCATGTGGATGTCCAATTGTCCCAGCACCATTTGTTGAAGAGACTTGTTTTAAATACTTCTAATATATGGTTTTATTTTTAGGCTCTATAATCTGTTCCATTGATCTTTTTTTTTTTTTTTTAAAACCTATTTTTGCAGCAGTGTCACACTTCGTTAATAGCGCTTCAGGGAATGTATACATATTCCATGTATACCTACTGACTCAAGCCTCTTAATAGCATTCAAGTCATCTTTGTCTTTGTTTAAGAAGCAGAATTAGCCAGGCATGGTGTTGGATACCTGTAGTCCCAGCTACTCAGGAGGCTGAGGCAGGAGGATTGCTTGAGTCCAGGAGTTTGAGTCCAGCTTCTCATTTACTTTTTCTCCATGAGCACGTGTTTTTGCTTTTTGTGCAATGGAAAAATATGTGAATAGGATACAGTTGTGAATCAATGAGGATTATATATGTGGAAGTAGAAAAGACAGTATTTGCATCATTCATAGGGTTGCATCATTCATGATTTGACTGCTGTAGTTATGTACATGATCTGTCTTGCAATTCTGTAGAATTAATCTGGGCATAAGTTCCGCATCTGCATTTAAGAAGAGAAGTGAAACATCCTTACTCATTTTTGTTTGCTTCAAATAATGAGGGAAAAAATTACCTGTCAGTAAAGGCTGCCAGCAAGTGTTTAGTTAGTTCACTTTACATTTATTAATTATTGATTGATTGACTACTATGAGCAGGCCAACTGGAGTGTTGTTTGAAACTGTCTTTTAAAATGTTCTTTTGTCATATTAGCTGTTTTGTCAAATAAGAGTTAACCGTCACCCAAAAATGTGGAACACTTTATTATAATGAATTATAATAATGGTTATGTAAAACTGGTTCAGTAAGACTCAGTACTTCAGAGTAACATTTGCCTGGGATTCTTCTCTGTATGTTAAAAATGTTAATGACTCCTCCCTTTAGCAGGTGTCATCACTGTGACAGGGATATGAGGGGAAACGCATGAGACGTGAGGCACTTGCCTTGAGAACAGAGACAGAGTTAGGCATTCTGGACAGGTGCTTGTCTGGTATCACATTTTAAATGACTAAGCCCTAATCTTCCTTCCGTGATGTCCCTGACATCTTTGCCTTTGGAAGTCCGGCTGCTGATTCATTAGCGCCATCATCACATCCCACTCAGAGGCTGTGAAGGGCACCCTGGCTGGAGGACCAAAACTCTTTGCCACATACTCTGCTCTGTCCTGCTGCTTTTCCCTGGGATGGCTCCCAAGACCTGTATGACTGGAGGTCAGACGTGCAAGTCCTTCTGTCTGGTCACGAGGCTATAGGAAACACCTGGTTTTTCCTTGCCTTATGCAATATAAAGATCATTTTTAAGTTTTTTTTTTTTCTTTTTTGACAGCGTCTTGCTCTGTTACCCATGCTAGGGTACAGTGGTACCATCATAGCTCACTGCAGCCTCGGATTCTAGGCTTCAAATGATCCTCCCACTTCAGCTTTCCCAGTAGCTGGGACCACAGACATGCCTCACTATGTCTGGCTAATTTCCTTTTTATTTTTTGTAGAGCTATCCTCCTACCTCACTCTCGCTGAGTGTTGAGGTTACAGGCGTGAGCCAGGATGCCTGGCCTAATTTTTTTTTTAACTTCATTTTGAACTAATTTGTAGATTCACAGAAAGTTGCAAAGATAACAGTACATAAACGTTCCACCTGCCCTTCACTCATTTCCTCACACTGGTTACATCTTATGTAACCAATACAGTATCAAAATCAGGAAGCTGACATTGGTATGAGGTGTGTGTATAGTTTTGTGTCATGCGTAGATTGATGTAGCCACCACTGCAATCAAGATACAGAACTGTTCCATCACCACAAAGGCCTCAGGCTCCCTCATACTACCCTAATTGTCCTCTCCTCAACCACCCTAAACCCCAAACAATGACTAATCCATTTTCCACCTCTGTGATGTTATCATTTTGAAATGTTACATACATCAAATTATATAATATGTAACCTTTTGAGACTGGGGTTGTTTTTGGGTTTTTTAAAATTCAGCTTAATGCCCTTACAATCCAGCCAGGCTGTTGTGTGTATCAATAGTTCATTCATTTTTATTGCTAAATAATAGTCCATGGTATGGATGTGTCACAGTTTATTTCTCCATCCACCTATTATAGCACTTTGGTTGTTTTCAGTCTTAGGATATTACAAGTAAAGTTGCTGTGAACATTCATGTTCAGGTTTTTGTGTGGGCATACATTTTAATTTCTCTGGGGTAAATGCCCACGTGATATTGCCGGATCACATAGTAAGTGTATGTTTAGTTTGTTTTTGTTTTTGTTTTGTTTGTTTTTTTTTTGAGACAGAGTCTCACTCTGTTGCCCAGGCTGGAGTGCAGTGGCACGATTGCGACTCACTGCAACCTCCGCCTCCTGGGTTCAAGCAATTCTCCTGCCTCAGCCTCCCGAGTAGCTGGGACTACAGGCACTTGCCACCATGCCTGGCTAATTTTTTGTGTTTTAGTAGAGATGGGGTTTCACCATGTTGCCCAGGCTGGTCTCGAACTCCTGAACTCAGGCAATCCACCTGCTTCGGTCTCCCAAAGTACTGGAATTACAGGCGTGAGCCACTGCGCCCGGCCGTGTATGTTTAGTTTTATAAGAAACTGCCAAATTATTTTCCAGAGGGCTATAACATTTTATGTTCCCACCAGCAATGTATGAGAGATGCAGATTGTCCACATCTTTGCCAGCCTTTGGTATTGTTGGGTTTGGTGTTTTTTTTTTTTTTTTTTGAGACAAGATCTTTCGAGACTTTCTCCCAATCTGTAGCTTCTCTTTTCATCCTTTATAATGCTTTGCAGAGCAAAAGTTTTTAATTTTGATGTCCAGTGTATTGACTTTTTTCTTTTATGGATTCTCAGTCATGTCTGTGGATTCTCAGTCATTACCAATACTTTGCTCTCAAAGATTTTTCTCTTATGTTTTCTTCTAGAAGTTTTATAGTTTTACATTTAAACTTACGGTCTACTTTGAGTTAATTTTGTATAAAATGTGAGGTTTAGGTCAAGGTTCATTCTTTTGCCTATGAATAGCCAATTACTGCAGCAACATTTATTCAAAAGAATATCTTTTCTCCATTGGACCGCTTTTACACCTTTGCCAAAAACCACTTGGCTAGGTCGGGCATGGTGGCTCACACCTCAGCACTTTGGGAGGCCAAGGCAGGCAGATCACTTGAGGTCAGGAGTTTGAGACCAGCCCGACCAGCATGGTGAAATCCCGTCTCTACCAAAAAAATACAAAAATTAGCTGGGTGTGGTGGTGCATGCCTGTAGTCCCAGTCACTTGGCTCTGTGAGTGTGGGCTCTTCTGAGTTCTCTCTTCTGTTCCGTGGATCTATGTGTCTGTCCCTCTGCCAACACCACAGTCTTGAATAATGCAGTTACGTAAGCCTTGAAATTGAGAAGAATAATTCCTCCAATTTGTCTTTTTTCAAAATTGTTTTAGCTATTCTGATTCCTTTGACTTGCCATTATAAATTTGAGAATGGGCTTTGCTATCTCTTAAAAAAAAAACTTACCGGAAATTTGATAGGAATGAGTCTTTTTCATTCCAAGCTAGTGGAGTTTCTACTTTTATAACATCCTCAAAAACCTTGTGGGTCTCCTCTGTATTTCACAGGGATTTCACGGTGGACAAGAGGGCCCTCCATAGATCTTACCTGTGCAGTTCTGTTTCTATTCTTGGCTTCTGCTGAGTGGGTTGAGGGGATTCATGAGTGACAGGCTTAAATCTCTTCAAAGAGCTTTCTGTGTGAATGAATACTCTGACCTTTTAATTCTTCCAACATACTAGCAAAACATTGGCCAGCTACACCTTTGTCTTTTCTTAGAGCACTTTTTCCTGCCAGTGAATCTCCGAATTTTATTGTCTTTTGCCATCTATATAGGCTCAGAATTTCCCAAATTAAGTCCTTGTTCCTTTTTGCATAATACCTTCTCTTAATTTCTGTCTTTGGCATTTTACTATAAGCAGCAAGAAGAAACCAGGTTACACCTTTAACACTCTGCTTGGAAATTGCCTCAATTAAATATCCAAGTTCATCACTTACACGTTCTGCTTTTCACACAGTTGTAGGAGATAATTCAGCTATGCTTTTTGCTAGTATATAATAGTTTCCAAAAAGAGGTAGCTCATTTCTTTGAGTCCTAACAGTAGTACCTTTATAATGTCCATTTTTCTACCAACAGTGTGCTTATGAAGATGGAGGTATTCTCTAAGATGATACAGACTTTCTCTACTCTGCTCCTCACTTCTCCTGAGTCCTCAGTGGCAGTCTTCTTTTTTTTTTTTTTTTTTTTTTTGAGACGGAGTCTCACCCTTTTGCCAGCCTGGAGTGCAGTGGCACAATCTCAGCTCACTGCAACCTTCACCTCCCAGGTTCAAGCAATTCTCCTGCTTCAGCCTCCCGAGTAGCTGGGACTACAGGTGTGCACCACCATGCCCAGCTAATTTTTGTATTTTAGTAGAGACAGAGTTTCACCATGTTGGCCAGGATGGTCTCGATCTCCCGACCTCGTGACCTCCCTGCCTCAGCCTCCCAAAGTGCTGGGATTACAGGCATGAGGGATTACTGTGCCTGGCCAGTGGCACAGTTTTTAACATCCACATTTCTATAATCTGTTTGAGGCAATCTAGGCTTTCTGTATCGTCGTGTTCAAAATTCTTCCAGCCTCTGTCCCTTACAATTTGAAAGCTGGTTCCACATTTTTAGGTATTTGTTATAGCTGCACCCTAGTTCTGTATTCGTTTCCCGAGGCTGTTGTAACAAGTTACCACACATTTTGTGGCTTAAAATAACACACATTTATTCTTGTTCTGTTCTAGAAGTAAGAAATCTGAAATCAGCTTCACTGGGCCAAAATGAAGGTGTCCAATGGGCCGTGCTCCGTCTGGAGGAGAGAATGCATTTTCTTCCCTTTCCCAGCATCTAGAGCTGCATTTCTTTGCCCATGACCCCTCCCTCCATCTTCAAACCCAGCAGCCTAGCATCTTGCTTCAGTCATCACATCGCCTTCTTCTGTGTCACATCTCCCCTGCTTTCTTCTTATATGGACATGTTTTATTGCATTTAGATCCTCTGGATAATCCAGGATAATCATCTCCATCTAAGATGCTTTTTCTTTTCTTTTTGAGACAGGGTCTGGCTCTGTTGCCCAGGCTGGAGTGCAGTGGTGTGATCTCAGCTCATTGCAACCTCCCACCTCCCCAGCTCAAACCTCCCACCTCAGCCTCCTGAATAGCTGGAACTACAGGTGCATGCCACCATACCTGGCTAATTTTTGTATTTTTCATAGAGATGGGGTTTTGTCATGTTGCCCAGGCTGGACTTGAACTCCAGAGCTCAAGTGATTTGCCCACCTCAGCCTTCCAAAGTGTTGGAATTACAGGCATGAGCCACCGTGCCTCCCTGTCCATCTATTTTTTTTAAATCTAAAATTCTTAATTCTATTTGCAGAGTTCCTTTTGTCATATAGGTTAACATTCACAAGTTCTAGGGATTGGGACCTGGATATCTTTGGGGGTCAGTGATTCAGCCTACTACAATTTTCTGTGGGGTCTTGAAAAACATGAGTATTATGCTGTGGGAGGGAGTGTTCTGTAATCTTTCTTAGACCTTGTTGGTTGATGGTGGCAGTGAGTTCTTCCCTATACTTGCTGATTTTTTGGTTCGTTAATTATTATCAAGGGAGAAAGACATTGAATTCTCTGACTGTAATTGTTATTTTTCTCTGTCTCAGCTCTGTTGTTGCTGGAATCACGTATTTTGCAGCTTTGGTGCATATACATTTAGAATTGCTATGTCTTTTTGATGAATTGACCCTTTAATCATTGTATGATATCTGTCTCTGGTAATTTTCTTTGCTCTGAAGTTTACTGTAGCTCTTTTATTAATATAGCCACACTTTCTTTTTATTAATGTTTGCATGATATATCTTTTTCATCCTTTTACTTTCAGCCAATATGTTCAAATATCACGTACATGTATTTGAAGTGAGTTTTTTGTAGACAGCATCTAGGTGGGTCATGTATGATTTTTAAATTCTACTCTGCCAATCTTTTAATATTTAACATTTATATTTAGGCCTTTTACATTTAAGATGATTATCGGCCAGGCACAGTGGTTCATGCCTGTAATCGCAGCACTTTGGGAGGCGGAGGCTGGTGGGATCACCTGAGATGAGGAGTTCAAGGCTAGCTTGGCCAACATGGTGAAACCCTGTCTCTACTAAAAATACAAAAATTAACTGGGCGTGGTGGCGCATGCCTGTAATCCCAGCTACTCGGGAGGCTGAGGCAGGACAATCACTTGAACCTGGGAGGCAGAGGTTGCAGTGGGCAGAGATAATGCCACTGCACTCCAGCCTGGGTGATAGGGTGAGACTCAGCAGTCACACACACACACACACACACACACACCCACACACACCCACACACCCACACACACAAAAAAATTATTGATTATAATAGGGCTTAGGTCTGACATTTCCTTTTTTTTTTTTTTTTTGTTTGGCTTTTTGTTTTCTTTTTCCTATGATTTACTTGAACACGTTTTAGAATTCCAGTTTGACATATGTGTGTGTATGTATATGTGTGTGTATATATACATACACACACACAGTTTTTTGAGATGGGGTCTCACCCTGTCACCCACGTTGGAGTGCAGTAGTGTGATCTTGGCTGACTGCAACCTCTGCCTCCCAAGCTCAAGTAATCCTCCCATCTCAGCCTCCTGAGTAGCTTGGGACCACAGGCATGCGTCACCACACCTGGCCAATTTTTTGGTTTTTTTTTTGTAGAGATGGGGTCTTGCGGTGTTGCCAAGGCTGTTCTCAAACTCCTGAGCTCAAGCAATCCACCCACCTCAGCCTCCCAAAGTGCTAGCATTACAGGTGTGAGCCACTGCACCTGGCCTCTATGTTTTTGATTGAATATATCTCTTTGTATAGCTTTTTAAATGGTTGCTCTAGGTGTATGTTTGCATATATGTATATATGTATGTATAATAAGTAATATGTATATTTATATAATTACCATCTACTGGTGGTGTCACTTTACCAGTTCAAATGAAATGTAGAACCCTTGCCTCCCTCTGTGTCCCTTACTCTCTCCAGTTTATAATCTTCTTAAATATGTCTTCTATATACATTGAGAACTATAACAGATGGTGTTAGTTTTTGCCTCAACCATCAAACGTGATTGAGAAAACCCAAGAGGAGAAGGAAAGTTTTTTTTTTTTTTTTTTTTTTTTTTTGAGGCGGAGTCTCGCTCTGTCGCCCAGGCTGGAGTGCAGTGGCGCGATCTCGGCTCACTGCAAGCTCCGCCTCCCGGGTTCCCGCCATTCTCCTGCCTCAGCCTCCCGAGTAGCTGGGACTACAGGCGCCGCCACCACGCCCGGCTAATTTTTTTGTATTTTTAGTGGAGACGGGGTTTCATTGTGTTAGCCAGGATGGTCTCGATCTCCTGACCTTGTGATCCGCCCGTCTCGGCCTCCCAAAGTGCTGGGATTACAGGCTTGAGCCACCGCGCCCGGCCAGGAAAGTTTTTTATACCTACACATATTTTTACTGTTTCTTTTGTTCTTCTTTTCTAATATTTTGAGCTGACTTCTTTGATCATTTCCCTTCTAGTTAGAGAACTCCCTCTAGCCATTCTTTTAGGGTAGGTCTGCTGGCGACAGATTCTTTTAGTTTTCCTTCACTTAAGAATGTGTCAATTTCCCTTTCATTCCCAAAGGATAACTTCACCAGATACAGAATTCAGGGTTGACAGTTCTTTTCTTTCTTCACTTGAAGAATGTTTTGCTACTTCCTCTGGCTGTTGCGGTTTTGATGAGAAGCCCATTGTCATTTGAATTATCTTTCTCCGGTATAGGTGAGGTGTTATTTTCTCTGGTTGGTTTCAAACTGTTTCGGCCTTCAGAAGAATGTGTATAATGTGTCTTGGCATAGGTCTCTGGGTTTATTCTGTTTCAAGTTTGTTTAGCCTCTTGAATTCATAGACTTATGTTTTTTGCCAAATTTGAGAAGTTTTCACCCATTAAAAAATGTTTTTTTAGCCCACCCTTTTTGTCCTCATTTGTCTTTAGGGAAATTATCTGTCTGTTTCTGGACTATCAAGGCGCCTGAACTGTGGAGCATCTTCTGCTCTTGGGTGGCTAGAGCAGGGGAATAATCAGGAAGAACTTTCTGGTGTTGCTCAGCTGCGATTTTCCTTATCAACTCGCGTGTGCTCCACGTTGTGGAGTAGCGTTCTGAAATCCGACCAGTACTCCTTCAGGGCACTGGAAGTAACAGAGTTCTCAGAGGAAGAGGGGGCATCCCATCCCATTTTCTTCACCCACAAATAACTCTGTAGTTTTATGTAGGGTGGGTTCTGTTTAAATTTTTGTCTTTTTAGAAATTTACCAAAATAACCTTATTCTTTTTTTTTTCAAGCCAATCAACATCAAGATAAGAAAATACTATTGTCTCTATACTAATAGTATGACTGGGCAGCTCTTTGCCTGTGGTTGCAAGGAACCCCAGCCTTTCACAGAGCGAATATTCACTTTGGCATCCGTTTTTGTCATAAGTGGTAATTTGATATTACTGTGGGAAATCTTGTCAATCACATGTGTCCTTCAGGTTAGATGAGAAGGAAACAACACATCTTATAGGCTCTACTTGTCTCTTGAACTAGCAAGTTATTCTTATTAAAAAAATTTTTTTGTATGATTTGGTGAGAGTATGCTCAGTTTGTTTTGTTGTAAGGTCATTTCTGGGCCAGGTGGAATGTGGCCCTGTTAGGTACCAGCTCTCATAGTGGGGAACTCCAGGGCGGAAAATGACACTTCTCTTTGGAAATACTACCAGTTTGTATGGTTTTGACGAGCCAGATGGTGTAGGTTATTTAGGAATACTTAGTAATATTTGAAGAGAAAATAAAAGTAGTATTTTTTTAAAGCATTCCTTATACACAAAATTAAGGGAAAATGCTATTAAAATCATTTAGAAATCTGTAGAGGTCTCTAATAGTCAAGGCTTTTAAAATTTATTTCTTATGTTTTGACTTTTCAAAATACTTTTCAACATTTTAGTATGAAAAATTCCAAATATGCAAAAATGTTGAAAGGATATGCAGTGGCTTAGGTGTAAACCCACCTCCTGGGATCCACGGTTAACCTTTCACTGTGCGTGCTTTATCACATGTCCGTTTATCGCCTCTCATCGATCCATCAGTGCTTCTTATCTCTTAGACATTTCAAAGCTGGAGGTATCAGTGTCCTTTATCTTTTGGACCTGTTTTTCTCTTATTTGTCTGGTCCAGGATGGGCCCTCTAAAAACTTTGAATCAAAATGTGTCTTCTGAGAAGCTCTAGTTCCTTTTACAAGGTCAGGGGAGTCTGTGACGCTCTGCTTTCCCTGCACTCCACGAGCCTTCCTGAAAGGATGCTGAGAAGAACTCCGGTGCTCAGATGTGTCTGTGGCTGAGAAGCACTGAAACTTCATGGAGCTGAGTTCTGGTGGGCAGAGAGAACATCCAGACAAAATGGGCGGTCTTCTGGGCTGGGCCCCTGTGATGGGTTCCTGCCTCGCTGGCTTCCAAGGAACAGTGTTAATCTTCTGCTTGGGTGTAATCTCGGATTAACTGAGGAATCTAGGAAAGTGCATGAGATTTTGTCTTCAGACACCCAAAGAGGGCACCAAAACTGTGAGACCGCAGAACTGTGCTTCCCTAGACCATTGGTTCTCAAGGCCCCTGGGGGTTGAAGGCCAAGGAGATTAAGTTTTTCAAATTGGGTAATTAAAGACAATGGCAAAAAAAATGTGGGGACACTTTACTGGGATTGAGATTGTATTGCAAAGAATACAATATTGTATTGTATTGTATTGCAACAACCTCACTGTTGTAGATGGGCACCAATGTTATTAAAGCCCTCTTGACTTTAAGATTGACACAAAATTGTGGAAATCTTACTAAAATGGTGTTGCAGGTTCCTCCTTTCCCCAGACTGTTTTCTATACCATGCAACAATGAACAGTGCTGGGATATATTTTCAGGAATTCACAAAGACCATGAAAATGAATGAAATAGCTCTTTTAATTGCAGAGAACTAATAAACATATGTCTCATCTCTGGAGCACCTTTTGTGAAAAGCCTGTGTTCTGAGTAGTCTGATAATTCAGCAAATATCTCTGAGTTCCTACTATGTGCTAGTCACGGTTCTTGGTGCTGGGAATTTAATAATGAATCAGACAGGCAAGAACCCTGTCCTTGGGAGTTGACATTCTTATAGGAGGAGACATAAACTAAACCGTCAGTCAGCAGGATAGTACTAGTAATATTGATACATGGCACTTCTAGGTGGAGTAGTTACTGTTGTCCCTATTAAAGATGAGATGACTGTGCGGAAAATTGGAAACTTTGTGCACTGTTGGTGGGAATGTAAAATGGTGCAGCTGCCGTGAAAAACTGTAGAGATTCCTCCAAACATTAAAAATAGCACTACCCTGTGCCCTTCACAATGGGCAAGAGCTGAAGCCACCCGAGTGTACATGGCCAGATGAATGGATAAGGAAAATGTGATCTCTCCATGCGATGGAACATTACTCAGCCTTACAAAGGAAGGAAGGCTGGTCTGAAGGTAGTAAGTTACCTCGATCGTTCAGTCACAGGTCTAACTGCTTATTCTACTCTTTCCTCTCTTCTCACTACTGCATTTGACTAATCTTAAAAAAAAATTGAAAATAATTTAGTTTTAAAAAAGGAAACTCTGTCACATGCCACAACATGGATGAACCTTTAGGACTTTTTTTTATATTTATGCCAGGTGAAATAAGCCAGTCACAAGACAAATACTGTGTGATTCTACTTATGTGAGGTACCTGAGTAGTTGAATTCATAGAGACAGAAAGTAGAATGGTGGGTGCCTGGGGCTGGGGAAAGGGAGAGTTGGAGAGTTAGTAATGGGTACAGAGTTTTGCAAGATGAAAAAGTTCTGAGGCCGGGCGCCGTGGCTCAAGCCTGTAATCCCAGCACTTTGGGAGGCCGAGACGGGTGGATCACGACGTCAGGAGATCGAGACCATCCTGGCTAACACGGTGAAACCCTGTCTCTACTAAAAAATACAAAAAAAACTAGCCGGGCGAGGTGGCGGGCGCCTGTAGTCCCAGCTACTCGGGAGGCTGAGGCAGGAGAATGGCGTGAACCCGGGAGGCGGAGCTTGCAGTGAGCTGAGATCCGGCCACTGCACTGCAGCCTGGGTGACAGAGCGAGATTCCGTCTCAAAAAAAAAAAAAAAAAAGTTCTGGAGATGGATAGTGATGATGGTTGCAAAACAGTGTGAATATACTTAACAGTCCTGAACTGGGCCGGGTGTGGTGGCTCATGCCTGTAATCCCAGCACTTTGGGAGGCCGAGATGGGCGGATCACGAGGTCAAGAGATCGAGACCATCCTGGCTAACACGGTGAAACCCCGTCTCTACTAAAAATACAAAAAAATCAGCTGGGTGTGGTGGCGGGCGCCTGTAGTCCCAGCTACTGAGGAGGCTGAGGCAGGAGAATAGCCTGAACCTGGGAGGCGGAGCTTGCAGTGAGCCGAGATCGTGCCAGTGCACTCCAGCCTGGGGGACAGAGTGAGACTCTGTCTCAAAAAAACAAAAACAAACAAACAAAAAAACATACTGCACTGGACACTTAAGAAAAAAATGGATGCCAGGCCTGGTGGCACATGCCTGTAGCCACTACGTGGGAGGCTGAGGCAGAAGGATTGCATGAGCCCTGGAGTTCAAGGCTACTGAGTCATGATTGCACCACCATACTGCAGCCTGGGAAATATCAGGAGACCTTGCTTCTAAATAAATAAATAAATAGGTTGAAATTGAACTCATGGAGATAGTAGAGCATAGAAGGATGGTTACCAGAGGCTGGGAAGGGTAAAGCAGAGATAGGGATGGTTAGTGGGCACAAAAAAATTAGTTAGAAAGAATGAATAAGACCTAGTATTTTTTATTTATTTGCTTATTTTTGAGACAGTCTTACTCTGTCGCCCAGGCTGGAGTGCAGTGGCACAATCTCAGCTCACTGCAACCTTCACCTTTCGGGTTCAAGTGATTCTTGTACCTCAGCCTCCTGAGTAGCTGGGATGACAAATGCAAGCCACCACACCTGGCTAATTTTTGTACTTTTAGTAGAGACCTTTTGGCCAGGCTGGTCTTGAACTCTGGGCCAGAAGTGGTCCACGTGCTTCGGCCTCCCAAAGTGCTAGGATTACAGGCATTAGCCACGGTGCCCGGCCAAGACCTAATATTTGATAGCACAACAGAGTAACTATAGTCAATAATAATGTAATTGTACGTTTAAAAATAAAAGACTATAATTAGGCCAGGCACCGTGGCTTGCTCCTGTAATCCCAGCACTTTGGGATTTGAACTTCGAGGCTCAAATGAGCCTTCTGCCTCAATCTCCTGAGAGTCTAGGACGATAGGTGTGCACCATTGTGCCCAGCTGTGTTATGTGTTTTACCACAATTAAAAATTTTTAAATGTTTGAAATGAGAAAAGTAAAGCACAGGTGTCCAGTCTTGCCCAGCTAATGAAGTGGTAGAGCCAGGAGTCAGGCTCTGCAGTGTAGCTTCACAACACGTGCATTCAGCCATCATTCTGTTCTGCTTCCAA
This sequence comes from Macaca mulatta, assembly GCF_049350105.2. NCBI lineage: Eukaryota > Metazoa > Chordata > Mammalia > Primates > Cercopithecidae > Macaca > Macaca mulatta. The sequence goes on from NC_133408.1 coordinate 44,821,166, forward strand.
AACACTCTGGGTAAAAAGTGCTATGAAAGAAATACAGCAGCCATGTCTGATAGAAAACGATTGTGCAGGGAGCTGGGAGTCTGTTCTTTAGGCAGGGTGATCAGGGAGGGCCTGCTTTGAGCGAGGGAGCTGGAGGGAGCTGGAGCCAGCCAGGTGCCCAGGAGAGGGGTTCACAGGAGGGGATGGTGTCCCTGTGGCAGATGGGGTCGGATCAGGGAGGGCACTGTAGGCTCAGGTGAGGAACTTGGATTTTATTCTGAACCCAGTAGGAAGTCATACGTGTTTTAAGCAGGGAAGAAACATGATTTGGTTTATATTTTAGTGAGTACTGCCAGAACTTCACTTGGAAAGGAAATTGAGAAGAAATTCCGGAATATCGATTTCTCCATTTTGTGATCAAATATCAAATAGAATACTTCAGGTTTTACAAAAGATTAATCCTCACCCTGCTTTTTGGTGCTGTTTAAGCGTTTTAAGTGTGACAGCTCTATCAATGAAGGCAATATGCCCAACTGTTTTCTTGGAAGATACTTAAAGATGCTGAGGAGGAAAAAATACTGCTTTCCTAAGCCTGACAGCACTACTCAAGATGATGTGTGAAGTTGTGTCAGAATCCATCAGCGTTGATGAAATGGATTAGAAAAAAATGACTGACGTGCACTGAGGGTTTCTTTTGGGAACACCAGCAGCATGAACACTCTTAGATTTCATGTGTTTTTAGCCAAAATTCCACCTATGGATATAGCAGACTGGTTATAAAAATGTTTTTATCTTCCCAACTTAAGTTCTCAAGGCCAAAGATTTTGAAAAAACTTCAATGAAAAGGATAAAATCTCATCTTAAATTTTAGGTGACATCTCCCTGACATTGTAGTTGAAAACTCATTTGAAATTTGATAAGGAATCTTCTTTCATCTTCTGTCGGATGTTCAAGAGGACTTGTTGGGAGTTTGGGTTGATGAAATTGTCAGAGATGACTTTCACAAAGTTGTCTTAGAGAATTATTTGGTAGCTTTGGATGTCATTATCCCTACTTTGAAGATGTTATTAATAGACTTTAGTTTTTAGAACAAATTTAGATTTACATAAAAAATCAAGCCGACAGTATAGAGTTCCCATCTGCTCGCCGCCTCCCAGCTCATAGTTTCCCTGTTACTAACATCTTACATTAGTGTGGTGCATTTCTTAAAATGGATGAACCAATATTGATACCTTGTTACTAACTGAAGTTTATGGTTTACAATAGGATTTCCTTTTGGGGTCCTTGGGGTTCTGACAGGGGCATAATAACACGGATCCACCGTTACCATATCATACAGAAGAGTTTCACCGCCCAGGAGTCCCCTGTGCTCAGCTATTCATCCCTCTCCATGTCCCCCTGAACCCCTGGCAACCACTGATCTGTTGTCTCAGTAGCATTGCCTTTTCCAGAATGCCAGCTAGTTGAAATTGTACAATATGTAGCCTTTTCAGATTGGCTTCTTTCACTTCTTTCAACATATTCATCGTTCAAGATACATTTAAAGTTCCTTTCTGTCTTTTCAAGGCTTGAGAGCTCATCTCTTACTATCACTGAATAACATTTCATTGTCTGGATGCATCATAGTTTATCGAGTCACCTATTGAGGGACATCTTGGTTGCTTCAGTTTTTGGCAATTATAAATAAAGCTGCTATAAATATTTGTGGCAGATTTTCATGTGGACATAGTTTCCAACTCAGTTGGGTAAATTCCAAGGAGGGCAGTTGCTGGATCGTATTGTAAGGCTGTTGAGCTTTGAGAGAAACTGCCAAACTGTCTTCCAAAGTGTCCTCACATGGTTTTTAGTCACGTGCACTTGTGAAGCTGTTCCCCCGCACCGCCAACGACAGCTTCTGGCTGTGAAAGAAACTCAGTTATTCAGAAGTTGTTTATTTTACTCTGTTTTTCAGTTAGCTAGGGTAGAAAGTCTCAATGTCTTTTACTAGTTTTTCATGACTGAGGTCAACATATTCATCGTTCAAGATCTTAAAATATTTTTTGTATTGATTTGTTTTGAGATGCAGTATTTAATTTGAAATTTCTAGTAATATTCAAGAAGAGAGTTTGATTAGCTTGAGATAGTAGTAGTATCCCATTTACAAATGAGGAAACTGAGGCACAGAGAGATTAGGTAAGTTGCCTAAGGACACAGAGCTAGTAAGTAGCAGAGAGAATATTTGAGACAAGTCCAGCTGCAAGATTGACTGTGTCATGTTGCCTCTCTACCTAATATATTGCGTTCATGATTTGTGTTAAGGACTTAACTATTCAGTGCTGTATTTTAGCAGTGGTCCTCAAATTTCCCTATTCAACAAAATAATTTGGGAAGCTTGTTAAAATTCAGAGTCCTGGGCTTGACACCTAGAGGTTCTGATTTGGTAGGTTTGGGATAGGGTCTAGGAACTCTGTTGTGGACAAGTACTTCCAAGTGTTTCTGATGGAGAAGGTCTTTACACCATGTTATAAAAACCTGCTACAGAAAATGAGCTCCAAGCCCGGTGTGGTGGCTCACACCTGTAATCCCAACACTTTGGGAGGCTGAAGAGGGAGGATCGCTTCAGACCAGCCTAGGCAAAATAGCAAGACCCATCTCTACAAAAATAAAAAATCGGCTCCTGTAGTCCCAGCTACTTCGGAGGCTGAGGCAGGCCAATTGCCTGAGTCTAGGAGTTGGAGGCTGCGGTGAGCTATGATTGGGCCATTGCCCTCCAACCTGGGTGACAGTGAGATCCTGCCCCCACCTCAAAAAAAGAAAAGAAAAAATGAGCAAGAATGAATGATTGGAATGAAGCACTTGTGCTAAGGATCCCAAGGAGCTGGCTATGTCCTTGGCCCTTATGTTTAGTTTTGATCTGTGGAACTGGGGAATAAACTGTCCTTGACTACTGCATTTGGTAAGACGCATGCCACTGCACTGGTTCTTCCATTACTTGTTAGTGGTTGGCTGCATCACCAAACAGGAAGAGCAGCAGTTGTGGGTTGGCATGTTTGTTGTCAAGGGGATGTTTATGTATAAGTCTAAAAGGATGATTTGGGTAGGGTTGTAACACCATGTTTGTTTTACATGTAACACCATGTAAATACAAAGCAGTTATTTTAAAAACTTGCAATGGCTGCTCTAATTTGTAGTTTATTGCTAAGTTTATCTGTCATGTTTGTAGTGTACAAAAATTCTTATCTACCTTATCCAGTGATAGATGTGTATACCTACACTTGATCTTACCCAAAAGTCTGAGAAGAAATAGATAGATGTGTATACCTAAGGTAGAAGGAAACTTGGAAGAATAAGAACAGTAGTGCTCAAAAGTATCAACCTACAGAACAGTTATTCATGGTTTTCTTATCTGCTCCTAACACGTTCTTTTTTCCCCCTCAAGACAGGATCTGGCTCTGTCACCCAGGCTGCAGTGCAGTGGCATGATCTTGGCTCACTGCAACCTCCGCCTTCTGGGCTCAACCCATCCTCCCACCTCTGCCTCCCAAGTAGCTGGGACTACAGGCATATGCCACCTCACCCAGCTAATTTCTGTATTTGTTGTGGAGATGGGGTTTCACCATGTTGCCCAGGCTCGTCTTGAACACCTGAACTCAAGCAATCTGCCTGCCTCGACCTCCCAAAGTGCTGGGATTACAGGCATGACTCACTGCGCCCAGCCTTCTTTTGTTTTGTTTTTTGAGATGGAGTCTCGCTCTGTGACCAGGCTGGAGTGCAGTAGTGTGATCATAGCTCACTGTGGCCTGTATTGCCCAGGCTGGTCTCAAACTCCTGGTCTCACGTGATCCAACCCCCTTGGCTTCCCAGAGTACTGGGATTACAGGTGTGTGCCACTCTACCGGACTCAAACGTCAAGTTTGAATTAAATGCTATTCCATTAAAAAGTAGGCATTGTTGATAGCTGTATATTACTGATTCTAAGATGCACATTTTAGTCCGGGCGCGGTGGCTCACGCCTGTAATCCCACCATTTTGGGAGGCCGAAGCGGGCGGATCACCAGGTCAGGAGATGGAGACCATCCTGGCTAACACGATGAAACCCCGTGTCTACTAAAAATACAAAAAATTAGTCGGGCATGATGGCGGGCACCTGTAGTCCCAGTTACTTGGGAGGCTGAGGCAGGAGAATGGTGTGAACCCAGGAGGCGGAGCTTGCAGTGAGCTGAGATTGCGCCACTGTACTCCAGCCTGGGCGGCAGAGCGAGACTCTGTTTCAAAAAAAAAAAAAAGTGCATTTTAATTTCTGTGAAATTGGAATGTGTCTTATGGCATCTTAAAGTTTGGAGTGTTGGTGTTTTTTCTTTTAAACAGGACGTAAAAATAATGGTTTACTTAAAATTGATGGGTTTTAGATTTTATGAAGCATTTATTCTGTAGTTAGTAATCTCTCTAAAAAGAAAAAATAGTCTCCCCCATTGTCCCTTAAAACACTGCCGGAATTTGCCCTTTACTTGATGCTTAGAGCCGCAGGATGTAAGGCAGAGGTGGGACTGAGGGCACCTGACTCACATTTGTACCTTAGACTGGATTGTCCTGAAGTCATCCTAGGGCAATTAGCATTGGTTCTGTTAGTGTTTGACACGTTTTTGAATGCTGTTTCAGTGTCTTTTTCAGGAAATTCTTCCCTTTCTCTGTCAAGGATTAAAAGGGATCAGTTATTCAGACATAGGCTTTTAAGGGCAATAAGTAAAGTGCCCAAATGTTAAGTGTACCTAGGACTCAAGCTATTTTCCATCTATTCATGTACACACACCCTTGTGTATCTGCTTCCTAAATTGAAGTAGACATTTGCAACATCACAGAAGGCTCTGATATGCCCTTTTTCAGGCAGTACTTTCTGCCTCCCCAGATTACCCACTGTTTTGATTCCTATCAACACAAATTAGTTTTGTCTGTTCTTGACCTACTCTGGATGTTTTCTATAAATGGAATCATACAACATGTGGTCTTTTGTGGCTGGCTCATTTCACCTAGCATAATGTCTTCAGAGTTCATCTGTGTTGTAGCATGTATCAGTACTTCATTTTTACGGCTGAATCACATTCCTTTGTACATATATACCATATAGTTTTAAATCCATTCATCTGTTGATGGACATTTAGGTTGTTTGGGCTATTTGTGAATAGTGTTGCTATGAACATTCATGTACAGGTTTTTGTGTGGACATACGTTTTTACTTTTTGGGATATATAACTAGGAGTGGAATTGCTGGAATGCAAACTGTTTAATTTTTTGAAGAACTGCCAAACTGTTTTCAAAAGTGGCTATACTTGATTGCATTTTAATAATTGATTTCTGGGCCGGGCGCGGTGGCTCAAGCCTGTAATCCCAGCACTTTGGGAGGCCGAGACAGGCGGATCACGAGGTCAGGAGATCGAGACCATCCTGGCTAACACGGTGAAACCCCGTCTCTACTAAAAAATACAAAAAACTAGCTGGGCGAGGTGGCGGGCGCCTGTAGTCCCAGCTACTCGGGAGGCTGAGCCAGGAGAATGGCGTGAACCCGGGGGTGGAGCTTGCAGTGAGCTGAGATCTGGCCACTGCACTCCAGCCTGGGCAACAGAGCGAGACTCCGTCTCAAAAAAAAAAAAAATAAAATAAAATAAATAATTGATTTCTGTATTATTTTCTTCTTTGTGTTTAAGCAGTTGTTTTTCTAATTTTTAAAGGTGAGTGCTTAGTTTATCATTTTTCAACAAAATTATTTTCTAAAATAAGCTTTTTTTTTTTTTTTTTTTTTAAAAAAAAAAAAAGAGATAGGACCTTGCTCTGTCACCCAGGTTAGAGTGCAGTGGCCCGATCGTCGCTCACTGCAGCCTCAAATTCCTGAGTTCAAGCTCTCCTGTCTCAACCTCCCAAGTAGATAGGATTACAGGTATGTACCACCACACCTGGCTAATGTGTTTTGGTTTTTTTCAGACAGGGTCTTTCTATATTGCCCAGGCTGTGGTAGCACCTTAAGTTGTTATTTTCTAAGTTGTTTTAGCTGTAGCATCCAAGCAATATTTTCACATTATCTTTCTCTTCTCTTCTTGTTTTTTGTTTGTTTTTTGGAGATGGAGTTCTACTCTGTTGCCTAGGCTGGAGTGCAGTAGTGAGATCTTGGCTCAGTGCAACTTCTACCTCCTGGGTTCAAGTGATTCTCCCACCTTAGCCTCCCAAGTAGCTGGGATTACAGGCATGCACCACCATGCCTGGCTAATTTTTGTATTTTTAGTAGAGATGGGGTTTTACCATGTTGGCAGGCTGGTCTCAAACTCCTGACCTCAGGTAATCTGCCCACCTTGGACTCCCAAAGTTCTGGGATTACAGGTGTGAGCCACTGTGCCTGGCCTTTGTTGGTATTTTCTAATTTATATTACGTTGTTATCTTTGACTGATGAGTTATTTAGAATTGTGTTTCTTAATTTAATTTCCAAACAAATGGGTTTTCCTGGTCACTGTTTTTTGTTTTTGCTTTTTTGAGAGAGTATTGCTTTGTCACCCAGGCTGGGAGTATGGTGGCATGATCATGGCTCACTGCAGCCTTGACCTTCCAGGCTCAGTTAATCCTCCTACCTCAGCCCCCAAGTAGCTGGGACTACAGGTGTGTGCCACCATACCCAGCTAATTTTTGTATTTTTAGTAGAGACAGGGTCTTTGCCATGTTGCCCAGACTGGTCTCGAACTCCTGGGCTCAAGTGATCCACCCACCTCAGCCTCCCAAAATTCTGGAATTACAGGCATGAGCCACCACACTCATCCTCTAGTCACTGTTTTGCAGTTGATTTCTAACTTTATTGTTTTGTGTTCGGAGAATGTGGTCTTTATGACAGCAGTGGTTTCAGGTATAGTTTCATACAAGAAATACAGAGCACTCCAAGTATTTTGAGCAGGAAGGGATGATTTGATTGGGGAGCCATAGGTTGGCTAAAGGAGTGGGCCCTAGCTTGGCTCTGCAGAATCGAGGCACCAGAGGAATTCTCGCCTGCTAGGCAACTCCTGCAACCATGGAGGTCCGTGCATATCCCCAGCTGTGATGGGGTCCACAGAACCTGAATGAAGAGGCTACAGTGCTGGAATGAACTCTCAATTCCTAGGAATCTAGAGAACGAACACTAGATAGAATGCTGTTCCAGAAATCCTCACCTTTCACATCTTTGTGGGCCAGCTGAGAAGCAGCCTGTGTAAAAGGGCAGGATGAGGACCTCTGCTTCACTGCTCTCTTTTGAATCCTGTACACTGCCTCTGATTGGCAGAGCTTCGTTCGTTTTGGAAGCCTAAATTATAAGAGGATCCGGAGATGTAATTTTGAGCTTTCTAAACTCTGCTTTACGTGAAGGCACCTCCAGAGGTTGAGCAAAGCATCTTCGTCTCCACTACACCAATCCTTTGAAATTTATTAAGACTTTCTTTTTCACATGTGCTTGAATGTATATTGCACGCCTGTTGGGTGCCATGATCCCATTGAGTCTGTCTGTATCAATTGTAAGATGTGTCATTAGCTTATGTTCCATTAAGAAGAAAAAAGCTGGTACCTAAACCAGGAGCAATGCATCCTTCTCACTTAGAATCTTTATACTGTCTGATTTTTTTTTCAACTTACTTCAATGTTGGTTTCTTCTTCTTCTTTTTTTTTTTTTTTTTTTTTACTATTGTGAACATATATAAAAAGTGAAATATGAGGCCAGGCACGGTGGCTCAAGCCTGTAATCCCAGCACTTTGGGAGGCTGAGGTGGGCGGATCACGATGTCAGGAGATCGAGACCATCCTGGCTAACACGGTGAAACCCTACCTCTACTAAAAATACAAAAAATTAGCCGGGCATGGTGGCGGGCGTCTGTAGTTCCAGCTACTCGGGAGGCTGAGGCAGGAGAATGGCGTGAACCCCTGGGAGGCGGAGCTTGCAGTGAGCCGAGATCGCGCCACTGCATTCCAGCCTGGGCGACAGAGTGAGACTCCGTCTCAAAAAAAAAAAAAAAAAAAAAGTGAAATATGAGTGCAGTAAGTTGGTCAAGGTATTCCTGAAGCTTATTTACAGATTCCCACTCCTGAATCAGTTGTCTACTCAGAATAGTTGATATTTGTGTTTTTCTACACAGTGCTGTCACCATAGAAGGCATTAGTGACACAGCGGTTCTTAAAGAGTGCTCCTATATTGTCTCCTGGATTTTTTTCTAATGTTTAGCAGAGTTTTGTGCTGAGGCTTTGTTGATCTTACCAGAAAGTATCAATGAATAATCTGTGGTAATGACTAGACTCATAATCCTTCATCAGATTATTCTTAAATTTTGTTTTTGCATGAAACATTAAGGAGTAGCAGTTGTTTAGTTTTGCCTCTAGCAATAATCAGATTCACAGCTATGTAGGCAATAATATGTAAATGTCACAATTCACTTCAAATATGTTAAAATGTGAAAAAAAGCACATCTTATAATCAGTGAAGTATATTATGTCCATTAAATCAAGCTTGCTATTGTGTTAGTAAGATCTTCAACATTTTTTTCTTTTTTTTGCCTTTGGGAAAAATTTTATTTTTACATGTACATCTGTCAATTTTTGCTTTATATATTTTCAGGCTATTTTGTTAGATGTATATAAATTCTGACTTTGTGAATAACTGAACAAAATGTCATTATCTAGTGACTCATAGCTTTAGTCTATTTTTCTTAAAGTTTTTTTTGCCTATTTTTTCTTACAGTGGTACCAACTTTTTTCTGTAAGAATGTGTCTGGTATATTACTTTCTACCGCTTTACCTCTAACTTTTATGTATTCGTATGTTTTAAATGTGCCTCTTTTAAAGAGCATTTAGTGGGATGTTTTTTGTTCTGGTTTTTAAGTCCAAATTCTAAAACTTACTCCTTTTTTTCACTTACGTTCATTGTAAATGAATCAGTTACTTCTTACTGCATAACAAACTTCTCCAAAGGAATTGGCTTAAAACAGCAGTGGCCTGGCTGGGCACAGTGGCTCATGTCTGTAATCCCAGCACTTTGGGAGGCTGAGGCTGGCGGATCACCTCAGGTTGGGAGTTTGAGACCAGCCTAACATGGAGAAACCCCGTTTCTACTAAAAAATACAAAATTAGTTGGGCGTGGCGGCGCATACCTGTAATCCCAGCTACTCAGGAGGCTGAGGCAGGAGGATTGCTTGAACCCGGGAGGCGGAGGTTGTGGTGAGCTGAGATCGTACCATGACACTCCAGCCTGGGCAACAAGAGCAAAACTCAAAAAAATAAAAAAAATAAAAAAATAAAAAAAAAATAAAAAAACCCCAGCAATGGCCTCTTGTCTCACCATCCAAGTTTCCAAGCTGGCTGGTGGTTCACGTGCTGCTCTTGTCTGGGTTCACCCACATTGTCACATTCAGCTGTAAGGCCAGCCGGAGGCTGATCCCATCCCAGATGACTTCACTTACACGTCTGGGGCCTTGGCTGAGGTGCTGCAGCAGCTGGGACCTCAGAGACTCTTATGTGTGGTTTCTTTACACAATGGATTTCATGTTAAAGGTTGCTGGCCCAGGGCATGGTGGTCTCAGGTTCCAGGATAGGGGAGGGGTAAGACCTTGAGGCCTGGGTGCTGGGCCCTGCCCACTGTCACATCTGCCATCTTCTCTTGGTCAAAGGAAGTCCCAAAGCCATTCCAGAGAAAACAGTGGGAAATAGACTTCCCTTCTTGAGAGGAGGAACCGCAAAATACCATGGCTGTGTGTTTCTGTCTACCATGATAAAGATCAGTATATTTGGATTTTTTTTCCTGCACCCAATATTTTGCATTTTGTATTTCTAACAGTTGTTCTGTGTTTCTCTTTCTCTTTCCTTGCCTTTTTTTGGATTATTTTTTCTCATTCCAGTTTTAATTTCCCTTTCCCAATTTGGGCATTTTGAGCTCCATTCCTTTCCTGCTTACCCTAGAAATTTTAGTATGCATTCTTAACTTGCCAAGTCTAAAGTTAATCATGTATCCCCTCCGCCTTCGAACCCTAAGAACTTCAGAGCAAATTGCTTCCCTTCTTATTTACATGCTGTTGTTGTTGAGCATTTCAGTTCTGTTCTTATTCTATGAGATGTTATTATCTTACACAGTCAGGTTTTTTTTAGATTTACTTATGGAAACCAGTGCTCATCATTTTCTCTTGCTGCTCACACCTCCTGTATTGGATCCTTTCTCTTGATTGAACTTTATTTAACAATTTCTATTAGTGATCATGGTGCACCAGTGGCCAACTCCGGTTTGTGTCTGAAAATGTTACCTTTCACCTAATCCAAAGAAGGCTGGGCAAGGAACCAGTGTCCTGGAACAGTAACGATCAGCACATGGAGATTGCGGAGAAATGACAAGAGAGAAGGTTCCAAGGAGGTGGTGAGAATCGGGCCCTTGGAGCCTCTGTGGCTTTCCTGCCCGCCCCTGCAGCTCAGTGCAGCATCTTGGCTAGCTGCAGCCCCCCACTTACCTGGCCCTTCCCGTTGTTGCTAACATGTGACTGCCCTGTTACCCACTTGGATGTCATTGAACGCTGCTTTATCACCCACTGAGGTCACATAACTGTCAAGTGGTGAGGAGAGGCAGAGCGCAGCCCCTGGCAGCTCAGGGCCTGCCTGTTTGTTCTGTGTGTCATTGTACTGCTTCGGTAGTCTCCAGAAACTCATGCTCAGTTTCGCCAGGCACAGTGGCTCACACCTGCAATCCCAGCACTTTGGGAGGCCGAAGTAGAGGATTACTTGAGCCTAGGAGTTTGAGACTAGCCTGGGCAACAACATAGTGAGATCCTGTCTCTACAAAAACAATTTGAAAGTTAGCCGGGCATGGCAGTACATGCCTATGGTCCCAGCTATTCAGGAGGCTGAGGCGGGAGGATCATCTGAGCTTGGGACGTTGAGGCTGCAGTGAGCTGTGACTGTGCCATTGCACTCCAGACCGTGTGACAGAACAAGATCCTTTCTCAAACAGCGAGTTTAAATTGCTAGGTATGACAGTGTTATGAGATAGGTGTTATTTCTGTGTGTGTTAAACCACGGCTCCTTGTAGTTTCCATGTAGTGGATTAACTGGAACCAGCGCTCAGAGCCCATGGTTTGCCCTTGTTCTTAGTTTCCTGCAGAATTGGCCAGTCCCTGAACTGACCAAAAGTCTAAAAAGCACCATATCAAAACAAAAAAGTAGTATTGAGTAGTAATAAAGGTAAACTTAAGGGTGAGAGAATCAATTTCAATTAGGACTAGGTAGCCAAAAATACACAGTTGTGAGTTAAATGACCAAAGTTTTGTTCAGTGTATGTATTATCACATTTGACTTATAGCGACTAAAACCTAGTGAGGGCTCTGGCCACAGTTCATGCCTGTGAAACTCTATCTTTCTGCAGGAGAAGTCCTAGAACTGCAGGTGAAGTCTGTGGAAGATCTCCCGTGTTGGTAGATGTGTGTATATACAGTGTGTCAGGGTGTCACCATTTATAGCAGTAAACTAGAAAGCTGCAGCTTCTTGGTAGCTTGGAATCTGTTAGATAACCAGATGATTAATATAACTTGAAAGAAAGTACTGAATCAACTTGGAGATACCACTTGCTTATTTTTTAGTATCAATATGTGTGACAGTCTCCCATTTGTCATTGATTCTGAGATACAAATTTGTATACATTTTAAACTGTCTGAAATTAAGCACACATCTAATAATTGACGGGCTCTTAGATTTTATTAAAGATGGTAAATAAGATAATCTGAATTTCTTAATATTATCGCACACTTTGTTAGTGGTTGGTTTAGGATTTATATATACATCTTTCATTTCTCAGTCTATCGTCAAATGATGTTAACCATTTCACATGTGGGATAAGCAGCTTATCCTTTCTCCCTCCCAACCTTTGTTCTGTCTTACATTTTTTATTATTTGTGCTTTAAACAATAACAGTAAATCTTGTAAAGAGGTATCTGTCATGAAAAAGTATTCACTCACATAGTTATCATTTACAATACTTTCATTCTTTTGCATCGGTAACAAATTTTTATTTGGAATCTTTTCTTTTCCCCTGCATGAAGTACTACTTTAACATTTCTTGTAGTGCAGATGTGCCAGTGGCAAATTAGTTTAAGTTTTTATATCTGAAAATGTCTTTGTTTCATCTTTATTTGTGAAAGAGATTTTGCAGGGTGTAGAATTTTGTTATTTTGTTAGCTTGTTTTTTGTTGTTGTTTATTTTTTAGAGGTAGGTTCTTGCTACGTTGCCCAGGCCAGCCTCAACTCTGGGGCTCTAGATCCTCCTGCTACAGACTCCCCAGTGGCTGGGACTACAGGCACATAACCACTGTGCCTGGCTGCTTTTCTACTCCCATCATTTCAGGCAACAGGATAAATCCAGTCCCTGTTACTGGTGGCTGGAAGCAGAAAGTCCACACTTAACGTACTTTAATTAAATTCCTACAAACCTGAACCCAAAACATAGACCTCACCAGCTGTGAGTCTCTGTGATTTTGCAGATCTAAGTTTGTGGAAGGCTAGTGCCTGAGAAAGGTAAGGATTTTGGCTGAATGATGTGAATTTGCTCCTGATTCTTATTCTAAAGCTTCACTGGCAGCACCCTTTTACTAAAATGGAGGATTTCCTGCCTTCTTTCCACATTGTTTTTTCCTTGTGGAAACATTTATATTTGCTATCAAGAATTAGAGTAAGAATGTTGAAACCATATGTGCTGCACAGACTCATTCTCTTTTAGAGCCTGATGCATTGTTAGAAATAATCCAGTGTGTCCAACCTCCTCCATCAATTCACAGACGAGAACTGAATCTGAAGGACCTTTTCCTAGCCTGTGTCTGGAATGTCAGGATTTTATAGGGAAGCTCATGGTGGGTGCATTCAACCAGCTTCAGAGATTTCATGCCAGACCAGTGATTTCCAGTTAACCTGCCTTTATTTATTTATTTTTTAAAGCAGCTTTATTGAGGTTGGAGGGGAAGTTTTCATTGTATGCCTTTTTAATATGTTTCTGTATGTGTAACCATATCCATATATTACTTTATCCATTCAAAAATAAACTGCTAGATTTCTTGGGAGGAAAAAATCAACCACTTGACCTTTGTTTCTTCTTACCTAACAGAGTCTGAGTGACAAAACATACATGATGTCAGTAAGTGAGCCCAAGCCTTAGATAACTGTGACCGAGTGAAGGCTGGTTTGTTGCTGTGGAAAAGATCTGGATAATGAAGGACACCTTCTCTGAACATTGCTTATCTTCCCATTTTTAGTATGGCAGTCACATGTGTGAAATTGTCAGTGGATCAGCAGATTCTGTGACTGCAAAGTTATTTTGGATGCAGAGAGATACTGATAGAACGTCACTAAACAGCTGGTCTAACAGCTAAATGTTGGTATTTGCTATGCAATCTGGGTGTCCAAAGACACAATAGGACAGCAAGGTACTTAAATGACAGAAGCTCCTCAGAGACTGGTTCAGAAATTTTTTCTTTTTTTTGAGAAGGAGTCTCGCTCTGTCACCCAGGCTGGAGTGCAACGGTGCAATCTTGGCTCACTGCAAGCTCTGCCTCCTGGATTCATGCCATTCTCCTGCCTCAGCTTCCCAAGTAGCTGGGACTACAGGCGCCCACCACCACGCCCGGCTAATTTTTTGTATTTTTAGTGGAAATGCGGTTTCACCATGTTAGCCAGGATGGTCTCCATCTCTCGACCTCGTAATCCGCCCACCTCGGCCTCCCAAAGTGCTAGGATTACAGGTGTGAGCCATTGCGCCCGACCCGGTTCAGAAATATTTTATCACATACTCCTATTCCTTTTATTTACTCCTTTTCACATGTCAAGGATCATTCTGTTACTTCCTAGTAATGCTTTCCCCAAATATCCTGAGTGATACTGCTACAGATGTTACTAGCCACTTGATACCCGAAAGGTTTTTTTTTTAAATTTTTTTTAGAGCAGTGTCTCAGTCTGTCACTCAGGTTGGAGTGCAGTAGCACAATCATAGCTTGCTGCATCTTCAAACTCAAGGGCTCAAGCGATCCCCCCACTTCAGCCTCTTGAGTACCTGGGACTGTGGGCAGGTGCAGCATGTCTGGCTAATTTCTTTTTTATTTTTTGTAGAGACAGACTTTCTTTGTGTTGTCCAGACTAGTCTCAAACTCCTGGTCTCAAGCAGTGTTCTGGCTTTGGCTTCCCAAAGTGCTGGGATTACAGGCATGAGCCATTGCACCTGGCCAGATACCTGAAACTTAACTTTTTATTTTAATTCAAACTCTTCAAATGGATTATTTTATTTTATTTTAATTCAAACTCTTAAAATGGATAATGAATCAAATAGATTTAATAATTGTTATAATTTTGCTCAGTTCTTTTTTTCTCCCCTTTGAAGCAGAGTTTTGCTCTTGTTGCCTAGGCTGGAGGACAATGGCATGATCTTGGCTCACTGCAGCCTCCCCCTCTTGGGTTCAAGCATTTCTCCTGCCTCAGCCTCCCAAGTAGCTGGGATTTCAGGTGCCCACCATTACACCTGGCTAATTTTTGTATTTTTCGTAGAGACGGGATTTCACCATGTTGGCCAGGCTGGTCTGGAACTCCTGACCTCAGGTGATCCGCCTGCCTCAGCCTCCCAAAGTGCTGGGATTACAGCTGTGAGCCGCCACGCCCAGCCTCAGTTCTTTTTTTGCTGAAGTATTTTGAAGTATAGACATAATAGCATTATATCCCTGTATACTATGGCATGAATCTCTGGAAAATAAGGACATTTCTCTACACAGCCACTTATCTTTGTCCCACTGTACAAAATTTTCTTTTAGACATGGAAATTCTGATTGCAATACTGGTAAAGTAAATGGCTAGTGCTTATTTAACTCCTTAGGGCCTTAAGGGGGTAGGAAAAGATAGGTATTAATGAAAGATAAAAATCAAGAGAATCCTTTGATTCCGATTAAAAGGTATTTTAGGATCTTCAGAATTAAATCATTCTGGTGTTCAGATTCACTTTGTACATCTTCACTCTGGATTAACAACCAACCCTGCTTATCCTCAGGGTAGGAGGAGAGAAACTGTAGATAGACTGAAACTGTAGATAGACTTTCTTAAAAAGGAAATAGAAATGTGTGCTGATGATTGAATTAAACCTCTACCCTTGCAGGCTCTTATTTTCCTATATCTGCACAGGAGAGCTCAGCGGAAGAAAACTCTTTTCATAAGTCTTGTTGACAGACTTGATTTGAATCTTCAGGTACATTTACTTTTTAGTAACAGGATAGTGTCAGTCAGCTGGTTACTTTTAGATATGCTTTTTGCCATATTGAAATAAGATGCGGCCGGTTGTGGTGGCTCACGCCTGTAATCCCAGCACTTTGGGAGGCCGAGGCTGCTGGATCACCTGAGGTCAGGAGTTCCAGACCAGCCTGGCCAACATGGTGAAATCTCTACTAAAAATACAGAAAATTAGCTGGGCGTGGTGGTGTGCGCCTATAATCCCAGCTACTTGTGAGGCTGAGACAGGAGAATCACTTGAACGTGGGAGGTGGAGGTTGCAGTGAGCTGAGATCGCGTCATTGCACTCCAGCCTGGGCAACAAAAATGAAACTCCGTCTCAAAAAAAAAAAAAAAAAAAAAGATGCTCCCTCAGATGCATAAGGGTAATAGCTTTGAAGATTCGAGAACTGCCTGCTTGCTTCTTTGTTTTATTTGGTCTCTGGGCGTCCAATGTTGGTTTTTCTGCCTGGTGAAATTCTTGATTGGCCTTCATTCTCTCCTACTTCTCACATTATCTCTTGATCTGGATTTCTTTGTGTTTCTTCTCCTTCAGCGCTAAGTGTGGTGCACATTCATTCATTCCACTGGTGCTCTTCAGCCGATCACAGTAATCTCAGGTGGAGCCAGACTGAGCCAAGGCGAATTGAGTGTAGACTTTATGGGCTTCTCAGAAGGAAGCCTTCTCACTCTTGAGAGAGACACAGGACTAAGGAAGCAAGTAGCTTCAGTTGCTGGGGAAGCCTAGAGCCAGAAAGAGACCGACTTTAGGATGAAACTGACACACTGGAAGGCAGGATGAACAGACTGGGTTACTGATGACATCGTTGAGCTACCAGGCCACCCAATAGCATGTTGCATGACTTTGGATCTCCTTGAGCTTATCCCATGTGGAATTTGATGAGCACCTTGGAGGTGTATGTTCATGTCATTCATCAAATTTGGGACATTTCAGCCATTATTTCTTCAAATATTTTTTCTCTTTCTCCTGGCAAAGAATCATTAGACTTTCCCTGGCTTTGTTTTCTTCATTTATAAAATGGCTGCTCTCAGTTATTTGGGAGTTTAATGGAGATGACCTGTTAAAGCATGCAGCGTAGTGTAGTTGATCAGTAAATTGTAGTTCCTTCCTCATTCATTGCTTGGCATAGAGGATTGCTTAAGAAAACCGCAGTGTGAATACAAAAAATTAGCCAGGCGTGATGGTGGGCACTTGTAATCCCAGCTACTTGGGAGGCTGAGGGAGGAGAATTGCTTGAACCTGGTTGCAGTGAGCTGAGATCATGCCATTATACTCCAGCCTGGGCGAGAGAGTGAGACTCTGTCTCAAAAAAAAAAAAAAAAAAGAAAAAAAAATGCTGGGCATGGTGGCTCATGCTGGTAATCCCAGCACTTTGGGAGGCTGAGGCAGGCAGATCATCTGAGGTCAGGAGTTCGAGACCAGCCTGGCCAACACGGTGAAACCCCATCTCTACTAAAAATACACACAAAAAAATTAGCTGGTTGTGGTGGCACACACCTGTAGTCTCAGTTACTCAGAGAGGCTGAGGCAAGAGAATTGCTTGACCCCCGGAGGCAGAGGTTGCAGTGAGCTGAGATCGCACCACGGCACTCCAGCCTGGGTGACAGAGTGAGACTCCATCTCAAATAAATAAATGCCACAGGGTGGCTCACTCCTGTAATCTCGGCACTTTGGGAGGCTGAGGTGGTTGGATCACATGGTGAAGAGATTGAGACCAGCTGGCCAACATGGTGAAACCCCATCTCTACTAAAAAGACAAAAATTAGCTGGGCGTGGTGGTGGGCGCCTGTAATCACAGCTACTTGGGACGCTGAGGCAGGAGAATCACTTGAACCCGGGAGGTGGAGCTTGTAGTGAGCCGATCGCACCACTGCACTCCAGCCTGGTGACAGAGTGAGACTCCGTCTCAGAAAAAAGAAAAAGAAAAAACCACAGTGTGGAATTTATCGACACTTAGGTCTAATACAGGAAGCAGGAAATTACAAATTTTATGTTAATTGTATTATCTGTATCTTTGTAAAGCACATTTTATTTTTTTCTGTTTGAGACAAAAGTTTATTAAGAAAGATCTGAAGAAAATGTATCTTTTTGCAAAATTTTTTTCCTTTGCCATGTTTATCATGAGCTGAACATTGTGGTCTTAATTATATTGTAATGAAAACATTTAACTGATGAGGGATCAGACACAGTACAGTACCCTTGAAAACATTAATAAATTTGTTCTCTTTTTTTAGGCATAACCATTGCCATCCAAAAGTTACTTTCTCTTATGAACAGCTTTTTGGTTTCAGATGACCATTGGCTTATTTAGGAAGAGAATATGGCCTACTTTTTCTGTTTTCATTTGTCTGTTTCTTTTCTTGTCTTTTTTCTTTTTTCTGAGATGGAGTTTTGCTCTTGTTGCTCAGGCTGGAGTGCAGTGGCGCGATCTCGGCTCACTGCACCTTCTACCTCGTGGCTTCAAGTGATTCTCCTGCCTCAGCCTCCCGAGTAGCTGGGACTACAGGCGCCCACCACAACACCCAGCTAATTTTTGTATTTTTAGTAGAGGCGGGGTTTCACCATGTTGGCCAGGATGCTCTCAATCTCTTGACCTCATGATCTGCCCGCCTTGGCCTCCCAAAGTGCTGGGATTACAGGAGTGAGCCACCGTGCCCGGCCTATTTCCTTTTTTAATCTACACAATGGGCTTCTTTGATGTTCTTGTTACATATCTTCTGTTGCAGTGCACAGGAACTTTTCTGATACACCTAGGAGTAAAATGGCTGGGTCATAGCATATGTACTTCTTTGATATTAATAGACAAATTGTTTTCCAAAGTGGCTGTTAATGGCACTAGTCTCTCTCTCTCTCTCTCTCCTCTCCTCTCTCTCAGGATGAGAGGTCACAGTCTGGCGAGATTGAAATGCATATGTTGTTTTTAAGTTTTTTTTTGTTTTTTGTTTTCGTTTTTTTTAAAGAGATGGGAGTCTCGTTCTGTCACCCAGGCTGGGATCCAGTGGCGTGATCATGGTCGCTGCAGCCTGGAACCCCTGAGCTCAAGCGATCCTCTCACCTCAGCCTCCCAAGTTCCTGGGACTGTGGATGCGTGCCATCACACCTGGCTTTTTTCCTTAGGTTTTATATTTCATCAGTTGTACACGTATTAAAGAGTCAGCTGTAAAGTTTGTAATGGGGGTGAGCATTGCCTTGCCTTGTCACTTTTTTGTCCCCAAGGTGTAACCACTTTTATCCCTTTTTGCTTTTTTGGGTCTATTTTGGTATCTGTTTTGCGTGTCAGAGGCTTACCTCCAGTTTGAGAAGGAAGAAGTGAAAAGTGTATTAGAAGCTCTGAGTGCAGCAGGAGGCGGTGCTGACTGTTTCTCTCTAGGGTGATGTGGGTGTGCTGCTTGTTGGTGTCTGCCCCTCACATCAGTATCTTTAGAGCTGAAGCCTGTGGGATGCTTCAGAGAAGACACTTGTCCCAGCCTCTGTCCAGGGTGGTGGAAGAGGAGTAAATGGCCCGTGGCCTGCAGTCTGGGATCCCAGTGGGGAAGAGGGCGTGGTGATGAGTATGTCTGCATTTACCTCTCACCCCTGTTTTTGGTAGGGTGCCCTTGCCCTCAAACATGTTCGAAGTGCCCTAGTCTCTCTGTTTTGTTCTCTAAAGATAAATAAGCATTCTACTGTGGTGTGGGAGAGAAGAGGCAGGCATCCAGTGGCATTTCAAAGAGTCTGTCAACCAGTTCTCCTTATTTTAGTTGACCCTCCTTCACAGCCCCCCTACAGAGTTATCCGGTGCAGCCAGAGCCTAAGCCTTTTGGGGATTCTCACACGTAAATTAGGTTACTTGGTCTATGCCACTGTGGGCTTAAGAGTTTCCTTTTCTATGTGGGTTAACTCAGCTATGGCTAGTCCAATTTGGCTTCAGGCTAATAAAAATGTGATGGTGGTTCTTTGTTTCCATTCTCTTTGTTGTAATGGGTTTTGAATTTTTAAAATCACTAATTATGATTACTACAGTTTTAGTGGAGGTCTCTTGTTGGGATTTTAATTTGTATTTCTTTGACTATTAAGAGAGTTGACATCCTTTCATATGCCCATTCATATTAATTTTTTGGTCTTGTGCCTATGCAAGTCATTTGCCCATTTTCCTTTTTTCTTTTTTCTTTTGAGATGGAGTCTCGCTCTGTCACCTGGGCTGGAGTGCAGTGGTGCAATCTCGGCTCACTGCAATCTTTGTCTCCCTGTTTCAAGTGATTCTCCTGCGTCAGCCTCAGCCTCCCAAGTAATTGGGATTACAGGTGCCCACCACCACACCCAGCTAATTTTTTGTATTTTTAGTAGAGATGGGATTTCACTCTGTTGGCCAGGCTGGTCTAGAATTCCTGACCTCAGGTGATCCACCTGCCTCAGCCTCCCAGAGTGCTGGGCTTACAGGCATGAGCCACTGTGCCTGGCCCCATTTGCCCATTTTCTAAGCACTGAGTTGTTTTGTCTTTTAAAAATTGACTTGTTGCTGGGCACAGTGGCTCACACCTGTAATCTCTGTGCTTTAGGAGGCCAAGGTAGGAGTTTTGCTTTAGGCCAGGCGTTCAAGGCCAGCCTGTACAACACAGCAAGACCCTGTCTCTAAATTAAAAAAAAATAATTAGCCAGACATGGTGGCGCATGTCTGTAATCCTAGCTACTTGGGAGGCTGAGGTGGGAGGATTGCTTGAGCCCAGGAGTTCAAGGCTGCAGTGAGCCATGATCATGCAGCATTTCACTCCAGTCTGGGCAACAGAGTGAGATCCTGTCTCTCCAAAAAACAATAATATAATTTGTAGGAGTTATATATTTTGAATCCCAGTTCTTTGGCAGTTTCTGGCTCAGCCTCTTCTTCACTTTGTGGTGTGGAACTTTTGGTGAATGAAGTTTCTTCATTTTTATTTACTAATTTTTTTTTTGAGACACAGATTCTAACTCTGTTGCCCAGACTGGGGTGTAGTGGCACAATCATGATCATAGCTCACTGCAGCCTCAAATTCCTGGGCTGAAGTGATCCTCCCACCTGAGGCTCCCAAGTAACTGGGCTTACAGGCGTGCATCACCATGCCTGGCTATTTTTCATTTTTTTAGTTGAGGTGGGGGTCTCACTGTATTGCCCAGGCTGGTCTCAAACTCCTCAAGTGATCTTCCCACCTTGGCCTCCCAAAGTGCTTGGATACAGGCATGAGCCACCTTGCCTGGCCTATTTCTTAATTTTGATATAATTAAATGTATTAATATTTTCCTTTGTGATTTATAATTTGTCCATCTTGTTTAAGAAGTCCTTCCCTGGCTGGGTGCAGTGAACCCAGGAGACAGAGGATGCAGTGAGCCAAGATTGTGCCACTGCACTCCAGCCTGGGCGACAGAGCCAGATTCTGTCTCAAAAAAAAAAGTCCTTCGCTACCCTGAAATTATAAAAACATTCTCCTATATTGACTTCTAAAAATTGTATAGTGTTCCCCTTCACATTTAAGTCTTTAATTCACTTGTAATTGATTGAAAATATGTATGATTGATAACATACAATCTGCTTTTATTTCTTCCATGTAAATAACTGTCTTCACACATATTTATTGAAGAGTCCAGTCTGTCTTTGAGCCGAGTGTCAGCTCTGCTGTGAATCATGTTTTCATCGGCCTTGGTCTTTTCCTGGGTACTGTCTACATTTATTTATTTATTTATTTTAATTTTTGTAGAGAAAGGATCTTACCATCTTGCTCAGGCTGGTTTTGAACTCCTGGGCTCAAGCGATCCTCCTGCCTCAGTCTCCTAAAGTGCTGGGATTAGAGACGTGAGCCACTGTGCCTGGCCTTAGCCTTCTTTTATAGTCATCATTTTATTTTTGAGACTCATCCATATTGATAGACTTAGCTCATTCTTTTTAAATTTTTTTTTTTTTTTTTTTTTTAAAGAGACAGAATCTCCCTCTGTCGCTCAGGCTGTGCAGTGATGTGATCCGCCTCTGGGTTCAGGCAATTTTCCTGCCTCAGCCTCCTGAGTAGCTGGGATTACAGGCACCCGCCATCACGCCCAGCTGATTTTTGTATTTTTAGTAGAGATGGGGTTTCACCATGTTGGCTAGGCTGGTCTCAAACTCCTGACCTCAAGTGATCCACCTACCTCAACCTCCTAAAGTGCTGGGATTACAGGCATGAGCCACCGCGCCCGGCCTGAAAAAATATTTTTGTTGGATGGGATTCTGTTTTATGAATGTACCACAATTTATTCAAGTTCTTATTGATGAATATTTAGGCTGTTTTCTGGTTATAAAGAGAGCTCCTATGAGTGTCTTAGATAGAGTCTCAATGGGAGTGTTTCTTTAGGATAAATACCTGCATATGGAATTGTCGGGTGGCAGCATTTACCCACCTCACACTTGCTAGATGTTGCCAGTTTGTTCTCCAAAGTAGTTGTTTAATTGATAATTTTTTTCTTCTTTCAGTGCCTGAAGACCTCTCATTAGAAGAGAGAGAAGAGCTTCTAGATATTCGTCGAAGAAAAAAGGAACTTATTGATGACATTGAGGTAAAAAAGAAAACAAACAAAAAAAAACCCAAAAATCCAAAACTCTATTTTTGCTTTTGAGTAAAACAGTAAAAGAGTAGCCTCACAAAAATATAGAAGAAAAAAAAAAAAAGGTGTTCAGTGTGTGCATATAAGAACTACATAGAGAGACAGACTGAAAAAGTTATCAAGTTGGGAAAGCAAAGACTTCACACAGGTGGTGAGACCCTGGGTAGAAATCAAGATGTCGTGGAACTGAGGTCAGCAGTAGCCAGCTTGCAAACCCAGAGCCACAGACAGCCATCTAAAGCAGCAGCAAGCCACCAGCGCATTGCTCTGTCAGACTGTGCACTGAGACCCTCTTTCGTTAACCAACGTGTTTGTTTTTTGCTTTTCGTTTCTTTGAGACAGAGTCTCGCTCTGTTGCCCAGGCTGGAGTACAGTGGCATAGTCTGGGCTCACTGCAAGCTCCGCCTCCTGGGTTCACGCCATTCTCCTGCCTCAGTCTCCCGAGTAGCTGAGATTACGGGCGCCCACCACCACACCCAGCTAATTTTTTATATTTTTAGTAGAGACAGGGTTTCACCGTGTTAGCCAGGATGGTCTTGATCTCCTGACGTTGTGATCTGCCTGCCTCAGCCTCCCAAAGTGCTGGGATTACAGGCCTGAGCCACCATGCCCAGCCACCAATATGTTAATATTCTAGCACCTAGAACATTGCCTGTTCCATTTTTGGCTCTCGGATACCCTTTGAATGAATGCATAGGCATGTTTTGGGTTCCAGCTGTGTACCAAGTGCCTACTAGGTGTTAGGGTAGAATGACACATTAGGCCGGGCACAGTTGGTCACACCTGTAATCCAGCACTTTGGGAGGCCAAGGCGGGAGGATCTATTGAGCCCAGAAGTTCAAGACCAGCCTGGGCAACATGGTCAAACCCCATATCTACAAAAAATACAAAACTTAGCTGGGCATGGTGGCATGTACCTGTAGTCCCAGCTACTCGGGAGGCTGAGGTGGGAGGATCACCTGAGCCCAAGAAGTTGAGGCTACAGTGAACTGTGATTGTGCCACTATACTGCAGACTGGGTGACAGAGCAAGACCCTGTCTCAAAAAAAAAAAAAAAAAAAAGACATTAAACCAAGACAAATAAAAACACAGGCATACAAACATGGGCTCTCCCACACTTGTGTACTTTACTCAGAGGACAGGGTAGAGGCAGGTGCCACAGGAGAAGCACATGAATGAAGCCGCAGTCTCAGCGTGGGAGAGCCTGTGAGTGTTACAGAAGTGATTCAGAGGGCCGGCCCTGGCTGCTTCCGTTTGGGGCTTCCTTGGGAAAGTCAAGCAGACCTGGAGGTCTTCTTTGAAAAGCTTCCTAGTCATTGTCATTGCCAAAGTAAATGTGGCCTCACAGGCCACGGCAGGGACAGGCCTTGTCCCAGACAATAGCTCCTTTCTAGGAGCTTGCGTTTTAATTCTGAGTGTCTTGGCGTACAGAATAATAGGGTCCCAGATAAAAATGTCTTTGTATTTGAAAGGTAATTCATGGAAATTTTCCTTCTAAGGTTACCCTTCATTCTTGGGAAAATGAGAGAACCCAGAATCGGTCTCTGGTTGAAGAATAAGGATGTATATTATTTGGACGTTAGTAATCATCCTGCTGATAAATGTGGAATTGTAGTCTAGCTCTAACTACTTCATTTTATCAGTGAGCACACTGAGGCCCAGGGAAGTTGGAGGCTTCCAGAGGTCTCTCTCATTACTAGGGGCCACATCAAGGGAAAAGGGGGTGTGTCCCCTTGGATGCCTTTGGCTTCTCTGAGCGCCCTGAGTCAGTTCTGTTCACCCCCGGGCTCTGTCCATGGTGCTTCATCTCATTCAAGGTGATAGAAGTGATCCTGAGACCACCGACCTAAACACACTTGAGCTTCAGCCTGAGACCACCGATCTAAACACACTTGAGCCTCAGCTTCTCCCCAGGAACAAAGGCAGTCTTGAAGGAGGAGGCAGGTGACTGTGTGTGTGGCAGGGCTGAATAGTGCAGTTAAGTGAACTAAGGACTCAAGGCTTTCCTTTTGCTGGTTTTATCTTTTTTTTTTTTTAAGAGACAAAGTCTTGCTCTGTCACCCAGACTGGAGTACAATGGTGTGATCATGGCTTACTGTAGCTTCAAACTCCTGGGTTCATCCAATCCTCCCTCCTCAGTCTCTCTAGTAGCTAGGACTACAGGTGTGTACCACCACACTCAGCTACTTTTTCTGTTCTTCTTTTTTGTAGCAATGGGGCCTTGCCACATTGCCCAGGCTGTTCTTAAACTCCTGGTCTCGAGTGATCCCTGTGCTTCAGCTTCCCCAAATGCTGGGATTACAGGCGTGAGCCACCACTCCTGACTTGGTTTTATCTTTTCACAGCTGTGATATTCCCCCGCAATGTCCCTGCCTGATTTTATATACAGATACCCTAGGATCTGCATAGTGACCCCTCTGAATCTGGTATCTGATGAAAAGTGAGCAAATAATTTTGTTTTCTCCTAAGTTGTGGTGGCTTTGACTGTGAAACTCTAGCTGTATTGATAATAGTATTGGTTTTTCCATCCCTGCGATGCTTAGATGAGACCTCAGGGAAGCTTGTCACAAGAGGACTAAAATTTCCGTCTCAGGGGAGGAAGGTTAAGACCCACTCCTCACCTCAAAATTCTTCTGTTTTGACAGAGGCTGAAATATGAAATTGCAGAAGTGATGACAGAGATCGACAATCTAACTTCCGTAGAGGAGAGGTAACAATTTGTGGCCACACCTTCAAGCTGTTTACTCGTTTCTTTCTACCTCCATCTTCTAGTCAAACTTGCAGAAAGTGGGGTGAGAGTGGTTGGGATGGGGGGAGCCTGTGGAGTTGTTAATTCCTCTCCTCTCCCCCTGCTCCTTGTGGAGGGGTCCTGGGGTATTTCCCTGGATTGTTACTTCTCATCGCCTCCTCTGTAAGTCATCATCTACCTTTATAGGTTCAGGCATAAGCACAGGTACTTCAGGTTGACCCGCACAGAAATTACCTGCCTGCGTCTTAAGGAGCTGTGCTTTATTAAAATCACTGGTTTGCATCATTAGCTTTTTCTGAAGTGTCTCAAGTTATCAAATGTGAAGAGCAATGGCGGCCACACCACCCCTCCGCCACCGTGGAGGCTGGAGGCCCCTCCGTGCAGGCCTGTGCTTCCCTTCCTTGAGTCTGTTGTTGCGGGGGAAAGTGCACTGGAGGGCCGTGACTCGGCTGCACCATGAAAACAGCGTGAGTGATTTTCAAATTATTCCACACCAACAGCAAAACGACTCAGAGGAACAAACAGATAGCCATGGGAAGAAAGAAATTCAACATGGATCCCAAAAAGGTAAGAGAATGCTCTCCCTTTTCTGGCCTGCAGGAGATGGACTCATCCATTGATTTGAACTGCCATGTCCCTTTTGGACAGAGGTCAGAGGTGGTCCGTCCTGTCACCTCATAAAAGACGGGGAGTTGAAGGCACATTTCGATCAAAAAGGGGCTGTTCACGAGTGGGGTGAAGCAGAAGTGCCTTGTAGGGCTGGTACCCTGGGCAGAAAGGCCTTTCTTGCCGAGTGAGCTTCTGGGTGAGGAGGCAGCCTCACAGGCCCGGCTCGGACAACGCGGGGCAGGCCGGGCTTGGCTCCAGGCAGTGCCTTTGCTGTGGAGGCTCATATTCCCGTCTTCCCACTTGAGCTGGGCCCTACAGCCGGGAACCACGTGATTAGGAAGGAGCAGGGGTGGGAGTGGAACCCGGGTGTCCAGAGGTTGTGGACTTTATAATCTGGGTGGGTTAAGTGGTTCACGTAAGAGGACGTTATTTCTCCATTCGCCTTAAAAAGCAGGTGTCTGTGAAAAAAACAAGGGATCCTCCACATTTAAACCAGCATCTTCCTCTTTCCTCAAGTTGGATTTTCTAGGGAAACACCCGAAAACAGTGAAACCTGAAACATGTAGCTGCTTGTTTCTGAGACTGAGCTAAAGGATTTGGCAGAATCTGTGAAGATTTTTGGTGGACGTTTTGGTTTTGAGAAAGAAGGGTAGACCTGAGTCTTCAGGGTTTGGGAGAGGAACGGCATGTCCGAATTTCACCACATTGGTCAGGCTGGTCTCAAACTCCTGACCTCAGGTGATCCGCCCACCTCGGCCTCCAAAAGTGCTGGGATTACAGGCATGAGCCATTGCGCCCGGCCATGTCTGGATTTTCTTAAGGCCGCGGACATCTGCAGCCGGAGGAGGGTTTTGTTTAGCGCATACGCTCTAGCCACTGTGAAAACTGTCCTGTTGCTTTCTCATTCTCTGCTCGTGGGGCATCAATCATCTCCACGATGGAATGAAAATTGTCAATTTTGTGAATTTGGAAATGATTTGATATTTTGGGTAACAGCTTTTCTTTAAGGAGTTGGGACTGTGGAGTTAGACTTTTTTTTTTTTTTTTTTTTTTTTTTGAGACGGAGTCTCGCTCGATTGCCCAGGCTGGAGTGCAGTGGCCGGATCTCAGCTCACTGCAAGCTCCGCCTCCCGGGTCTATGCCATTCTCCTGCCTCAGCCTCCTGAGTAGCTGGGACTACAGGTGCCCGCCACCTCACCCGGCTAGTTTTTTGTATTTTTTTGGTAGAGACGGGGTTTCACCGTGTTAGCCAGGCTGGTCTCGATCTCCTGATCTCGTGATCCGCCCGTCTCGGCCTCCCAAAGTGCTGGGATTACAGGCTTGAGCCACCGTGCCCGGCCGGAGTTAGATTTATCAGCAGATTTAATAAACATTGGAAGCATCTCAGGATTCTTTATGAAAGTGGATGTTCTGAGGCCGGGCGCGGTGGCTCAAGCCTGTAATCCCAGCACTTTGGGAGGCCGAGACGGGTGGATCACGAGGTCAGGAGATCGAGACCATCCTGGCTAACACGGTGAAACCCCATCTCTACTAAAAAATACAAAAAACTAGCCGGGCGAGGTGACGGGCGCCTGTAGTCCCAGCTACTCAGGAGGCTGAGGCAGGAGAATGGCGTGAACCTGGGAGGCGGAGCTTGCAGTGAGCTGAGATCCGGCCACTGCACTCCAGCCTGGACGACAGAGCAAGACTCCGTCTCAAAAAAAAAAAAAAAAAAAAGAAAGTGAATGTTCTCAAAACGACCTTATGTTTTAAGGGGACCCAGGTGGTGCAGCACAGAGCAGCACTCCAGTAAGTTCATGGGCAAATGCTTATCTCATGAAAGACATACAGATAGATACTTACTTTGTAAAGGGATGCTACTGAGGCCTGGCGTGCTGGCTCACACATATAATCCCGGCACTTTAGGAGGCCCAGCTGGGCGGATCATCTGCGGTCAGGAGTTTGAGACCAGCGCAGCCAACATGGTGAAACCCTGTCTCTACTAAAAATACAAAATAAACCGGGCATGGTGGCGGGTGCCTGTAGTCCCAGCTACTCAGGAGGCTGAGGCGTGAGAATCACTTGAACCTGGGAGGCAGGTTACAGTGAGCTGAGATTGTGTCACTGCACTGCAGCCTGGGCGACAAGAGTGAGAGACTCTCTCTCAAATAAGTAAAGTGATGCCACCACTGTGTATCAGCGTTCAGCTTCATGAGCGTAAACTTGTCTTCATGCCTGTGAAGCCCTCTCTGATAGGCTCTTGCCTGTCTTCCTGTTTTATATATACCGTGTGTCAGATTTTTTTTTTTTTTTTAAGATGGAGTCTTGCTGTTTCGTCCAGGCTGGAGTGCAGTGGCGCGATCTTGGCTCACAGCAAGCTCCGCCTCCCGGGTTCACACCATTCTCCTGCCTCAGCCTCCCGAGTAGCTGGGACTACAGGCGCCCGCCACCACGCCCAGCTAATTTTTTGTATTTTTAGTAGAGACGGGGTTTCACCGTGTTAGCCAGGATGGTCTCGATCTCCTGACCTCATGATCCACCCTTCTCGGCCTCCCAAAGTGCTGGGATTACAGGCGTGAGCCGCTGCGCCCAGCCATGTCAGATTTCTAGTAAGGGCCAACATTGAGAAGTCACTGTTTGTCAAGAACCATGATGAGGAAGCACTTTAATTTATACACTTAAGTTCCTATAGTAACCTTATGAGGTAGGGAGGGTCCGTCTTAATTCCTCTTTCACAGTTGGGGAAAATGAGGCACAGAACAGCTAAGGAACTCACCGCTGGCCTGAGGAGGGAACCTGACTCCAAGGCAGCCTGTCACTGCTGCTGTCTGCTGCACTGGGTGGAAGCCCCTGGGGTTGGTTTCTAGGTGGCCCTAAGTGGTCATCCCTGTAGCACTGGCTCACCATGGCCAGGGAAGTTGGCATTTAACCCATTTATTATGCCTGAGGTTGCCGGTTTTTGAATTTCTGGTCAGACCTTGGCGATGACCTTGAGCAGTAGGATGTAAACAGCCCCCACATGCTTTGTGTTCCAATAATGGAACACGAGGCATAACCTACTTTGCCTGGGCTGTGGCAAATTGCTCACCAGCTTCATTTTTTGTTCCTCTTCACCTACAAGATTTTTAAGAATCTTGATTACTGGTTGTACTTATCTATAATTATGCTGCTTGATAAAAGCAGATGGCACGTTTAGTCTGCATGTAGCCTTTTGCTGGGAGAAATTATCAAAGTTCCTTGGTTTTATAGACTTGGATATAGCACTTGTCTTAAGTCTACTTGAGCCTTCCTAACGCAATACCATAGAGGTGGTGCTTAAACAGTGGAAATGTATTTTCTTACAGTTCTGGAGGCTGGAAGTCCAAGATGAGGGTGCCAGCATGATTGGCGTCTGGTGAGGGCTCTCTTCTTGGCCTGCTGGTAGCCACCTTCTTGCTGTATCCTCACATGCTGGGTAGTAAGGAGAACTTGCTGACTCTAGGGTGCTGTTCTTATAAGGGCACAAATACCATCAGACCAGGACCCCCACCAGGACCTCATGTAACGCTGATTACCTCCAAAAGACCCCATCTCCAGATACCATCACATTGGGGGTTTGAGCTTCAACATACGAATTTCATTCACAGCTGCGATGGATGATGTCACATGCTTCAGACACAACTCAGAATTACATCTACCTCCCCACGCCCCTATTAAACCTGTAACGTTGTGAAGCATGGAAGACATTGTCAGAGTAAATACATTCCTTCCGGCTGGGATGGCGTTTTCTACGTCTCAGAGTGATGACACTTTAAACAGGGAGCTTTGGTTTGTTCAGGTGCATTATTTCTAGAAGTAGCACTTGAGTTCATAAATGAGTAAGAGGCAAGGTTTGATTAGATCACGGAAGCTGAAAACACTCTGCAGCCTCTCTCTTTTATTCCTGATTTCCTAGAAATGCCTTAAATAAAATATATAAATCATATGACAAGCAGGGGTTCACTCAGTGGACTAGAAATTGAGGAATCCCTGGAAGAAGATAAATGGGATTCACCGAAGAAGGAAACAGTGCCCACAGAACATACAAGAAAGGACCGCCGGGGGCGGCAAGAGCAGCTTCAGAGTTCCCTGAGCGCAGAGGAGGTACATTCGGGGAACAGGACTGTGGGAGGGACATCGAGACTGGTCACCCTTTCCTGACCTTGTGCCTAGCAGTGATTGTGTCTCCAGGTGGGAAAAGCAAGAGGGAACACTTAGTCCATGAAAACAAGCAGCGTCCTTGGTGGGTAGCAGCACCAAGAAGGAGAAATAGCCACTCTCAAGAGACCAGCCGTTGGCTGCCTGACCTCCTCTGCCAGATCACTGGAGGCAGCTGCAGCAAAAACCAGACGCAGGTAGCGTTCTGTTAGGCCAGCAGTGACCCTTCAATACAAAGACGAACACCCACCAAGCACCACCAAGCGTTTGAGGAAACCAGCACCGTGAAAGAGATACAAAACCCTACAAACAGAAGAACTAAGACTGGAGGAAACAGATGTAATAGAAACAGTAGAGGTGGGGAGGGCGGCTCATGCCTGTAATCCCGACGTCTTGGAAGGCCTAGGCGTGAGGATCGCTTGAGCTCAGGAGTTCAAAACCAGCCTAAGATAGCGAGACCCTCATCTCTACAAACTTTTTTTTTTTTTAATCAGCCAGGCATAGTGGTATGTACCTGTAATCCCAGCTACTTGAGAGGCTAAGGTGGGAGGATCACTTGAGTGCAGGAGTTTGAGGCTACAGTGAACTGTGATTGCACCACTGCTTTCTAGCCTGGGTGACAGTAAGACTTTGTCTTTTAAATCCTTTATCAAGCCAGGTATGGTGGCATGTGCCTGTAGTCCAGCTACTGGGAGGCTAAGGCAGAAGGATCGCTTGAGCCCAGGAGTTTGAGGCTTCAGTGAGCTGCGATTACACCACTGCACTCTAGCCGGGGCAACAGAACGAGACCCTGTCTCTTAAAAAAGAAGCAGGAGGCTGGGTGTGGTGGCTCACGCCTGTAATCCCAGTACTTTGGGAGGCCGAGGTGGGTGGATTGCCTGAGGTCAGAAGTTTGAGACCAGCTTGGCTAACATGGTGAAACCCCATCTCTACTAAAAATAGAAAAAAAATTAGCTGGGTATGGTGGCAGGGACCTGTAATCTCAGCTACTCGGGAGCCTGAGGCAGGAGAATCACTTGAACCTGGGAGGTGGAGGTTGCAATGAGCCTAGATTGTGCTAAGGCACTCCTCCCTGGGTGATGAGGGCAAAACTGTGTCTCAAAAATAAATAAATAAAACAGAAGCAGCAGCAAAAAAAAAAAAAAAAGGCAACTTTTTATCATAGAATATTTATCTATATTATAAATATCATAAAAAAGATACGATAGGATGTTTCTTATCCATGATACAAAAATGGGGGATTGTGAAAAAGAACCTTGGAAATGAAAACTGGGAGTGTCTGTCACGTCGTCACTTGAGCATATGGAGAAGACGTGGCTGAAGAGTGGACGTGTGTTAGAAGAGAGTTTAAGAATTCTTTATTCAGTTTTGCAGAGAACTACAAGAAAACATGCGAGGTGGGTCCAGCAGCCCAGATTTCATCTAAAAGAAGTCTCAGAAGGAGAGAATGGAAAATGGAGGAGAGGAATATTTCAAAGAAATCTTGGAATATTTTAGAACTAAGAAAAATCCTTAGATTCAAAGGCCCCACCAAATGCCAAGCAGGATGAAAATTGAAAAGACTTACACACTTAGATGTGTCAAGTGGAATGTTGTAAAACTCGTGGATAGAGAAATTCATTTAATTTTCCAGGAAGGAATGATCAGATTACCTAAGAAGAAATGAGGAACACAGCAAGCTTATCAGGGACACTGGATCAAAGACAGGAGGGAAGGCAGTACCTTCCAAGGCCTGAGGAAACATGATTTAAAACCCCGAATTCTGTCTGTCCTGTCACTCACGAGAGAAGGTGAGGAAAGACATGTTCAGACACACAAGGGCTTCTCTGATCTCTAGGAATTGTGTAATTGGAGTATGACACCTCAAAACAAGAAATGATTACAGAGGATCAAAAAGGAAAGAAACAAGCAAAACTTTTTACATCAAAGTGAGAAATTTAGTCCAAATTTATGTCAGTATATAAGTAGCAAGGGGGAAAGGAAGGAGGGAAGTAACAGCTAAGGTTTTCTAGATGTTGATAGATACAAATAAGTTTAAATACTTGTCAAAATTTTAAGAGTAATCACTAAAGAGAAATAGGATTTTAAAATTATTAACAAACATCAAAGAAAGTTTGATCAGTTCAACACAAGGCTGGAAAGGCATGTGAAATAGAAAGCACCAAATAAGGGGTCAGGAGGAAGTGCTAACCAATCAGTGCTCACTGTAGATTTGATTGGGCTAAATTAATGACAAGACAGACACTTGGATATTAATTTAAATAAATAAGTAAAATCCAGCTTCGGATTGAGACCCACACCTAGAAGAGAAACAAAAAAAGGTAAGAGTAGGTGTAGTGGGTCACATGGTGCCACTGCCCCCATTTCTGCTGTTTGACTTTCTAAATGGTATTCTAAAATATTAAAAATTTCCAATACTGTTAGAACATTCACTTTCTTCTATGAGTATTTACCTAGTGTATTAGTGTTCTAGGGCTGCCATGACAAATGACCACAAACTGGGTGGTTTAAAACAAGAGAAATCTCTTCTCGCTCAGTTCAGGCGGCCAGAAGTCCAAGATCGGGGTGTCGGCAGGATTGCTGCTTAGACTTTGCGGGAGAATCCCTTCCTGCCTCGCTCCTGGCGGCTGCCGGCCTCCTGCTTTCCGCAGCTGCGGGCGCCTCACTGTGGTCTCGGCCTCCATTGTCTTGTGGCCTTCTCTGCACCTTCTCCTCTGTCTCATAGGACAAGTGTGATTGGACGCAGAGCTCTGTGTCCTCCTCCTCTGCTTGTCTCTTTGCCGCCTCCCAAATAGCATTCTCCAAGAAATGTCCTAGTTTTTTGTATGTTCTGAATTTTAGGGCAGGTCTTGAGCTTCCAGAGGAATTAATGGAAGCCTCATGCCCAGGCCCATTCAGTTCCCTGGGCTTCAGCTGACAGTGGCAGGGGCCTTCACCATGCAAGGTCAGGCCCCCAGCCTTGCATCCCCAGAGATGACAGGACAACTAGTGATCCCTGAGGGTGTCCTGCCTCCCTCCCACCTGCAGCTGATGGCCTCACCTGGCTTCTCCACCTGCCTCACTTGTTTTCCTCACTTAGAGCCAATAGCAAAGCCCTAGCACTGTCTCCTGCCCCAGGCTCTGTTTTCAGGGAACTTGGGCTACATTAGGCCTCTCGAAGGACCAGACCTGTGTTGCTACAGTGTGTGTGTGTGTCTTATAATTTAGATGGTGCCCCTGTGGGTGTACCCACTTAAACTCCTACCAAATACATATAAAAATTGATTTAGGATTGTTAGACTTGCTAATTTTTTTGGAGAATAACAAATCATGGTACACAAATTCTAAATGTACAGCTTGAAGAATCTTTATAAATTAATATACTCATATTACTGCAACCCAGAACAAGCCACAGTTGTAGAATATTACAGGGCACCTTGCTGGTGCCTCATCTTAGGGAATTCACTCCCCAAGGTAGCCAGACCTTAATCACCATAAGTTAGTTTTGCCTTTTTCAAACCTCCTATGAATGGAATTGAAATCCTCTTCCGTGTCGTCTTTTGCTCCATATCATGTCTGTGAGATTCGTTCTTGTGAGTGTTCATTCCATTTCATGGCTGTAGAGTCTTCCATCATGTGATTATGCCAGAATGTATTGATTGGTTCTCTTATTGACTGTTTTCAGTTTTTGGAAATAAGTCTGTTGTGGACATTCGTGTGTGTAAAAGAAATAGAAAATCTTCTGGATGGACTGTGAGGGTATGAGGCAGCCCTGGTCTTGGGTACTGACAGTCTTAGCTGGATAGAGCCTCTCTGAATTTGTGGAAATGGCCTCCTGGCAAATTGATTTCTGATTCCCTATTCCCTTACCACCCTTGCCAACACATATTTTGAAACTGGCTGCAAAGCTATGTCAGAGGTAAAAATTTCTATTATAGGTTCCTGGGACTTCTCATGAGACAGTGCTCAGCTGATTCAGGCCAGGGGCACCCATTGCCTTTGAGATTGTCAGCTGTGCTGCAGCCCTCAGAGTGGGCATAAGCTTTGACTGGACGAGCTTGGTGGCACAGCATGTCAGTTAATATGTTTTTGGTATCAGGTAACAGAAAATCCAACAAAATGTATCTTACACAGTGGAGGTTTATCTTCTCAAGCAGCTGTGTAGCAATGGGTGGCTCCCAAGTGACAAGAAGGTGGTCCCTGTACCCATCTCAGGGTTTCCCATGTGAGATGGCCACTGTGGCTCTGGTCATCACATCCGTGTTCAAGGCAGAAAGGAGGAGGAAGAGCAGTGCTGGCTCATGGGCCCCTTTTTACCAGGAAATCAAAAACTTTCTCTCTGGGCTTGTCTTTCTGTCTGGCCAGATCTGGTCACAGGTCATTTCTAGTGCTAAAGGCAGCCAGGAAACTGCCTCTGTAGTGAAGGGGGTGGCAGGAGCGGGGACTGGCACCACCCGCTCGCTGCGTCCCTGGGACTGGGGCCAGGTTGGCCGACTGGCAGTGGCCACCACCCACAAAGTGTCCCTCGCAGACACAGAATAAACCATCTTCCTAAGCTTGGAAAATCTAATATTATTACTACTCCTGCCTTTATAATTTCTAATAACCATCTGTAATGGTTTGTTCAATAACCCATTTGTTTGTCTTTTAACTTGTTTAACTGCCAGGAGGAATGAATGTGCGTTTCTTTGATGGATAAAATGTAGTATGGAGTTGGGAAAATCAGATTGTGCAGTTGTATGGGTGTCTCTGGTATTATTTTTGCTGTGTCCATACCAGTAAAATCATGACACTAAGTGTATTTCTGTCTTTGAAAAATGAGTTTGAGTGACACTCCTAACCGGTGCTTCCTTTCTAATGTTCTTCAGGGAATTCAGTTTCTAATAGAAAATGACCTGCTACAGAGTTCCCCAGAAGACGTCGCCCAGTTCCTTTATAAAGGAGAAGGCCTAAATAAGACCGTCATTGGGGACTACCTGGGTGAAAGGTGAGTTCGAGGAGGAGGCACAGCCCTACCTGGGGCCACTCAGCCCTGCAGCTTGACCTAGGTCACACTCCACTTTCGGGGCCATCACAGCCTAAAGGCATGATACAGCCACGGGCTGTGGGCATCCACGTGCCCATCGCAATACCAGGTGGGCCCAGTGCAATCGGTTCTTCTCCCGTGTCCATGGGAGGAGAGAGGCCTTAGAGTATTCTGGGATCCTGGGACTCCTCTGGAATCCTGTTTTTCAGGGAACCATGACAGAACTGACAGTGCGGCTGCCCCTTTCTCCTTAGGTTGGAAAGCATCTTAATCGTCTTCTCTTTTACCCAGAAATACGCCAGGTTTCTCAGTGGTTTTCTGTCTCATGTTACTTGCAGAATGAATAAAGGTGGAAGGTGAATTTTTTTAATGGAAAGCAGCAGGTCAGATTTACTTTCTGACCACTACTGGCTTAGCAGAGGTTAGGGCAGGAATGCTGAGGCAGCACATGCCCTGAGTATGCCAAAACAGACTTTTGTCAAAGACCAGAAGAAAGTATTTTTAAACAAAAGCCCAATAGTTCCTAAAGTTGGGAGGTTTCGGTTTTTAGCTTTTTTAAAAAAAATACTTGATTGAAAGTGGAAAGTGGAAAACTCATTCTCTCAGGCCAGCACTACCTGATACCCAACCAAAGACACTGCTAGAAAATGGCAGACCATATCCTTATGACTGTAATATATAGTCAGCAACATGTAGAAAGGATTCTGTACCAAGGGGACTTACCCCATGAATGCAAGGTTAGTTCAACATATAAGTCAATTAAAGTAATATACCATATCATTCAAATAAAGGACAAAACCCACATGATCTTCTCAACAATATAGGAAGAGCATTTGACAGAACTCAAAACTCCTTCACAATAAAAACACTTAAAAAGGTAAGACAGACAGGGAACTTGTTCAACATGATGGAGGATTCCTATAAAAAATCCCACCACTTAACGGTGAAAGAGTGACTGCTTTCTCCCTAAGATCAAGAACAAGACAAGGATGTCTACTCTTAGCAGTGCTGTTCAGCCCAGTGCTGGCACGTCTTGCCAGGGTGGTTAGACAAGAAAATAAAGACATCCAAATTGGAAAGGAAGAAATTAAATTCTATTTTCAGATGATGCAATCATGTATATAGAAAATCTTAAGTAATCATTAAAAGCTATTAGAAGTAATACATTCAGTAAGGTTGCATGATATACAATTAATATACAAAACTCAATTGGCCAGGCGTGGTGGCTCACGCCTGTAATCCCAGCACTTTGGGAGGCTGAGGCAGGCGGATCACAAGGTCAGGAAATTGAGACCATCCTGGCTAACATGGTGAAACTTCGTCTCTACTAAAAACACAAAAAGTTAGTCAGGCATGGTGGCGGGCGCTTAGAGTCCCAGCTACTCTGGAGGTTGAAGCAGGAGAATGACGTGAACCTGGGAGGCGGAGCTTGCAGTAAGCCGAGATTGCACCACTGTGCTCTGGCCTGGCCGACAAAGTGAGACTCTGGCCAAAAAAACAAACAAACAACAACAAAAAAACTCAATTATATTGCTATACAATAGCAATGAGTAAACTCAAAACAGCTCCATTTATAATAGCATTAGAAGGAATAAGATACTTAGGATAAATTTCACAAAAAAGCAACATTTTTACTCTAAAAACCACAAAACATTGTTGAAAAAGAATGAGAAGACCTAAATGGAAAAGCATCCATGTTCATGGATTGGAGGGCTTACTATTGCTAAGATGCCAATATTCCAACATTGATTTACAGATTTATTGTACTTCTTATTGAAATCCCAGCTGACTTCTTTGCAGAAGTTGCACTCCTAAAATTACTATGGAAAATTCAAGGGACCCAAAATAACCACAGCAGTATTAAAAAAGAACAAAGTTGCAGAACTCACATTTATTTCCTGATTACAAAATAAAGTGGCCAGGCACGGTGGCTCACGCCTATAATCCCAGCACTTTGGGAGCCTGAGGCGGGCAGATCACCTGAGATCAGGAGTTCAAGACCAGCCTGGCCAACATGGTGAAACCTCATCTCTAGAAAAATACAAAAATTAGCCAGGCATGATGGCAGGTGCCTGTAATCCCAGCCACTCGGGAGGCTGAGGCAGGAGAATCACTTGAACCCAGGAGGCAGAGGTTGCAGTGAGTCAAAATCATGTTGTTGCACTCCAGCTTGGGTGACAGAGTGAGACTCTGTCTCAAAAAAAAAAAAAAAGACTGAAGTGTATAATCAAGACAACGTAAAACTGGCATAAGGATACACATATATAAATGATGGAATAGCGTTGAGAATCCAGAAATAAACCCTTACATTAGTGTCAAATAAGTTTTCAGCCAGGTACCAAGACAGTTTCAGTAGGTGAAAGAATAGCTTTTTCAACAAATGGTACTGGGATAACTGGAAATGCACATGCAAAAGAATGACATTGGACACCCTACTGATACAAAAATTACAATGGATCAAAGACCTAAATGTAAGAAGTAAAACTGATAAAACACTTAGAAGAAAACATGGGGCAAATCTCTGTGATCTCAAATTAGGCTATGGTTTCTTACATGTGACACCAGAAGCACAAATAACAAAAGAAAAAGGTAGGTAGACTCTACTTCATCAGAATATTGTGCTTCAGAAGACATCGAGAAAGTGAAGGCTGGCCAGGCATGGTGGTGTTTACAGCTAATCACCAGTTATAGATTCCTTGGTTCCTTGCCCACTCCCACTGCTTCACTTGACTAGTCTTAGGAAAAAAAAAAAGTAAAAAGACAATCCACAGGCCATCCTGGGAAACATAGTGAGCCCTGGCTCTACAAAAAATACAAATAAATCAGTATGACTTGCGAATATCTTCATATATTTGTCTTTATATAATCTAGATATAAGTCCTCAGGGCTGATAATCAGTCCTTATAATCTGCTGAGGACTTATATCTAGATTACATAAATAACTCTTCCAAATAAGAGCAAAAATAACAAAAATTACTCAGTTATCAAATGGCAAAGGATCTGAATAGACATTTCTGCAAAGAAGATATACAAGTGGCAAATAAGCACAGGAAAAAATGCTCAATTGATCGTCAAGGAGATACAGATTGAAACCACAGTGAGATACCATTTCACACCCATTAGGCTGGCCGTAATGAAAAAGAAATGTAACAAATGCCAGCAAGGCTGCAGGGAATGAAACCCTTATTGCTGATAAGATATAAAATCATGCGGCCTAGTGCGGTGGCTCACACCTGTAATCCCAGCACTTTGGGAGGCTGAGGTGGGTGGATCACCTGAGGTCAGGAGTTCAAGACCAGCCTGACCAACGTGGAGAAACCCTGTCTCTACTAAAAATACAAAAGTTAGCTGGGTGTGGTGGCACATACCTGTAATCCCAGCTACTCAGGAGGCTGAGGCAGGAGAGTTGCTTGGAATCCAGGAGGCAGAGATTTTGGTGAGCCGAGATTGCGCCAATGCACTCCAGTCTGGGCAGCAAGAGTGAAATTTTGGCTTAAAAAAAAATAAAAAGTATATAAAATGATGCTTTGGAAATCAGTCTGGCAGTTCCTCAAAATGTAAAACATAAACTTTAACATGGAACCCAGTAATTTCACTCTTAGGTATTTACTCAATAGAAATAAAAATGTGGCCGGGTGTGGTGGCTCATGCCTATAATCCCAGTGTTTTGGGAGGCCGAGGGAGGTGTGGGAGGACTGCTTGAGCCCAGGAGTTCCAGACCAGCCTGGGTAATATAGCGAGCCCTGCCTCAGCAAAAAATACAAATGTTTTAAAAAAGTATGGCCATGCAAAAACTTGTGCTTGAATGTTCATAGCCACATTATTCATAAGCCATATCTTTTAAAATAATTGGGATAATGTACATTAGGTTTGAAGCTTGCTTATTTTTTTCCCAGGGATGAATTTAATATTAAAGTTCTTCAAGCTTTTGTTGAACTCCATGAGTTTGCTGATCTCAACCTTGTACAAGCCTTAAGGTAAGTATGATCATTTGCCGGGTGTAGAGTGGATGGGGAAGGCCAGAGGACCGCTTCCTGGGCAGCAGTGGCTGTGAATTGACTCTAGGTAACTTGGTGCCACGCGAGTCTCACAGATGCTGGCTCCTGTTCTGAATGATCCAGCTAATGCCGTGTGACATCGAGCAGCCCTAGATAGGAACTGGGGCACATGCTTAAGATAAGGGCCATGTTTTCCTCACTGTGGCCGCTGGTGCTCCTTCCATTCCGTTTCCTTCTATTTTTAATGCTGTGTGGCAGTAGTTCGAGTGCCTTCTTCCCAAGCTCTGTATGGCGTGACATTGGTGCTACATGGGGTTACTTCCTTCCAGATTTGACCTAAAGCACCAAACACATGAATACCTGAGTGTGCCAGAGAGGATGTAGTCTTCTCGCCATTTTGGTGTCTGGGACACACTCCCTGGATGCCCCTCGAGCTGCCCTTCCTGCACGTTTTCTTCCTCCTGCTCTGCAAGCAGGAAATTGTCTCGCCTCCTTCCTTGGTGCCCCGGCTGTTCTCTTCTGGGCCTTCATCTGTTCTGGGCCTTGACCCTGAGCCAGTACTCAGCAGCATCCGGGGGAGAGGAGGCAGGGCTTCTGGTGGGAGCTGCCTCAGCTGGCCCTTGGGCTGAGAAAATCAGGCCGCATCTCGTCATGTTCTCAGACCTTCTGCTTCATACCTTGTTCTCGTTTACATGGCCTGTTTCCTCATGGCCTTACCTCAGGCGCAGACTGCAGCATTGGCAGCATTTCTGTGGGACCCTGCTGATGTGCTCGCAGCACAGCCTGGAGCTGAACAGTGCGCTGAGAGTTAGCAACATCTGAGAATCCTGCAGCCGCAGTTCAGGCTTATCAGATTCCGTTTCTGGAGGCTGTACATCCAGAGAAGGGTACAGGCCTGGCGAGTCTGGGAGGGGCATCTGGCACGGCCCTTGCTGCTGTGACTCCATTTCTTTCAGTCCATCAGTCTCTGGCCACAGCCAGAGAGGCTCCTATTAATTCCCACAGCAGTGGGAGCCTGGCATAGCCCAGTAGAGGGCCTGATGAAGGCACAGGGTGAGGGGCAATGTAGGCAGGTCCTGTGGCCTGAGGAGCTGCCCTGAGAATGTTAGCTTTTGTCCTGAAGGACACGGCAAGCCTGTGTGGGGCAGAGGTGTGCGGGCTGACTCGAGACTCTTTACTGCCGTGGGGTGGGCAGGGAGGCCATGGTAATGGGCTGGTGAGCAGGTGCATGCTTTGCTGGTGAACGTGGGACAGACGGGGAGTGAGGGGTGGAGGAGGTGAGAGTGGAGGTGGGGCGATCGTGTTGAGTCTGAAGGCTGCTGGTGCAGGTGGCGGAGAAGATGGGGCCTGGTAGAGAGTGGGGCCAGACATGGCTGGAATCCCAGGAGGAGAGAGCAGAGGAAGGACCTTGGGGAGCTGCCCTGTGTGAGGGACATGCAGAGGAAGAGGAGCCCCGGGGGGGCCAGGCTGCATCCTCCCCCGATGGCTGGTGGGATCAGTATTTTTAAAAGCCCAGAGACTTAATTGGAGCCTTGAAGTCTAACTTGGTCCTGATCCTTCTGCTAAATCCACGGCAGCATCAGACATTCCTGAATAGCTGGTGCGGGAGGCCACAGCTGGCCTTGGGGACTGCAGCCTCTGCCCCCGGGGCTCACACCTGGGCGACCAGACAGTGGATAAGGCAGACAGGTAGCAGGGACAGTGCCACGCAGCCGCAGCCAGCCGAGGAAAGCAAGGAAGGGAAGCAGTAGGAGGTGGGTGGGGGGACTGGGCTGGGGGTTGCAATTACAGGGAGGTCAGCCAGGGAGACCTCAGCCAGAGGGGATGCCTGAGGGTGGGAGTGTCTGCTGGGCCTGGTCTCTGAGGCAGGTGTGTGTCTCCCCAGCAAGGCGGCAGCAGCAGCTTCTGGCCGCAGTGCCCAGTGCTGTAGGTGGGGCTTTGGACACCGTCCTGTGGACTGTGGCTCTGCCTTATGTGTGGGAGTTCTGAGAAGAGGACGTGGTCTTGTTGATGCTGTGAGGACTGGCCGTTGGCAGCTTGGGACATGCAGGGCTCTGGTGATCACCTGGCAGCAGCAGGAGATGGTGGCAATGGGGACAGAGAAGTGCTGGGATCCTGGATATTTACTTTTTTTTTTTTTTTTTTTTTTGAGAGGGAGTCTCGCTCTGTCACCCGGGCTGGAGTGCAGTGGCCGGATCTCAGCTCACTGCAAGCTCCGCCTCCCGGGTTTACGCCATTCTCCTGCCTCAGCCTCCCGAGTAGCTGGGACTACAGGCGCCCGCCACCTCGCCCGGCTAGTTTTTTGTATTTTTTAGTAGAGACGGGGTTTCACCGTGTTAGCCAGATGGTCTCGATCTCCTGACTTCGTGATCGGCCCGCCTCGGCCTCCCAAAGTGCTGGGATTACAGGCTTGAGCCACCGCGCCTGGCGGATATTTACTTTTTAGGCAGAGACAACTGGCCTCGCTGCTGAATCGGTTGTAGTTACAAAAAGATGAGCCATCAGTAAGCGTGTCTCGAGTTATGGAACGGAAGGAGACTGTCCTGGGTTTTCTCCTTTCTGTCTCTGCACCCCCAAG
Organism: Macaca mulatta; assembly: GCF_049350105.2. Lineage (NCBI taxonomy): Eukaryota > Metazoa > Chordata > Mammalia > Primates > Cercopithecidae > Macaca > Macaca mulatta. The sequence goes on from NC_133408.1 coordinate 44,862,090, forward strand.
CCCCTGCCAGAGCTGTACCCCAGCCCGGGAGGAAAGCGTCCTTCCTGAGCGGGGCAGAAGCCGCCCTTGGCCTTGAGGCGGTGTGGATTCTGATGCGGCTGCCCACGGCTTTGCTGTCTCCACAGGCAGTTCTTATGGAGCTTCAGGCTGCCGGGGGAGGCGCAGAAGATTGATCGCATGATGGAGGCTTTTGCTTCTCGCTACTGCCTGTGCAACCCCGGGGTCTTCCAGTCCACAGGTCAGTGTAGCGCTCACAGCCTGGCCCCTCGCCAGGCACAGCCTCCAGCTCTGGAGGGGGCGGTCCCAGCAAAGCCCAGCGTGTGTTCCTGGGGACCTGCCTTCCCTGAGCGAGGACGACCTGTGGGCCGGGCACCTCTTGCAGGCGGGCCCCCAGCACGCGGGGTCGCACTGTCCACTGGAGGTTCTGGCTGAGCCCAGCACCCCGGACTCGTTGCAGACACGTGCTACGTGCTGTCATTCGCCATCATCATGCTCAACACCAGCCTGCACAACCACAACGTGCGTGACAAGCCCACGGCAGAACGGTTCATCGCCATGAACCGCGGCATCAACGAGGGCGGGGACCTCCCTGAGGAGCTGCTGAGGGTGAGCTCCCCAGCCCGCGGCCGCTGCCGTCTGCAGGATCTCTTCGCTGGGAGCGGCCGCAGCGCCTGGGACTCCAGACGCGCCTCCCGAGTCTCCTTGCCGCCCTGGTCCTGCTGCGCTTTCCGCGCGGCGGCCGCTGGCCTCTGTGTGAGTCTGAACTGGCTGCTGCTCTTTCCTCCCTGCAGAATTTGTATGAGAGCATTAAGAACGAGCCATTTAAGATCCCGGAGGACGACGGGAACGACCTGACGCACACCTTCTTCAACCCCGACCGCGAGGGCTGGCTCCTGAAGCTGGGTGAGCCGCCTGCCCACGGGACCCGGGCGTGACCCCTCGGCCCACGGCAGCAGCCCCTCGGGTTCCTCCCAAGCTCGTCATGGGAATGTAGGAACGCCCCCGCCACAGGCAGAGACGTTAAAAAGAAACGCAGTTAAGCCAGAGCCCGCTCTCGGTAGCCGCACGGCCCACGGCTGCTCCTCTGAGCCGGGGCGTCAGAGCCATGTCCGCGGCAGAGAGGAACGCCCGGGCTGCACGGCCCGTCCCAAAGCACTGCTGAGTTAGCATCCAGAGCCAGCCAGGGCAGCGTCCTGCACGAGAAGCGAGCGCGTTATCCACAGAACCTGTGTGCCTCTCTCTCGGTTTGGTGTGGCTGTGATTTCTGACGCGTGGTTTAAATGTGCCTTCTTGTTGTTTTCCTTCTGCCTGTGGCTCCCACCTTTCTGTTCTGTGACGGGCTGTCCCTGCTTGTCCTGCTTTAGGAGGTAGGTACCCAGTGGCTTCCCGCCCCCCAGCGGCTCATTCCTCTCGGTCTCCCCACGTTGGTCTGTGTGAGCTCCGCTGTGTGGCTGCCATTCATCCGACCCATCTGTGGACTTGCGGGCCGCGCCGTGCACGGTGCGGAGAACGCTCCACCCACCCCAGGGGCGGGGCTGAGAGAGGCCGGGACCTGGAGCACTCGGGGATGCCGTGTGGGAGCCGGCTTGCCCCCACCCCGTGTCTCCAGGGGTCTGCAGCAGTAGAGAAGCAGCCAGCCAGCCCTGTCCCTGCGGCATCACCCTCCACCCCATACTAACCCAGCAGCGCATGGAGGGATTTCGGGAGCTCTGTAAAGGCCCCTGGAGCGATTTAGGGCACTCGCGTGCGGTTTTAGAGATGCGGAGGGGTGTTTTGCCTGTGGGGCGGGGATGGTTGCCGTGTGCCCACAGTGAAGCCTTCCAGATGCCATGGCTGGGCTCACGCAAGCCCTTCTGAGAGCAGGCGGCCACCGGGCAGCACATAAGACCTGGAGTGGAGTGTCCTGGTGATTTAAAAAAAATTTATCATTCGGATGCAGTGGCTCATGTGTGTAATCCTACTGCTTTGGGAGGCTGAGGCGGGAGGATTGCTTAGGCCAGGAGCTTGAGACCAGCCTGGACAATATAGTGAAACCCCGTTTTTACAAAAAAATAAAAATTGGCCTGGCACGATGGTGTGTGCCCGTAGTCCCAGCTACTAGGGAGGCTGAGGCAGGAGGATCGCCTGAACCCGGGAGGTTGAGGCTCCAGTGAGCCATGACTGTGCCACTGCACTCCTGCCTGGGCGACAGAGGGAGACCTTGTCTCAAAAAAATAAATAAATAAAATAACAATTATCGAGGAAGGATGAGACACTGTGTGACAGGCACAGGCTTCCTCAGCTGGTGGAAGGGATGTGAGTCCCACAGGTCTGCCTTTCCCATTAGGGTCTTCGACTTGGCCATTGCTCTTTGACTTTTTTCTGGCTCTGCCGAGGTTTAGGGGAGTTCTAGGTATTTGCCTGAAAACCTCCCACCATGGTCTTGGGCTTGGGTGCCTGAGAGACCAGATCAGATCACTTCGTGTGAGGGTTCTAGAGTGAGGGCGGGGGGGATGTAACCGGAAACAGCAGCAGGTGCTCTGGGGATGGGATAAGTGGGACGTTCGTTTGATTAGATGCCTCCCTTCTGGTTCCTGCATTGCCCCCCAGTGTCCCCTCGAGGGACAGTGACGCCGTCAGCCTGCCTGGCAGTTAATGTGGCCTGTGCCACCAGGGAAGGGTCGGCTCTGGAGATGTAAATGCGTGAATGAAATGAAGGCACAGCAGAGCTCGTGTTATCTAACCTGTTTTCTGGTTGGGCAGATAAACAGGCCACAAAATGAGTGCACACAGCGCTCACGGGAACCAAGAGCTGGCTGGGTGTCGGGTGCCAAGCGCGGGGACCCTGGAGGGGCTGGTGCAGCTGGCATGGCCTCAGTGTGGTGGGCGGCCCGGTGAGCGGCTGCCACTCTAGGGTGCTGGCTTCCTTGCCCTCTCCCACCCAGGCACCCTGTGTGCCTACTGTGTTCTCAGAAGCAAAGTTCGAGACCAAAGGCTGGCGAGCCAGGGCCCTGGCTGGAGGCAGACGAGACGGGTGCAGGATCTAGAATGCTTCCAGGCATGCGCTGAGCAGGGAGCGCGACCTGACTTGGCTGTATTCTTACTGTAGATTGGCTTTTAGAGCAGGTGGTCTTAAAAAGGCCAGGATGCTTTGCCAGAGCGTAGGAACCCTGCTGTGTACACAGGCGTGGCTTACGATTGTTGGTAACTTAAGACTTTGAGTCTTGAATCAATTACCACACACACACACACACAAAAAACAGGAGGTGGTCCAATCCAAGCTATCATGCAGAAAGTGTGTGCACGTGCTGTGTTTGTGCGTGTGGATCCGTGTGCGCACCTGCCTGCTCAATGAAAATAGTAACTTGCAGAGAGAAAGTGGTAATAGTAACTTGCAGAGAGAAAGTGGCTCCCGTCTGCAGGTTCCAGAAACCAGGCTCTTGTCTGCAGGCGAGAATGCTGTGTGGCGTGGCCAGAAGCAAGCACGAGCAGAGCCTGCTGGGCTCTGAGACCAAGCTCACCACCCACTGCCCTGGGCCTGCAGTCCTGGTCTGCAACCATCCCCTGGCCCTGAGGACTGGACAGGGATGGGGCTGTCCATGGGGGGTGTGAGCAGGGGACCTGAGGGTGGAGCTGAGAGGCCGCCTGGCAGACCCCTCCCAGGCAGACCCCTCCCAGGCGGACCCCTCCCAGGCGGGGGCCAGGTAGACAGGCTAGTGGAACATACAGGCCCATCGCTGTCCACCATGCCGGGAGCATGGAGGAACAGAGCAGGTGCTGGACAGAAGCACACAACCTGGGGGCTCCTGGATGAGCTCCCCAAGAACTGGAGACTCAGATAGCTGGGCAGGGAGAAAGGCCACAGCTGGGGAGCCAGGAAGGGCGGCCCCTGCAGCCGCCCAAGGAGTTGGGTCTAAAGCCGAGTGCAGTGGGACCCTTTGCGGGGGCGTCAGGCCGGGAGGGGCACGATCGCCACACGCTTTTGAAAAGATGCCTCTGGCTGCTGTTTGGGGGCTGGCAGCTGGCACCAGTGTAGCTGGAGCAGGGCCTGCTCTGGAGTCTCTGGAGGGAAGCAGAGGCGACTGTGACAGCGACCGATGTCAGGGTAGTGGAGTTGCTGTCAGCTGATTCTGCCACAGCAGCTCGAGCTGGAGCAAGTGCCTGGAAGGAATCAGCACTGTCCCCCTGTCCCCAGGGTCTCGGGGACATAAAATGCCTCTCCCTGCTCACTGGAGGACTGAGGGACAAGGCGGGGTTGCCCCCAGGGTCTCCTGCCCTCCCCTGTGGACTTAGGCCTCCCTGGTATGCTGCAACGGAGGTGGGGAAGGTGAAGGCCGAGGGCTTGCATGGAGCATGGAGCCCGTGGTGACAGGGACACGAGGGCAACAAGGGCTTTGGGCCTTGCTGGGGCCTGGCTGGGTGTTCAGGGGACCAGTGAGGCGGCCCCACACAGTTGGGGCAGTGGGTTCCAGACGGAGCAGCTTGCAGGGATCGGGGAGTGGAAGCCCCGCCAGGGCTCAGGAGAGATGTTGGGGGCAGGGTTTGAGGGCTGGGGAGATGCAGCAGGAAGCTTGGGGGGCAGATTTGCCCAGACCAGGGTCTAGATTTAACAGGTGGGCTGGTGGGACACTGATGAGACTGGGGCCTGTGGGGAGGCGAGGAACAGCTGGAGACTGGGCTTCTGTCCCAGGCTGGCGGTGGCAACCACATTGCAGGCTGCCTTAGGCATCAATGGAGGATGGCAGTGCTGAGTGAGGCAGGGGCCGGAGGATCCCAGAGGGGCTGCGGAGACCCCTTCCGGCCGCCAGTACGGCTGAGCCAGGCTTCCTGCCACCTGCAGCTGGTTCCTCCTCACCCAGGGTCTCTGCACACCAGGCCCCGAAAGGGAAACCTTTCGGGTGATCCGCAGAGCCCTTCTCACAGCATCTTGCCGCCAGGCCTCAGCGCCCGTGCTGGCCCCCACACAGGGAGGCCGCTCCCCTGCCAGCCTGTCACAGAGAAAGCCGGGTGAGCTGCGCGGCGCTGGGGAGGCGTGGGGCAGAGCGGCCTAGTACCCCAGGGAGCACTGAGTTCATTGCCCCGCGCGTGCGTTTCTTTGAATTATTTAAAAAACAAACACAGGCAAGGCTAGCAGCTGAAGTCAGTTTGTGTCTGCTCAGTGTTTAAGGATCAGAGATGTCCTTCCCTTAGTGAGAGGAGGGCAGGTACAGATAGGGGTACGCGCGTGCGCTCCGGATCTTGTTACAGAATTAATTCAGTCTCACGATTCCCTGGGCCCAGGGGTGATTGAGTTTGGGGGATCCCAGGGCTGCCCAAGGGCCTCTGTAACGTGACAGCCACCTGACATGGTGGGTCAGGCCCTGGACAGAGCCCGGCGAGCCGTCCTGACTTCATCACGCTGCCATCTCATGTGGAGAAATGACGCCATCCATCCCACTAACTCCCAGGAAGCGAATTGGAGTGCGGTCGTGTCATCAGGGGGCCCCTCGGTGCCGTGGAGGGGCACCGGTGTGGGCGGGGTGGGTGCATGCGGGGCCCCGCGGTGGGAACACCGAAGGGCACCTAAACCCGAGCCTGGCGCCTGGCAGCCTTTCTGAAAACGCAGTGGTCTGTGCAGGTCCAGGGCCCCCTCTTGGACCCGCGGGCTCCCTGTGCACGGAGCACACACTCACGGGGCCCTTCTGCTTCTAGGAGGACGCGTGAAGACCTGGAAGCGCAGGTGGTTCATCCTGACTGATAACTGCCTCTATTACTTTGAATACACAACAGTAAGTAAGGTTGGGCCTCCTGGTCGCCTCCCGGCAGTCACGGAGCTGCCCTGGGGCCGAGGGACCCCCAGGCTGGTGGCGCACAGTGAGCGCCCGTGTACTTCTCTCTTGTAGGATAAGGAGCCCAGGGGAATCATCCCGTTGGAAAACCTCAGCATCAGGGAGGTGGAGGACCCCCGGAAACCCGTAAGCTCCCTCCTGAACCTTCTCTCCTGCCAGCCACCTGGGAGCCATCCTCACTGCCTGCAGGGAACCTGGCCCCCAGCCCCTGTGACGGCCTCCCCTCTCTTTCTCCACCAGAACTGTTTTGAGCTCTACAATCCCAGCCACAAAGGGCAGGTCATCAAGGCCTGTAAGACGGAGGCGGACGGCCGCGTAGTAGAGGGGAACCACGTGGTGTACCGGATCTCAGCCCCCAGCCCGGAGGAGAAGGAGGAGTGGATGAAATCCATCAAGTGAGCGGGGTTCGGGGGCGGGGCCAGGCCTGTCTTCTCATGCTGGTTGGAGGGCGGAGGATGTCTGGAACGTGGATGCTTCCGTGTGCAAGAGCGGACCCTCTGCCTCCAGAAACCCGATGCTCAGATCTGAGCCTGCGGTCCTGTCCCAGGAGCCTCTGGGGCTGGTGGGGAAGGGAAGGTCTGTGTGTCACCCACGACCTAACCTGCATGTTTTCCTTCTTTCACCAGAGCCAGTATCAGCAGGGATCCTTTCTATGACATGTTGGCAACGAGGAAACGAAGGATTGCCAATAAAAAATAGCTTTCCTGGCTACAAGACCCAGGTAAAAGACCCAACCCCAGCAGAAAGACACCGCGGGCCGCCCCTCCGCGGAAGGCGTGGCAGGGAGGCGGTCGCCCAGCGGTGCAAGCTGCTTCTCCAGAGTGTACCGTGGCCCAGATGGCATCCCCGAGGCCGCGTGCCGTGGCTGGGGTCCTGGGAGGTGGTCGCCCTGCAGTGCAAGCTGCTGCTTCAGAGCCTACTGTGGCCCAGACTGATCCTCGAGGCCTTGTGCCGTGGCTGGGGTCGTGGTCGGCTGCGCGTGTCCAGAAGTATTTCCTTCCTGCGACCGTCCCCGGCGGCCCTGGGGGGAGAAGCCAGGACAGCAGCTTCCGCTCTCTCCACAGCAGACACCGGACGGATTCCACAGATGGGAGCCTCACTCGTACCATGCCAAACGCATTCACTCGGGGCAGTGTTAACCATTCTAGAAAGCCACTGTTTTATAGCAAAACAGGAAAGGAAAAGCTACCAGTTTTTTATTCAGAATTTTTTCTCAGATATATAGGATTATAGCTTTTATATGCCTTTTTATATTCTGAAATTATAACAAAAGATACTTTCTAACAGTAGTATTTTTAGAATGGCAGCTATAAAGTTAACTCCTGGACACAAGTATATACTGTGCACTGAAAAAATATCCATCTAGACGCAGCACCCAAGGGGAGGGCTGGGGGACACCGGCACGGGGGGCCACGTGCAGCCCTGCCCTGTCAGGCTGTCAGGCAAGCCCCGAGGGCAGCAGGTGGGCTCTGGACGGGCTCGGGGAGGGATGGCCATGGCACTTGGGGGCTCCAGGGTGACTCCCATGTGGCCTCCCTTCAACCCAGGCTTTTTGGCCCCACAGGTACTTTAAGCAAATCGTTAAAGTGATAACAGTTAATGGTTTGGGGTGTTTAGCCTGTAACTGCTAACTCCTAGGAAACAGCTTTTCCCTGGACACAGATGATCCATATGCTGAATCACGTGAAACTGCTCATGTTTTGTTCAGACACACGCACGGCAGCGTTTCATACAGGTCAGCGGAGTCCATGTGGACCGGCTTTTGACCATACTTGTCGCTATTTAAAACCTGTGGCAAAATGAATGCTTATTTTACAGACCTTCTAATTTGACCAGATTTCTTAATGAATAGACACAGAAGTAACTAGAAATAGCCTCACCCCATGTAGCGTGCCATGTCCTGAGACAGGTGCCCTCCCTACGAGGAGGGAAGAACAGGCCCTGGGGTGCAGAGGCCCGGCACGTAGGGTGTCTGGGGAGCTGAGAACCCCAGATAGACACCGGTGGTGGAACTGGCGAAGCTCCACGCCCGCCTGGGAGGTCGTCAGGTTGCTGTGGATGTAAGGATAGCAGGTGCCCGGTGCTTCACTCAAGCAAGGGTGGATCTGGGCCCCACCTCCAGAGAGGGCACAGGGCTGGACGGGGGCATTGCGTGCTTGGGCCGACGCAGGCCGGTGGCAGGCGCTGCTCTGTCGGGAGATTTGCATCCCCAGGACCCTGTTGCACACGGGGCTGTTGGGCTGGTGGCTGGCGTTTCCTCCACGGACTTCCTCTTCCCGCCCCACCTGCACAGGCACACCTTGAATCTGCACCCTCTGGAGGGCATCTGTACTCCTGCGCAAAATGCCCAGTCCAGAGACCAAACCTCAGACTGTGCACCTAGGCTTCCTTCTCAGCAGCGGAGACTGTTCCTTTGAGTTGCCTTGAAGTGGAGGCCGAGCGGCTGCGGGCCCTCCGCCTCCCTGCAGCTGACCTTGATGTAGCTTTAAGTCGCACTAGACTGCAGAGGGGTCCGAGGCCAGAAGCCCCCGTCCTGCATCAGACTTTCATTCCCAAGCTCTTAGGCTTTGTTACTGATACCTCAAATTGGAAATTTTAGTTCTGAGAAAGGCAAGTCAGCGTTCTTGAAACCTGGCTGGTAGATACGCAATTCTGGCCTCCAGTCTTCCATGAAAATAAACGCTGCCTGGACCCCCCCCCCGACCACACACTGACGGCCAGCCCCGGCGGTGCCCACCCCTCAGGCTGGCCCCGCACCCAGGACTGGCCACAGCCAGCTTTGTCAGCATGTCGTGCTCAGACGAGCCGTTTCCTTCTGACCAACCCAGGTGTGACCTGGGGATGCGGAGCTTTCTGTTTTGGGTGTTGGGAGCCGCGGCAGGAAGGAGTCTCCAGATCAAGCTCCTCTGCTGCTGTCGTCTGGGAATGAGCTTCACCGGGTGGTGGGCACCCGGGAGCCGCGCAGAGGCTGTGGTGCTGAGTTAGACTCCAGGTACTTTGTGGTCAGAGTGTTACAGGAAATCGCCTAGCTCCAGGCTGTGTAATGACAGTATTAGCATAAAGGCCGTGCAGCCATCATGCCTGCTGAGCCTTGAGGCAGGCCTGGTCCAGAAAACTCTCTGGGTCATGACTGCACAGGGCCAGCCGCCACCAGGATGGCCCTGAAGCAGGACATCTGTTTTTGTCCCTCACCCTGGGCAGGCCCTGTCACAATCATGATCCTCCTCCTCCCCGCCCCGATGTCTGAGCACAGGGCTCGAATTGTTAGTCCCAACTCTGGCCAAAGACACTTTCTTCCAGAGACAGAGGCCAGGAGGCAGCGATGGGAGCCCGGCGGGGAGGCGGCGGCTGCCACAGCCCTTCCAGCCTGTCTTGCTGGGCCCTGGTTCACATTTGAGTTTAATTGGACTGGCCCTGGACCCAGATAAGCAGCAGTGTCTTTGGGGTCACAGAACATTTTGGGGCAGTTTAATGTGGTACCAAACTGAGTGAAACTAGGAGCTGTTTATAGATGGAGCAGCACTTAGTGCTTCATAGAAAGCAATGCCTACTTTTAAAGTTACAAATGCAGCTATCTACATAGATGTGCTTTGCCGAGAAGTTAGGTCTGTGGTAGACCAGAAACCACAAATTGACTTTTTTTTTTTCTTAGAAAATATTTCTATTTGCGGAAAATACAGTAATAGTAATGTAAATAATGTACATCTATTGATTTCTGGAGTGTTTGTTATTCAATGTATATACTGCCATGGCTCGCATGAAGAAACAGCCTCCCTCTCTCTCTCGATATTTGGTTGTAAAGTGAACAGTAAGATTGGAGGGTGGATGGCTGTCAGTGCTCTTGCAAATACTGTGTTCACTAAATAAAAATCACATGTATTGTTACAACAAGCCTGTCTGAGACTTGGTTCTTTCCAACAGATATTGTTGGGTCCAGCAAACACCCCTCCAGTTTTCCTTTGCCCGTCCCAGGTGGGATGGCCTGGCCGAAGGTACTGACTTCAGCAGGAGCACTTGAAGGTTTTAAGAAAGTGAATTCAGATGACAGGAAGGAGTCTGGAAGCAAATGGGGAAAACAGCAGTAAAAAGACGCCAAGTGTGTGATTTGCTGCCATTTATATACTATAGAAATTTTACATGCTGTATATTTACAGTGGGGCAAGTGCTTTTTTAATCTTTAAAAAAACAAAGATCAAACTTTAAACATCTCTGAACAACACAAACTGTATAAACCATACAGATTATTCAGATACAAACTGTATTAAATACAGTTTTCCCCACTCCATCTCCTGATGCAGGACCAGTGAATTATAAGTGTATCACAGTTTGACAGCATATCCATATTAAAAATAAAATCACAGTATGATTGTGTCTGTAACTAGAAACTCGAAGGGACCAAGCAGACAACGGAGACTCCAGTATCAGTGAAGACAAGAGACGCTGTATCAAAAAGTGTTGTGTAATAGAAACATACTGTCGGCTTTACAAATCATGTCTGGGTTATACATTCATAATGTAAATACTCATCATAACTGGGAAATTGATTGGAACAGTTCCACAAAGTTCAAAAACAGAACTTGTCTATAAAATACATCTTCAAATCTTGAATACAACTAAAATAAGCAAATTAGTTTCTAGTATCAGACATTACAGAAAACAGACTGCTCTCCAAAGTCTAGGTGAGAGCTTGTGAGTTTTTAAATAAGTCTTTAAATTAAATATACACACTGTCAGTTTGTACTTTTGACAATTCCATGGTCTCCCGGTTGGTCTTGCACCAGATGTCTAACTTGGAGGAACATTACATGAAATACAAGTAATCGACCTGAGTCTGTAATTAAGCAGCATTTGAGATGTTCTATTCCAGGGCATTATTTCAATGGGATTTATATACACGGTATTTTACAATGGTCAGCAGTGGTAGAAAGTGTTCGTCCATTTGGAATAAGGGTAATTAAGAAAAGGTAAAAACTAAAAAAAAAGTTCTCCATGGTAAAATCTGTACAGTATTTACTAAAGAAGCACCACGCAGATTGGAACAGTTATTTTCTATCTTTATAATTTAAGCTGGGCTGGGGATGGCTTCTGTTGAACGCGTTGAATCTGAAAGACAAGAGGCGCCGGGTTAGTGAGTTGGAGGCAGGCGGCGGCGGTGTCTAGGGCTTATTCCGGACGCCCTGCCAACTGCTCCAGAAGGCTGGGGAAGCTCTTCCCTGAGGAGGTCACTCTGCCTTCCTGGGTGGAAGTGAGGGAACTGGTGGTGCGAGCGGCTCAGCCAGGGAGGCGCCATCTGCTGGGCCCCGCCGCCGCCAGCCCCCAGCTGCCTCCTCCACCTCCGTCCTCACAGCCCCTCACTTGGGAAGTTTAGCTCCTTCCTTAGGGTTGGGCCTCTCCCTTGAGGACACATTGATAAAGCCTGTTAATTAACGGCCAGTTAATCCACAGACTCTTCACTTGGAAATTCATTTTAAATTCCTCTTGCTGACTACATGTGACAGACACATTTGGACAAAGTTTCCTTTCAAGGGAAAAATGATTCGCTGTCCCCTTTAGGTCCACAGGGGTCAGGTATAAAACCAGTGACTCTCCCAGGACTCCTGTGAGAATTGACCCAACACAGCCCTGCAGCTCTGAGGTCCTGATCTGCTACTCGGCCACCTTCCCACGGTTTTGTACAGTGGGTGCTGGGTGGGTGCCGGCTCCAGCTCAGTGCGACCTCGGGGCGCAAACAGCAGCACAGGGGCCAGGATGGGACGGGGAGGGAGCAAGGCTCCGCTCTCCTGAGGTGCCTGTGCTGGGCACCGGGCCTCTCCCTTCCCAGATGTTTATCAAAGGCCTCTGGGCTCGGCTGCTGTGAGCCAGGTTGGCTTTTCCCAGTGAGGGGCAAGGGAACAGGGCAACTCCACCTGCGTGAGGGATGCGGGTCTTCCCAGCCAGTAATGCAAAGGTGACGAGGTGGAGGGTCTAGGTCTGTCCCCAAGCACGTGGCCTGGGTCTGGGCTGGCTGGGAACCTGCCGGGGCCTCTCCATGGCTCTGCCCATTCCTATGGGCCCAGCCCACAGGCAGAACCACAGAATAACTCCTCTGCCTGAGTCCCCTCAGCGCCACCACAAACAATGAAGAAACAGGAAAACAGCTTACCATAACTAGTGAATTTTTTGTTTTGAGGCTGAGTTTTCAATCACCTAGAAAGCAAAGGTCAGGAAAGAGATTTTAATGATGGTTGCAAAACCGCCAGTGCCTCTGCTCTGCGTGTGCATTAAGTGGCTATGGTCAGTCACTGCGGTTCCCTGTGAGTGGCTGAGGCCACTTCCCCGCGAGGTGAGCAGGGATGTCCCAGCGCTCAGCTGCTGCTCCCAGGGTTTTACTGACATCAAAGGGTTTACGTGATGACTGAGACTGAGGGCTCCATCCAACCCACGCACACCCTGGGGTTAGGACAACAGATCTCAGGCCCAAGAACTGAACTGGGCGGAACAGAACCAGAGGAAGAGTGTGAAAGAGAAAGGCAAGGAGCCGAAGTCCAGGGCAGAGGGGGGCCTGCAGGACCACAGGACGCTGGGTGAGGCGAGGCCGGGCACCGGCCTTCTCGGGAGGACAAGAAAGGCTCCTCAGTCTGTGCTCGCAGCAGAAGCGCCAGCTGCAAACCCTGTCATCAGTGCAGTGGGATGGGCACAGAAACGCAGGCCACCACACACACGCCTGACCACAGCACCCAAGGACGGGCACGGAAACGCAGGCCACCACACACATACACACACACACACACGTCTGACCACAGCACCCAAGGACGGGCACGGAAACGCAGGCCACCACACACATACACACACACACACACGTCTGACCACAGCACCCAAGGACAGGCACGGAAACGCAGGCCACCACACACACACACACATACACACGCCTGACCACGGCACCCGAGACAGGACGCAAACAAGTTCACGTTCAACCTCCCTCCTGCTGGACCAGCTGCCTTGGGGGCTATCACTGTCTCCCAGCAGCCCTGGCTGGGAGCCCACGATCCTCGGAGCCCGTACCACACGCAGAATGAGCCCATTCACCACATCCTCGGGTACCAAGCAGCCCTCACGAATCCCCTTCCCCGATTCGCTGAAATGGGAAGGCAAAACCAATTCTGAAACATCCAGAATGTCTACAACACAGACAGCAAAGGCCCGCCAGCTCCCCGTCCTCGCCGGCTCCCCGTCCTCGCCGGCCCCCTGCCCTTGCCGACAGTGCTGGTACCTGTCCTGGGCTCCGGCTATTTCCCCAGCACTCCACAGGCAAGTGTGCCCCATGGGGCTCACCCCGCAGCCCCGGCTCTCTGTCACACACTCTAAGGACCGTCTGCCCCTCAATCAACAATGCACACTGGCTCTGGGCTGCTGGCAGGGACAGGCCTTCCCCAGAACACACAGCTCCACCTAACCCACGACACAGCCAAGAAGCAAAGGCCTCAGGGCAGCCCTGATGATTCGTCAAAAGTCCCTGGGAGGAGGGCATGCGCTTCATACATGAATGCAAACAACTGGCGTTCAGGTAGGGATGACCAACTTTCTCTGTGAAGGGACAAATAACATTCTCCGCTTTGCAAGCCACACAGTCCCTGCCCTGCTGCAGCCACTCGCCTCTGTCAGGCAGTGACAGCGAAGCCACCGGACAGCGTGCGAACGTGCCTGGCTGTACCCCAATCAAGCCACAGACACTGCAGTCTGAACTTCACATCATTCTCATGTGAAACGCATTGTTGTTCTTTGGGATTATTTCCAACCACTTAAAAAGGTTAAAACCATTCTTCACTCCAAGTTCATACAAAGCCAGGTGACCGGCCGAAGCTGGCCGCAGGGCTGCAGTTTGCCAACCTCTGCTCTAGGTCCACTGACTCGAGTGACATCCACTTCTAACAGCCTCACAGCTCCTCTCCAGGACCAGCAGTCACTGGACACCAACCAGAGAGGAAGTGGGGAGGCTGCCTCAAGTGCAGTCAGAGCACAGCACGTGGCCACATGACAGAGACACAGCCCCACAGGGCAGAAGAGAATCTAGGACCCCTGGCAGTGACAGTCCGTGGCCCGCCACACCGTCTCTGAGGCGTCAGGCAGAGGCCGATGCCCGTGCTTCTAACGACCCAAGCAAGCAAATCGGTACCGAGCGTCAGGGCACACTCAGAATGCTACAGGTTTAAGGATTCAGGAGAGTAATGTATATACTGCAAAAGTATTTCTACCAAAAATGCTTTAAAACCAAGAGTTCTCGAGACCATCCTGTTCAACAGAGTGAAACTCTGTCTCTACTAAAAACACAAAATTTAGCTGGGCGAGGTGGCGGGCGCCTATACTTCCAGCTACTCGGGAGGCTGAGGCAGGAGAATGGTGTAAACCCGGGAGGCGGAGCTTGCAGTGAGCTGAGATTGCGCCACTGCACTCCAGCCTGGGCGACAGAGCGAGACTCCGTCTCAAAAAATAAATAAATAAAATAAAATAAAATAAAATAAAATAAAATAAAATAAAACCAAGATTTCTGGTCCTTTGTGAGGCAAACACTCAAGACGCCCAGAGCCATACGTTCCAGGGCTTTGGTGACACACAGGTGGTGCTGCCCTCAGTCCTGTGTCACTTAGGCCTTCAATAAACGCTAAGGGTTTGGTGCTAAGGAGCCAAACTGGACAACAGCACCGCACTGCAGGGACGAGCACTGAGGCCGGACCCTGTCTGGCAGGGTGATCTGAGTAACTGCAGCCTCTGATGCCACCTGAGGTTTTCTATGTATTACTCGCCCTTTGCAAAGAAAATGTATTAAGAAATAGTTTCTATTTTCTTAATTCCAAGTATCTCCTCTTACCCTGGCCATACTCAAAGAGATGACACCTGTCATCCCTGCTTTCCATCCGTAAGTGTTTCGTTTTCTCACGGAAAGGTCCGACGCCTTCCAGAGGCGGGCCACCGGGCAGAGGAAAGCCGCCCTGGGCTCTCCGGAACTGGGCAACAGTCTCCAAGCTGGCGGCCCTGGGTAAGTGCAGTTCTGAATCTTTAACAAAGTCCTCTGATTTTCTTGAATGTCTCTTCTTTTTCTTCTTCTTTTTTTTGTGTCTGTGGAGGTCAGCGTCAGAGCACGCTGCTGAGAGGTCTGAGTCCTGCTGATGCCTGCAGAAGCAAAAGCCAGAGTTCAAACCCCTAAAACGCAACACCACCAGCAGCAGACCCTGGAGCCTGGCCTTTACACCCGTTCACTGAGAACATTCACCACGCAAACAGGCACAATTCTTATCTAATTAACAACGTCGGCCAGGCATGGTGGCGCACACCTGTAGTCCCAGCTACCCGGGAGGCTGAGGCGGGAGGATCACTTGAGCCCAGGAGGTTGACAAAGCTGCAGTGAGCTACGACTGCAACACTGCACTCCAGCCTGGGCAACAGAGCCAGACCCTGTCTCAAAAATTTAACAAGTCTGCCTTCAGTATAATGACTGTTTCAGCCCAGGGTCATAAATTCACCAACTTCAGCTCCATTGCTGAACAGCCCCACCTCTGCTTCAGCTTTCTCAGGAACTAAAGTTGTTGGACAAACACTGCAAGGAGGATTCTGCTAGCTTTTCCCAAAACCAGTGGTTACTTGAAGGGAAAGGAAATACTGAGCCTCCCTCCCTCCCATGTGCCTGAGACACCTGGCAGCAATATTATTTTTTCCCTCAAGTAACCACTGCCTATTTTCCCTATGGCTTTTGCTAATCTTTTCCCCTGGTTTCAATTTCAAGAGATGTCAACTAAAATTACTAATTCTGTTCCTGCTCATCCATCTCATCATGGGTAAGTCATTTTCAAGACAATCACTCACCAATTTAGCTTTTTAAAAATACAAAAACAGGCCAGGTGTGGTGGCTCATGCCTGTGATACCAGTGCTTTGGGAGGCCCAGGCAGGAGGATCGCTTGAGCCCAGGGGTTTGAGAACCACCTGGGCAGCATAGCGACACCCTGTCTTTACAAAAACAAAAAATTAGTTGAGGGTGGTAGCACATGTCTGTAGTCCCGGCTACTCCCGAGGCTGAGGGCTGAGGCAGAAAGATCATTTGAGCCCAGGAGGTCAAGGCTGCAGTGAGTTACGATGGCATCACTGCACTCCAGCCTGGGTGACAGAGGAAGACCCTCTCTCTTAAAAAAATACAGAAACAAATTTCCCAATTGAATTTCAAGTTGAAAAATGGAGACAAAAACAAAGGCCGAGGAAACAAAGGTGTCTCAGATGCCCACGCTGGGCAGGAGGGCAGGAACAGGAGAAGTGCACCTCCTGTTGTCTGCCTACCTCACAGCCACTGAATTTCAGGAAAATATAACACATAGGAAAACAGAACTACATCTGACAAATAATAATATTAACACCAATTCTAAGGTCAAAGACTCCCAATTTTTCATTTATGGAACAATGCATGCTTACTCCTGGAAGAGTTATAAAGCATTCACCAAAAATGGCACTATCATTTTGAAAAAGAAGGTTGTTAGGCATTTAACGACACCATGAAATAAAGATACAGCTTAAAAACAGGGCAAATTTTTACAAATCTGTAAAAAGAGTGGAATCTCAAGACCTACAGAAATGAGACATAAACGGATACAACTATGGCCTGGCCCATCACTCGTTCCTGAGTCGGGTGAGAAGGGACAGGCCCCACTGCTGACAGCGCCGCCAGCCCCGCGAGGAGCACAAGGCCCCAGGCTCACCTGGAGTCGCGGTCTCGGTGTTTGTCTTTGGATTTCTTTTTCTTCTTTGATTTTTTGTGCTTCTTCGCTTTAGGCTCTTCTAGAGGGTCCTTCTGTTCACTCCTCCGGGCTTTCTTTTCGACATGGCTGTCACTGTTTTCCACGCTGTCGTGTCTCCGTTTCCGTGACTTTACATTTTCGTGTTCGTGAAACCGATCAGAGAGGTTACAGTTGTCTCCAGCTACAAGTGCAGTTCTGTCGTGGGAGAAGCGGTCAGGGTGCGGGGCGAGGGCGTGGGGCGCTCCTGCACGGGGGCTGCCAGGGCGGTGCCGCTCCCTCTCCCGGGCCGGCTCGCAGCCCCTACGGCCCCGGCTGTGGTCCTTGTGCGGCCGCTCATGCAGCCCGGCCCGCTCGTGCTCGCGGCCGCCATGGAAGGGCTTCCAGTCCCGGGCGGCGTACGGGGCGTACCTGTCATGGTAGTACCGGCACCTGTCCCAGCGCGGCCTGTCGGCGTAGAACTTCTCCCGGCCCCAGCCATGCTCGCCCTCGGTGTAGTGGTGTCTGACCCAGTCCGGCTCCGCCCCACTCCGGTGTCGGGAGTGGTGGTGACTGTACCTGCCCAGAGAGCGGCGCTCGCCGGGGCTGGGCCTGTCGCCGTGGCCGGGGTGGTGCTCCGCAGCGTGGCGGTCCTGGCGGTCGCGCTCCCGGGGGCACGTGCGGCGCCGCCGGTGGCGGTGGCCCTCAGTCTTGCTCCTGCTCTCTCTGGCGGGCTCCCCGCTGGACGAGCGCTCCCTCCGGCTGCGGTAGTGGCCTCGGTCCACCTTTCTGAGGCTGCCGATTTTCTCCCTCACCGGGGAAGGGCCTGGAGCTTTCGGCGCCGCGGCGTCCTCGCCCCTCTCGCCGGGGCTAGGCTCTGCGTCCCCTTCCAGGTGACCGGCCGGGGCCGCCTCCAGCACAGGAGCTGGCGGCCCCTCTGTGGCCTCGGGCGCGCCCGAGCTCTGGGGCAGGTCCTGAGCGTCCCGGGCATGGTCCCCGCTAGGGTGAACAAGGAGCGGCTGCTCGCAGGGCTCCTCCGACCGCGCAGGCGGAGCTGGACTCAACCCCTCCGGGGCTTCCGCCGTCGCAGAGTCCCGCGGGCCCTCCGCTATCATCCCCTTTGCGTCCTGGGACAGCGGGCTCGCGTCGCCCGTTAAGCTCCCGGGATCACACAGGTCAGGGGGCGCTGTGTCCCCCGCGATGTCCTGCCCAGCGCCGGGCGGAGGCTCCTCGGGGGCGGCAGCCAAGGCCTCCCAGGCGCCTTCTTTGGTAGTGGGAGTGCCGGGATCCGGGGGCGGCGGGGCCTTCTTGGTGCTGCTGAGGCTGGCGGCGGCTGCATCCGGTTCCTCCAGGGATTCGGCGGCGGGGCTGCCAGGCTGGGGCTCGGGGTCGCCGTCCTCGGGAGGGCCCCTCTCTGCTCCAGGTGCACTGCAGCCCCCAAACAAACAAACACACCAGTTAGCGTGGGCTTCACAGGCTCGTGTCATTGCATTACAGGGACAAACACTTCAAAACGTTCACTTGCTATTTCGTCTCTTTAAATACATCTCGCTGAAGCCCAGTATTAGGCTAGTACTATCATCTCTGGAAACTCCCAATTTTCTGTTTCCCTTATTAAACAAAAATAAAATGTTTTATCATCAAGCCCAGCTCCTAGCCTATTTTTCAAAGCAATAATCCTACAGTTCTAGGCTCTTCCTGTTTCTGGATATTCCTCTAGTTCTTCCAATTCCTCTATTGTTTTGTTTTGTTTTTTGAGGGCCAGAGTCCCACTCTGTTGCCCAGGCTGGAGTGCAGTGGCGTGATCTCAGCTCTCTGCAACCTCCACCTCCTAGGCGCAAGCAATTCTCCTGACCCAGTTTCCCAAGTAGCTGGGATTACAGGCGCCCGCCACCATGCCCAGCTAATTTTGGTATTTTTTAGTAGAGATGGGGTTTCACTAAACCTTGGGCAAGCTGGTCCTGAACTCCTGACCTCAGGTGATCCTCTCACCTCAGCCTCCCAAAGTGCTGGGATTACAGGCGTGAGCCACCGCACCTGGCTGCAATTCCTCTAGTTCTTCCTAATAACCAAGACTAAAGAAAAACCTCCAGTGATGACAGGGCTTCCTCCTTTAACTCTGGGCTCCCTTTCTCTAATTTCTCTTGAACCCTCAAAGGTAGAGCGGCTACCTCCAAACAAAGCCAGCAGCTCCTCCAATTACTGACAAATTGTGAGAAATCAGAGGCTTTAGCAAAACTTGCTGTAGTAAATTAACTCTGTCCTTTGATTCCCACAGAGCTTTCAATATGTCCTCAGGGTTAATAATGAAAGCTGCTGTGGCCTGGGCTTGTCTGCACAGCCATCTACCTCACCCTCATGCTACCTGGCCTAGGAAAGGCCGGAGTCCCCTGGCCGAGGGAGCGAGTGTCCAAGCCGGCCTATCCTTAGGTTGGGAATGAGCATTCCCTGCCTGCAGGGTTCACCCCATTCCGTTTTAATATCTCAGCCCTCCTAACAGAGGGCCTCAGTGAGGGCACTCCCAGCTGCCGGGGGCCATTCTGGGGTTGCCACAGTGATGGGAGCCCCACCAGCACGACGAGCAACCCCACAGGTGAGTGCGTGCCAAGACAATGCGGGTAAAAACTACGGCTGTGTTACTGGCGCGGTTTTCACCGACACTGTTTCCAGGAAGATACCTAGTCTATAAATCTAGAGTCCATCATGCTGTGATTTCATCACAACTTCACCACAAGTTGTTCGCCATGAGAACATGACTTCCTGATGGCGAACCTGCGCCTGGCACCGACTATGGTGACATCTGGCCGTGCTCTGAGCTGTCACTCACAGCCGACCTGTGCAGAGACGCGAGCACTGCTCGCACACAGGCTCTCGCCACAGGGCCGTCCTGCCGGGTTCTCCGCATGAAGCACTGTCACTGCATGACAAGTTCCTTTCCTCTTACTCTGGACTAACGTTACATTTACATTCTTGACTAACATTACATGATTTTTTTAAAATTGTGGGGCAGGTTTTATTATCTATAATTTCAGAATCCTTGAGGGGCCTTTACGAAGTATAGTCACATACCTCATACATAAGGTCAACAACGGCCCACACGTGACGGCGGTCCGTAAAATCACAACAGAGCTGAAAAATCCCTGTCACCCTAACTGTCCTAACATCCTAGTGACAGCGGTCCATAAAATCACAACAGAGCTGAAAAATCTCTGTCACCCTAACTGTCCTAACATCCTAGTGACGGCGGTCCATAAAATCACAACAGAGCTGAAAAATCCCTGTCACCCTAACCGTCCTAACATCCTAGTGACGGCGGTCCGTAAAATCACAACAGAGCTGAAAACTCCCATCACTGTAACAGTCCAAGGGCAACACATGACTGGTGAAGTGTGGTGATGCTGGTGTAAACAAACCCAGTGCACTGCCAGTCCCATGAAAGTCTAGCACATACAATTAGTACATAATAGATGATAATGGTAATAAATGACTCTGCTGGCCGGGTACGGTGGCTCACGCCTGGAATCCCAACACTTTGGGAGGCTACGTCCGGTGGATGAGTTGAGGTCAGGAGTTTGAGACCACCCTGAAAAACATGGTGAAACCCTGTCTCTACTAAAAGTACAAAAAAAAAATTAGCTGGGTGGGTTCGTGCATGCCTGTAATCCCAGCTACTCAGGAGGCTGAGTCAGGAGAATTGCTTGAACCCGGGAGGCGGAGGCTGCAGTGAGCTGAGATCTCACCACTGCACTCCAGCCTGGGCGACAGAGACAGACTCCATTTCAAAAACAAAAACAAAAAAAATGACTGTTACTGGCTTATGTATTTACTAACTGTACTTTTTATGATTATCTTAGTGTGTGCTCCTTTTTCTTACAAAACATAAGGTAACTGTAAAACAGCCTCAGGCAGGTCCTTCAGGAGGTCTCCAGGAGAAGGCACTGTTGTCACAGGAGATGACAGCTCCATGGCTGTTACTGCCCCTCGAGACCTTCCTGTAGGGCAGGATGTGGAAGTAGAAGTCAGTGATACGGATGACACTGATCCCGTGACCCTGGGCTAATGTGTGTGTTTGTGTCTTCACAAAAAAGTTTTAAAATTGGCCAGGCGCAGCGGCTCACGCCTGTAATCCCAGCACTTTGGGAGGCCGAGGCGGGCGGATCACAAGGTCAGGAGATGGAGACCACGGTGAAACCCCGTCTCTACTAAAAAATACAAAAAAAATTGGCCAGGCGAGGTGGCGGCGCCTGTAGTACCAGCTACTCGGGAGGCTGAGGCAGGAGAATGGCGGGAACCCAGGAGGCGGAGCTTGCAGTGAGCCGAGATTGCGCCACTGCACTCCAGCCTGGGGCACAGAGCGAGACTCTGTCTCAAGAAAAAAAAAAAAAAAAAAAGTTTTAAAATTTACAAGTAGAAAAAAGCTTATCAATATGGATATAAAGAACCTATTCTTGTAGCTGGGCGTGGTGGTGCATGCCTGTAGTCCCCGCTACTCGGGAGGCTGAGGCAGGAGAATTGCTTGAACCCAGGAGGCGGAGGCTGCAGTGAGCTGAGATCGCGCCACTGCACTCCAGCCTGGTGACAGAGTGAGACTCCGAGACTCTGTCTCAAACAAACAAACAAAGAAGTTATTTTTGTATAGCTGTATAGTGTTTGTGTTTTAAGCTAAGTGTTATTACAAAAGAGTCAAACAGTTTAAAAGTTTATAAAATAACAAAGTTACAGTAAGCAAAGGTGTGTTTACTATTGAAGAAATCAATTTTTTAAACAAATTGAGTGTAGCCGAAGTGTGCAGTTTCTAGAGTCTACAGCAGTGTACAGTCCCAGGCCTCCACGTTCACTCAGCACTCGCTCACTCACAGGCTCACCCACAGCACCCTCCAGTCCTGCCAGCTCCATTCATGGTAAGTGCCCTGTACGGGTGTGCCAGTTTTCCTTTTATACCGTATTTTTACTGTCCGTTTTCTATGTGTAGATACACAAATACCACTGTGTTACAGCTGCCTACAGGATCCAGTGCGGTCACAGGCTGTGCAGGTTTGTGGCCCAGAAGCAGCAGGCCACACCATCTCGGTCTGTGTGACACACTGTGGTGCTGACATGTCAACCACATCCCCAAACGATGCATTTCTCAGAATGCATCCCTGTTGTGAATGGACGGTTGACTGTATGTGCTCCTTGACAGGACTGAGAGCCCTGGCCTAGACCCTCAGCACACCCTCCCATAATCACTCTTCATGAGAAAGATGAAATGAGATGGCGCTTGAAGGCGTGCCAGTAACACTGCTAACCAGAGAGAGGTGGCCACGCAGGAGGAGAAATAGCATGGTGAGTACATTAAGTTTCCGTGGACTCGGTCCTGTATGCCACACTTTTTCTTTACTCTTCTAAAAGGCAAGTTAATAAATCCTATACATTATAATTCAAATCATTCTAGGATTCAAAACATTCACTATAAAATTTCTACAGCATTCCTATACTGACACATCTGCAGGCCACTGGATTTCCCACTATGCTGCCACATGTGCCTCAGATTTACTCTTGCGTTACCTCATTTCATCTGTCGAGCCTTTCAGTTTGTTGCTAAACTTGAAGGTCTCTAAGATTTTGTCTTCTGGGAGAGACGGCAAAGGAGCAGGCATCAACTGCAATAGAAACAAAAATATTTCAGCTTCAGTCGCCAGCTCCATGCCTCCTGAAATCCAGCCAAGGGAATCACCACTAACGAGGCTGAAGACCCCGAAGCACACTCACCTTTCCAGGAATACCGTTTGCCTTAGCAAAGGGATTTTCTGAGTGCAGGGCAGGCTGGCCTTGGCAGCTGGCACCATCGGGCGGCAGGCCGTTTTCTTTTGGGTCACTGTCACTGTCTGCACTATTAGCACCGTTTAGGGTCATGGGTTCTTGGAGCTCGTGCGGAGCGGCCTCCTCATCTTCGGCATCTCGGCCGGGAGAGTGGGAGCTCGCAATCATACCAATCCCATTCTCCTTGCCCAGCCCCTTCGACTCCTCGTCAGAGTCCTCAGAGGACTCGGCGCCATAGGGGACCAGCACACTGGAGTTCAGCTTGGATTTGCCATTCATCACGGGCTGGGAACAGGATTCGCTGCGGGGGATCGGTTTTGTTACTTTACTAGAAACTGACATCGTAGATGCGTTCGAGGTAGACTGTACTGCAGAATTGGTAATGGTAGAAGAGGGAACGGGCTTGGTAGCGTTCTCCAAAGAATTGCTATGAAGGTTAGGCTGAGACTGACACTGGCGAACAGGCAACTTGTTGTGAATACTGATTGTAATTTTTTGTTTCTTAGGATGTTCTGGGATCACTGAAGACCTATTAACTGACCAGTTTTGGACAGAAGCTGAAGCATTAACAGGACTAGCCCTGTTGACACTGGAATTCCCGTTAGGACTTGACATGGAACTGCTTGGTGGGTCTTTCAATGGTCCAGTCCCATTTAAGTGAGGTGGATTCTGGAAGTAAGAAAAGCACCAGCCAGTCAGAGCTCCAGAAACATGGTCACAGAAACACAACCCATTTTGGCTAATGGGTCCTTCCCATTTTGCTTTTTTTTTTTTTCCCCGGGACTAACAAGTTTCATACACCTGGAAATGTTCTCTGTTTTTCTCAGTCCCTCCTACCCACGCATACTTTCCATAGGCCCTAGTTTTCTGGCAATAAATCAACAAACAGGACATACATGTTTCACAGGATACAATCCTCAGACCAAACTCTTTCTGTTCCAGATCTGATCGAAATCAGCAGGCCTGTGGCATGGAGTCACACACTTGCTCCCTGGTTGGGTTTCCTGGGAGCTCACCGCTGCAGAGTGCCAGGAAGAAGGAATCACCCTGGCCTCGGAGCAAAGGAGACGGTCACATGGGCAGAGAGTAGGGGCTGCTTCAGCCGCTGCTCGCTCAGCCATGACCCCCACCACTGCCCCACAATGTCTCCACATTCTCCTCATGCAGTAATACATTCGCTGCAGGTTCCCACCATGGCTGCTGCATCCCCATGGAGGCATGGGCCTGAACGCCAGTGAATAGATCATGTGTGGCCTTCATGGTGCCTTCTCAAATACCTGAATTAGCTGCCATCTTAACACTGGAAAGCTTCATAGTAAAAACAAAAACAGTCTGGAAAAGCAATGCCAACCACCCCTTCCTACAGGGCACATGCCCTCCTGTTTGCCAGAGTCCTGACGTCACTCTGGAGCAGAGCCCAATAGGGGAGCCCGCTGGGCATTTGATGTGTGACTCTGTTACACCTCAAATACTGCCTGATGTCCATTAAATAAAGCACACAGCTAGACAGTGTATGTGATCATCCAAAACAAACTCAAGCCGAAAAGCTGTGAAGATGCCACAGCCCAGATGACGCCCCCACTCTGGAATTCTGTGTTCCCTGTGACACTAGCTCACTACTGTTCACCCCGACGGGACCAACAGGGAGTAAAATGAAACCCAGGGGGACAGCAGCCAGAAACCCCACACCCCTGAAACGACTAAATGGACCTAACAAACGTGTTGTTGTAAACAGATCGCTTTCCTGGAGTCCAAGAGTAATTAAGAATGGAAGTCCAGAGGGGACCTAGAATGTAAGGATGCTGACACCCAGCCTTTCCTCTTTCCTCCCCACTGGTGCCGTTTGCTGTATATTTTGGGGTTTTTGTTTTTTCGGAGGGTTCTTTTGGAGACGGGGTCTCACTCTGTTGCCCAGGCTGGAATGCAGTGGCGCAATCTCAGCTCACTGCAACCTCTGCCTCCTGGGCTCAAGTAATCCTCCTGCCTCAGCCTCCCAAGCAGCTGGGACCACAGCACACACCACCATACCCGCTGATTTTTGTAGTTTTTGTGGAGACGGGGTTTCACCCTGTTGCCCAGGCTGGTCTCAAACTACTGAGCTCAAGTGATCCACCTGTCTTGGCCTCCCAAAGTGCTGGGATTACAAGCGTGAGCCACTGCACCTGGCTGTTTTCTGTATATTTGAAATACTGTATAAGAGGGTTTGATTAAACTGTGAGAAGACATTTAGATGTATTTGAGGACACAGAATCACTACAATTGAACTTGAGAGTCTGAAGTTACATTTTAAAAATTAACATAAAAATGTTATTCTCCCTATGGACTGTTACCTTTATCATGTGAGAGGGAAGCTGTGGTCCGATAAACCCTGGTGCAGCCTGTTTGTTGGTGACAACCCGCTGACTGATGACGGGGCGGGGAGAGGACTGGCCGGGGCTATGGGTGGGATGAGTAAGTTCACCTCCATTTTTCACATCATGAGACCTGGAGACAAGGAGAGTGATACTTAGGGTGACACAGGATACCTCCTTAGGAGAGATTCATTTATAAATTCAACAGCATTTAACCCCTCAGGCAGAAAACTGATGAAAAAAATAGCATGTTTATGCTACACCATATGGAGCTATACATCCTCTCCTTTGGGCTAATGTCAGGCACTCAGATCAGGAGACAACAAGGATAACTGGGTAAATAAGGCTTTTTAAACTGTGTATTCTGAAGATGCTGTTTCATCTGTATGGTATTTCTTTTCTGTTTATTCATATTTTCCTTTTTTTGAGACAGGGTCTTGCTATGTTGCCCAGGCTGGACTGCAGTGGAACAGTTATCGCTCACTGCGGCCTTGCCCTCCTGCCTCAGCCTCCTGAGTAGCTGGGACCACAGACGTGCACCACCACACCTGGCTAATTTTTTTATTTTCTGTAGAGATGGGGTCTTACTTTGTTGCCCAGGCTTATATTTTTCTAATTATAAATATATGCCACTGTAGAATATCTATAGTGTCCAAAAAAGTCAGAAACAAAATCCTACCCCTCATCTTGGCCTGAGGCCTCCTCTGCTTGTCATCTGTGCTTCAGCCCAACTGCTGAAATCCAATGCCAGTGTTTAATATTTCAACATGCAGACATGAGCATTCTGCCAGTTAGACATTTGAGGATATTCTTAATTTTCAGCTATCAAACATTTTTTCCAAAAACGGAGTGAGTGAGTGAGTGAAAAGTATATGCAGCCACAACAGGACAGAGCTGGGCACGGGCCCTGGCCTTGGCCTGGAAGGCAACTGATCTGTGCTCCAGGTTGGGAGGTGCTGGCTGTGACCATGCCAGGTGCTCAGAGGCCCCTTTCCGAGGTCTCCACTCACTGTCCTGTGGCTCCTGGTCCACTCCATTGCTGCCTGCAGCAGAAGCCCACCCTCCTCAGCTACCACCTCTCCCTGCAGCTGCACCTTCAGTGCTCACGGCCACAGAGTACGACGCGGAGCAAACTCATCATCCTGCTCAGACACTACCTTTCTTACTCTCCAAGCACATGGCAGAGTTGATGGTTTTTGTTTTTGTTTTTTTGAGACAGAGTCTTGCTCTGTCACTCAGGCTGGAATGCAGTGGCTCAATCACGGCTTACTGCAGACTCAGCTTCCCCAGGCTCAAGTGATCCTCCCACCTCAACTTCCCGAGCAGATGAGACCACAGGCCCACACCACCACACCTGGCTAATTTTTTCATATTTTGTAGAGATGTGGCCTCACTATGTTGCCCAGGCTGGTCGGTCTTGAACTCCTGGGCTCAAGTGCTCCTTTTATCTCGGCCGCCCAAAGTGCTAGGATTATAGGCATGAGGCGCCATGCCCAGGCTAGAAGTGATCTTTAAGCTGCTGGGTTTTGTTTTTTTTTTTAAAAAAAAACCACACTGAATATTGAATTTAAATATGTTGATAAGACAAGAAAAATTAACATACCAGAAAATTTGGCAGTTTGTTTTCATGACAATACCTGATATAAAAGAGCACATAGGCTTGTTGGCTGAGTACCGATCTAATATCACTGGTAGATACAATGGAGTCATTCATTTGATACCAGAGGCCATTGCTAGCCTGTAAATGAGGGCCAATAAAAGACAGAGATTAGATTTAATTAAATGTGGAACACAGTCAAGAGCAATTTTTTTTTCTTTTTATTTTTTTTTGAGACGGAGTCTCACTCTGTCACCTAGGCTGGTGTGTAGTGGCGTGACCTTGCAATCTCCCCCTCCTGGGTTCAAGCAATTCTCCTGCCTCAGCCTCCGGAGCAGCTGGGATTACTGGCAGGTGCCACCACACCCAGATAATTGTTTGTTTGTTTTTTTTTTTTTTTTTTGAGACGGAGTCTCGCTCTGTAGCCCAGGCTGGAGTGCAGTGGCCGGATCTCAGCTCACTGCAAGCTCCGCCTCCCGGTTCACGCCATTCTCCGGCCTCAGCCTCCTGAGTAGCTGGGACTACAGGCGCTGCCACCTCGCCTGGCTATTTTTTGTATTTCTTAGTAGAGACGGGGTTTCACCGTGTTAGCCAGGATGGTCTCGATCTCCTGACCTCGTGATCCGCCCATCTCGGCCTCCCAAAGTGCTGGGATTACAGGCTTGAGCCACCGCGCCCAGCCAATTGTTTGTATTTTTAATAGAGGCGGGGTTTCACCATGTTGGCCAGGTTGGTCTCCAACTCCTGACCTCAAGTGATCCCCCAGCCTCAGTCTCCCAAAGTGCAGGGATTACAGGAGTAAGCCACTGCACCTGGTCAAGATAAATATTTTTACAACGGGTATTCACATTTTAACTGTAAAAGTTCCACCTCTCCCTACCTCAAGAATGCTACTGCTGTCTTACAGCATGTATGTAACAATAGTTAATAGCAAATGTGCACAGCTTACTTTTATGTAGCAGAAGTAATGGCCAGCATGGCAATTAAAACCAGTGTGGACCAGCACTGCATACAAGACGTAAACAATCGGCTCTCCGTTGGGTTGAGACATATATGGCCGAATATCAAGATACTCAGGATATTTCACATCCTAAACAGAAATGGAAAAAGGAGAAACATTTCTGAGGGCACACATCATTCCACATATTCAGGTAGAGGGTATTTAGAGCTCCCTAGGAGGGGAGACCCACAGAACACCTGAGTCCTGTGATGTTCTAGCAAAAACCTAATGCATTTTAAAAACCTAATGCATTTAGCCACTTTTTTTTTTTTTCTTTTTTTTCCTGAGATGGCGTGCCACTCTATCACCCAGGCTGGAGTGCAGAGGCATGATCTCGGCTCACTGGAAGCCCCACCTCCCGGGTTCAAGTGATTGTCCTGCCTCAGCCTCCCGAGTAGCTTGGATTACAGGTGCACTACCACGCCCAGCTAATTTTTGTATTTTTAGTAGAGACGGGGTTTCACCATCTTGGCCAGGCTGGTCTTGAACTCCCGACCTCGTGATCCACCTGCCTTGGCCTCCCAAAGTGCTAGAATTACAGGCGTGAGTCCCTGCGCCTGGGCTAGCCACCTTCGAAAGGGCATAGTTAACCGGGAGGATAGCTGAATCTAAGTGTATTTAAGGTAATCTTGCTGCATTTATTATTTTCTTTTAACAAGTCAGGATCTACATTAAGTGAATTCTTCAAATCCATCAAAGGACAAAGTAACAAAATGATAACTCTCAACATTAATCATTACTTTTTTTTTTTTGAGACAGAATCTGACTATAGCCCAGGCTGGAGTGCAGTGGCACAATCTCGGCTCACTGCAACCTCTGCCTCCTAGGTTCAAGGGATTCTCCTGCCTCAGCCTCCCGAGTAGCTGGGATTACAAGTGCCTGCCACCACACCCAGCTAATTTTAGTACTTTTAGTAGAAAAGGGCTTTGCCACGTTGGCCAGAGTGGTCTCAAACTCCCGGCTTCAAGTGATATGCCTGACTAGGCCTTCTAAAGTGCTGGCATTACAGGTATGAGCCACCACACTCAGCCGATTATTTAATTTTAATAATTCGGGAATGGATAGTTTACTTCTCTTGCACGCTATTTAGTTTTTGACCACTTTCAATCTTCAGAAAGTGGGAAGAAAATGGGAAAATTCAGTGTACTACCAATCAGAAAACAAACGCACAAGACAAAATGAACTCTGGTGAAAAGGTGGCAGGGTCTAGCAGGAAGTCCTCTTTGGATTTCAGATTATACAGGCTCTCCCTGTATCCCTCATAACCATGGACACCAACAAAACGGACAATGAAGCCCAAATGTAGGTAATAGTTAACAATTTTGTCATGAGAAAGTCAAGTCCTTAATCCTTAATAGCTACAGACACGTAAGCCTTGAAAGGCTCGACACAAAAGATGATTAATGACATCATCCACATACCTTAGCAATTTTTCCACCAGTAAAATTTGCAAAACGTTTCAGAGAAAGTGTAAGAACGTTAGAGGATCTATGGATAGTGAACCTCTTTGAAGCTGGAACCATCTTTTTACACCTTGAAATAAACAGAAACAAAAGTTTAAGGAGACGAATATGTACACACAATTTTTGGTATTTTGGTCTTTGTTATTAGTCTCAAACATTCCACATTAAGGTTCCAAAAAGGACAGTGGATGAGAACCACCAGTCTTCAACCAACAGTGAAAATATTAACATTAAAAATATAGGGGGAACTGCTTACTTAGCGTGAAGGGAAAGGAAGTTAGGACAATTCTGAAAAACCAAGCCATATGTGCTACCAATAATGTTAAAATTAGGTTAACACAACTTTCTCTCAATTCAAAAGAAACTGAAAAATGAACATGTTCAGACTGGTATAATTATGTGAAAATATGTCTTAAATTCATCTAATTTAAAAATAATAATATTCTTATATGAAAAGAAAGCCCTAAACAGAAACAAAAATAATAAAAATAAATATTAGAAAAGTCTGTAGAATTTAAAACAAAGGCAAAATCCCTCTGGTCTCAAAGATTTGATAAAAAAAATTACTCATATTACCTGACCACGAAGTGGAAATCTACTTAAAAACATATGAAAGAGCATTCTTAAAATAGGCACTCCTGACTTCATGGGGAAACATATTAACAAATAATCAAAATTAGAGTTTTCCAGCAAATGCTATCCCAAACCCTGGGAACCCTCCCTAAGAGAGAAGGAGCCTAGCTATCCCAGAAGAAAGTACTCCCCACCCGACAGCAGCCGTCTTATCATAGGAAAGTCAGAGAAAATGCTATTCGGCAGACAGGGGGTGCCCAGCCACACCTGAAGCAGCACTGCCAGGGGAGCAAAGACAGTTTTACCTCTCTCCTCCCACATAATCTGCCCAATGTCATGCCCCAGGTTTTCAGGGGCATGGAGCTGCGCGTCTTGCAGAAATGCACACATCAAGACACTCTGGGTTCTGGCCTTTGGACGACAGGGACCCAGTGTCTTCCAGAGGGTATCAGAAACTCAAGCAACCTAGACACACCAAACTCTCTCCAACCAAGCCTGCCAGCCAACCCCACTGGAGCAGCCAGCAAACCAAGTCATCACCCAGCGTACTTGCTGCACTTGTATGAGTTTTCTCCATCAAGCTGTTCCGGCTTCACAAACTGCTCCAACGCCTTGTTAACACTCTGAGCAGCCTGGGAAGAGAAGAGGCACAAGCACCACATCACCACACACCGCCACTTGTGTCTGGGTCTCGCTCTGCTGCCCAGGCTGGAGTGCAGTGGCACAATTACACCTCACTGCAGCCTCGACCTCCTGGGCTCAAGCAATCCTCTCACCTCAGCTTCCTGAGCAGCTAAGACCACGGGCATGGCCACCATGCCCAGCTAAAATTTTCATTTATTTTGTAGAGACAGGGGCCTCACTACACTCCCCAGGCTGGTCTCAAACTCCTGGGCTCAAGTGATCCTCCCACCTCGACCTCCCAAACTGTTAGGATTACAGGTATGAGCCATCATCCCCAGCCATGCCCCTTATTTTTTAAAAGAAAGAACAGAAGACTCAAAGATATAAAAGTAAATGAGACGTTTTACGTAAAAAGAAAATTTCCAGGCCTGGGATTACTCACACCTGTAATCCCATCACTTTGGGAGGCCGAGGCAGGCAGATCATGAGGTCAGGAGATCGAGACCATCCCGGCTAACATGGTGAAACCCCGTCTCTACTAAAAATACAAAAAATTAGCAGGGCATGGTGGCACGTGCCTGTAGTCCCAGCTAATTGGGAGGCTGAGGCAGGAGAATTGCTTGACCCCAGGAGGTGGAGGCTGCAGTGAGCCGAGATCGAGCCACTGCACTCTAGCCTGGGCAACAGAGCAAGACTCTGTCTCAAAAAAAAAAAAAAAAAAAGAAGAAGAAGAAAATTTTCCTTTAGTAGTATGATGTTCACTTTTATACATCTAAACACTAAATTATATCCCCTGCCATTAAAAACGAGCAGATTAAAGTGAACAAAAACACAGAGGATGCTCATTGCAGCATTACTTAAAACTGCATAAAACTGGAAGCAAACCAAACATCCACCAGTAAGGAATTTGGCATAGGAATTAGTCTATCCATTCACTGCACCACACACTGCCCAGAGAGCACACTCACACAGAAAGGTCTCCAACAGAATTACATGAAACAGTGAGTAGCCAGACAGACATCAGACACAATCCTGTTTATTTTTTAATTTTTTTTTTTTTTGAGACGGAGTCTCGCTGTGTCGCCCAGGCTGGAGTGCAGTGGCCGGATCTCAGCTCACTGCAAGCTCTGCCTCCCGGGTTTTTACGCCATTCTCCTGCCTCAGCCTCCCGAGTAGCCGGGACTACAGGCGCCCGCCACCTCGCCCGGCTAGTTTTTTGTATTTTTTTTTTTTTAGTAGAGACAGGGTTTCACCGTGTTAGCCAGGATGGTCTCGAACTCCTGACCTCGTGATCCGCCCGTCTCGGCCTCCCAAAGTGCTGGGATTACAGGCTTGAGCCACCGCGCCCGGCCCACAATCCTGTTTATATAAAAAGTAAACAGTACATTCTGGAGCAGCACATATCAAACTGTTAAAAAGAATGCATTCAGAGGGATAGCATTTTACATATATCTGCAATGTTACTCATTTTTATCATAAGCATGTATTACATCTGTAACCAGAAAAATGCAAGCTCAAGAACAAAAAAAAAATAGGAATTCAGAAAATGCAAGAGGCAGGCTGGGCACAGTGGCTGTAGTCCCAGCTACTCGGGAGGCTGAGACAGGGGAAATGCTTGAACCCCGGAGGCGGAGGTTGCAGTGAGCTGATACTGCGCCACTGCACTCCAGCCTGGGTGCTGGAGCAAGACTCCGTCTCAAAAAAAAAAGGAAAAATAACCATCTGTATTTGGCTAATACAGAAAATCTAGTTTTATTAAGATATTAAATGAAAATTCAGGCCGGGCACAGTGGCTCATAACTATAATCCCAGCACTTTGGGAGGTGGGCAGATCACGAGGTCAAGAGTTTGAGACCATCCTGGCCAATAGGTAAAACTCCATCTCTACTAAAAATACAAAAATTAGCTGGGCACGGTGGCGTGTGCCTATAGTCCCAGCTACTCGGGAGGGTGAGGCAAAAGAATCACTTGAACCCTGGAGGCAGAGGTTGCAGTGAGCCGAAATCACACCACTGTATTCCAGCCTGGGCGACACAGTGCAATTCCGTCTCAAAAAAAAAAAAGAAAGAAAAAGACAAAAAGAAAAAGAAAATTCAAAGAGTAATAAAAACAACTTTTAAAAGTTTTTCATGATGCTTACTACAAAGCTTGAATAATCCCTCCAAATGAAATCTTAGCATATTGAATTTTTCAATTTATATTCTCTAACAAGTAGTCTAAATTACAAATGAACTATAGTTATATGACTTATTTTAAAAATGTAATTACTCGCATAATTATGAAATTTACCTTTATCTCCAATGTTATATCAAGATATGGATCAAAAGTATCTGAAACGCCCTTGCAATTTAAACATTTGACTGAAATAAAAATAAAATGCAAAAGATGAGCAAAGTATAATCATTACAGCAACATCAACTATTGAAATGACAAAATACAATTTTGAAATTTAAAATTTTTTACCTGTAATTTTTCTATCAGTTGAACAAAAAAAAGTTTTAAATTAATACTACTCATAATATGGGTGAAAAGTGTAATGAATTTGACCCTCATATACTATTGGTTAGAATCAAAACTGGGATAACCTTTTAGAAGGACAAGGTGACAGAATTAAAATTTATAATACACACTCCCTGTGATCCAGAAATTCTAATACTAAGAATTCATCATACATATATACTTTTACCCAGACAGAAAGCATATGTGTACGGATGCTCCATGAACAACAAAACACAAATAACCTAAATCCCCATCGACAGGGGACTAAAATCAAAGGAACACTACTGCAACTGTCGAAGGCTGTTAGGCCTGTGTGCTGAAATGTAAAAGACTCCTAATACGAAGAGACAAATGGAAGCAGTGCACACAGTATGCTCCCAGTTTGTTCATGCACAGGAAACTACAAGAAGGATTTACTACAACCTGGCACCAGGGTTGCCTTTGGGTAAAAGGAATGAGAATCTGGGCTGGAGAGAAGTACTTTTCCTTCCTTCCTAGCAGGACTAACACTGTCCAACTTTTACTATTTTTTAACCACATGCGTGTATCATTTTATCAACTTATAAGCAAAAGCTTACCTCTAGATCTTAGGTATCCTCCAAATATCTGACAAACGAGAGTGGTGGCCTGGGTGTGTCTGTCCAATCTGAAAAACATCGAACAGTGACATGAGAGAGGAGCTTTGCAAAAACTCCAGATGCTGTGACCAGATTTCAAACACATGTGAGCTTACAAAGATCAAGAATTCTAACAGGATAGCCATGGAAAATAAAAGGATGGCACATGTGGCAGCCCAAGAGCATCCCTGCCTGGCCAGAACACAGGGAGGTCTGGGAGTGGTGGGAGGAGAGGCAGAGCTGTGGGAGCTGTGTCTGTCAAGAAGGGACTTGGGAAGCAAGGCAGGAGTCTGGTCCTGAAGCAGGAAGACAGCAGCCTCCAGGGGCTGCGGCCTGTGCGGGAGGAAAGGGAGCAGAGGCGGAAAAGGCAAAGAGTCTTCCTCCGACCCAAGTCTGTCACCACCCGGATGATGAGGGCCTAGACAGAGCGGTGCTGGGGCAGGGAGAATACAGAGGGAGATCTACCAGGTGTGTTCAGACAGCACCAAGCGGCTTAGGATGCATTATCGAACCATCTCCTCGTTCTTCCTCGTGAGTTTAGATTTTAAGGAATAAAGTACAGGAATCAGTAACTGATTGGGGTGGGGGTTCAGGAAATAAATACAGGTTGGAGGGCAGCAGAGAAAAGAATACGTCAGGCACAACTAAAAAGGAGAAGCAGCTAGTTTGAGATTTGCAGACGTCTGCTGATAATCAGAAATTAAACAGCTGCAAGACCAATGTTTATTTCCTGACATCTATGACTGAGCAAACTCAAACTGTTACAGTAAGATACATCTGTAAATTTCAACCATTTAAAACTAATGCACATCACCTAAGGAAGAGGCAGAGCAAAGCCAAAAGGTAAAGTGAACATAGTTCTGTGTGCTTCCAACAAAAAAGGTGAAAATGAATTCTGGTAAGAATAAATTACAACTGGAGATCCCAAATGAAGAAATGGCTGGCGCTTTGTTGTACTTACTTATTGCTGCCATTCAAGCATGCTTTTTGCATAGCATCAACAGTGTATTGAAGGAATTCATGGGCATCTTCCTGGTTTCCAAAACGGAAGTGCCTAGCTATACCTGTAAAATTTCAGTAAAGACAAGGTTTTATCATTACACATAATAAGCCTAAGTTGTACCCCCCAAAATATATCTTACAATAATATGTTGATTGGAAAACTCCCAAATACTTATTTTATGAGGAAATAGCACTAACATAAGCCACTAACATAAGCTATAAGCAGGATCAGGCCCTTTAGACCAGAATCCCCAACCGTTTCGGCACCAGGGACTGGTTTCATGGAAGACAATTTTTCCACAGACCAAAAGAGGGGGTTGGGATGAAACTGTTCCAGCTCAGATCATCAGGCACGAGATTCTCCTAAGGAGCGTGCAACCTGGATCCCATGCATGCACAGTTCACAACAGGGTTTGCGCTGCTATGAGAATCTAACGCGGTCACTGATCTGACAGGAGGCAGAGCTCAGGTGGGAATGCTCACCTGCTGCTCACGTCCTGCTGTGTGGCCCAGTTCCCAACAGGCCACATCAGGTACCAGTCCACAGCCCAGCGGTTAGGGACTCCTGCTTTACACCATTAAAAGTCCACAGCAGCTAGAGTTTCTGAGAGTCTAGAGAGTAGCTACAGAGTGACTCATGTTTTTAGCAAGTTAATAAAGTTACACTTGAATAAACTGGCTGTTTTGTCTCAAGTTTGTCCAAAATGTTATGTTGGTGATTTTAAATTGGTGCTACATCTCTATAATAGAGAATCCATTCAAAACATAAATATCCCAACCTATCTAATTCTATCCCAATGACCCACAGAAGAACTTATATTTGCAGGTGCAGAGAAACATTTCAGTCCTGTTTCTAATTGATTACACAGCTACAAGACCAAATTATTTTTAAAATTATAATAAAAAATTAACACAAAAGTATAAGCAATATCACACTAAAACATATACACTGAATTTTACATGTGTATGAAGGTATAAAATGTTCCAGCTTAAATCATATGAAACTGCCAACACTCCACCAGTTTAGACCTACAAACCTGACAATTTCATGATTTAACCATGTGTGTATCAGTGGATACACACATACACATACATACACACACACACACACACAGCAATGACATTTTCTTAAAAGACTAGGTTTAAAAATGTTAGTCATGCCTGCTATATAAGTATGCATAAAAATAAATATACGTGGTCAGGAGTGGTGGCTCACGCCTGTAATCTCAGCACTTTGGGAGGCAGAGGCGGGTGAATCATGAGGTCAGGATATCGAGGCCATCCTGGCTAACATGGTGGAACTCCGTCTCTACTAAAAATACACAAAATTAGCCGGGCGCAATGGCACACACCTGTAGTCCCAGCTACTCAGGAGGCTGACGCTGGAGAATCGCTGGAACCCGGGAGGCGGAGGTTGCAGTGAGCCAAGATCGCACCACTGTACTCCAGCCTGGGCGACAGAGCGAGACTCCATCTCAAAAATAAATAAATAAAAACAAATAAATAAATATATGATAAATAGCCAGGCACGGTGGCTCATGTCTGTAATCCCTGTACTTT
Organism: Macaca mulatta; assembly: GCF_049350105.2. Classification (NCBI taxonomy): domain Eukaryota; kingdom Metazoa; phylum Chordata; class Mammalia; order Primates; family Cercopithecidae; genus Macaca; species Macaca mulatta. The sequence continues at coordinate 44,897,719 of NC_133408.1, forward strand.
GGGAAGCCAAGGTGGGTGGATCACCTGAGGTCAGGAGTTCAAGACCAGCCTGGCCAACAAGGTGAAACCTTGTCTCCACTAAAACTACAAAATTAGCCAGGTGTGGTGGTGCACACCTGTAATCCCAGCTACCTGGGAGGCTGAGGCAGGAGAATCACTTGAACCCGAGGGGCAGAGGTTGTAGTGAGCCTCGTGCCACTGCACTCCAGGCAGGGCGACAGAGCAAGACTCTGTCTCAAATGAATGAATAAATGAATGAATGAATGCATACATGTATAAACAATCCAAACCTCCCTGGCTAAATTTTGCCAGGCTTCAACAACATTTCAAAGGTTTTTGACTTGTCTGTTGTGGTCTATCAATAATGCCAAGGACCAATATAAGACCTCTTTAATCTTCAGTGGCTTCTTAGGCAAAAAGATTACAGTTTGTTACTGTATAATTTCACATCCCTATAATTACCCAGTTAGATGCCAGATTAAGAGTTATAGTTTTGTTTGTATGCATTTTTTATTCCAACTCACTTAATTAACATGATGTAAAAGTGTACTGCAAAAATACACAGAAAGTATGTAAGAAAATTTCATGCACCTGTCCATTTAAAATTTAAAAATTAAATAGAAAAAAGTAAAATTTATCCACAAATTTGCTAAGCTCTGAGTATATATTCTTTTAAGACTGTAATTAAGTTGGGCACCGTGGTGCACATATGTAATCCCAGCTATTCAACTGGGGCAGGAGGATCACTTGAGCTAGTTCAAGAGTCACCTGGGCAAAATAGTGAGACACAGTCTCACCTAAAGAAACAAAACAGGCCGGGCGCGGTGGCTCAAGCCTGTAATCCCAGCACTTTGGGAGGCCGAGACGGGCGGATCACGAGGTCAGGAGATCGAGACCATCCTGGCTAACACGGTGAAACCCCGTCTCTACTAAAAAATACAAAAAACTAGCCGGGCGCTGTGGCGGGCGCCTGTAGTCCCAGCTACTCGGGAGGCTGAGGCAGGAGAATGGCGTGAACCCGGGAGGCGGAGCTTGCAGTGAGCTGAGATCCGGCCACTGCACTCCAGCCTGGGCGGCAGAGCGAGACTCCGTCTCAAAAAACAAAACAAAACAAAACAAAACAAAAGAAAAAACAGAATTAACCTTATTTATTTATTTATTTTTACTGCTGCTTGCAGAGCAGGGCTAATCCACAGGCAGTGTGTCCAGAGTAGCCTAATTAACTTTATTTTGACAATTTCTGTCACTGTATAGTATAATATTCATTCACCAAACTGAAACTAAAAACTGTTTACAAAAACCTGTGAGACAATATCAGAATTAGTATTACTCAGTATAGAAATCCAAGTGTCACAGCAAAAAACACTATAAAACTTACCAATTATTTTAACATATTGATTTTTAATAGTTTAAAATTTGTTAAATTGAATAGTCTTTAATATATTGTCATCTTTTGCTTTAAAGTTTCAAAATGTGTTTATATAGCAAATGCTTTACTAAAAATTTGTTATTGAAGACACAGTCACGCATGACAAAATATAATTGTTTTCTAATACATGAGGGGTTCGGTTTTTCACCAGTTGGACATTAAGAATAACTAGGTAATAGGCCGGGTGTGATGGCTCACACCTGTAATCCCAGCACTTTGGGAGGCGGAGGCAGGTGGGTCACCTGAGGTCAGGAGTTCGAGACCAGCCTGACCAACATGGAGAAACCCCATCCGTACTAAAAATACAAAATTAGCCTGGCATAGTGGTGCACGCCTGTGATCCCAGCTACTTGAGAGGCTGAGACAGGAGAATCGTTTGAACCTGGGAGGTGGAGGCTGCAGTGAGCCGAGATAGCGCCACTATGCTCCAGCCTAGGCGACAGAGCAAGACTCTGTCTCAAAAAAAAAAAAAAAAAAAAGAATAGGTAATAAATACAAATATAAAACTACAATAGTTAATACTTACGCCGCATCTCATTGATGACAAACATTGGTTTAATAACGTCCCCAGGATTACTGAGTGCCTGGGTAATATGTGCTTGCATTGTACACATCATACAAAAGCCTTCTGCATGACCTGAAAGATAGATGATAATCCTCCAAATTAGCAAAATACAACTATATACACACATCAAGGCTAATGACAAATCAGGGGCACACTACCTGAAATGAAATAATAGCTGCTATATGCATGCCTTGAGCTATCTACTTTTATACATTTTCATTTACTTTTCTTTGTTCTTTTTTTTTTTTTTTTTTTGAGACGGAGTCTCGCTCTGTCACCCAGGCTGGAGTGCAGTGGCCGGATCTCAGCTCACTGCAAGCTCCGCCTCCCAGGTTTACACCATTCTCCTGCCTCAGCCTCCCGAGTAGCTGGGACTGCAGGCGCCCGCCACCTTGCCCCGCTAGTTTTTTGTATTTTTTAGTAGAGACGGGGTTTCAAGGGGTTAGCCAGGATAGTCTCGATCTCCTGACCTCGTGATCCGCCCATCTCGGCCTCCCAAAGTGCTGGGATTACAGGCTTGAGCCACCGCGCCCGGCCTTTTTTTTTTTTTTTTTTTTGAGATGGAGTTTCACTCTGTTGCCCAGGCTGGAGTGCAGTGGCGCGACCTTGGCTCACAGCAACCTCTGCCTCCTGGGTCCAAGCGATTTGCCTGCCTCAGTCTCCCAAGTAGCTGGGACTACAGGTATGGGCCACCACGCCCGGTTAATTTTTTTTTTTGTATTTTTAGTAGAGATGGGGTTTCATCATGTTAGCCAGGCTGGCCTCGAACTCCTGACCTCACGCAATCCACCCACCTCGGCCTCCCAAAGTACTGGGATTACAGGTGTGAGCCACCGCCCTGGCCTCATTTACTTTTCTAACAAACCTAAGTGATAAGTACACATTAGCTTTCTTTCACAAGAAAGGAAAAAGGCTATGAGAGTTTAAAAATTTGCACAATGTCAAAGAGTTATTATGTGACAGACACATAATTGGATTCAAATCATACTCTTTCAAATTTGAAAGCCAGTGATCCTAGCTACTCTCTATACTGGAAAAGCAAGGTTTTTCCCCTCATACCACCATTTATCTCAAATGCTAAAAGAATGTCTCCTACAGCAGGGATTAGACATCACTGTGCAGGCCATACACCATGGCTCATGCCTATCATCTCAGCACTCCGGGAGGCCGAGGTGGGTGCATCTCTTGGGGCCAAGAGTTTGAGACTAGCCTGGGCAAGATGGTCAAACCCTGTCTCTACAAAAAATAAAAAGAAAATTAGCCCAGTGTGGTGGCATAAGCCTGTAATCCCCACTATCCAGGAGGCTGAGGTAGGAGGATCACCTGACCCCAGGGAGGTTGAGGCTGCAATAAGCTGTGATCACACCACTGCACTACAGCCTGGGCAACAGAGCGAGACCCTGGCTCAAAAAACAGAGAAAGAAAAGAAAAAAGAAAATAATCTCTGTGTAAATACTCTGGCGTTGCTGGCCACAGATGGTGGTCTCTATGGCATATCTTTTTTTACAACTTTCTAAAAACGTAAAACTCATTCTTAGCACATGTTAAGTGGTGCTACGGCATCTAGTGGGCAGATGCCAGGGATGCTGCTAAACAGCCTCAAATGCACAGGACAGCCCCTCACAACAAAGAATTACCCGAAGTGTCGACAGCACCGAGCCTGAGGAACTACCTGACTAAAGGCTGCCCAGATGTACCTAATAATGCTTAAAACACCACAAAAGGATCAAACTATTTCCAATTAACTTTGTCCTGCAATAAAGCTCAAAAATACTTTTTAAGAGATACAAAAATCTCAGCACCCAACAACATAAAATTCATTCTGTCTGGCATCCAATCAAACAGTACAAGGCACGCAAAGATGCAGGAATGACCAGTAACAAGGAGAAAATAAATAGAAAAAAACCCAGAAATAACACAGAAAATATAATCGGAAGACAATAACTTTAAAAAAGATATTACAAATATATTCCTATGTTCAAGGAAATGAAAAATGGAAGAACACATTAAGAAGAAACATGGAAATAGATGCAAATCTACTTATACACATGAACAGTAGAATCTGTGGGATGAAAAATACATCAGATGCACCAGGTGCGGTGGCTCATGCCAGTCATCCCAGCACTTCGGGAGGCTGACGCAGGCGGACCGCTTGAGCCCAGGAGTTTGAGACCAGCCTGGGCAACACAGCAAAACCCCATCTCTACTAAAAATACAAAAATTAGCCAGGTGTGGTGGCACATGCTTGCAGTCTCAGCTACTCCAGAGGCTGATGTGGGATGGGAGGACCACCTGAGCCCAGCAGTTGGCGGCTGCAGTAAGCTGTGATAGCGCCACTGCACTCCAGCCTGGGCGACAGAGTAAGACCCTGTCTCAAAAAAACAAAAACAAACAATAACAAAAACACCAGATGTGATTAATAACAGATTAGACACCATATAAGAAAAGATTAGTGAACCTGAAGATACTCATTATGGGTAGAAAATATCCATAATAAAACATAAAAAGAACAAATCTCAAAACAACAACACAGAGTACCAGTAAGCTAAGGGACAATTTTACGTTGCCCCGATATACGTCATTAGAGCCTGAAGGTAAAAGGACAGCATAAATATTTCAAGAACTAACAATTATCTACAAAGGAAAAGCACAAGGGAGGTTTTTGGGAAGAGGCACGGTTTCGTATCCTGACTGAGCTGTCAGTTCACTTGAGTCTATATTAATATTCAAGGGAAACTTACACCAAAAAAGTTAAGTTTTCAAAAGTCACTGAAAGTTGTCAAAATTTGACAGAAATAATACATGTACAGATCTAAGAACCTCAACAAATTCCAGTAGTAGAAACATGAAGAAAACTACACAAAGCCCCACTGCTTACAACCAGTGATAAAAATCTTAAAAGCACTGGAGATAAAAACATTACGTAGGCTGGGCTGGGTGCGGTGGCTCACGCCTGTAACCCCAGCACTTTGGGAGGCCGAGGCAGGCAGATCACAAGGTCAGGAGATCTATCTTGGCTAACACGGTGAAACCCCGTCTCTACTAAAAATACAAAAAAAAAAATTAGCCGGGCGTGGTGGCGGCCGCCTATGGTCCCAGCTACTCAGGAGGCTGAGGCAGGAGAATGGCGTGAACCAGGGAGGCAGAGGTTGCAGTGAGCCAAGATTGCGCCACTGCACTCCGGCCCAGGCAACAGAGCGAAACTCCATCTCAAAAAACAAACAAACAAAGAAAACATTACTTAGGCTGGTGCAGTGTCTCATGCCTGTAATCCCAGCACTCTGGGAGGCTGAGGCGGGTGGATCATTAGAGGTCAGGAGTTCCAGACCAGCCTGGCTAACATGGTGAAACCCTGTCTCTACTAAAAATACAAAAAATTACCTGGGCATGGTGGTGCATGCCTGTGATCCCAGCTACTCGGGAGGCTGAGACAGGAGAATCACTTGAATCCGGAGGCCGGGGTTGCAGTGAGCTGAGATTGTACCACTGCACTCCGGCCTGCGCCACCGAGTGAAACTCGGTCTCAAAAAAACACAGGAAACAAAGACAAAAACAAAAAACCATTATGTATATAGGAACAAAGGTAAAACCAACAACAGACTTCAGGCACAGCACAGGCCAGAAGACAGCGGAATAATATCTTCCAAGTATTAAAAGAAAAAGAACACGCCAGGTGTAGTGGCTACCCTGTAATCTCAGCACTTTGGGAAGCCGAGGCCAAGTAGATCGCCTGAGCCTAGGAGTTCGAGACCAGCCTGGGCAACATGGCCAAAATCCTGTCTCTACAAAAAATTAGCCAGGCAGGGTGGTCAATGCCTGTAGTCCCAGCTACTCGGGAAGTTGAGGTGGGAGGATTACTTGAGCCCAAGAGGTTGAGGCTATATAGTATCACACCACTGCACTCTAGCCTGGGTGAGAGTGACAGCCTGTCTCAAAAAAGACAAATAATGTTAACATAGAATTCTACACCCCATGAAAACATCGTTCAAAAACAAGCATGAGACTAGCACTTCTGGGAGACAGAGTAGAGGTAGTTTTCTATTCATCCTGCCAAGTACAACAACAAATCCTGACCATTGTATATAAAACGAACCTTAAAAGGCTGTGAAAGGTAGAGAAAGAGACATGCTAGGGACCTCAGAAGACATGGTGGTGAGTTCCCTGGGGTTTCTTTGTGCTTCTTCTAGTCCATCTTTGTGCTGCTTCTAGTCAGACTTGGACCTAAGAAGTCAGCAACCTGGAAACCCCAACAACTGCAGACAACCAAGCCCAGCAAAATCCTTCCCACTCTCTCCAGCCAAAGGAGGAGGAAGGGGCAGCCTCGTGTGACAGAAACCTTTGGAAATCATCGCTCTACTTCGGCTTCTGTGTGTATTTTTTTCTGTATGTTATGATGCTTGGTTTGTTTTTTTTTGTTGTTGTTGTTGTTTTTTGAGACAGGATCTCACTCTGTCACCCAGGCTGGACTGCAGTGGCGGGATCACAGCTCACTGCAGCCTCTACCTCCCAAAGCTCAGGAGATCCCCCAATCCGTCTCTCAAGTAGCTGGGATTACAGGCGCCCACCACCATACCTGGCTAATTTTTGTATTTCAGTAGAGACAGGGTTTCACCATGTTGGCCAGGCTGGTCTCGGACTCCTGGGCTCAAGTGATCTGCCCTCCTCTGCCTCCCAAACTGCTGGAAGTGTAAGAATTATGATCATGTTTTGACATTCTAAAGATCTTTCTGGCTGGGAAGAGGCTGCCCCTCAGGCTAGCCAATTCTTAAAGGTAGCAAAGGGCTCAGCGTTCGTGCAAGCCTTTGCTATACAGACTAACCAATCCAGAGCCCTTCCTTCTCCATTCACCTGCCTGTGCACCCCAGGAGGCAACACTCCTCTGCCCTAACCATCTCAGGGCCAGGTGCCAGGCAACTCTGGGCCACGCCTGTGGCTCAGAGCCCACTGAAATTATTCAAACCAGCCAATCCCAAATTCTTCCCCATGCCCTACCCTGCTTTTCCCACGGAAACCTCAACGAAGGCTCTGGCCAATAATGCCTTCCCCTTGCTCCTGTCTTCTGCTTCCTGACCCCTCAGGGGTCCTTACCACATGGCCCTGCATGGTGTGACATGTGAGCATAAAATCTTTGTCTTCCTGAGCCTCTCCTGTGTCTCCTCTTGTGGCTGCACCTGACCAACCATCTCGTAAAAGAATACAAAAGACATTCAAATACCACAGAAGAACTATGGCCTCACCTCTACCTACACCAGCAAAAGCCAAGAAAACAGCCTAGACTTACACTCAACAGGCTGTAGCAAGGCACCCTAACCCACACTGGGTTAACGGTAGAGAAAGCAGACTAGGAGCTGGGACTTGCAACCATACTGTATGAACAAACCCTGTCCCACCCCATGTTGTTAGTGACAATCACATGGGGAGCCCAGATTTCCACCCATCCAATAGTAAAAAGCCACCTCTACAACTCTCCCCTACTATGGCCTCCACAGCCCCTGGTGAGGGTCAGAGTCAGGACTGTCACCGTCACTCATTGGTAACAAAACCACTCCTACTGGAGTGTCCGTGGAGACCATGTGGGGAGCAGGAACTTCCACTTCCACCCAGCAGGGACAAAGATCCCCAATTCCCACCTGGGGTGCCAACGGAGGCTGAGTGGGGAATGTGGGCTTCTACTCCATCTGACATCACTTCCTCTGCCAGAGCAGTGTCAGAGCAAGCTGGCTAAAACAAAGGTTAGATAAGACTCAGTGTCTTATAAGATAATACCAAAATATCCATGGCCAGGCGTGGTGGCTCATGCCTACAATTCCAGCACTTTGGGAGGCCGAGGCAAGAGGACTGCTTGAGCCCAGGAGGTGGGGGCTGCAGTGAGCCATGATTACACCACTGCACTCCAGCCTGGACAACAGAGTAAGACCCTGACTCAAAAAAATAAATTGTTTTAAAATCCAGCTTTCAACTGAAAATCACTCATCATACCGAGAACTAAGAATCTCTCAAACAAAAATTACAACATTGCCTGATATGGTTCTAAATGTATACAGAAGAAAAAAAATTTTTTTTTTTTGAGACAGAGTCTCACTCTGTCACCCAGGCTGGAGTGCAATGGCACGATCTTGGCTCACTGCAACCTCTGCCTCCTGGGTTCAAGTGATTCTCTTGCCTCAGCCTCCCAAGTAGCTGGGACTACAGGCATACGCCACCACACCTGGCTAATTTTTGTATTTTTAGTAGAGACGGGGTTTCACCACGTTGGCCAGGATGGTCTTAAACCCCTGACCTTAGGTGACGCCCACCCCGGCCTCCCAAAGTGCTCGGATTACAGGCGTGAGCCACCGGGCCTGGTCTTTTTTTTTTTTTAGACAGAGCCTCACTTTGTCGACCAGCCTGGAGTGCAGTGGCACGATCTTGGCTCACTGCAATCTCTGCCTCCTGGTGGTTCTCCTCCCTCAGCCTCCCGAATAGCTGGGATGACAGGTGTCTGTCACCATGCCCGACTAATTTTTTGTATTTTTAGTACAGATGGGGTTTCGCCATGTTGGCCAGGCTGGTCTCGAACTCCTGACCTCAGGTGATCCACCTGCCTCGGCTTCCCAAAGTGCTGGGATTACAGGCATGAGCCACCACGCCCGGCCTAGAAGAAACATTTTTAAACAATTATAACTAGTGGAGAGTAAAGGACATAGGGAAGTAATGTTTCTATACTTCCCTCAAACTAGTAAAATGACAATACCAGTAAACTGTAGTAAGTTGTGTGTGTGTAAATGTGGTCCCTAAAAGTGACCACTAAAAAGGCTCCAGGCACAGTGGCACACGCCTGTAATCCCAGCATTTTGGGAGCGTGAGGCGGGCGGATCACCTGAGCCCAGGAGTTTGAGATCATCCTGGGCAACATGGTGAAACCCTGTCTCTATAAAAATTAGCCAGGCACGGTCGCACACACCTGTATGTAGTCCAAGCCACTTGGGAGACTGAGACAGGAGGATCATTTGAGGTTGGGAGATTGAGGCTGCAGCGAGCTGAGATCGTGCAACCACACTCCAGCCTAGGTGACAGAGTGAGACCCTGTCCTCGACTCACCCCCAAACAAAGATAGACTCAAGTAAAGCAAAATGATGTAATTTTGAAAAATATTTTCAAGTATTCAAGTAACCCACAGAGAAGCAAGAGTAAGAAAACAAAGATATACAAAAATGAACAGAACCAAAAACAAAATATTAAATGGTAGAATAAGCCTTAAGTCTTAAAATATCAATAACCACCTTAAAGGTAAACCACCTAAACAAATGAGGGTGAAGGACACCCAGCCTAGAGTAGCAGATAGTTAAAAGACACAGATTGACAAAATGGATTGAACAACACAACCCAACTATATGCTGTTTACAAAAAAACTCACTTCAAATGTAATGATACAGGCAGGCTGAAAGTAAAAGGATGAAAAAGATATGTCATGCAAGCATTCATCAAAACAAAGCAGGGAAAAAATTTTATCTGGGCGTGGTGGTGCACACCCGCGGTCCCAACTGCTCCAAATGCTGAGATGGAGGATTGCTAGAGCCCAGGAGTTGGAGGCTGCAGTGAGCCATGATCACACCACTGCACTCCAGCCCAGGTGACAGAGTGAGACCTCATCTCAAAGAAAAAAAAAAAAAAAAAAAGCAGAGGCCAGGCACAGTGGCGCACACCTGTAATTCCAACACTTTCAGAGGCCAAGGCAGGAGGATCACTTGAGGCTAGGAGTTCGAGACCAGCCTGGGTAACACAGCGAGACCAAATCTCTACAAAAGTAAAAAATAAAAAAATTAGCTGGTCATGGTGGGACATGCCTGTAGTCCAAAGCTAATAGGAAGACTGAGGCAGGAGGATAGCTTGAGACCAAAATTTTGAGGATGCAGTGAGCTATGATCACACCAATGCACTCGAGCCTGGGTCACAGAACAAGATTCTGTCTCAAAAACAAAGAAACCAACAACAACAAAAAAAAGCAGGAATGGTTAAATTAATAAAGAATAAAATAGACTTCAGGAACATAGTAAAGATGTTAATCCCCCCAAATTAAGACACAAGCTTAGTGTACTTCCTAGCAAAATCCCAGCAAAATATTTTGTATACAGAAGATTATTTTATAATTTGTAATGAAAAGCAATGGAACTAGAATAGCTGAAACTATTTTGAAAAATAAAGTGGACGAAATCATTCTATCCGAGAACAAGACTTACTACATAACTACCGTAAGAAGGACTTGTGTAGAGTGGTAGACACACACATCATCACAACAATAGAAACCTGGAGACAGACACACAAATATGCCCAAATGATTTTTTTTTTTTAATTACAAAGATACAAAAGCAATTCAATGGAGGAAAGACAGCTTCTTCAAGAAAATGACGCTGGAGCAAATGATATCCAGAAAAAAAAATTCAGCTTAAACCTCACAGTTTCTACAAAAATTAACTCAAAATGGATCGCAGACTTAAATGTAACACATAAAACAATAAAACTTACGGGAAAAAATCTGCAGGATCAAGAGCTAGGCAAAGAGATCTTAAACTTGACACTAAAAGCACAATCCATTAAAGGCTGACCAATTGAACTTCACCAAAATTAAAAACCTCTGTCTGTAAAACATCCACTAAGTGGATGAAGACATTTTACAGATGGGGAGAAAATATTTGGAAACCACACATCCTAAAAACTTGACAGTACAACAACAAAGAACTTGATAGAAAATGAGGGAAAGATACAGACACGTTTCACCAAAGAACACAAACAGATGGCAAATAAGCACATGAAAAGATGTTCAACACCTTTAGGCATTAGGGAAATGCAAATGAAAGCCACAATGAGTTATCACTACACACCTACCAGTACAGGTAAAATGAACACTAGTAACAACAGCAAATGTTGGCAAGGATGCAGAGAAGCTGGAACTCTCATATATTGCTTTGGCAGTTTCTTATAAAATCAAACATGCAACTACCATATAACCCAGCATTTGCAGTCCTGGGCACTTATCCCAGAGAAATAAAGACATGCTGACAAAAAGAGTTATATACACTCATGTTTATAGCAGCTCCACTCACTATATCCCAAAACTAGTAACAACCCGGATGTGTTTACCGCAGCTCCACTCAAGATATCCCAAAACTAGGAACGACCTGGATGTGCTTACCGTAGCTCCACTTAAGATATCCCAAAACTAGAAACAACCCAGATGTGTTTACTGCAGCTCCACTCACATATCCCAAAACTAGAACAACCCGGGTGTCCTTTAACGTAAAAGTAGTTAAAGTGTGGCGTTATCAGGCCGGGCACGGTGGCTCAGGCCTGTAATCCCAGCACTTTGGGAGGTTAAGGCGGGCAGATCACGAGGTCAGGAGATTGAGACCATCCTAGCTAACATGGTGAAACCCTGTCTCTACTAAAAATATTAAAAAAATTAGCTGAGTGTGGTGGCGGGTGCCTGTAGTCCCAGCTACTCGGGAGGCTGAGGCAGGAGAATGGCCTGAACCTGGGAAGTGGAGCCTGCAGTGAGCCGAGATCGCGCCACTGCACTCCAGCCTGGACAACAGAGCAAGACTCCGTCTCAAAAAAAAAAAAAAAAAAGACACTGTGGCGTATGGATACCATGAAATACTACCTACCAATGAAAGAATTAATACATGCAACAACCTGGATCAATCTTGAGAGAATTACACTAGGTGAAAAAGCCAATTCCAAAAGATTACATACTATATAATTCACGTAACATTGTTGAAATGACAAAATCATAGAAATGGAGAATTAGTGGTCACCAGAGGCTAAGGGAAGGCAGGGACACAAGTGGGCTTGGGAAAGGGAAACATGATGGGTTCTGTAGGCGATGGAAATGCTCTGTATCTTGACCATATCAATGTCACTACTGTGCTTGTGATATTCCATTACAGTATCATCACTGGGGGAGGTTCAGTAAGGGTACATGGGATTTCTTTGTATTATTTCTTACAACTGCATGTGAATCTACAGTTACCCCCAAATAAAATGTTGAGTTTTTTAAAAAAGCAAAATAAAGACATTTCAAACCAAAAAAACAAAACGAAACAAACAAACAAAAAAAACACTGAAAATCAATAACAAAGTAAAATAATCCCTGCCCATAAAAAAAAAAAAAAAAAAAAAGTAAGGAAAAATACCAAATGGAAATCTGGAGTCTGGATACATAAAAAGGAATGAAAAGCAGTGGAAACGGTAAACAAGTAGGTAAATAGAAACGATTTTTAGAAAGCTTTAAACTATCTAAAACAAAACTTTTAAAATGAATTTAAAGGAAAAAATAATACAACAATGCATGACAACAATAGCACAAAGATGGGAAAGGAAAGGTGGAGTATATTATCAAAATGTTCTTACACTACATGAGAAGCAGAATATTGTTATGTTTTGTTTTGTTTTTTGTTTTGAGACAGAGTTTTGCTCTTGTTGCCTAGGCTGGATTGCAGTGGTGCGTTCTTGGCTCACTGCAATCCCCGCTTCCCAGGTTCAAGTGATTCTCCCGCTTCAGTCTCCCAAGTAACTGAGATGACAGGCACCTGCCACCACGTCAGACTAATTTTTTGTATTTTCAGTAGAGACGAAGTTTCACCATATTGGCCAGGCTGGTCTCGAACTCCCAACCTCAGGTGATCCTCCAGCCTCAGCCTCTCAAAGTGCTGGGATTACAGGCGTGAGCCACTGCGTCCAGCCTGGTTTTGTTTTTTTTTTTTTTTTGAGATGGAGTCTCACTCCGTTGCCCAGGCTGGAGTGCAATGGCACAATTTCGGCTCACTGAAACCTATGACTCCCGGGCTCAAGTGATTCTCCTGCCTCAGTCTCCTGAATAACTGGGATTACAGGCATGAGCCACCATAGCTGGCTAATTTTTGTATTTTTAGTAGAGACAGGGTTTTGCCATGTTGGCCAGGCTGGTCTCGAATTTCTGACCACAAGTGATCCGCCTGCCTCAGCCTCCCAAAGTGCTGAGATTACAGGCATGAGCCACTGGTGCCCAGCCTGAGAAGTGGATTATTATTTGAAGGTAAACTGTTAAGTTAAAGATATAACCTAAAGTAATCACCATGAAAAAAATATCAAAAATATGCCAATAAAGCAGATTAAAATATATCAATCCAAAAGAAGGCAGAAAAAAAAAGATTTTAAAAGATAACCAAGCCGGGCGCGGTGGCTCAAGCCTGTAATCCCAGCACTTTGGGAGGCCGAGACGGGCGGATCACGAGGTCAGGAGATCGAGACCATCCTGGTTAACACGGTGAAACCCCGTCTCTACTAAAAAATACAAAAAACTAGCCGGCCGAGGTGGCGGACGCCTGTAGTCCCAGCTACTTGGGAGGTGGAGGCAGGAGAATGGTGTGAACCCGGGAGGCGGAGCTTGCAGTGAGCTGAGATCCGGCCACTGCACTCCAGCCTGGGTGACAGCGCGAGACTCCGTCTCAAAAAAAAAAAAAAAAAAAAAAAAAAAAAAGATAACCAAGAATAAATGGGACAAATAGGAAAAAAAAAACACCAGCAAGATGGTAGATTTAAACCCAATCATACTAATAATCTCATTAAATGTAAAAGGTATAATGCCTCAAAAAAAAAGGCAGAGGCTACTACTCAATAAAAAGCAAGATCAAATTAACAAGCTATGTATAAGAAATTCACTTTAGCCAGGCGCGGCGGCTCACGCCTGTAATCCCAGCACTTTGGGAGGCCAAGGCAGGCAGATCACGAGGTCAGGAGTTCGAGACCAGCCTGGCCAATATGGTGAAACCCCATCTCTACTAAAAATACAAAAATTAGCCAGGTGTGGTGGTGTGCACCCGTAGTCCCAGCTACTCAGGAGGCTGAGGCAGAAGAATCACTTGAACCCGGGAAGCAGAGGTTGCAGTGAGCCGAGATCACGCCACTGCACTCCAGCCTGGGTGACAGAGCGAGACTCCATCTCAAAAAAAAAAAAGGTAGGGGGGAATCTACTTTAAATATATAGACAAAAATAGGTTAAAGATAAAAAGATGGAAAAAAATATATCATGCTAACATGAATCATAAGAAAACTGGAGTGGGCTGGGCATGGTAGCTCATGCCTGTAATCCCAGCATTTAGGGAGACTGAGGCAGGCAGATCACTTGAGGTCAAGATTTCGAGACCAGCCTGGCCAATATAGTGAAACCCCAACTCTACTAAAAATACAATAGTTAGCCGGCATGGTGGTACATGTCTGTAATCCCAGCTACTTGGGAGGCTGAGGCAGGAGAATCACTTCAACCCAGGAGGCAGAGTTTGCAGTGAGCCAAGATCGTGTCACTGCACTCCAGCATAGGTGACAAAGTGAGACTCTACCTCAAAAAAAAAAGAAAAAGAAAAAGAAAAAAGAAATGAAAAAGAAAACTGGAGTGGCTTATTTATTTATTTATTTTTGAGACAGGGTCTCATTTTATTGCCCTGGTTGGAGTACAGTGGTATAATCATAGCTCTCTACAGCCTTCAACTCCCTGGCTCAAGTGATACTCCCACCTCAGCCTCCCGAGTAGCTAAGACGATAGAAGCACACCACTGTGCCCAGCTAATTTTTTAATGTTTTATACAGACAGGGTCTCATTATGTAGCTCAGGCTGGTCTAGAACTCCTAGCTTAACCCATCCTCCTGCCTCAGCCTCCCAAAGTGTTGGGATTATAGGTATGAGCCATCATGCCCAGCTTGGGGTGGCTAAATTTATCTCAGATGAAGTAGATTTCAGAGCCAAGAAAATAACTTGGGACGAAGAGTCATTTCATAAATGATAACCAAGTGAGTTCATCAAGAGGGCATAACAGGTCAGGTGCAGCGGCTCAGACCTATAATCCCAGCACTTTGGGAGGCCGAGGCGGGTGGATCACCTGAGGTCAGGAGTTCAAGAGCAGCCTAGCCAACATGGGCAAAACCCCATCACTACTAAAAAATACAAAAATTAGGTGTGGTGGCACATGCCTGTAATCCCAGCTGTTCAGGAGGCTGAGGTACGAGAATCACTTGTACTTGAACGGTGGAGGCTTCAGTGAACCAAGAGCATGCCACTGTACACTAGCCTGGGTGCCAGGAGTTCAAGGCAACTGTCTTGAAGTCAGGAATTTGAGACAAGCCTGAGCAACTTAGCGAGACCCTATCTCTATTTAAAAAAAGGAAATTAGGCTGGGCACGGTGACTCATGCCTGTAATCCCAGCACTTTGGGAGGCTGAGGCGGGCAGATCACAAGGTCAGGAGATAGAGACCACCCTGGCCAACATGGTTAAACCCCATCTCTACTGAAAATACAAAAATTAGCTGGGTGTGATGGTGTGCACCTGTAATCCCAGCTACTCAGGAGGCTGAGGCAGGAGAATCGACTGAACCCAGGAGGTGGAGGTTGCAGTCAGCCAAGATCGCACTACTGCACTCTGGCATGGCAACAGAGCAAGACCGTCTCAAAAAAAAAAAAAAAAAAAAAATAGCCAGGCATCGTGGTGCATGTCTATAGTGTCAGCTACTTGGGAAGCTGAGGTGAGAGGAACACTTGAACCCAGAAGGTTGAGGGTGCAGTGAGCTATGATGGCACCACTGCACTCCAGCCTAGGTGAGACCCTGTCTTTAAAAAAAAAAAAAAAAAAATTGACACACGACATATCAACATGTTTGGGATACAACTAAAGTACCACTCATAGGGAAATTTATAGCATTTAACACTTACATTGGAAAAGAAGAAAGATCTCAAATCAAATGACCTAAGATTCCACCTTAAGAAACTGGAACAGAGCACATTAAATCCAAAGTAAGCAGAAGAAAGGGAATAATGACAATAACAACAAACGTCAATAAAACAGAAAACTGTAACAATGAAACCAAGAGCTCATTCTTTGAGAAGATCAGTAAGATTAAAAACTTCTTGTCAGATTGACCAAACAAAAAAGAGAGAAAGCTGAGTATGGTGGCATAATCCCAGCACTTTTGGAGGCCAAGCAGGGAGGATCATTTGAAGCCAGGAGTTCAAGAGTAGCCTGAGCAACATAGTGAGACCTCATTTCTACAAAAATAATTTAAAAATTAGCTGTGTGTGGTGATGCACACCTCTAGTCCTAGCTACTCAGGAAGCTGAGGTGGGAGCATTGCTTGAGCCCAGGAGGTGGAGGCTGCAGTATGATCTTGCCACTGTACTCCAGCCTGGGCAAAAGAGCAAGATCCTGATTTCTAAAAAGCAAAAGAGAGAAAAGAAGAAATTAAATATGTAGTTTAAAACCTGTCCATGAGAAACTGCAAGGCCCAGATGGCTTCACTGCTGAAATCTACCAAACATTTAAAGAAGAAATAACATCAATTCTGTACAAACTCTTCCAGGAAATAGAAGTGAACAAAATATATCCCAACACTTGCCATGATGCCAACATTACCCTAACGACAAAACAAGAAAAAAAAAGGCATTGTAAGAAACTATAGACTAATAACACTCATTAAGACAAAATTGTTTATAATTTTAGCAAATAAAAGCCAGTAATACATAGAGTAACATATCATGACCAAGTGTGAGTCATCTCAGGAATGCACAGTTGGTTTAACATTCAAGCATCAAACAACTCAACCTGGTAAAAGGTATCTATGAAAAACCTACAACACCATGCTTAATGGTGAAAGACTGAATGCTTTTCCTCTAAGGTTGAGAAAGAGACTTGGATTTTTACTCTTATCACCTCTATTTAACAACGTAATGGAGGTCTCTTAATCAGAACAAAACAGCAAGAAAAAGAAAAAAAGAACCTACACAGACTGGAAATGGAGAAGTAAAATTATCTTTATTCACATATCACATGGTTGCGTCTATAAAACACTAAGGGATCTTTAAAAAAACTACTAGAATTAGTAAGTGACTTAAGCAAGGTTCCAAGATACAAGATCAAAATCTGAAAAACATAGTATTTCTATAGGCTAGCAATAAACGATCAGGAAGTTGAAATTTTAAAAATAAAATACCCTTTGTATAATAGTTAATGAAAATATTTATCCCAGCTAGGTGCAGTGGCTCAACCCCTGTAATCCCAGCACTTTGGGAGGCCGAGGCAGGTGGATCACTTGAGGTCAGGAGTTCAAGGCCAGCTTGGCCAACAGGGTGAAACCCTGTCTCTACTAAAAATACAAAAATTAGCCAGGCTTGATGGTAGGCACCTGTAATCTCAGCTACTCATGAGGCTGAGGCAGGAGAACTGCTTGAACCCAGAAGGCGGAGGTTGCAGTGAGCCAAGATTGTGCCATTACACGCCAGCCTGGGCAACGAGAAACTAAAGATGGCCTAGGCCAGGCATAGTGGCTCATGCCTGAAATCCCAACACTCTGAAAGGCTAAGGCAAGAGGCTGGGCACAGTGGCTCATGCCTGTAATACCAGCACTTTGGGAGGACGAGTCAGGCAGATCACTTGAGGTCAGGAGTTTGAGACCAGCCCGGCCAACACTGTGAAACCCCAACTCTACTAAAAATACAAAAATTAGCTAGGTGTGATGGTGCATGCCTGTAATCCCAGCTACCTGGGAGGCTGAGGCAGGAGAGTCACTTAAACCCAAGGGGTGGAGGTTACAGTGAGTGAAGACAGTGGCACTGCACTCCAGCTTGGACAACAGACTGAGATTCCGTCTCAAAAAAAAAAAAGGGCCAGGCGCGGTGGCTCACACCTGTAATCCCAGCACTTTGGGAGGCCGAGACAGGTGGATCACGAGGTCAGCAGATCAAGACCATCCTGGCTAACACGGTGAAACCCCGTCTCTACTAAAAATACAAAAAATTAGCCAGGTGTGGTGGTGGGCGCCTGTAGTCCCAGCTACTCGGGAGGCTGAGGCAGGAGAATAGTGTGAACTCGGGAGGTAGAGCCTGCAGTGAGCCAAGATCACATCACTGCACTCCAGCCTGGGCAACAGAGCGAGACTCCATCTCAAAAGAAAAGGAAAAACAAAAAAAGGCTGAGGCAAGAGAACTGCTTGAGCGCAGGAGTTCAAGACCAGCCTGGGCAACATGGTAAGACTGTCTCTACAAAAAAATAAAGAAGTAGCTAAGTGTTGTAGCACATGCCTGTAGTCCTGGCTATTCACAAGGCTGAGGCAGGGGGATCCCTTGAGCCAAGGAGCTGAAGGCTGCAGTGAGTCGTGACTGTGCACCACTGCACTCCAGCCTGGGCAACAGAGCAAGACTGTCTCAAAAAAAACAAAAAAACAAAAAACCAGGCCTAAATAAATAGGTATACCTTGCTTGTGAGTCGGAAAATAATATTGTTTAGATGTCAATTCACATCAAATTGATTTAAAGATTCAGTACAGTCCCAATCAAAATACCGGGAAGATTATTTGTAGAAATTCTCAAAGTGATTCTAAAATTCATTTGAAAATACAAATGGCCAAGCAACCATGAACAGCCAGAACAACTTTTTTATTTCGGTTGACACAGAATCTCACTCTGTCGCGCAGGCTGCAGTGCAGCTGCACGATCATGGCTCACTGTAGTCACCACCTCCCGAGCTGAAGCGAGCCTCTCACCTCAGTCTCCCAAGTAGCCGGGACTATGGCGCTTGCCACCACACCCAGCGAATTTTTTTTATTTTTTGTAAAGATGAGGTCTCACAATGTTGCCCAGGCTACAGAGTAACTCGGAGAAAGAACAAAGTTGGAGAACTTACCTGGTTCCAAAACTTTTTTTTTGAGACAGCGTCTCACTCTGTCACTCAGGCTGTAATACAGTGGTGCAATCATAGCTTGCGGCAGCCTCAAACTCCTAGGCTCAAGCAATCCTCCTGCCTCAGCCTCCCAAGTAACGAGGACCAGAGGCATGAGTTCCCAGATGCAGCTAATTTTTTTTTTTTGTAGAGACAGTCTTGACATGTTGCCCAGGCTGGTCTCAAACTCCTGGGTTCAAACAGTCCTCCTGCCTCGGCCTCTCAAAACACTGGAATTACAGACATGAGCCACTGAAGTTGGCCACAAAACTTTAAAATATATAGTAATCAAGATATTGTGCTATGGTGTCAAGATAAACAAGTGATCAGTACAACATAATAGAATCCAGAAATAGATCGTATTTATACGGTTTACTGATTTTTTTTCTTCTGTCTCTGGTGCTTCAACCAACTGATTTTTGATAAAGGTGTGAAGACAATTTAGTGGCAAAAGGATTATCCTTCCAACAAACGGTGCTGGAACAACTGAACATCCATGTGCCAAAAAATAAACTTGCTCCATCTTCACACCACAAACAAAAATCAACTCAAAATGGATCACTGACCCCCCTAAAAAAAGCTAAAACTGTAAGACTTCTAGAAGAAAATACAGGAAAAATACTTGTGGCCTGTAGGTAGGCAAAGACTTTTTTTTTTTCCATGAGACATGGTCTTACTGTCACCCAGACTGGAATAAAGTGGCACAATCACGGCTCACTGCAGCCTCAACCTCCTGGGCTCAAGTGATCCGCCCACCTCAGTCTCCCAAGCAGCTGGGACTACAGGCGTGCACCGCTAAGCCCAGCTGATTTTTGTATTTTTTATAGAGACAGGGTTTCACCATGTTGCCCAAATTGGTCTCAAACTACTGAACTCAAGTGAGCCACCAGTCTCAGCCTACCAAAACAGTGGATTACAGGCATGAACCACCACACCTGGCCTAATTTTTGATTTTTTTATATAGAGATGAGTTCTCCCTATGTTGCCCAGGCTAGTCTTGAAAACCTGGGCTCAAGTGATCTACCTGCCTCAGCCTCCCCAAGTGCTGGGATTACAGGCATGAACCACGCACTCAGCCAAGATTTCTTAAAACACCTACAGCACAATGAATTAAAAAAAAAAAAAAATGAAATGAAATTTCCCAAAACAAAAAATGCACTCTATAAAAGACGCTGAAAAGAATCAAAAGACAAATCCCAGCCTATATAATAAAAGACTTATATCGAGAATATACAAAGAACTCTCTAAGCTCAACAATAAGAAAACCACCAGTTTTCAAATGGGCAAAAGATTTCAACAGGCATTTTTAGCAAAGGAAATATACAGATGGCAAATAACCACATGAAAAGATGTTCAAAAACAAAAACAAAACAAAAAAGAAAAGAGGTTCAGCATTATTCATTATGAAAGTACAAATTAAAACCCCAACAAAATACTATCACACTACACACCTATAGAGATGGCTAAAACTGAAGAACACTGACCACCCCAAGTATTGGGAAGGATGTGGAGCAAATGGAAGCGTCATTCACCAGGGGTGGGACTATAAAACACTGCAATCCCTTTTGGAAAGTTTGGAAGTCTCTTTTTTTTTTTTTTTTTTTTTTTTTTGAGACGGAGTCTCGCTCTGTCTCCCAGGCTGGAGTGCAGTGGCCGGATCTCAGCTCACTGCAAGCTCCGCCTCCCGGGTTCACGCCATTCTCCTGCCTCAGCCTCCCGAGTAGCTGGGACTACAGGCGCCCGCCACCTCGCCCGGCTAGTTTTTTGTATTTTTTTAGTAGAGACGGGGTTTCACCGTGTTAGCCAGGATGGTCTCGATCTCCCGACCTCGTGATCTGCCCGTCTCGGCCTCCCAAAGTGCTGGGATTACAGGCTTGAGCCACCGCGCCTGGCCGGAAGTCTCTTAAAATGTTAAAGTACACACCCCCCCCAGGACCAAGCCATTTTACACCTAGATATTTACCTAAGAGAAATGAAAACATATCCTAACAAAGGCTTGTTTGCAAATGTTCATAGCAGCTTAATTTGTAATGGCACAAAGTGAAAAATGACCCAGATGCCCATCAACAGACGAATGGAGAAACAAATTGTGATCTAGCCATAAAATGGAATCCTACTCAACAATACGATGAAGTGATGCTACATGGCACAAATGGAATAATGTTGAAGGAATTATGCTGAGTGAAGGAAGCAAGATAATGTAAGGACATACACTGTACAATTCCACATAAGCAACATTCTAGAAAATCTAAACTAATTCATCTATAGTGACAGAAAGCAGATCAGCAGTTGCCTGGCAGGAGCGGATGAGGGTGGGGAAAGGATGGAAAGGGTGATTTCAAAGGGGCATCAGGGAACTTTTGAGGGTTATGAACATGTTCATTAGCTTGATCTTGATGCTAGTTTCATGGGTGCATACAGATGTCAAAATTCATCAAATTATATATTTTAAATATGTGTAATTTGGTATATATCAATCACACCTCAGTAAAGCTGGGAAAAGAGAGAGAGAAAGAGAGGGAGGGAGGGAGGGAGGGAGGGAGGGAGGGAGGGAGGAAGCAAGCGCAAAAACTACCAGTAGCATAAAAGATAGGCACCTAATTCTGGACACCGGGAGCTTCTGAATTTTGTCTTGGTCCTCTCTCTTGCTGTCCAGGTGCTAGTGCTGGGTTTTCATCCACACCCTACTTTCATTAAGCGCAAAAGTGAGAGGAAAGCTGTCTGTGGGGAATGAATTATGGACTTAGAAAGAGAGAAAATGAGGGCAAACAGAACGTTCATTCTGTAATTTAAAACCCCTTGGTATAACAAACACCTCTAGGTAGGTGGTGAGATTCTAGGTGATTTTTCTTTGGTTTCTTTAAATTTTTCTGTACTTTCCAAATTCTTTACAAGCATTACTTGGCTCTTTGGAGGAAAAAAAAAAATCAGTTTTAAAATAACCAATTTATATTCTCCATTAAGTAAAGAACTATTCAAAAAGAAACCAAGGATTTTTTTTTTCTTTAATCCTAGTAACTAACGAATAGCACCAGAACATACACACATGAATCTGAGCCATTAATTTAGATCAAAGAGGGAGACTGCATTTATAAAGAATGAAGGATATTTACAACATATGGAGAAGGCCAAAACCTCAAAAATGGATGTTCCAAATCCTGAAGGTTGATAGTCAACCACTGAGTTGGCTTCCATCTAATTAAAGACATTTTAATAAGTTTTAACTGATTTCCTGCCATGTATGTTGAAGATGAGGTTCTCAAATGCTAAAGGGAAAGTCTAGTCTGAATTCTAGGAGGTTGGGGGCAGTGCCGAGAGAGTCCCTCTCCTCTAAGGCTTACAAGCCTGTAAATGAATCAAGCCTTCCAACATGGTATAAATGCCAGGAGAGGCAGGATTTCTTAACTCTGCTTGTCCCAAGTTGCTGGCATCAGACTTTTGTTGTTGCTGTTGTTGAGACAGGGTTTCTTTCTGTTGCCCAGGCTGAAGTACATCAATGCAATCACAGCTCACTGCAGTCTCAACCTTCCGGACTCAGGTGACCTTCCTGCCTCAGCCTCCTGAGTAGCTGGGACCACAGGTGTGTGCTGCCACACTAGTCTAATTTTTTTTTTATTTTTATTTTTAGTAGAGAGGGGGTCTCACTACGTTGTCCAGGTTGGTCTCCAACTCTTGGGCTCGAGTGATCCTCTCTCCTCGGTCTCTCAAAGTGCTGGGATTACAGGTGTGAGCCCAGCTAATGTCAGATATTTCTGTCACTTTTTTTTAGTAAGTGTAGAAAACCAACAAGGAGTTCAGAAATGCCAAATGCTGATAAAATGTTCCTTTTTAAATACCTTCACAGGTCCAATTAGGTGCAAAATGTTTTTTAAGCAACCTGAATACCAATAATGAATTCTCCTCCTTGGTTTCTAAAAGAATAAACCAACTTCTTAGTAATCATAGCACTCTTCACTTTCATTTCAGAGGAAAAAATGAAAGTAGGTTAGCATACTACAACACTACAAACACAACGCAGAACACTTACATGTTTTGGAGTGTTCATGTGAGAGCATGTAATTGGCGAGAGGTGGTGTGTAAGTTAAACACTGCAGTGCTGCATTGGCAAAACAGGTATTGCCCAAATTCTGGAGCCCAGCTCCAACTCTATGAGTTTGCTGCCACTTAAGACAAATCTTCTCTGATGGGAAAAGAACTTTCTGTGGAGGAGCGATGCCATCACCTAGGGCTAGAAAAATAAACAAGAAAGAGTCAGAAACAAAGCTTTGCATACTGAAGCTAAATAAATAGTAACACTTGGTCAAACCTCAATCTGTTCAAGATCCGTAATCTCATGACCAGCCTGCCTGAAATACAGGGGGAAGAGGGACATTTTAAATGACAGAAGCCAGAGCATGAGAAATTTTCAATGATCTGGTTTTTCCAATAAACAAACTGCAAGGACAGAAAGGGGAGAGGGTTACAGATTAAAAGAAACTTGAGACATATATCTACCAAATGCAAAGTGTAGACTTCATTTGGATGTTGCTCTGAACAACTGCTTAAAAAATACACATATACACATTTTATGAATATTTTATGTATGTATATATTTATATATACATAAAACAACCAAAAAAATATGAATACTGAATGGCATTTTCATATGAAGACATTTTTGACTTTTAGAAAAAACTCTTTAGATGTATACACTAAAATACAAGTGAAAGATGAAGTACTGGATTTAAGATCATGTCGTGGGGAGGTAAGTAGGTGCTAGTATAACTGGCCATAAGTTGATAAATGTCAAAGTTGGTTGATGGCCACATGAAAGTTCATTATGATTACTCTTTTATATCCACTTTGAACATTTAAAAAATAACACAATCAATAGAAAGAAAGAGATAAATTTGACTCCTTGTAACATTTGCCATGGATGCAAATTCAGTGCCACCATAACTGTCCTCCTTGTCATCTCATGTAGGGAGCCCTTACTAAGCCAAATGGTTGCAATTCTAATGGTTGGTACCGATATCATCCCTATTTTACCATTAAGGAAGCGGGCTTTGAATTTAGGCTGTCAGGAACCGCTGTACACACTTGTGAATAGACTACCTGTGACCTGAAAAGGTTTTATCCATTTTGAAGATTATCAACAGATTACTAATAACTAAGTATGACAATGGAACTCAGCTGAAGCTCAAGAAACAACTTATTTAGGAAAGTTGAAAATCATCAATGGTAAGACTAATTTTTCAAAGGCTTTGGCAGTCCCCCAGTGTTCTAACAAAAGGCTGAGACTGGGCTGGGCGCGGTGGTTCACGCCTGTAATCCCACCACTTTGGGAGGCCAAGGCGGGCGGATCACGAGGTCAGGAGATGGAGACCATCCTGGCTAACACGGTGAAACCCCGTCTCTACTAAAAATACAAAAAATAAGCCAGGTGTGGTGGCGGATGCCTGTAGTCCCAGCTACTTGGGAGGCTGAGGCAGGAGAATGATGTGAACCCAGGAGGCAGAGGTTGCAGTGAGCCAAGATGGCGCCACCACACTCCAGCCTGGGCGACAGAGCGAGACTCCGTCTCAAAAAAAAAAAAAAAGGCTGAGATGCCATGTAGAATCATTCTCCATTTGAAGAGAGATATTAGTGGTTATTTAGGCAGGCGTAGGCAGGCTGCAGCTTGGTGGGGAAAGGAGAGCAAAATTAGGACAAGAAAAAGGATTCTGTAGAGAATGAGATGGGAGCCCCAAAAAAGGGCAGAGTGGGGAGATGTGAGTTAAGTCCTAAGAAGAGAGAGGAGTCCAAGCAACATGACAGGAGGTTGAAGGCCGTGGAGAAAGAGGTCCTGTGGGAAAGTGCTGCTGGAGAGAAGCCGAAGGACTTTCCACCTCTATGTGCAACATTCGATTAGGTTGTGTTTCATAATATAAACTTCCCCCTACCCAGAACACTTTCAGCAAGCCAAACTGCAACACCCACGCCCACATCACAATATGAAACTTACTGTTGTCTGGGCGCAGCGGCTCACACCTGTAATCCCAGCACTTTGGGAGGCCGTGGCGGGTGGATCATAAGTTTGAAACCAGCCTGGCCAGCATGGTGAAACCCCATCTCTATTAAAAACACAAAAAATTAGCCGGGTGTGGTGGCGCACACCTGTAGTCCCAGCTATTCAGGAGGCTGAGGTAGGAGAACTGCTTGACCCCGGCAGGCAGACTGCAGTGAGCCGAGACTGCACCATTGCATCACTGCATTCCAGAATGGGTGACAGAGCCAGACTCTGTCTCAAAAAAAAGAAAAAAAAAAAAAATTTGCTAAAAGGACTCAAAACAACATGGCGATCAAACTACTCGAAGCCACAAGGTGTCCAATCTTTTGGCTTCCCCGTGCCACATTGGAAGAAGAATTTTCTTGGGCCACACATAAAATACACTAACAATAGCTGATGAGCCTTAAAAAAAAAAAAACGCAAAAAAACTCACTGTTTTTAAGAAAGTTTACGCATCTGTGTTGGACTGCATTCAAAGCTGTCCTGGGCTACATGCTCTAAGCCAAACAACAATCTAACTAGGAAATTCTACTGTATTTCAAATCTTCATGTCCTCAAATCCAAAAGTCTTGAAGTACCAACTTAAAGTGTTAATGTCTCATTTATCTTGATGAGTTTTAACAAATGTAACCACATTTGTATCATCATAACAAATGTAACATTTGTGTTATATACTCTCTTTTTTTTCTTTTATCTTTCTTCTTTTTGAGACAGAGTCTCGCTCTGTTGCCCAGGCTGAAGTGCAATGGTGCGATCTCGGGCTCACTGCGACCACTGCCTCCCGGGTTTATGCGATTCTCCTGCCTCAGCCTCCCAAGTAGCCGGGATTACAGGCACACACCACCATGCCTGGCTAATTTTTGTATTTTTAGTGGAGACAGGGTCTCACCATATTGGCCAGGCTGGTCTCAAACTCCTGACCTCAGGCGATCCGCCTGCCTCGGCCTCCCAAAGTGCTGGGATTACAGGTGTGAGCCACCGTGCCTGGCCTATCTGCTCTCTTTCGAAGAGCTTTATTACCACGAATGATTTTTAACTGCCAGGAAAAAAACAAAAACAAAAAAACTGGGCAAAGTTCATTTGTCAAAAGACAACCATTTTACAAAACATCTTCAAAATTTGTAAAAATCATCTACTTAGGGAACTAGAATAACTACTGGTTAACAAATTAATGTAATGCTTGCCCATCTCAATTATCACCAAAACAAAGTTTATCCTTAAAAAAATTGGAATAAAACAAACTAATAATATTCTAGTAACAAAAACAAGCTACTTTGTTGTCAAACACGGACAAGTAACAGGAAAACAAAGCCCATCGAGTAATGCAACTCTGCTGGCTACTCAGGTGGCCTCATGCCTTGCAAAATAAGCCCCTCTCTGAAACCACCAAGTCACCAACAGCATTTACACAGGAGTTTCTGGCGGTAATTCTCTCTTTTGAAAAACAGTACCTTGATCCTTTTGTGGTGATGGTTTTGATTTATCAGGTACAGATGAACTTGAATAAACTACAGCACCAGGTACTGGTCCTAAAGAAAGTGTGTGATTTGACACATCATTTAATGAAGACACAGCACCCCAGCTGGCAGAACCTGCATCCATGTCTCCAGGTGAGACTGCCTCAGAGCTGCCAGGCTGATTCTGATAGGCTGATGGGTCTGAAGATTCAGAAGCTTTGTCAACTATGGTCATTGTTCAACTCTGCAAAAGAATAAAAGTATATATTTGCTTCATCAGGTGAGAAAAGCAATCTCCTTACCCTACCACTAGATCTTGGAAAATTGTTCCCAGTCATTTTAAAGTTATTTTCAAACATATCACCCAAATATAAAAACAATAGCACTTTCTAACATGTTTGTAATAATCTCCTTGGGACACTTAGCATCATGATAATCTGAAAGTCAACAATCTTTATTTTAAAATCTTCAGTGAAGTATTTGATTAGAAGAACTTCTCATTTCATTTCATGCCCCCTAAAAGTCTGGCATTTCAGTTTATAATTGGGCATTTCCATTTTCAATTCTATTTATTTACTAAGTACCTATATTTTCCTTCTCTACTGCTTAAAACTAGAAAAATTATACACAGAATATATTTGACTAAATCTTCAATTTGAGTATAATACCTCAGAGAAAAGCATCAACTACACACAGAAAATCTAGACTTAATTTTGTGCTTAAAGTGCAAATGGCATCAAGTGAAATACATAATATTTTAAAAAATTACAATTATAGAGATCTCACCTTTAAAACAAACCATTTTTCCTAAGAGGCTCGTTTATACGGAATGTATGACTTTTTAAACAAAACCCGTAAGCCATTACTGACATCAAACTCGAACACAAATATCTGTTACGAAAGGGCTTGATTATAATTTTCTCTCTGAGTCCTATTTTAAAATATTAGGGCTAACAGTAATTGAGCATTTTCTATGTGTTGGGCATTGCATCAACTGCTGGACATACATTAACTTGATTTTCATAAGGAACCTATGAGAGATCAGACGGAATCCCCAGGGCCTATAAAATGAAGCAACTGTGACCCCAACGAGTCAGCAACCAGTCAGCAACTGGGACTGAGAGCCAGGTCCAGCATTCCCAGCCAGGCTTCCTTCTGGTTATGCCACCTTGTCAAAAGAATGCTGTTAGGGATATTTCTGAAACTGCCCAACAACAGCCACATCTAAATGTCACTCCTGTGTAGAAAACCTTTCAGGAGGCCGGGTGCGGTGGCTCGCGCCTATAATTCCAGCACCTTGGGAGGCCAAGGGCAGATCGCTCGAGGTCAGGAGTTTGAGACCAGCCTGGCCAACATGGTGAAACCTTGTCTCTACGAAAAACAAAAATTAGCCGGGCATGGTGGTGCACACCTGTAATCCCAGCATTTTGGGAGGCCGAGGCAGGTGAATCACCTGAGGTCAAGCGTTTGAGACCAGTCTGGCCAACATGGTGAAACCTCATCTCTACCAAAAATACAAAAATTAACTGGGCATGGTGGCATGTGCCTGTAATCTCAACTACTCGGGAGGCTGAGTCAGGAAAATCACTCGAACCCAGGAGGCAGAAGTTGCAGTGAGCCAAGAATGCACCACTGACATCCAGCCTTGGTGACAAAGCAAGACTGAGTCTCAAAAAAAAAAAAAAAAGGCCGGGTGCAGTGGCTCACACCCCTGTAATCCCAGCATTTTGTGAGGCCAAGCTGGGTGGATCACTTGAGTCCAGGAGTTTGAGACCAGCCCACCCAACATGGGGAAACCCTGTCTCTACTAAAAATATAAACACTAACCAGGCGTGCGCCAGCTACTTGGGAGGCTGAGGCAGGGAAAATTGCTTGAACCTGGGAGTTCAAGTGAGATGAGATCACGCCACCGCACTCCAGACTGGGCGACAGAGCGAGACTCTGCCTCAAAAAAAGAGAGAAAGAAAAGGAAAGGAAGAAAGAACATCTTTCAGGAGTGGCCCAACTGCCCATAGCACATTTTAATGCCTGGACTTAGCACTGTCTGACCTAATAACCTCTCCAAACACCCCTCTGTCACATTCCTACCATGCTGAAGTCTTTGTTTGTTTGTTTGTTTGTTTGTTTTTTGTCACTGCTCTCTCTGGGCTCTGCGCATGCTGTTCTTTTCTCCGACTCTTTTCCATCCTTCCACCTCCAGCCAGTTCACACTTCCACTTCTCAGTTTACAATTTACTTCCTCTGGTACACTTTCCTTGACACTACCATTCCCCCAAGACTGGGTTAGAAACCCCTCCTCAAGGCCCCCACAGCACCCTGTGCTGATTTCTATGGCAGCGTGCTGGCATCTACTCCACAGCTGTTTTACTTGCTGCTCTCTACCATGTTCTTATTCACGTCCTCTGACCTGGTATATGGAAAGCTTTCCATACATGTGAAGAACAACTTAATGAACAAAGTCTGGAAACAGAAAACTACTAGCGTTTGCTTTTAGCACCAGCTTGTGCTGAGTGATTTACATACAGTATCTCATTTGATCCTTAGAAAACTCTGGAGTAGAAATGGCCTTTAAAATTTGTTTTTAAAAAATATTGAGGCTGGGCACAGTGGCTCATGCCTGTAATACCAGCACTTTGGGAGGACAAGGCAGGTGGATCACGACGTCAGGAGATTGAGACCATCCTGACCAACATGCTGAAACCCTGTATCTACTAAAAATACAAAAATTAGCTGGGCACGATGGCGCGTGTCTGTAGTCCCAGCTACTTGGGAGGCTAAAGCAGGAGAATCGCTTGAACCTGGGAGGCGGAGGTTGCAGTGAGCTGAGATCGCGCCACTGCACTCCAGCCTGGTGACAGAGCGAGACTGTCTTTAAGAAAAAAAAAAGGGGGGGATATTGTAAAAGTACAAAAAAGTATTACCCATGCAATGAAGTAGGGATAATAAAATACCCATGTACTTTCCACACTGGCTGCTCACAATAACTTTCTGGGGTTTTTCCTTTTTGTAGAGACAGGGTCTCACTTTGTTGCCCAGGCGGGTCATGAACTCCTAGCCTCAAATGATCCTCCTGCCTCTGCCTCCCAAAATGCTAGAATTACCGGCATGAGCCACAGAGCCTGGCCAAATTTGTTTTTTAAAAGCATCAATTTTGTTGTTTGTAATTTGTTTGTTCTGTTTTGTTTTGAGACAAAGTCTAGCTCTGTCACCCAGGCTGGAATGCAATGGTGCCGTCACGGCTCACTGCAACCTTCTCCACCTCCTGGGTTCAAGCAATTCTCCTGCCTCAGCCTCCCAAGTAGCTGGGACTACAGGTGCGTGCCACCACACCCGGCTAATTTTTGTATTTTTAGTGGAGCTGGGTTTCACTACGTTGGCCAGGCTGGTGCAATTTTTAATTAGGGTAAGATTATCACTAGGGTAAGATTATCACCAAAAAAAAAACCAATCTTAAAGTTTTTGAACTCAAGTAGAAATATAATAGATGCTTGTCAATTTCAACGAACTAAGAAAAAAAACTGAATTGAAATTTTAAATCAATAAAAGGTAGCTGACCCTCAATCAGGAAGAAAGCTTGAGCCTTATCCTCCAAATACAGTTTACATTTTTCCTCATCTAACAGTTAAAAGAAATTATGAAACAGTGTGGGGACAGAAGAAAAAAATGCAGGAAGAAAAGAAAGAAGAGGCCAGGCATGGTGGCTCATGCCTGTAATCCCAGCACTTTGGGAGGCCAAGGCGGGCAGATCACCTGAGGTCGGGAATTCAAGACCAGCCTGACCAACGTGGAGAAACCCCATCTCTACTAAAAATACAAAATTAACCAGGGGTGGTGGCAGACACCTGTAATCCCAGCTACTCGGGAGGCTGAGGTGGGAGAATCGCTTGAACCCAGGAGGCAGAGCTTGCACTGAGCCGAGATCATGCAACTGCACTCCAGCCTGGGCAACAAGAGCAAAACTCCATCTCAAAAAAAAAAAAAAAAAAAGAAGAAGAAGAAAGCCCAAATAGAGTTATAACAAATATAAGAAAAGGTTAATCCAGCCTTATTTACAGTAACACTAAACAGCAGCAAAAACCTTGATTTACAGGGGGATAAACATACCTTCAGAACAATCACTAATAAATGACGAAATAAAACCATTTTACTTGCTCCAATTACCTTTTAGAAGGGACAAAAGCCTCTTAAGTGAAAAAAATTTAAGGAAAGCACAATTCAAGGCATCGTTAACCATACAGCATTGTAACTGTGGAAAAACAAACCAAAACTACCCATTCGTCTTCATCTGTATCTTCGGCCAATGAAGTCTTGACCTAAAACCACCATCAAACTAAACTCCATCTGCTACACACATAACCTTTCTTGAAGCTAAACAATGTTATGTAGGACTCAAGATTCATATGCTTATGTGTTCTGCACTTTCAGTAAAGCTTCTAAATATTACTGTTAAAAATATCAAGACTTTTAAGCAACATCTTGTGATGATATACAAAAGTTACAAGAGCATTAAAAACAACAACAACAACAACCTACAGGTGAGGCATGGTGGCCCAAGCCTGTAATCCTAACACTTTGGGAGGCCAAGTCAGGAGGATGGCTTGAGCCCAGGAGTTCCACACTAGCCTGGGCAACAGTGTGACCCTGTCTCTTTAAGAAAAATAAAATAAAATAAAATAAAATAAAATAAAATAAAATAAGCTGGGTGTGGTGGCGTGTGCCTGTAGTCCTACCTACTTGGGAGGCTGAGCTGGGAGGACTGCTGGAGCTCAGGAGGTTGAGGCTGCAGTGAGCTACAATTGTGCCACTGCGCTCCAGCCTAGGCAGCAGAGGGAGATCTTGTCTCAAAAAAACAACACGAACATGAATCGAGGTTGGATCTGTGTGGAGGAATGAGACTTCACAAGTGTTTCCTTTGCTTTAAATACTAGTCTTTTACTCAAAGCCTTAAAATTCCCAGTCTCTTACATGGTATGTCTCCCTTGTTATCAAACGCTAGAATGCATTATTCTTTTTTCATTTGTAAAAAGAGTTACACTATTTAGACACTGTGGCACTCTACATACATTATGAGGTAAGAATGTCAACACACTTAAAAAGAAACTGTTACACTCTGCTTCTTCGTAAACAATGTAATCCACGTTCTTGTAGCATTTCCATTATAAGAGAAAACACACACGCTTTAAAAAGACAAAACCTTGATCTTAATTATACTTAAGTAAACAAAACGACTGGCCTTAAACTTTACAAACCAAATACTTACTGTAGACTTGATTCAAAGATACAGAAAAGAAAGTGAAACTGACCCTAATTTAAAGCAAATAAGTGAAACCGATCATTCATATCCCCTAGGCAATTTGAATGAGTAACATAGTAAAAAGAATTAGGTTTAAAATTTACAACTCTTCAAAACGTTTCCAGAGGCCACCAAAATGAGAACCTAGGATTCTGTGGTTACCTTGAAAAGCAGGCGTTAACTAGTTTCTCAAACAGTTTTGCTGTAAGGGTATTGATTTTACATAACCAACATGTTTTCCCATAAACAAGTGACCCCACGGCCTCCTAAGAGCCATTCAACAAAAGTCATCTCCACTGCATGCATATTAGAGGGGTTAAAGTCCTAGATGGGAAAACCTGCCCCGTCC
Organism: Macaca mulatta; assembly: GCF_049350105.2. Classification (NCBI taxonomy): domain Eukaryota; kingdom Metazoa; phylum Chordata; class Mammalia; order Primates; family Cercopithecidae; genus Macaca; species Macaca mulatta. The sequence goes on from NC_133408.1 coordinate 44,929,559, forward strand.
AATTTTCATTTCCAACATCTGCAACGGATCCCCTGTCCCAGGTAAGTTGGCTCTTCCTGCCTCGAAGATAAAAAACGCTAGGCAGGCACACATGCTTTTGGGGACGCGCCGCCCGGCTTCTCCTCTCCCTTCGGAGTGACCGCTCTGCCCGGCGTGGGCACCTCGGACTCTCCGCGGAGCAACCAGGTGGCCAGACCTGGGGAGGGGGCGCCCAAGGTGGGAAAAGTTTGTCTCTATTAGGGATGCAGTGGGGGCAGGGAGGCCGGCCCGGGGCTCTGAGGGGGCTCCGGAGCGGGAGGTGGCAGCCACGCGGGGGGCGGCGGGCGGGCCAGGGACGCCGGGCTCCGCGGTCAGCGGCCAGCACACGCCCACCCCGGCCGCCCCGAACCTCCCGCCTGCCTGCCCGGCCCCCGGGCCGAGGGGGCGGGCTGGGGCCGGGTGGGGGTGGGAGCGCAGTGTCCATGGCAACCAGGGGGCCTGGCCTCCCCGCGCAGCCCGGCTACCCCGGCGCCCGCCAGCCGCGGCCGCCGCCCCCTCCCCAGCGGCCTGGCCCGGGCGGGCGGTGGCGCCGCAGCCCCCAGCGCGGCGGGGTCCCGGGCGGCCCGCGGCTGTGGAGGGGGAGGCGGGCGAGGGGCCGCGCCAGCCCCCGGCGGGCCGCGCCGGCTGAGGGGCGGCCGGGCCAGCGGCTGCCCAGGCGAGCGGGGCGCTGCGCGGGCCCCATGCCGGCCTGCGGCGGGCGGGAAGGAGGCGGGAGCTTACCTGACCCGGCTCGGCGCTCGCTCCATCCCCCTCGGCCGCCGCCGCCGCCGCCGCCGCCGCACACAGCCCAGCCGCCCGGCGGGGGACAATGACGTGCCTCCATCCGGGCACCGCCGCCGCCGCCTCCGGGTCAGCGCCGCGCCCGCCGCGCCCCTCCGGGCCGCCAGGGGGCGCGCCAGGGCCGCGCCGGAACGCGCCGCCGCCCAGGGGCCGTCGCACAAGAAGCGCGGCGCGCAGCTAACAGGCGCGGCGAGTGTGGGAGGGGCCGTCGCCCAAGAGCCGTGGGCGAAGCCCGGCGTAGCGCGTCACCAGAGCGCCAGTCGGGCCGGCAGAGGGAGCGCGCTGATTGGCTGGGCTGGCCGCGCGTCTGCGCGCTGGAAAAAGGGCTTCTTCCGCCCTCTGTTACTCTGGGCAGAGCCAGGCGGTGCGCGACCGGTTGAGGGCCCCCGGCCTGCGCCTAGTCCTGCGCTTGACCTCAGACGCGTTTCCAGAAGCGGGACACCTGGGGGCGCAGGAGTCTGGGATCCCTGTCCCCCGAAGACAGACTCGGCTCCGAGAAATCCTGCGCTTCGTGGGCTTCGTCGTCTGCAACTACCTTGCGCCGCCCTTGGCCTAGCGGACCCAGCCTTTCCTTTATTTTTTGTTTCTTAGAAACAGGGTCTGGGCCGGGCGCGGTGGCTCACGCCGTAATCCCAGCTCTCTGGGAGGCCAAGGTGGGCGGATCACGAGGTCAGGAGTTCGAGACCAGCCTGGCCAGCATGGTGAAACCCTGTCTCTACTAAAAATACAAAAAATTAGCCGGGCGCGGTGGTGCGCGCCTGTAGTCCCAGCTACTCGGGAAACTGAGGCAGGAGAATTGCTTGAACCCGGGAAGTGGAGGTTGCAGTGAGCCGAGATCGCACCTCTGCACTACAGCCCTCCAGCCTGGGCGACTAGAGCGAGACTCTGTCTCAAAAAAGAAAAGAAACAGCGTCTGTCGCCCAGGCTGGAGTGCAATTTCAGGACCTAGCTCATTGCAGCCGCCACCTCCCGGGCTCAGGCGATGCTCCTGTTTTACCCTCCCTAGCAGCTGGGACTACAGACGCGCGCCACCACGCCCACTTAATTTTAGGGTTTTTGTTTGTTTGTTTTTGGTTTGGGGTTTTGTTTCATAGGGACGGAGGTCTTAACAGTTTCCCGGGCAGGTCTAAAATTCCTGTACTCAAGCAGCCCTCCCTCCGTGGCCTCCCAAAGTGTTGGGATTACAGGCGTGAGCCACTTCAGCTGACTAATTTTTTAGAATTTTTTTGTAGAAACGGGTTTTGCTATGTTACCCATGCTGGTTTCCAACTTCTGATATCAAGCGATTCTCCCACCTCAGCCTTCCAAAGCGCTAGGATTACAGTCGGGAGCCACTGCCCAAGACCTGAGGCAGCCTTCAAGTACGCCTGACTCCACCTGTGCTCCACTGTCCATCAGACTCACACACTGAGTTACAGAAAGGGATTTTCGTTTTCTTTTCTTTTCTTTTCTTTTTTTTTTTTTTTTTTTTTGAGACGGAGTTTGCTCTTGTGGCCCAGGCTGGAGTGCAATGGCTCAATCTCGGCTCACTGCAACCTCTGCCTCCCAGTTTCAAGCGTGCCTCCTGCCTCAGCCTCCCAAGTACCTGGGATTACAGATGTCCGCCACTAAATTTTTTGTATTTAGTAGAGACAGAGTTTTACCATGTTGATCAGGCTGGTCTCGAACTCCTCACCTCAGGCGGGGAATTTTTAAACCTGGCTCCGAAAGGAATAGACCCTTGTTCACCCCGTCCAGATTTTATCTCAAATCCTAGCATTGTACAGGCTTAGGAGACAACTGGACCAGCTCTTGCTCCCTAGTGCCAGATCCATACTTCCAATCATTTATTGGCTGTCTCCACCTTGAGGCCTAACAGAGCTAGTTCATCTCTGCATCTCTCCTCCACCATGACCCTGCTCCTCCCTGCATTGATTAAGTACCTGGTACTCTCCTATGCTCACCAGACCTTTTCTCTCTGTCTCTTTCCCTCCCCTCGTGATCTAACCCTTTACACCAACTCATGTTTACCTGGTCTCCCCAGGGGCTGCTGTCCTGACCCTCCCTGAGTCAGCCTTTCTTCGCTCAACAATTCCATCTCAACAGCCTCTTCTCTGTTGCTGCACTCCCTTCCCATCCTACTGTGGCTTGGGTGGTCTTCCAAACAACGCCAGATCACTTGACTCCCCTGAGCATTCTATGGCTCACAGCAAAGTCTAAATTCCTTAGCTTGGCATCAGAAACTCCAAGTTCCCTTTCCTTTTTTATGTGTTTCAACCATAACACTCTCCTCAATTCCAGTACCCTGTCCCACCCCACTACTACATCGGCTTATAGAAAGCCCACCCATGCTGCCTTTTCCGTGCAGCCCACAGTGTGTCCCCATAGGCACAGTCCTCCACGCCTAGCTAATCTTTATTGTTTTACAGACAGGCTCTCACAATGTTGCCCAGGTTGGTTTTGAACCCCTGGCCTCAAGGGATCCTTCTGCTTGGACCTCCCAAAGTGCTGGGATTACAGGCGTGAGCCACCACACCAGCCTGGCTTCATTTTCCATGTCACACTGTTGACAAACTGGCCCCCTCCAGGCTGCCCCTTAAATCTTAGTAGAGGCTGGGCGTGGTGCCTCCCAGCACTTTGGGAGGCCGAGGCAGGCAGATCACAAGATCAGGAGTTCGAGACCAGCCTGGCCAACATGCTGAAACTCCGTCTCTACTAAAAATACAAAAATCAGTTGGATGTGGTGGCAGGCACCTGTAATCCCAGCTACAGGGAGGCTGAGGCAAGAGAATCGGTTGAACCTGGGAGGCAGAGGTTGCAGCATTGTGAGATTGTGACGCTGCCCTCCAGCCCGGGCAACGGAGCGAGACTCCGTCTGTCTCCAAAAAAAAAAAAAAAAAAAAAAAAAAAAAAAAAACAAAAAAAACTTAGGAGACTACCTGAGCAACTTAAATAGAAAAGGATTTTTTTTTCTTTTTTTTTAAATTAAGGTGGAGTGTCACCCTGTCTCCCAGGCTGGAGTGCAGTGGAACAATCTCGGCTCACTGCAGCCTCCACCTCCTGGGTTCAAACAAACAATTCTTCTGCCTCAGGGACTACAAGCACACACCACTATACCCGGCTAATTTTTTTTTTTTTTCTTTTTTTAGTTTTAGTAGAGATGGGGTTTCACCATGTTGGCCAGACTGGTCTCGAACTCCTGGCCTCAAGTGATCTGCCCACCTCAGCTTCCCAAAGTGCTGGGATTGCAGGCGTGAGCCACTGCTCCCAGCCAGAAAAGGAATTCTTTTAAAATCATCTCTTGGCGTTGTCTACCCAGAACAGGCTCTAAAGTTGGAGGGGGATGGGGGGTTACACCTCCCCACTCTACCTTGCCCCATGCCATCAAAGCCAACATAGAGACCCTTTTCTCTAAGGAACTAGCACCACTTACTGTAGCAAACTGGCAACGTTAATGGAGAAGTCATAAAGCATATGAAGACATTCCTGCCTACAAACAGCTGGGGCTTTGGCTGAGATGATAAACTGGTCCCAAAACCGCCTTGGCTGAGACGATAAACTGGCCCCAAAACCTTGTTCTCCAGATCAGAGTATAATCTAGAGTGAATGCTGCCTGGAGAATTCACTTTTTCTCTGTTGTTATAAGCTGTGTGACCCACAGAAATTAGCCTGTTTCCTTTACCAAAGTGGTTTTTATGCAAGATGCAAACTGATTCCAAGTGCCCCACCCCCAAGTCCAGAGGATCACAGGATCATGGAACAATAGGTGTCAAAGAGGGGTGAATTTTCTTTTCTGAGGACCTCCAGATTTAGGGAGCCCCTAGTAGGCACTGTTAATGCCCCACCCAGGTCCTCCTTACTGGTGGATGCCCCCATCCCTTCCCTGCTGCTGTGGTGTTCGCTGTTACTTATAACTCACAGCTGCCTCTTCTCCTGAGGCTGTTCTTAGCTGAAGGGGAGACTCATCTCCAACTGAGACAATATTGTTGCTCCACTCCTTTCACTGCCCTTTCCTTTCATTACCTTCCTCCCTAGAGCGCTCCCCTCAAGGCCAAATTGCACCTAAATCATGTGCACCTAAATTCTGTCTCAAGCCCCACTTCTAGATATCCTGGTTTAAGACAGTGGGTACCAGCCAGGCTCAGTGGCACCACCTATAGTCCCAGCCCTTTGGGAGGCAAAGGTGGGCAGGTCACTTGAGGTCAGGAGTTCGAGACCAGCCTGACCAACATGGTGAAACCCGTCTCTTCTAAAAATACAAAAAATTAGCCGAGCATGGTAGCACGTGCCCATTATCCCAGCCACTCGGGAGGCTGAGGCAGGAGAATTGCTGGAACCTGGGAGGTGGGCTTGCACCATTGCACTACAGCCTGGGGCAACACAGCGAGACTCCCGTCTCAAAAAAAAAAAAAAAAAAAAAGACAGTAGATACCAAGAATGGTCCCTAAGAAACAGAGTATAAAAATGTACTCTGCGCTGGGCACAGTGACTCCCGCCTGTAATCCCAGCACTTTGAGAGGCCGAGATGAGCAGATAACCTGAGGTCAGGAGTTTGAGACTAGCCTGGCCAATATGGTAAAACCCAGTCTCTACTAAAAATACAAAAATTAGCCAGGCATGGTCGCCGGTGTCTGTAATCCCAGCTACTCGGGAGGCTGAGGCAAGGGAATCGCTTGAACCCAGGAGGCGGAAGTTGCAATGAGCTGAGACCATGCCATTGCACTCCAGCCTGGGCAACAAGAGCGAAACTCAGTATTGAAAAAAAAAAAAAATCTCCAGGCAATGGATGGGACACTCACACCTGGGGAGCAGTATCAGGCTCCCATCTCGGAGGAGTAGTTAGGGCTGGATATGAGTAGAAGGGGATGTGTTGGCTTATTCAATCTCTCTGGTTTTTGAGGATATAGGAGAAGTAGTCATTAGAACTGTGAAATTGGGCCAGGTGTGGTGACTCACACCTGTAATCCCAGCACTTTAGGAGGCTGAGGCCGGAGGATCACTTGAGGCCAGGAGTTCAAGACCAGCCTGGGCAACATAGTGATACCCACTCTCTACCAATAATAATAATAATAATAATAAATAGACTTGTGAAACTTGGTAGTAACAGAGGTTTGTTTTTTTTTTTTTTTTTGGTGACAGAGTCTCATTCTGTCACCCAGGCTGGACTGCAGTGGTGTGATCTTGGCTAACTATAACCTCCACCTCCTGGGTTCAAGTGATTCTCCTGCCTCAGCCTACCAGGTAGCTGGGATTATAGGCACCCACCACAATGCCCAGATAATTTTTGTATTTTTAGTAGAGACGGGGTTCCACCATGTTGGCAAGGCTGGTCTTGAACTCCTGACCTCAAATGATCCACCTGCCTTGGCCTCCCAGAGTGCTGGGATTACAGGCATGAGCCACTGTGCCCGGATGGTAATAACAGATCCTTTGAAGAGGGAAAAATGGGCCAGGTGCGGTGGCTCACGCCTGTAACCTAACACTCTGGGAGGCCAAGGCAGGTGGATCACCTGAGGTCAGGAGTTAGAGACCAGCCTGCCCAACATGCTGAACCCTATCTCTGCTAAAAATACAAAAATTGGCCAGGCACGGTGGCTCACGCCTGTAATCCCAGCACTTTGGGAGGCGAAGGTGGGCAGATCACAAGGTCAGGAGATTGAGACCATCCTGGCTAACATGGCAAAACCCCATCTGTACTAAAAATACAACAAATTAGCCGGGCGTGGTGGCACGCACCTGTAGTCCCAGCTACTCAGGAGGCTGAGGCAAGACAATCGCTTGAACCTGGCAAGCGGAGTTTGCAGTGAGCCGAGATCGCGCCACTGCACTCCAGCCTGGTGACAGAGCGAGACTCTGTCTTAAAAAAATAAAAAACAAAAAAAATTAGCTGGGTGTCATGGCACACGCCTGTAGTCCCAGCTACTTGGGAGGCTGAGGCAGGAGAATCTCTTGAACCTGGGAGGCAGAGGTTGCAGTGAGCTGAGATCACGCCACTGCACTCCAGCCTGGGCAACAGAGTGAGACTCCGTCTCAAAAAATAAATAATTAAATTAATTAATTAATTAATTAATTAATTAAATTAAATAAAAAAAGAAGGAACAATGGGGCTCCAGGCAATTAGTCACTAACACAAAGTGAGAAAGCCAGAGAGCAGAGCCTCCTCAGCAATCTGGCGTCTACAATCAGAGGGCAGACAGTCCTGAAAACCAGGCATGAGACTTAACCTAAAAGGAGCAGAACATTAGAAAAGGTTGAATTGTCAGCTACAATCAGTCTCTAACACCAAAGTCAGGACTCTGATAAGGAAGGAGTGAGACACTGAGACTAAGGACAGGACTCTAATGTCAGTAGAACTTCAAGCTCCTTTGTTCAAGAATGGTACCACCAACCCGAAGACTATGCAGTCACCTCAAATGAGGCAAGTACCCTACAAGACAATGCATTCTTGGCAGGGCGTGGTGGCTCATGCCTGTAATCCCAGCACTCTTAGAGGCCGAGGCAGACAGATCACTTGAAGTCAGGAGTTCAAGACTAGCCTGGCCAACATGGTGAAACCCCGTCTCTACTAAAAAATACAAAAATTAGGCCAGGAATTGGAGGCTGCAGTGAGCTATGATCATGCAACTGCACACTTCAGCCTGTGCTCTGTCTTCAGGCAGAAGAATTGTTTGAACCGGGGAGGCAGAGGTTGCAGTGAGCTGAGATCACAGCACAGCACTCCAGCCTGTGCGACAGATAGAGTAAGACTCCGTCTCAAGAAAAACAAAAACAAGAAACCAATGCATTCTGTCTGTTCCTGTATCCCCCTGGCCACCAGATAAATCACCAAGATCAGGCCCCATCAGGCCTGCTAAGGGAGGAGTGGAATCAGAAATTGAAGGAACTACAAGACCAGGCTAATATACACCAGCAGAAACTGAAAATAAGCCTGGGAATGGACACTAAGGGGCCTAGATCAAGGGCTGAGGGGTGGGGAGCAGATAAGAGAGAGTTTACAGATATGTGGGTACTTGATCCTTTAATACAGATCTCATACTTTGTCAAGGGTGCTGGGTGGGCAGGTTCTGATACAGCCTAGGACACCAGGTATTTGACAACTGAAATAAGCTACATGGGCCGGGCGCAGTGACTCACGCCTGGAATCCCAGCACTTGGGGAGGCCGAGGCAGGCGGATCACGAGGTCAGAAGATCAAGACCATCCCGGCCAACATGGTGAAACCCGTCTCTACTAAAAATACAAAAATTAGCTGGGGGTGGTGGTGCGTGCCTGTAATCCCAGCTACTCAGGAGGCTGAGGCAGGAGAACCGCTTAAACCAGGGAGTTGAAGGTTGCAGTGAGGCAAGATTGTGCCACAGAGCCTTGCAATAGAGTGAGACTCCGTCTAAAAAAAAAAAGAAAGAAAGAAAAAAAATAATAACCCACATAGCTGGGTGCAGTGGCTCATGCTTATAATCACAACGCTTTGGGAGACTGAAGTGGGAGGATCGCTTGAGGCCAGGAACTGGAGGCTGCAGTGAGCTATGATCATGCAACTGCACACTTCAGCCTGTACTCTGTCTTCAGGGCAACAGTGCATGAGCCCGTCTCCAAATAAAAAAAAAGACCCACATGGACCAAATTTTAGATGCCATGAATTCCACGGTAGATACTGTAGGAAGGGAGTGCTACTCTCTGGGAAGAGGACATGCTAAAATGCGTGCTACCAGCTGGTGACATTCCATCACAAGGCCTGGAAAACAGTGTTTTACCAGGAACACGGAGGGCAGAGGCAGCATCAGCTGTGTTGGAAAAATGGTACCCCAAGGTGGCTGTCATCTATAAGCCAGGGCTAACAACAGCAGATGCTGTTACAGAACTGGGCTGTCTGGTAGCAAAAAGGATGATAGAAGCCTATCTCTACTAAACATAAAAAATCAGCCAGGCATGGTGGCATGTGCTTGTAGTCCCAGCTACTTGGGAAACTGAGGCAAGAGAATCACTTGAACCCAGGAGGCAGAGGTTGCAGTGAGCCGAGATCATGCCACGGCACTCCAGCATGGATGATGGAGGAAGATTCTGTCTTCAAAAAGAAAGAGAGAGAGACAGGAGGGAGGGAGGGAAAGAAAGAAAGAGAGAAAGAAAGACGGGAGGGAGGGATGGAAAGAAGGAAATGAGAAGAGAAGAGAAAAAAGAAAAGAGAAAGAAAAAGAATGAATGATGGCATCCTGGAGTGTTAGAGGCTGGGTAGCAGTGCTTATGCAGCAGAAGGTAGGCATGATTGCTATAGTGAGCAGCAAGCCAGAGTAGCAGATGGGAGGCACTGACTTGCAGGGATCCAAGGCAATGGCTAATGGAACACAGGGCAAGACAGGCTGTCAACAAAAGCACAATATATATCATTGTAAGCAGACAAGGAGGATCTCCAGGGATTATTGGAATTTAATCAACTTGTGCAATCAGCGTGTTTTTACAGCCTCCTGCTCTGCACCTGTTCTTTCCCAAACCTTGGAAGGAATGCAGTCACCTTGTTAGTTTAAACCAGCTCCTGACAGACCCCGACAACGTACAGATGAACCTGAGTGAATTCTCTGCATGACCATGCTAAGGTATCCATCCCAGGAGAAGTTATAGCTTCATTCCCATCACATGCAGCCTATGGGCTGGCAGGATGACTCACTGCATCTGCACCATTGGGATCCCTCCTCTCCATGCAATGATGCACCCATCTCCCCTCTCCATCACCCCATAAAACCCTCTTGTCACTTCCCCTTGGGGAGACACTGCTTTGGAGAATACTTCCAGTGTCCTTACTGGCACCAAGTAATAAGTTGGTCTCGAACTTCTGGCCTCAAGTGATCCGCCCACCGCAGCCTCCCAAAGTGCTGGGATTATAGGCGTGAGCCATCACGCCTGGCCAGATATACCTATGTATCTATAAAAACCTGGTTGTGTAGAAGACTGAGGTTAACTGTCTTAGTGGAAAAAGACAAACACCTGCCCAGATTCCCCAACCTGAGCCAGTTCTCAATTCCAAAACATGCATCCAGGCTGGGCCAGGTGGCTCAGACCCAGAATTCCAATGCTCAGGAAGCTGGGGCAGGAGGATCATTTGAGTCTAGGAATTCGAGACCAACCTGAGCACAGTAAGACTCTGTCTCTACAAAAAATAAATTTAAAAAAATAGCCCAGTGTGTTGGCACCTATGGTCCCAGTTACTCAGGAGGCTGAGGCAGGAGGATTGCTTGAGCCTGGGAGGTCTAGGCTGCAGTGAGCTGTGACTGCATCACTGCACTGCAGCCTGGGTAACAGTGAGACCCTGTCTCAAAAACAAAAATCGAAATACCCATCCAGTAAAGGAGAAGCCAGATCCATGCAAGTGTACATAGTAGTGATTTTCCAAATCCTGCCCCAAAGAGACCTCTGGCCATGTTTGTTTTGTTTTGTTTTGTTTTGTTTATGTGAGACGGAGTCTCGCTCTGTTGCCCAGGCTAGAGTGCAGTGGCACGATATCTCGGCTCACTGCAGGCTCTGCCTCCCGGGTTTACGCCATTCTCCTGCCTCAGCCTCCCAAGTAGTTGGGACTACAGGCGCCTGCCACCTCGCCCGGCTAATTTTTTGTTATTTTTAGTAGAGACGGGGTTTCACTGCGTTAGCCAGGATGGTCTCGATCTCCTGACCTTGTGATCCACCCATCTCGGCCTCCCAAAGTGCTGGGATTACAGGCTTGAGCCACCGCGCCCGGCCTGTTTTGTTTTGTTTTTAAGACGGAGTCTTGCATTGTTGCCTGGGCTGGAGTACAGTGGCACAATCTTGGCTTATTGCAACCTCTGCCTCGCAGGTTCAAGTGATTCTCCTGCCTCAGCTTCCCAAGTAGCTGGGATTACAGGTGCCTGCCACCACGCCCAGCTAATTTTTTGTATTTTTAGTAGAGATGACGTTTCACCATGTTGGCCAGGCTGGTCTCAAACTCCTGACTTCGTGATCTGCCTGCCTCGACCTCCCAAAGTGCTGGGATTACAGGTGCGAGCCACCGCACCCGGCCCCTCTAATCATTTAATTTACTCAGTAATTATATTCTGGGGAAAGGGACCTGCTCAGATATTTCCAAGCTTTTGCTTACAGAGTCCAAGTTAATGCAGATCTAAAGCACCCTCAGGGTTCCCTTATTGCTAAGGGATCAAGTGAATACCTTTGGTTCTGACCCACATCCCTTACTAGCTTCACTGAGCCCACAGTGGTCATTTCCCTGGTTCCCAAATGTGATACTCAAATAGTCATACTTAGCAATTGGTTCCTTGACTTGTAGTGGAAGAGTTATTGAGTAGAGAAAGGCAAGTGGGGCTGGCCGGCCACGGTGGCTCACATCTGTAATGCCAGCACTTTGGGAGGCCCAGACGGGCAGATTCCTTGAAATCAGGAGTTCAAGACCAGCCTGGCCAACATGGCGAAACCCCATCTCTACTAAAAATACAAAAATTAGCCAGGTGTGGTGGTGCGCACCTGTAATCCCAGCTACTCAGGAGGCTGAGGCAGAAGAATCGCTTGAACCTGGGAGGCAGAGGTTGCAGTGAGCTGAGATCGTGCCACTGCACTCCAGCCTGGGCAACAAAAATTTAAAAAATAATAAAAATAATTTTAAAAAGCCAAGTGGAACAAGTGGAAGCCCTGAAACTGCCATCGCTGGCCAAAAGAGTAACTTGGTGGGGCTGAGGGTGGGGGTTAATGGGAGAAAATGGCAGAGAATAGTGCCATGCTCAGAGTGGGTAAAGGATGCAGGGCTGGTGTCTCCATCATATGCTCATTTACCAGTCTGACCCCTGCAGAAACTGGATGAACCATAGATGACAATGAACTACTGCAAACGTAATCCTCAAGGACTCATCTAGCACCAGCTTAATTCCACCGCTACCCACTCCATCCTTTGGAGTTCTTCTACATCCACAACGGAGTGGAGTTGTGTTTAGAATCTCTCAGGCTGGGCTTAGTGGCTCATGCCTGTAATCCCAGCACTTTAGGAGGCTGAGGAGGGAGGATCGCTTAAGGCTAAGAGTTCAAGACCAGCCTGGGCAATATAGGGAGACCCTGACTCTACAAAAAATAAAAAATTAGCCAGGTAAGCTGGTGCGTGCCTGTAGTCCCAGCTACTCAGGAGGCTGAGGTGGGAGGATCGCTTGAGCCTAGGAGGTCAAGGCTGCAGTGAGCTATGACGGCACCGTGGCACTCCAGCCTGGGTGACAAAGCAAGACCCTGTCTTAAAAACAACAGGCTGGGTGCAGTGGCTCACGCCTGTAATCCCAGCACTTCAGGGGACCGAGGCGGGTGGATCACGAGGTCAAGAGTTCAATACCAGACTGACTAACATGGTAAAACCCTGTCTCTACTAAAAATACAAAAAAAACCCACCAAAAACAATTAGCCGGGTGTGGTGACGCACACCAGCTACTCAGGAGGCTGAGGCAGGAGAATCACTTGAACCCGGGAGGCGGAGGTTGCAGTGAGCTGACATCATGCCATTACACTCCAGCCTGAGTGACAGAGCGAGATTCCATCTCAAAACAAACAAAATAACCTTGTAGTTGATCCTTCTTTTTCTGAGTCCCTCAGAGCAAACATGAACAAGGCCTTTTAACTCTCACAGATTTTACAACCACTATGAAAAAAACGAAGAAAATAATATAAACAGTGAAAAATAGATTGGTCACAAAATACATTCAAAAGAAGCACCTACCATATTTCACCACAAAAAAAAAGGCAAAGAAGGGAGGGGGAGAGAAAGAGGGAGAGGAAGAGAAAGAGGGAGAGGAAGAAAGAAAGAGGTAAGGAAAGGAGAGGGGAGGGGTGGGGGAAGGAGGGAAGGAAGGAGAAAGAAAAAAGAAAGAAAGAGAGAGGCACATGCCTATAATCCCAGCACTTTGAGAGGCTGAGGCAGGAGGATCACTTGAGATCAGGAGTTCGAGACCAGCCTGGCCAACATGGTGAAACCCCATTTCTAATAAAAAATACAAAAGTCACTCGAGCATGGTGGTGCATGCCTGTAGTCCCAGCTACTCGAGAGTCTGAGGCATGAGAATCGCTTGAACTCGGGAGGTGGAGGTTGCAGTGAGCTGAGATCGCGCCACTGCACTCCAGCCTGGGTGACAGAGTGAGACTTGGTCCCAAGGTAACAAAAAAAAAAAAGGAGAGAGAGAGAGAAGAAAAGAAGGAAGGAGGGAAGAAAGGAAGAAAGGAGGGAGGGAGGGAAAGGAAGAGAAGGAAGGGAGGGAAGGAAGGAAGAAGGGAAGGGAGGGAGGGAAGGAGGGAGACAAGGGAGGGAGAGAGAGAGGGAGGGAAGGGAGGGAGGGAGAGAGGGAGGGAAAAAAGAGTACCTTCCGTTCACTCAGAGTGCTCAGATGACACCAATCAATAGACTTGTCCCAGCAGCCCACACGGAGACTCAGTCACAGAGAGCACTGTTTGGAAACAGACACACTAGGTGTAAATTCCAGCCCTGGCTTATATTTATCTGTTAAGTTCTCTGATCCTTGCTTCAGACTCTCATGAAATGAAAGGCTGTTTTAATTTATCTTAAGCCAAGTTCATCCTAATGGATGATTAACACCACTTCCCTGCACACCAACATAAGACATGAAAGCGTGAAACTGTTCAAGGAGGGATATATTTAATCTTCTGAGGACCAGTGTCTCCTAGGAAGACAGGAAATCTGAAACTGTGGCTGGCCAGGTCTTAGACCCAGCTTGTTTTTAGGAGACAGATCCCAAATCTCTCCTTTATGAATTGACAAAATATTAACTTAGAATTGAGAGGGGGTCATTGGAGATGCTGTGCCTACTTTCCAGAGACTGTTTTGTTTGGAACCCGGAGCTGTGGGTATTAATTATTTACTACACATTGTCATGATGCCTTAAATGAGGAAGGTAATACTTGGTGGGTTTACCCCTGAAGTGGATAACGTTCAGGAAAAGTTTTACAATGGAAATGACACTTGAAATAGGTCCTTGAGTCTGGGCGTGGTGACTCACGCCTGTAATCCCAGAACTTTGGGAGCCCAAGGCGGGCAGATCCCCTGAGGTCAGGAGTTCAAGACCAGCCTGGCCGACATGGTGAAACCCCGTCTCTGCTAAAAATACAAAAATTAGCTGGGTGTGGTGAGAGGTGCCTGTAATCCCAGCTACTCAGGAGGCTGAGGCAGGTGAATCGCTTGAACCCAGGAGGCAGAGGTTGCAGTGAGCTGAGATCACATTACTGCCTAGGCGACAGAACGAGAATATGCCTCAAAAAAAAAAAAAAAAAAGAAGAAGAAGAAGAAAAAGAAGGAGGAGGAGAAATAAGTCGAAGTGAGGACTAAGCAGGATTTTTTCCAGGCAGATATCGAATAGAAAAAGGATGCCAGCCAGCATTCCAGCATTTCAGGAACAAATGCCAATTGAGGGTGCTGTGGTGCACCCCTGTAGTCCCAGCTATTTGGGAGACTGCGGTGGGATGGATCAAGCCCAGTCTGGGCAAAATAGCTAGACACCACCCCACTTTGCACCCCCATCTCCCCGTCTCCAAAAAAAATTTTTTTACAAGACTATTAAATCAACTATGTATATATATATATATAGAAAGAGAGAAAGAGAGAGACGGAAAGAGAGAGAGAGAGAGAGAGAGACAGGGCCTCACTCTGTTACCAGGCTGAAGTGCAGTGGTGTGATCACAGCTTACTGCAATCTCTGCTGCCCAGGCTTAAGCCATCCTCCCACCTCGGCCTCCCAAGTAGCTGGGACTAAAGACGCATGCCAGTAAGCCTGGCTAATACCTTTTTGTATTTTTTTGTAGATACATATATATATATATTTTTGTAACATATAGTTATATAGAGAGTATATAATATATATATAGTTAGTTTTGTTTTTTTGTTTGAGACAGAGTCTCACTCTGTCGCCCAGGCTAGAGTGCAGTGGCACCATCCCGACTCACTGCAACCTCCGCCTCCTGTGTTCAAGCGATTCTTCTGCCTCAGTCTCCCGAGTAGCTGGGATTACAGGCACGCGCGACCGTGCCCAGCTAATTTTTGTATTTTTAGTAGAGATGGGGTTTCACCACGTTAGCCAGGTTGGTCTCAAACTCCCGGCCTCAGGTGATCCACCTGCCTCGGCTTCCCAAAGTGCTGAAGTGCTCGGAGTAGAGGTGTGAGCCACCGTGCCTGGCATATATATATATACATATTTTTTTTCTTTTTTTTTTTGTTTTGAGACAGAGTTTCAATCTTGTTGCCCAGGCTGGTGTGCAATGGCGTGATCTCAGCTCACTGCAACCTCAGTCTCCCGGGTTCAAGCAATTCTCCTGCCTCAGCCTCCCAAGTAGCTGGGATTACAGGCATGCACCACCATGCCTGTCTAATTTTGTATTTTTAATAGAGACAGGGTTTCTCCATGTTGGTCAGGCTGGTCTCGAACTCCCGATCTCAGGTGATCTGCCCAGCTCGACCTCCCAAAGTGCTGGGATTACAGGCATGAGCCACTGCGCCCGGCCCCATATATATATTTTTTGAGACAGAGTCTTGCTGTGTCTCCCAGGCTGGAGTGCAGTGACGTGATCTCAGCTCACTGCAACCTCTGCCTCCCGGGTTCAAGCCACATTGGTGCCTCCCACGCCCAGCCACAACAAGCCATATTTCATCAGACACTTGAGGGATGAGTATCAGAAAGTCAGGTGAAGTGGCTGGGCGCGGTGGCTCACAACTGTAATCTCAGCACTTTGGGAGGCCGAGGTGGGCAGATCACGAGGTCAGGAGTCAGAGACCAGCCTAACATGGTGAAACCCCATCTCTACTAAATACAAAAAATGAGCCGGGCATGGTGGTGCATGCCTGTAATCCCAGCTACTCAGGAGGCTGAGGAAGGAGAATCACTTGAACCTGGGAGGCGAAGGTTGCAGTGAGCCGAGATCACACCCTTGCACTCCAGCCTGGGTGACAGGGTGAGACTCCGTCTCAAAAAAAAAAAAAAAAAAAAAAGAGAAAGTCAGGTGAAGCAGGGACAGGGTCCAGGGTCAGAAGAGTGTTCTGGGTGGAAGGAACAGAAGCTATATGTATTACGTTTTTAAAATTTTCTGTATTTATGATGCTTTGACATCTTACAAAACTTGCTGGCCTGAAAGAGACTCCCCGTCCCAGGGGTAGCCAATCCTCAGGACACCAAAGACCTCAACCAGGAGGATGTCTTTAGTCCTAGCACTTTGAGAGGCCAAGGCAGGTGTATCACCCAAGGTCAGGTGTTCAAGATGAGCCTGGTCAACATGGTGAAACCCCATCTCTACTAAAAACACACACACAAAAAAAAAATTAGCCAGGCTTGGTAGTGGGCGCCTGTAATCCCAGCCACTCAGGAGGCTGAGGCACGAGAATCGCTTGAACCTGGGAGGTGGAGGTTGCAGTGAACAGAGATCATGCCACTTCACTCCAGCCTGGGTAACAGAGTGAAACTCTGTCTCAAAAAATAAATAAATAAATAAATAAATAAATATAGAAAAGAAACCCCAGTGCAGGCTCTGGCTCAGGCTTCTGCCACCTGACCAAAACCTGGCACTCCTGACCAAAACCTGGCACTCCCTATGGCCCTACTGCCACCTGACCAAAACCTGGTACTCCCTATGGCCCTTCGTGTCATTTGGTGAGCCCCCTCCCTGGACCTGCGAGTACACAAACATCTTCCTTCCAAGCTTGGTACTCGCTGTCCCCTCGTGTGGGTGCACTGATTGTCCCATACCATGTCCATCATCTCTCCATGCTTGGAACACTTCAGGCTTCAAGGAGGGGGTTTGAGGAAGAACAGGAGAGAAGGAGAGCAAAATGTCAAACTCACCTTGATGAGTTGGTGGAAAGAGAAAATTATAAATTCTCAGAAGAAATCTTTCTGTTTAGGGAGATTCTAATGGTGAAAGATCGATGACGAGATGCTACCACTGGGATAGTGACGTCAGTCAGGGTTGGCAGGACGAGTTAGCCTCCTAGGAGCAAAGAAGGATCGTCAATAAGAGTAATAAGACTAGGAGGCCAGGCACGGTGGCTCACGCCTGTAATCCCAGCACTTTGGGAGACCAAGGTGGGCGATCACCTGAAGTCAGGAGTTCCAGACCAGCCTGGTCAACATGGTGAAACCCCATTTCTACTAGAAATATAAAAATTAGCCGAGTGTGGTGGTTTACAGCCGGGTGCCTGTAATCCCAGCTACTCGGGAGGCTGAGGCAGGAGAATCTCTTGAACCCGGGAGGCAGAGGTTGCAGTGAGCCGAGATCGCACTACTGCACTCCAGCCTGGGGTGACAGATCCAGACTCTGTCGCAAAAAGAAAAAGAAAAGGAATGTGAGTAAGGTTTTTAAAAGTTGTTTTTTGTTTTTTGTTTTTTTTTTTTTGAGACGGAGTCTCGCTCTGTCCCCCAGGCTGGAGTGCAGTGGTGCGATCTGGGCTCACTGCAAGCTCTGCTTCCTGGGTTCACGCCATTCTCCTGCCTCAGCCTCCTGAGTAGCTGGGACTACAGGTGCCCGCCACCGCGCCTGGCTAATTTTTTTTTGTATTTTTAGTAGAGGTGGGGTTTCACCATGGTCTCAATCTCCTGACCTTGTGATCCACCCACCTCGGCCTCCCAAAGTGCTGGGATTACAGGCGTGAGCCACTGCGCCCAGCCGGTTTTTAAAAGTTTTATGTTTTAGAGACAGGGTCTCGCTCTGTTGCCCAGGCTGGAGTGCACTGGTGCAATCACAGCTCAGTGCCCGGCTAGTTTTTAAATATTTCATAGAGACAAAGTCTTGCTATGTTGCCCAGGTGGGTCTCAAACTCCTGGCCTCAAGCAATCCTCCTGCCTTGGCCTCCCAAAGTGCTGGGATTACAGCTGTGAGCCACCATGCCTGTCCTAGAGTTGATATTAATAGCAGGTAGCCATTGAGAGGGACTATGTCCCAGGTCCCTTGCCTAAATTATTTAGATATCTTTTTTTTTTTTTTTTTTTTGAGATGGAGTCTCACTCTGTTGCCCAGGCTGGAGTGCAGTGGCCGGATCTCGGCTCACTGCAAGCTCCGCCTCCCGGGTTTACGCCATTCTCCTGCCTCAGCCTCCCGAGTAGCTGGGACTACAAACGCCCGCCACCTTGCCCGGCTAGTTTTTTGTATTTTTTAGTAGAGACGGGCTTTCACCATGTTAGCCAGGATGGTCTTGATCTCCTGACCTTGTGATCTGCCTGTCTCGGCCTCCCAAAGTGCTGGGATTACAGGCTTGAGCCACCGCACCTGGCCTATTTAGATATCTTAACTCATTTACTATTTGCAACAGGAGTACAAAGCAGATACAATTAGTACTTCCATTTTACAGGTTACAGGTTAAGTACCTTGTTCACAGTCTTACAATTAGTATCGAACATATGTTCCTCCGGGGACTGGGGACAGAGGGATTTTCTAGGCAGATGGGACAACATATGCAAAAACGGGAATAAAAAGAAATAAAGGAGGCAAGACTAGGGTATAGCTTATCTCAAATAGTTGTTGGAGAAGATTCACACTCTCTCTGAAAAATATCTCAACTTAGTATAATAAAAGAGAATTAAAGAAGTGTCAGGCAGGGCAGAGAGCTCATTCCTGTAATCCCAGCAGTTTGATAGACCAAAGCGGGTGGATTGCTTCAGTCCAGGAGTTCAAGATCAGCCTGGGCAACATGGCAAGACCCCCATCTCTACAAAAAATTTTAAAATGAGACAGGCACAGTGGCACACACATGTACTCCCAGCTACTCAGGAGGCTGAGGTGGGAGGATCACTTGTGCCCAGCAGTTTGAGGCTACAGTGAGCTATGATTACACTCCAGTCTGGACAACAGAGTGAGAGTCTCAAAAAAAAAAAAAAAAAAAAAGAAGTGCACAGGCCAGGTGCGGTGGCTTACGTCTGTAATCCCAGCACTTTGGTAGGCCAAGGCAGGTGGATCACCTGAGGTCAGGAGTTTGAGACCAGCCTGGCCAACATGGTGAATTCCGTCTCTACTAAAAATACGAAAATTAGCTGGGCGTGGTGGCACACCCCTGTTATCCCAGCTACTTGGGAGGCTGAGGCAGGAGAATCACTTCAACCCGGTAGGCAGAGGTTGCAGTGAGCTGAGATCACACCACACCACTGCACTCCAGCCTGGGTGACAGAGTGAGACTCCATCTCCAAAAAAAAAAAAAAAAAAAAAAAAGAAAAGGAAAGAAAAAAAAAAATTAGCCAGGCGAGGTGGCTGTCTCCTGTAATCCCAGGTACTCAGGAGGCTGAGTCAGGAGAATTGCTTGAACCCAGGAGGCAAAGGTTGCAATGAGCCGAGATCTCGGCATTGCAATCCAGCCTGGGTGACAGAGTCGGATTCTGTCTCAAAAAAAAAAAAAAAAAAAAAAAGTGTGGTTATCACCAGGGTAGTTTCTCTCATCTCGATGTTGGCAGCCAGTGTCTGTGGTGGCACTGAGGTCTCCTACAAAGAGTGGCTTATGGGGCATTAAAAATAAATATACTAATAGGCTGGGCATGGTGGCTCAAGCCTGTAATCCCAGCACTTTGGGAGGCCGAGGCGGGCGGATCACAAGGTCAGGAGTTCAAAATCAGCCTGGCCAGCATGGTGAGATCCCGTCTCTACTAAAAATACAAAAATTAGCCAGGCATGATGGTGCACGCCAGTAGTGCCAGGTACTTGGGAGGCTGAGGCAGGAGAATCACTTGAACCCAAGAGGTAGAGGCTCTGGTGAACTGAGATTGTGTCACTGCACTCCAGCCTGGGCAACAGTGCCAGACTCTGTCTCAAAAAAAAAAAAATTTTATATATATATGCATATGAATATATTACATATATAGTAATAATACTTGTTATTGTGACACTATTATACACCAGGTCTCTCTTCTATATAATCTGTGTGAATTATACATGTTAACTCGCTAACTATGTGCAACACTAGGAGGAAGATTAAACTAGATTTCCATTTTACGAGTACAAGACCAGCTTGACCAACATGGTGAAACCCCATCTATACTAAAAACATAAAAATTAGCCAGGTGTGATGACATGCATCTGTAGTTCCAGCTACTCAGGAGGCTGAGGCAGGAGACTCGCTTGAACCCGGGAGGTGGAGGTTGCGGTGAGCTGAAATTCTGCCACTGCACTCCAGGCTGGGTGACAGAGCGAGACTCCATCTCAAAAAAAAAAAAAAAAAAAAGAGTCCTTGTGATATCAGGTGAGGAGTGTAGCAGGGCATTAAAGAGACCTGAGAAATATCTGCGGCAAAGAGCCAGGTGCGATGGAGAATGGTGCAGGCCTTATGGATCGCAGATGCAACAGCAGATGCCTCCCACGGTGATGGGGGCAGTGATGTGGAGTGCCTAGTGGCTAACTCAGCTTCGAAAAATATCCTGGGGCAAGGCTGGACAAAAGAGGGAAACCAAAGGACAGCCCCTCCCTCAGGCTCAGAGTGATGTCCTTTAGTGTCCCACAGGTTGAGTCAAGCCTCCTAGGGCAAAAATGAAAACATCAGCATTAGCAAGAGAAAATATTGATACCAACAAGGACTAAAAGTTACTGGAAACCTACAATAGATCAAAACCCTCTTCGGGGCTGGGCGTGGTGGCTCACACCCGTAATCCCAGCACTTTGGGAGGCCCAGGTGGGCGGATCTCCTGAGGTGAAGAGTTCAAGACCAGCCTGGTCAACATGGTGAAACCCTGTCTCTAACAAAAATACAAAAATTAGCTGGGCATGGTGGCGTTTGCCTGTAATCCCAGCTACTCAAGAGGCTGAAGCAGGAGAATCGCTTGAACCCAGAAGGCGAAGGTTGCGGTGAGCCGAGATTACACCACTGCACTCCAGCCTTGGGTGACAGAGTGAGACTCTGTCTCAAAACAAACAAAACGAAACCCCTCTTTGTGTGATGTATATAACTTAACATCACACAACCGGACGACCTACACAACCAGCTTGGGAGCTACCCTCAGCCACTTTAAGGTTAGAAAAATGGGGCAGGAGGTTAACTAGGTTAGGGATCAGTACAAATCTACCTTTGCTAGAGACCCTAGAATATGTCCGGTTGGGTTCTAACTTCTCCCCTAACGGCTCTGAATATGCAGATTGAGGAAGCAAGGGGAAAAAACAAAGAGGAATTTACATGCTGTAAGATGGAGAGCTCCTAAAGCAAGGTACTGGAAGACAATAAAAACATAAATGCCACAAGATACTATGTATTTCCTGTGGAGGCATGAGTGTGTGTGTGTGTGTGTGTGTGTGTATACATATCTCAATATACTATATATTTATATATTCTGGTGTTATACATATTTATTGGGGTTTGTGAGTATATATATATGCGTGTGTGTGTATATATATGTATACATACATATATATGTATTTAAAGCTAGGTGTGGTGGCTCATGCCTGTAATCCCAGCACTTTGGGAGGCCGATGTGGGCAGATTACTTGAGGTCAGGAGTTCGAGACCAGCCTGGCTGACATGGCAAAACCCCATCTTTACTAAAAATACAAAAATTAGCCGGGCATGGTGGCACGTACCTGTAATTCCAGCTACTTGAGAGACTGAGGCAGGAGAATTGCTTGAACCTGGGAGGCAGAAGTTGCACTGAGCCAAGATAGTACCACTGCACTCCAGCCTGGGCCACAGCGCTAGACTGTATCTCAAAATAAATAAATGAATAAATAAGCTGGGCACGGTGGCTCACGCCTGTAACCCCAGCACTTTGGAAGGCCGAGGTGGTTGGATCACCTGAGGTCAGGAGTTGACCAGCCTAACCAACATGGTGAAACCCTGCCTCTACTGAAAATACAAAAATCAGCCAGGTGCGGTGGCACCTGCCTGTAATTCCAGCTACACGGGAGGTTGAGGCAGGAGAATCGGCTGGAACCCGAGAGGCAGAGGTTGCAGTGAGCTGAGACTCCATCTCAAAATAAAATAAAATAAAAATAAATAAATTATATATATAATTTAATAGAGACACAGGCGCAGTGGCTCACACCTGTAATCCCAGCACTTTGGGAGGCTGAGGCGGCGGATTGCCTGAGCTCAGGATTGGTGTGAGCTCAGAACTGGTGCCAGTTCGCGACCAGCCTGGGCAACACGGTGAAAGCCCATGTGTACTCAAATACAAAAAAATTAGCCGGGTGTGGCAGCGTGCACCTGTGGTCCCAGCTTAAGAGGGAGGCTGAGGCAGGAGAATTGCTTGAATGCGGGAGGCAGAGGTGGCAGTGAGCCAAGATCATGCCACTGGACTCCAGCCTGGGCGACAGAGCAAGACTGCGTCTCAAAAATAAATCAATAGGCCGGGCGCGGTGGCTCAAGCCTGTAATCCCAGCACTTTGGGAGGCCGAGGCGGGTGGATCACAAGGTCAGGAGATCGAGACCATCCTGGCTAACACGGTGAAACACCGTCTCTACTAAAAATACAAAAAACTAGCCGGGCGAGGTGGCGGGCGCCTGTAGTCTCAGCTACTCAGGAGCCTGAGGCAGGAGAATGGCGTAAACCCAGGAGGCAGAGCTTGCAGTGAGCCGAGATCGCGCCACTGCACTCCAGCCTGGGGGACAGAGCGAGACTCCGTCTCAAAAAAAAAAAATCAATCAATCAATCAATTAATAAAAATTGAGACGCAGTCTCCTCATGTTGTCCTGGCTGGTCTTGAACTCCTGGATTCAAGCCATTCTCCGCCTTTGCCTCCTGAAGTGCTGAGATTACAAGTGTGAGCCACCACACCCAGCCTAAAAATAGATTTAATATGTTTAGATGGATAAATACGTACCCATAAATATATATTTTCTGCATACATACACGTATATGTATATGTATTATATATTTACAAACACAAATATGTATACATACATATATATTTAATACGCACAAAGTCCCCTCAGAAAATACCTATTATTTGGAGTTTATATTTTTATTGTCTCACGGAATACATTATTTTATGTGTTGTTCCGCAACTTACATATACAGGTACACTGCATTTTATTTATATTTCTATATATGTTAGTGTTAATGAATATAAAAGTCAGGAAACTCAGCTGGTAAACTCTGAGGAGGGGAGAAAGACCGAGATCAAGTTTCATGGGTCCACACAGACTTTAGGTTTCCTCGTGGACAGCACGGGGAGCGGCCCGGAGCGAAGCCGCAGTCCAAGTGGGCGCAGTCAGCTTTGAGCCCAGCAATCAACCATCCTCTCACCCGCGCTCCGCAGGCCGCGGCCCCAAAACTAGCCCACCAGAGCTCATGCGTCATGGATGCTCCCGCCAGGGACCCGCCCCGCCTGCCCCGCCTGCCCCGCCTGCCCCGCCGGAAAGAAGGGGCGGGGTCTGCGGCAGGCTCCGCCCCCAAGCTGCGGCGTGCGCGTGGGGGGGGCGGGTCTTCCGTCTGGAGAAGGGCTACTTCCGGAGTGGACGGCAATGGCTGTGGGCAAGGAGCGAGGCGCGATTGGCTGTCCGGCGGATGAGTTCTGAGGTCCGCGAGTTCAAGGTGGCAGTCCCCGTGGCCGGGGCTGTGTCTGCGCCGCCTGCCATCGACCTCCCCACGGGGGACCAGGCCCCCAATGTGATGGTGGGGACCGGGGTGGGGATCTAGGTCGCGGGCCAGGAGGAGGGTGTTGGGGAACGTGTGTCCAGCTCACCTCCGTTAGCCGTTGAACGCCAGCACCGACAGAAGATTCTCTCACCTTAAAGCGGGGGTATAAGGGGTGTCGGGGGAAGACACTCCCACCAGACTCAGAGTTACTCTGATCTGAAAGATGACAGTCGCAGCACGTCAGCCAGAATCAAGTCTCCTAGGAGCCAAAACTAAAGGATCAGAGCAAATAATGGTATTAGGTACAGCACTCGCTGAGAGCTTGCCATCAGTCTGTCAGTTGATGTAAATCCTCACTACAGCCCTGTAAATTTGGTGGTAAAATATCATTTACAAATAAACTGAGACACAGGGTAATTTGTTTAAAATCAGCGAGTAGTGGCAGAATTCGCTGTAAACATTACATTGCGTACAGATGATACTTTTCGAGATGTTTGAAATGTTGGACACAATTCCCATTCCGCTGGGGGAAATAGCTGGATTTACCATTAGTGCAGAATCCAGTTATGGGCTAACATGCTATACTGACATAGGAAGTTCCCCCAAGACATATTTG
Source organism: Macaca mulatta (assembly GCF_049350105.2). Taxonomy (NCBI): domain Eukaryota; kingdom Metazoa; phylum Chordata; class Mammalia; order Primates; family Cercopithecidae; genus Macaca; species Macaca mulatta. Next base: position 44,953,498 of record NC_133408.1, read on the forward strand.
GGAGTGGATTTTAAAAGTTACAGAAAAAGAGGTATTAGTAATTTTTTTTTTTTTTTTTTTTTTTTTGAGACAGTCTCACTCTCGCCCAGACTGGAGTGCAGTGGCGTGATCTCGGCTCTCTGCAACCTACACCTCCCGGGTTCAAGCGATTGTCCTGCCTCAGCCTCCCGGCAAATTTTTGTATTCTTAGTAGAGACGGGGTTTCACTGTATTGGCCAGGCTGGTCTCCAACTGCTGACCTCAAATGATCCACCCACCTCGGCCTCACTCCCAAAGTGCTGGGATTACAGGCGTGAGCCACCGCGCCCAGCCAGCAATTCTTTTTTTTTTTGAAGTAATTATTTTACACAAAAAACCCTTAAAACAATACTGTTTTATTGTGGTATATACTTATATAAATGAATAGAAAAAGATGTATACACATTACTATAAAAAGACCTGGAATATTAGTAACATATGCTAAACTGGTAAGTCAATAGTGGAGGGAAACTTTATCCTATTGATGAAGTTTTTCTTTAGGGGGGTTAAATGTCAGAAAAATGTATATATGCATACTGTATCTTCTCTGATAATAAAAATTATTTAAAAAACTTGAGTAAGAATGACAAGTTTCCCGAAGCATGGTGTCTCAAAAAAAAAAAATGTATAATTTTGTATAATTTGAGCACCTACTCGTATAAATGGCTTTTGAATAATTGCAGAAATAAAATCTACCATTGGGGGTGAGGATTTGAGGGTTATGAGAATATGAGCATAAAAATAAAGCATATTCAGGGAATTCCAAAAGAATTTTTACAGTACTTTAAAATAGCGCAGTATTTCACAATTTAGTCCAAGGGATCTTAAAAACAATGTTAGCTGAAACTGCTCTATGTCTATGTTACATAGCTCATATTTAATGGAGAATTAGAGGCACTAAATAATAGCACTTTTTATTTGTTTGTTTTTATTTTTATTTTATTTTATTTTTGAGACGGAGTCTCGCTCTGTCGCCCAGGCTGGAGTGCAGTGGCGCAATCTCGGCTCACTGCAAGCTCCGCCTCCTGGGTTCACACCATTCTCCTGCCTCAGCCTCCTGAGTAGCTGGGACTACAAGGCACCCGCTGCCAAGCCAGGCTAATTTGTTTGTATTTTTTTTTAGTAGAGACGGGGTTTCACGGCGTTAGCCAGGACGGTCACAATCTCCTGACCTCGTGATCCGCCCGCCTCAGCCTTCCAAAGTGCTGGGATTACAGGCGTGAGCCGCCGCGCCCGGCTTATTTATTTTTAGATGGAGTCTCGCTCTGTACCCCGGGCTGAAGTGCAGTGGTGCGATCTTGGCTCACTGCAATCTCCACCTCCCGGGTTCAAGCGATTCTCCTGCCTCAGCCTCCCGAATAGCTGGGATTACAGGCACATGCCACCAAACCTGGTTAATTTTTTGTATTTTTAGTAGAGACAGGGTTTCACCGTGTTAGCCAGGGTGGTCTTGATCTCCGGACCTCGTGATCCACCCGCCTCGGCCTCCCAAAGTACTGGGATTACAGATGTGAGCCCCCGCACTCGGCCAATACTAAGTACTTTTCAAAATATGGCTCCTGATATTTTCAGTTGAAATATTTTATACATGTATTAAATGTTGATTACTGTAAAGTGTTTCACTTTAATAAAATTCAAGATGTGCCTCAATCTCATACCTGACAATTTTGTGACCCTATATAAAAATTGTTACAAACAAAAAACCCTTAGCACCATCTATTTTGTACACTACACTGAGGTAGAGGCTTCAAAACCAAAAGGGATAAGTTCGGGGATTGAAACGGGGGCAATTTGCTCTTAATTGACAGTAACCATTAGAAACTCACATTTAAAATATGTTAGTTGACCTAAGGAATACCAAGAGCCAAATTTGGCTTGGGAATCTCTTAGTTATTCACCCTATTTGGAGAAGTAAAGAAGAAAGCAGAAGTAGTTGTGCTCACCTGACAAGTGCCTTCGTATCTGGGACTTACCATCAGACAGTTGGCAAGACCCTGTTAAGTGAGGGTTCTAATCCTGATGACATCACAACTGTTGCTTGGTAGCCAGCCAGATCAACAATTTTCACAAGGCCTTGGCTTAGGCTGTTTCTTACCACAATAAGATTCTTCAAATATAGTTTAACATGTATTAATTATTGCCATGTAACAAATTACCTACCCAGAAACATTTCTCCCACAGTTTCTGGGTCATGGATCAGAGCAGAGTGGCTTAATGGTTGTGGCTTTATTTTTATTTTTTATTTTTTTTGAGATCAGAGTTTTGCTTTTGTTGCCCAGGCTGGAGTGCAATGGCACAATCTTGGCTCACTGCAACCTCCGCTTCCCAGGTTCAAACGATTCTCCTACCTCAGCCTCCCAAGTAACCGGGATTACAGGCGTGTGCCACCATGCCTGGCTAATTTTTGTATTTTTAAGGGCCGGGCACGGTGGCTCATGCCTGTAATCCCAGCACGTTGGGAGGCTGAGGCGGGTGGATCATGAGGTCAGCAGTTCGAGACCAGCCTGACCAACATGGTAAAAGTCCGTCTCTACCAAAAATACAAAAAAATTAGCTGGGCATGGTGGCGGGCACCTGTAAGCCCAGCGACTTGGGAGGCTGAGGCAGGAGAATCGCTTGAAACCAGAAGGCGGAGGTTGCAGTGAGCTGATATTGCACTACTGCACTCTAGCCTGGGCAATAAGAGCAAAAAAAAAAAAAAAATTGTATTTTTAGTAGAGATGGAGTTTCAGCATGTTGGCCAGGCTGGTCTCAAACTCCTGACCTATAGTGATCTGCCGGCCTCAGCCTCCCAAAGTGCTGGGATTACAGGCGTGAGCCACTGCGCCCGGCCACTTCTGATTCTTGAGTTTACAAGATATTTCAGTGGCCTACTGGGGAATGAAGAATCTGCTCCAAACTCACTTTCTTCTTGGCAGGCTCACTTTCCCACTATGAGGGCTTGCTAGGGCTACTCACAGCATGGCTTCCTCGCCCCAGGGTGACAGATGAAAGAGGGAGACAGTAAGATGAAAGCCACAGTGTCTTTTGAACTTCTCCAAGAAGTTACATACCATCAATTCTCTGTACAGGAATCATCACACAGACCAACCTTAGTACAATGTAAGAGGGAACTTGACAAGGCTATCATTTCCCAAACTCTCCCTCTCATAGATAATTACTATATACAGGGTGCCTAAGAGCTGTGGTCAAAATGAAGGAATTAGAGACACTATACAAACAAGATTAGGCCCTGGTGGCCCGGCGCAGTGGCTCACGCCTGCAATCCCAGCACTTTGGGAGGCTGAGGCGGGCAGATCACAAGATCAGAAGTTCAAGACCAGCCTGACCAATATGGTGAAACTCTGTATCTACCAAAAATACAAAAATTAGCTGGGCGTAGTGGCATGCACCTGTAATCTCAGCTACTCAGGAGGCTGAGGCAGGAAAATTGCTTGAACCAGGGAGGCAGAGGTTGCAGTGAGCTGAGATCGCTCTACTGCACTCCAGCCTGGGCAACAGAGCGAGACTCTGTCTCAAAAAAAAAAAAAAGGCGCGGTTGCTTGCACCTATAATCCAGCACTTTGGGAAGCCGAGGCAGGCAGATCATGATGTCAGGAGTTCGAGACCAGCCTGACCAATACTGTGAAACCCCATCTCTACTAAAAATACAAAAAATTTGCTGGGCATGGTGGCAGGCACCTGTAATCCCAGCTACTTGGGAGGCTGAGGCAGGAGAATTGCTTGAACCTAGGAGGCGGAGGTTGCAGTAAGCTGAGATTGTGCCATGGCACTCCAGCCCAGACAACAGTGCAAGACTCCGTCTCAAAAAAAAAAAAAGAACATTAGGCCCTGGTGCTATACATGTATACATGTACAATTTCCTTAACATCAGACGAAGATGATAAAATATATACAACTACAATTATATCCAAACACGTTATTAGTTACCTTATATAATTTCTGTAGATATCTGTTTATTGATCCATCCAATTGAGGCAGTATCTTTTAACTCCCTGCTATATAGATAAGAAATGTCGGTCTTACGCGGTGGCTCACACCTGCAGTCCTGGCACTTTGGGAGGCCTAGAAGGGTGGATCATCTGAGGTCAGGAGTTCGAGACCAGCCTGGCCAAAATGGTGAAACCCCATCTCTACTAAAAATTTAAAATTAGCTGGGCGTGGTGGCACACGTCTGTAATCCCAGGTACTCGTGTGGCTGAGACAGGAGAACTGCTTGAACTGGGGAGGCAGAGGATGCAGTGAGCCGAGATCGCACCACTGCACTCCAGCCTGGACAAGACAGAGCAAGGCTATGTCTGAAAAAAAAGAGAAGAAAAAAAAGAAAAAGAAATGTTGGCCAGGAGCGGTGGCTCATGCCTGCAATCCCAGCAGCATTTTGGGAGGCCAAAGTGGGTGGATCACTTGAGATCAGGAGTTCGAGACCAGCCTGACCAACGTGGTGAAACCCCGTCTCTACTAAAAATACAAAAATCATCTGGGCATGGTGGCGCACATCTGTAATCCCAGCTACTTGGGAGGCTGAGGCAGGAGAATTGCACGAACCCAGGAGGCAGAGTTTGCAGCAGTGAGCCAAGATTGCTCCATTGCACTCCAGTATGGGTGACACAGCAAGACTCTGTCAAAAAAAAAAAAAAAAAAGAAAGAAAATAAATGTTTATTTCTTGTTATTACTTCCAAACGTGAATAGATAGACCATTAATTTTATACTATTATGGATTACAGCACTTATCTTCTATTGAGTAACCATAATTAAGAATTCTTGAAATCCTGATGAGTAAGAAAGGTAGCTAATGGGGGGTTTCCTTTGACGTTAGTGACCTCTCTCCTAATTGAGAGAACTGACTTGCAGGTCCGTGTGGATATTGAGGGGAAGGTCTCAAATTAGGGGGTTTGGTGATGAGGGTGGTAGGGAACAGAGTGGGCAAGCAATCTGTGCATAAACACACAGACACACACAGACATACACACAGGCAAGACACATATATAGACATAGATACACACACAGGTAAGATACATATATAGACATACATATACACACAGGAAAGATACATATATAGACATAGATATACACAGACACACACCTACACGCTTTAGAGAGTTTGTCTTTGCTTCACCTTGAGGGAAAAGCTACACGGTAAATGTTACATAGGTGAAGATGGGTAAGGGCCATCTATGCAGCCACACCAACAATGATTCAATCAGTCACTTAGATTTCTGTCCTTCTGGGTGATGGTGACTCTCTGTCCCTGCTCCAGAGGCTGTGACCTCAAGAACAAGCCCCCCTCCCTAACCCTCCGTCATGAATGCTTAAGTCATGAATCTTACTTTTCTGTCCATTCATCAGTGTGATCCCACAGACCACTGTGACGGCTCTTGAAAGCTGTCTCTTTACTTGTGAAAATTATAAAATTGGCCGGGCGCGGTGGCTCACGCCTGTAATCCCAGCACTTTGGGAGGCCGAGGAGGGTGGATCACGAGGTCAGGAGATCGAGACCATCCTGGCTAACACAGTGAAACCCCATCTGTACTAAAAATACAAAAAATTAGCCGGGTGTGGTGGCAGGCGCCTGTAGTCCTAGCTACTCGGGAGGCTGAGGCAGGAGAATGGTGTGAATTCAGGAGGCGAAGCTTGCAGTGAGCCAAGATTGTGCCACTGCACTCCAGCCTGGGCGACAGAGTGAGACTCTGTCTCAAAAAAAAAAAAAAGAAAATTATAAAATTAATGGCCTAGGCCGGGTGCGGTGGCTCAAGCCTGTAATCCCAGCACTTTGGGAGGCCGAGACGGGTGGATCACGAGGTCAGGAGATCGAGACCATCCTGGCTAACACGGTGAAACCCCGTCTCTACTAAAAAATACAAAAAACTAGCCGGGCGATGTGGCAGACGCCTGTAGTCCCAGCTACTCGGGAGGCTGAGGCAGGAGAATGGCGTGAACCCAGGAGGCGGAGCTTGCAGTGAGCTGAGATCCAGCCACTGCACGCCAGCCTGGGAGACAGAGCGAGACTCCGTATCAAAAAAAAAAAAAAAAAAAAAAAAATTAATGGCCTAAACATACCTGTTTGGAAGTAATGAGAATAGATAAACATTTCTTTCCTTCCTTCTTTCTTTCTTTTTTTCTTTTTTTCCTTTTTTTTTTGACGGAGTTTAGCTCTTGTTGCCCAGGCTGGAGGGCAATGGCATGATCTCGGCTCACGGAAACCTCCACCTCCCGGGTTCAAGCGATTCTCCTGCCTCAGCCTCCCTAGTAGCTGGGATTACAGGCATGTGCCACTACTCCTGGCTAACTTTGTATTTTTAGTAGACACGGGGTTTCTCCTCATTGGTCAGGCTGGTCTCGAACTTCTGACCTCAGGTGATCCACCCACCTCGGCCTCCCAAAGTGCTGGGATTACAGGCATGAGCCACTGCGCCCGGCCATAACAGTTCTTATCTATATAACAAGGAGTTAAAAGATACTATTTCAATTGGATGAATCAACAAACAAGTTTTTGTTTTGTTTTGTTTTGTTTTGAGATGGAGTTTTGCTCTTGTTGCCCAGGCTGGAGTGCAATGGCGCTATCTCAGCTCACTGCAACCTCCGCCTCCCAGTTTCAAGTGATTCTCCTGCCTCAGCCTCCTAAGTAGCTGGGATTACAGGCATGCACCACCACGCCCGGCTAATTTTTTGTATTTTTAGTAGAGAATGGGTTTCTCCATGTTGGTCAGCTGGTCTGGAACTGCTGACCTCAGGTGATCCGCCCGCCTCAGCCTCCCAAAGTGGTGGAATTACAGGCGTGAGCCACCGCACCCAGTCACAAACAGATATTTATGGAAATTATAGGCCATAGGGTAGGAGTCTGTACTTTGCTCCAAGTGCGTTGGAAAGATAGATTGACTCCCCGCAAGGCTGATCTTCCTGCTTCTACTCCTGCCTTCTTCATTTTTTTTTTTTTTTTTTTTTTTTTGAGATGAAGTCTTGCTCTATTTCCCAGGCTGGAGTGCAGTGGCGTGATCTTGGCTTACTGCAAGCTCCGCCTCCTGGGTTCATGCCATTCTCCTGCCTCGGCCTCCGGAATAGCAGGGACTACAGGCGCCCGCCACCATGCCCGGCTAATTTTTTGTACTTTTTTTTTTTTTTTTTTTTTTTTTGAGACTGAGTCTGGCTCTGTCGCCCAGGCTGGAGTGCAGTGGCCGGATCTCAGCTCACTGCAAGCTCCACCTCCCGGGTTTACGCCATTCTCCTGCCTCAGCCTCCCGAGTAGCTGGGACCACAGGCGCCCGCCACTTCGCCCGGCTAGTTTTTTTGTATTTTTTAGTAGAGACGGGGTTTCACTGTGTTAGCCAGGATGGTCTCGATCTCCTGACCTCGTGATCCGCCCGTCTCGGCCTCCCAAAGTGCTGGGATTACAGGCTTGAGCCACCGCGCCCGGCTGTACTTTTTTTTAGTAAAGATGGGGTTTCACTGTGTTAGCCAGGATGGTCTCGATCACCTGACCTGGTGATCTGCCCACCTCAGTCTCCCAAAGTGCTGGTATTATAGGTGTGAGCCACCACACCCAGCCTACTCCCGCCTTCTTTATTCACCCTTGTCCTCTTTCTTTGAAACACACTAAGCTCATTTCTACCCCAGGGCCCTTGCCCTTTCTTTCTGCATGGGTCCAGGAGTCAAGTGTTAGAAATGAGAATGGCACCACTTAGTATTACCCCTTGTGACTGACCCAGTAGCCAATTTTTTTTTTTTTTTGAGATGGAGTCTCACTCTGTTGCCCAGGCTGGAGTGTAGTGGCAAGGTCTCAGCTCACTACAACCTCCACCTCCCGGGTTCAAGCGATTCTCCTGCTTCAGCCTCCCTAGCAGCTGGGACTACAGGCGCGTGCCACCATGCCTGGCTAATTTTTGTATTTTTATTAGAGATGGGGTTTCACCGTGCTGGCCAGGCTGGTCTCAAACTCCTGACCTCAGGTAATCTGTCAGCTTTAGCCTCCCAAAGGTCTAGGGATTACAGGAGTGAACCACTGTACATGGCCCACTAGTTAAATCTTTCCTTCCTGTTCCCATAACCTAATGCTCTGTTAGCCTAGAGGTCTTAGTTCCAAAGAGAGCAATGCCTCCACCAGGAGACATGCTATGGTTTGACTATTTGTCCCCTCCAAAACACATGTTGAAATTTAATCCCCAATGTGGCAGTATTGAGACGTGAGACCTTTTTTTTTTTTTTTTTTTTGAGATGGAGTCTCGCTCTATTTCCCAGGCTGGAGTGCACTGGCCGGATCTCAGCTCACTGCAAGCTCCGCCTCCCGGGTTTACACCATTCTCCTGTCTCAGCCTCCCGAATAGCTGGGACTACAGGCGCCCGCCACCATGCCCGGCTAGTTTTTTGTATTTTTTTAGTAGAGACGGGGTTTCACCGTGTTAGCCAGGATGGTCTCAATCTCCTGACCTCGTGATCCTCCTGTCTCGGTCTCCCAAAGTGCTGGGATTACAGGCTTGAGCCACCGCACCCAGCCTAGAGAGGTGGGGCCTTTAAGAGTTGATTGAGTCATGGCCGGGCGTGGTGGCTCACGCCTGTAGTCCCAGCACTTTGGGATGCCAAGATGGGCAGATCACGAGGTCAGGAGATCAAGACCATCCTGGCTAACACAGTGAAACCCCATCTCTACCAAAAATACAAAAAATTAGCCAGACGTAGTTATAGGCACCTGTATTCCCAGCTACTCAGGAGGTTGAGGCAGGAGAATGGCGTGAACCCAGGAGGCGGAGCTTGCAGTGAGCTGAGATCGCGCCACTGCACTCCAGCCTGGGCTACAGAGCAAGACTCCGTCCCAAGAAAAAAAAAAAAAAGAAGGTGATGCAGTCATGAGGGCTCTGCCTTTATGAATGAATTAATCCATCCATGGATTAATAAATTAATGGATTAAGACCAGGCACAGTGGTTTACGTCTGTACTCCCAGCACTTTGGGAGGCCAAGGTGGGCAGATCTCCTGAGGTTGGGAGTTTAAGACCAGCCTGACCAACATGGAGAAACCCTGTCTCTACTAAAAATACAAAATTAGCCAGGCGTGGTGGCTCATGCCTGTAATCCCAGCTACTTGGGAAGCTGAGGCAGGAGAATCGCTTGAACCTGGGAGGCGGAGGTTACAGTGAGCCGAGATAGCGCCATTGCACTCTAGTCTGGGCAACAAGACCGAAACTCTGTCTCAAAAAATAATAATAATTAATTAATTAATGGGTTCATGGATAAATGAGTTATCACGGGAATGGGACTGGTGGCTATAAAGCTGTATAAATAAAAGGAGGAGAGACATGAGCTAGCATGCTGAGCCCCCTGGCCATGTGACATCCTACACCACCTCGGGACTCTGCAGAGTCCTGTCAGCAAGAAGGGCCTCACCAGATGCAGCCCCTTGACCTTGGACTTTTCAGGCCCCATCATTGCAAAAAATAATTTCTTTCTTAATAAATTACCCAGTTTCAGGTATTCTGTCATAAGCAACAGAAAATGGACTAAGTGACAACAGTGATTTCATCAAACTGACTTTTCAGTGCCACCTGGCCACTTTCAGTTCCTCTTACCTCTGAATCAACAGGCAAAGAAAGGAGTTACTGTGCTGGCTTGGGTGATTAATCCTGACTACCAAAGTGAAATTGGACTGCTACTCCACAATGGAGCTAGGAAAGGGTATGTCTGAAATACAGGAGAGCGCTTAGGGTATCTCTTAGTATCGGAATGCCCTGTGATTAGAGTCAATGGAAAACCACAACAACTCAATCTTGGCAGGACTATGAATGATCCAGGAAAGAAGGTTTGGGTCAACACACCAGGTGACCCATGGCCAGCTGAGGTGTTTGTTGAGGAGAATGGGAATACGGAATGTGTGGCGCAAGAAGATGGTTATAAACACCAGCTACGACCCCATCACCAGTTGCAGAAGTGAGGGCTGTAATTGCCATTGATGTTTCTTTTTGTTTTGTGATGGATGTGTGTGTGTGTGTCACAAATGTCTTTGTTTTCATTCCCCACTTATCCTTTTATGTAACAAAAGATATATTGACTTTATATCATAGTATTTCAATATTGTTAACCTTAGAGCATACTATTTAAGTTATGAGATATCAAGGAGAAGCATAAACATCACCTAAGAAACTTACATCCTCTTCTGGGAGACAGATTAGTGCGGTTTTCTTTTCTTTTTTTTTTTTTTTGAGACGGAGTCTCGCTCTGTCACCCGGGCTGGAGTGCAGTGGCCGGATCTCAGCTCACTGCAAGCTCCGCCTCCCAGGTTCACGCCATTCTCCTGCCTCAGCCTCCCCAGTAGCTGGGACTACAGGCGCCCACCACCTCGCCCGGCTAGCTTTTTGTATTTTTTAGTAGAGACGGGGTTTCACCGTGTTAGCCAGGATGGTCTCGATCTCCTGACCTTGTGATCCGCCCGTCTCAGCCTCCCAAAGTGCTGGGATTACAGGCTTGAGCCACCGCGCCCGGCTGTGCGGTTTTCATTGTATTTGCAAGATAGTTGTATCACGTTAGGTGGATAGTTATATCATGGTTGAAAAAGATGCATATGGGCTGGGGGCAGTGGCTCACATCTCTAATCCCAGCACTTTGGGAGGCCGAGACAGGCGGATCACCTGAGGTCAGGAGTTCCAGACCAGCCTGGCCAAAATGGTGAAACCCTCCTTCTACTTAAAATACAAAAATTATCCGGGCTTGGTGGTGCACACCTGTAGTCCCAGCTACTCGAGAGGCTGAAGCAGGAGAATCGTTTGAGCCTGGGAGGTAGGTGCAGGTTGCACTGAGCCGAGATTGCACCATTGCACTCCAGCCTGGCCAACAGAGCAAGACTCCATCTCAAAAAACAAACAAAGAAAATAAATAAATAAAAATAAAAAGATGCTCATGGATGCTGTTGATGAGAGGTGAACTTGCCATGGTTAATTTGTTTGTTTTTTTTTTGAAATGGAGTTTCACTCTTGTTGCCCAGGCTGGAGTGCAATGGTACGATCTCAGCTCACTGCAACCTCCGCCTCCTGGGTTCAAGCGATTCTCCTGCCTCAGCCTCCCAAGTAGTTGGGATTACAGGCATGTGCCACCACGCCTGGCTAATTTTGTATTTTTAGTGGAGATGGGGTTTCTCCATGTTGGTCAGGCTGATCTTGAACTCCTGACCTCAGGTGATCTGCCTGCCTTGGCCTCCCAAAGTGCTGTGATTACAGGTGTGAGCCACCACACCCGGCCTGCGCTGGTTAGTTTTATGTGTCAACTTGGGTGGGCCACGATGCCCACGTATTTGGTCAAAGATTATTCTGGGAGGGGCATAGTAGCTCATGCCTGTAATCTCAACACTTTGGGAGGCCAAGGTGGACAGATGGCTTAAGCCCAGGAGTTCAAGACGGGCCTGGGCCACATAGTGACACCCTGTCTCTATGAAAACTACAAAAATTAACCAGGTGTGACGGTGCACACCTGTAGTCCCAGATACTCAGGACACTGAAGCAGGAGTATGGTTTGAGCCCAGGAGGTTGAGGCTACAGTGAGCTGTGATCGTGCCACTGCATTCTAGCCTGGGTGACAGAGTAAGATTCTGAAACAAAAGACAAAAACAGCAACATTATTCTGGATGTTTATGTTACGGCGTTTTTGGATAAGATTAACATTTATTCTCTTTTAACTTTCATTTATTTATTTTATTTAATTTTTATTTATTTATTTATTTTGAGATGGAGTCTCGCTTTGTCACCCAGTCTGGAGTGCAGTGGCGCCATCTTGGCTCACTGCAAGCTCCGCCTCCTGCGTTCACACCATTCTCCTGCCTCAGCCTCCCAAGTAGCTAGGACTACAGGCGCCCACCACCACGCCAAGCTAATTTTTTGTATTTTTAGTAGAGACAGGGTTTCACTGTATTAGCCAGGATGGTCTCAATCTCCTGACCTAGTGATCTGCCCACCTCGGCCTCCCCAAGTGCTGGGATTACAGGCGTGAGTCACCGCGCCTCGCCTATATATTTATTCTTTTTGAAATAAAATCTCACTGTCACCCAGGCTGGAGTGCAGTGGCATGATATTGGCTCAGTGCAACATCCGCCTCCCAGGTACAAGCAGTTCTCCTACCTCAGCCTTCTGAGTTGCTGAGATTACAGAAATGCAGCACCATGCCCTGCTAATTTTTATATTTTTAGTAGAGACGGGGTTTCACCATGTTGGCCAGGCTGGTCTCAAACTCCTGACCTCAGGTGATCTGCCTGCCTCGGCCTCCCAAAGTGCTGGGATTACAGACGTGAGCCACTACACCCAGCCAGATTAACATTTAAATTGCCGGACTTGGTTTCTCTTTTCTTTTCTTTCTTTCTTTTTTTTTTTGAGATGGAGTCTTACTCTATTGCCAGGCTGCAGTGTTGTGGTGTGATCTTGGCTCACTGCAGCCTCCAGCTCCCTGGTTCAAGCGATTCTCCTGCCTCAGCCTCCTGAGTAGCTGGGGTTATAGGCACGCACCACCACGCCCAGCTAATTTTTGTATTTTTAGTAGAGACGGCTTTTCACTCTGTTGGCCAGGATGGTCTTGATCTTCTGACCTCATGATCCACCCACCTTGGCCTCCCAAAGTGCTGGGATTACAGGCATGAGCCACCGCGCCCAGCCTGTTTTTTTGTTTTGTTTTGTTTTGTTTTTTGTTTTTTTGTGTTTGCGATGGAGTCTCCCTCTTGTTGCCCAGGCTGGAGTGCAGTGGTGTAATCTTGGCTCACTGCAAGGGTTCAAGTGATTCTCCTGCCTCAGCCTCTCAAGTAGCTGGGATTACACCACGCCTGCCTAATTTTTGTATTTTTAGTAGTGAGGAGGTTTCACCATGTTGGCCAGCCTGGTCTTGAACCCCTGACCTCAGGTGATCTGCCTGCCTTGGCCTCCCAAAGTGCTGGGATTACAGGCATGAGCCACTGCGCCTGACCTAAATTGGACTTTGAGTAAAGCAGATTGTCTTTATAATGTGGAGTATTGGAGGCCTCATTCAATCAGCTGAAAACTCAGATGTGGCCAAAAGACTGACCTGCGCTGAGCAAGAAAGAATTTTGCCAGCAGATAACCTTCTGACTTAAACTATAACATTGACTCTTCCTTCTCTGGGTCTCTAGTCTGCCAGTCCACTCTGTGGATTTTGGGTTTAGTCTCCATGATCCTATGAGCCAATTTCTTTCTTCTTTTTTTTTTTTTTTTTTTTTTTTTTTTTGAGACGGAGTCTCGCTCTGTCGCCCAGGCTGGAGTGCAGTGGCCTGATCTCAGCTCACTGCAAGCTCCGCCTCCCGGGTTCACGCCATTCTCCTGCCTCAGCCTCCCGAGTAGCTGGGACTACAGGCGCCCGCCACCTCGCCCGGCTAGTTTTTTGTAGTTTTAGTAGAGACGGGGTTTCACTGTGTTCACCAGGATGGTCTCGATCTCCTGACCTCGTGATCCACCCGTCTCAGCCTCCCAAAGTGCTGGGATTACAGGCTTGAGCCACCGCGCCCGGCCCTTTTTTTTTGAGACGGAGTTTTGCTCATGTTGCCCAGGCTAGAGTGCAATGGTGCCATCCCGGCTCACCGCAGCCCTCCTGGGTTCAAGCAATTCTCCTGCCTCAGCCTCCCAGGTAGCTGGGATTACAGACATGCACCACCATGCCTGACTAATTTTGTATTTTTTGTAGAGACGGGGTTTCTCCATGTTGGGCAGGCTGGTCTTGAACTCCCAGCCTCAGGTGATCTGCCTGCCTTGGCCTCCCAGAGTGCTGGGATTACAGACGTGAGCCACTGTGCCTGGCTGAGCTAATTTCTTAAAATAAATTTCTCTTTCCCTCTCCGTTTATTTATTTATTTATTTATTTATTTATTTAATTTTTTTTGAGACAGGGTCTTCCTCTGTCACCCAGGCTGGAGTGCAGTGGCACAATCTTGGCTCACTGCAACCTTCGACTTCTGGATTCAAGCAATTCTCATGCCTTAGCCTTCCGAGTAGCCCGAGTAGCTGGGATTACAGGCATGCACCACCATGCCCAGCTAATTTTTTGTATTTTTAGTAGAGATGGAGTTTTGCTATGTTGGCCAGGCTGGTCTTGAATTCCCGGCCTCAAGTGACCTGCCTGCCTTCGCCTCCTAGGGTGCTGGGATTACAGGCATGAGCCACCACTCCCAGCCAAATAAATTTTTTTCTTTTTTTTTTTTTTTTTGAGAAGGAGTCTCGCTCTGTCGCCCAGGCTGGAGTGCAGTGGCCGGATCTCAGCTCACTGCAAGCTCTGCCTCCCAGGTTTACGCCATTCTCCTGCCTCAGCCTCCCAAGTAGCTGGGACTACAGGCGCCCGCCACCTCACCCGGCTAGTTTTTTGTATTTTTTAGTAGAGACGGGGTTTCACCGTGTTAGCCAGGATGGTCTGAATCTCCTGACCTCGTGATCCACCCGTCTCGGCCTCCCAAAGTGCTGGGATTACAGGCTTGAGCCACTGCACCTGGCCTAAATTTCTATAAATACATGTACATCCTATATTCCTGGTTCTCTTTCTCCAGAGAATCCTGACTAATATATTTGCTGTCTTGGAAAAAAATTGCAATATTTCAAACATATAAAAAGCTACTAAGAATAATGTGAGTAAACACCAATGTTTCCATAATTAAATTTAACAACCACTGATGTTAAGCTATATTTGTTTGAGAATTGCTCTCTCTGTCACCCAGGCTGGAGTGCGCTGGGTCAATCATACCTTACTTCAGGCTGCACCTCCCATGCTCAAGTGATCCTCCTACCTCAGCCTCCTGAGTAGCTGGGAGTACAGGTACATGCCACAACAACCAGCTAATTAAAAAAAAATTTTTTTTAAATTTTGTTTTGTAGAGATGGGGGTTTTGCTATGTTGCCCAGGCTGGTCTTGAACTCCTTGGCTCAAGCAGTCCTCCCCTTTAAGCCTCTCAAAGTGCTGGCATTACAGGCATGAGTCAAGGAGAATTTACAGGCAATTTACCTGGAGGAAAATTGCTTTTCTTAAAGAAATAATGGGCCAGGTGCAGTGCATGCCTGTAATCCCAGCACTTTGAGAGGCCAAGGCAGGCGGATCACCTGAGATCAGGAGTTCAAGACCAACCTAGACAAAATGGTGAAACCCCATCTCTACTGAAAATATAAAAATTAGTAGGGCACAATGACAGGTGCCTGTAATTCTAGCTACTGGAGAGGCTGCGGCAGGAGAATCACTTGAACCTGGGAGGCAGAGGCTGCAGTGAGTGGAGATTGCACTACTGCACTCCAGCCATGACAGGATTGAAACTCCATCTCAAAAATAAATAAATAAATGAATAAATAAAATTAAAGAAATAAAGTTTACAGATATAGATATATTCCAGTGGTAACCCTTCCTGATCCTACTGTCTTCTCTCTCTCTCCAAATGTAATCACATTCTTTTTTTTTTTTTTTTTTTTTTTGAGACAGAGTCTTGCTCTGTCACCCAGGCTAGAGTGCAGTGGCTGGATTTCCGCTCACTGCAAGCTCTGCCTCCCGGGTTCGCGTCATTCTCCTGCCTCAGCCTCCCGAGTAGCTGGAACTACAGGCGCCCGCCACCACACCCAGCTAATTTTTTGTATTTTTTAGTAGAGATGGGGTTTCACTGCGTTAGCCAGGATGGTCTTGATCTTCTGACCTCGTGATCCTCCCACCTCAGCCTCCCAAAGTCCTGGGATTACAGTCGTGAGCCACCGTGCCCGGCCCAAATGTAATCACATTCTTAAAGTCAGGCATCATTCTCATCTTATTTTTACTAGTAATGTATGTGTCCGTAAATAACATACTTTTTTTTTGAGACAGAGTCTGGCTGTCTCCCAGGCTGGAGTGCAGTGGCGCAATCTCAACTCACTGCAACCTCTGCTTCCCAGGTTCAGGCAATTCTCCTGCCTCAGCCTTCTGAGTAGCTGGGAGTACAGGCGCCCGCCACCATGCCTAACTTTTTGTATTTTAACAGAGACGGGATTTCACCGTGTTGCCCAGGATGGTCTCGAACTCCTGAGCCCAGGCAATCTGCCCTCCTCGGCTTCCCAAGCTGCTAGGATTACAGGCATGAGCCACCGTGCCTGGCCAACATACAGGTTTTGTATATACAAAATTTTTTACGCACATGGCATCATTCACATTTTTTTTTTTTTTTTTTTTTGAGACAGAATCTTGCTCTGTTGCCCAGACTGGAGTGCAGTGGCACAATCTCAGCTCACTGCAATCTCCGCCTCTCGGGTTCACGCCATTCTCCTGCCTCAGCCTCCCGAGTAGCTGGGACTACAGGTGCACGTCACCATGCCCACTTAATTTTTGTATTTTTAGTAGAGACGGGGTTTCACCATGTTGGCTGCGGACTCCCATAGTGCTGGGATTACAGGCATGAGCCACTGCGAACAGCCTAAAGAAAGCATTTTTTTTTTTTTGAGACAGGGCCTCACTCTGTAACCCAGGCTGGAGGTCAGCAGCATGATCTTGGCTCACTGCAACCTCTGCCTCCTGGGTTCAAGCAATTCTCCTGCCTCAGCCTCCCAAGTAGCTGGGATTACAGGCTTCTGCCACCACGCTCAGCTAATTTTTGTATTCTTGGTAGAGACGGGGTTTCACGATGTTAGCCAGGAAGGTCTCTATCTCCCGACCTCGTGATCCGCCCACCTCAGCCTCCCAAAGTGCTAGGATGACAGGCGTGAGCCACCGCACCTGGCCCATTCTGCACTTTTTGAGGCTGAATTTAGAGTCAAAGTGCATGGGTATAAATTCTGCCTGCCAGAGATCTGTTTTTGGGGCAATGAGAGTGGCTAAAATTAGACAGTGTGATGGTTGCACAATTCTCTGAGTATGCTAAAAGCTGCTGAATTCTACACTTTAAAAGAGTGACTTTTATGGTATGTAAATTATATCTCAATAAAGCTATTATAAAAAGACAGGTAACAATGAAAGCTGATATGCGAAAAAAAAGATCCTGGATGCACTATTAGTTGCATGGCCTTCGACAAGGTATTTAAAAAGCTTTCATGGGTCCAGCACGGTGGCTCACACCTGTAATCCCAGCATTTTGGGAGACCTAGGCAGGCAGATCACGAGATCAGGAGTTCGAGACCAGCCTGGCTAACATCGTGAAACCCCGTCTGTACTAAAAATACAAAAATTAGCTGGGTGTGGTGGCAGAAGCCTGTAATCCCAGCTACTTGGGAGGCTGAGGCAGGAGAATTGCTTGAACCCAGGGGGCGGAGGTTGCAGTGAGCTGAGATCATGCCACTGACCTCCAGCCTGGGTTACAGAATGAGGCTCTGTCTCAAAAAAAAAAAAAGCTTTCTTTACGCTGCATGCAGTGGCTCATGCCTGTAATCCCAGCACTCTGGGAGTCCACATCCAACATGGTGAAACCCCGTCTCTACTAAAAATACAAAAATTAAGTGGGCGTGGTGATGTGTACCTGTAGTCCCAGCTACTCGGGAGGCTGAGGCAGGAGAATTGCTAGAACCCAGGAAGCGGAGGTTGTAGTGAGCCCAGATGGTGCCACTGTGCTCCAGCCTGGCTGACAGAGCTAGACTCCATCTCAAAAAAAAAAAAAAAAAAAAAAAAAAAAAAAAAAAAAGCTTCCTTTGCCTTCCTTTTCTTATCTATAAAATGAGATAACTATAGCTAGCATCTAGCTAGTAAGTTTGTTAAAAGAGTTCAGTTAACATTTTTTCTTTTTTTGTTTTTTTGAGACAGAGTTTCGCTCTGTCTGTAACCTCTTCCTTTCAGGTTCATGCGATTTTTGTGCCTCAGCCTCCCCAGTAGCTCCAGTAGCTGGGATTATAGGCTCCTGCCACCATGGCAAGCTAATTTTTGTATTTTTCAGTTTTGTTTTTTTTTTTTTTTTTGAGACAGAGTCTTGCTCTGTCACTCAGGCTGGAGTGCAGTGGCATGATCTCAGCTCACTGCAAGCTTCACCTCCCAGGTTCACACCATTCTCCTGCCTCAGCCTCCTGAGTAGCTGGGACTATAGGTGCCCGACACCATGCCTGGATGATTTTTTTTTTTATTTTTAGTAGAGACGGGGTTTCACCATGTTCGCCAGGATGGTCTTGATCTCCTGACCTCGTGATCCGCCAGCTTAGCCTTCCAAGGTGCTGGGATTACAGGCGTGAGCCACCATGCCTGGCCTAATTTTTGTGCGTGTGTGTGTGTGTGTGTGTATATATATATAAAGAGATTGTGTCTCATTGTGTTGCCCAGGCTGGTCTTTAAATCTTGGCCTCAAGTGATCTTCCCAACCTCAGTCTCCTAAAGGGCTGGGATTACAGGTGTGAACCACCTTGCTGACTTAATATTTGTTTTCATATATAATACATATCTCTATTTTCCTATTGATGGGTATTAGGTTTTTTTCCAATTTACTATTATAAACAATGTTGCAATAAACAGGCTTATATAATATCCATGGACATACATAAGAGTGTCCAAAGGGAACCTAGAGGGGGCTTACTGGATCACGGGTATGCAACATGCTAATACAAAAAATTATTAATAGGGCAGGTGTGGTGGCTCATGCCTTAATCCAAGCACTTTGGGAGGCCGAGGAGGGCAGATGCCTTGAGCTCTGGAGTTCGAGACCAGCCTGGGCAAGATGGCAAAACCTGTCTCTACTAAAAATACAAAACATTGGCCAGGCATAGCAGCACATGGTAGTGGTCCCAGCTACCCGGGAGGCTGAAGTGGAAGGATCACCTGAGCTTGGGAAGTTGAGGCTGCAGTTAGCCAAGATGTTGCTACTGCACTCCAGCCTGGGTGAGACAAAATGAGACTCCATCTCAAAAAAAAATTATTCTGCCAGGTGCGGTGGTTCACACCTGTAACCCCAGGACTTTGGGAGGCCAAGGTGGGTGGATCACCTGAGGTCAGGAGTTTGAGACAAGCCTGGCCAACATGGTGAAACCCTGTCTCCACTAAAAATACAAAAATTAGCCAGGCATGGTGGCGGGCGCCTGTGATCTCAGCTACTCAGGAGGCTGAGGCATGAGGATTGCTTGAACCCGGGAGGCAGAGGTTGCAGTGAGCCGAGATCGTGTCATTGCACTCCAGCCTGGGCGACAGAGTGAGACTCCATCTCAAATAAACAAACAAAAAACCAAAAACCTGAGACTGGGTATCTTATAAAGAGAAGAGATTTATTTGGCTCATAGTTCTGCAGACTGTAGAAAAACATGGTGCCAGCATCTGCTTCTGGTGAGACCTCAGGAAGCTACCATTCATGACTGAAGGCAAAGTTGGAGCAGGTATGTCACATGGCCAGAGAAGAAGCAAGGGAGAGAGAAGGGAGGCACTAGACTCCTTTTTATTTTACTTATTTTTAAATTTTATTTATTTATTTATTTAGAGACAGATCTTCCTCTGTGGCCCAGACTGGAATGCAGTGGCTCAATTTCAGCTTACTGCAACCTCTGCCTCCCAGTTTCAAGTGATTCTCCTGCCTCGGCCTCCCACATAGCTGGGATTACAGGCAGGTGCCACCACATCTGGCTAATTTTTGTATTTTTAGTTGAGACGGGGTTTCACCAGGTTGGCCAAACTGGTCTTGAACTCCTGACCTCAGGTGATCCACTCGCCCCGGCCTCCCAAAGTGCTGGGATTATAGGCATGAGCCATGGCACCCAGCCTATTTTTTTTTTTTTTTTTGAGATGGGGTTTCCTTCTGTCATCCAGGCTGAAGTGCAATGGCGCCATCTCTGCTCTCTGGAACCTCCACCTCCTGGGTTCAAGCAGTATCCTGACTCAGCCTCCCGATTAGCTGGGTCTACAGGTGCACACCTGGCTAACTTTTGAATTTTTAGTAGAGACTGGGTTTCTCTGTGTTGGCCGGGCTGGTCTCAAACTCCTTACCTCAAATGATCTGCCTGCTTCGGTTCCCCAAAGTGCTGGGATTACAATCGTGAACCGCCATGTCCGGCCTCAGACTTCTTTTTAAACAACCAGATCCGGCCGGGCGCGGTGGCTCACGCCTGTAGTCCCAGCACTTTGAGCGGCCGAGGCAGGCGGATCACAAGGTCAGGAGATCGAGACCATCCTGGGTAACACGGTGAGACCCTGCCTCTACTAAAAACACAAAAAATTAGCTGGGCGTGGTGGGCGCCTGTAGTCCCAGCTACTCGGGAGGCTGAGGCAGGAGAATGGCGTGAATCCGGGAGGCAGAGCTTGTAGTGATCTGAGATCACGCCACTGCACTCCAGCCTGGGGGACAGACCGAGACTCCCTTTCCAAAAAAAAAAAAAAAAAAAAAAATCACCGTCAGATCTGATGTGAACTCACAGAGTGAGAACTCACTTATCACCAAGGGGATGGCGCTAAGCCATTCATGAGGGATCCGCCCCTATGTCCAACACCTCCCACTAGGCCCCACTTCCAACATTGGGGTTCACATTTCTTCCTTTTCTTTTCTTTCTTTCCTTTTTTTTTTTTTTCTGAGACGGAGTTTTGCTCAACATTGTTGCCCAGGCTGGAGTGCAGTGGCGCGATCTTGGCTCACTGCAACCTCTGCCTCCCGGATTCAAGCGATTCTCCTGCCTCAGCCTCCTGAGTAGTTGGGATTACAGGCGCCCACTACCACGCCCAGCTAATTTTTGTATTTTTGGTAGCGATGGGATTTCACCATATTGGCCAGTCTGGTCTTGAACTCCTGACCTCAGGTGATCTACCTGCCTTGGCCTCCCAAAGTGCTGGGATTACAGGCGTGAGCCACCGTGCCCAGCCTCTTTTTTTTTTTTTTTTTTTTTTTTTTTATTGTAGCATACAAGTGTTAGATACTCACTTGTTTACAATGCCCACTTCCCAATGGGCTGCTCAACTGGAAACAAAGGTATGTATGGGTTAACATTTCATCATGAGACTTGAAGGGGACACAGAGCCAAACTATATCAGAGGAGTACTACAATGGCATTTTGTAGTTGGGGAGGAGGTCAGATTCAACTTCAAATACAACAAGGAAAAGTGAGAATCTGTAGCCAAAGATAAGAGTGTGCTTGTTGGCAGGGGTGGTCAGTGCATGGAAAATTACCACGAGGAGCCCGGGCACGGTGGTTCACGCCTGTAATCCCAGCACTTGGGGAGGCCGAGGCTGGCGGGTCACGAGGTCAGGAGATGGAGACCATCCTGGCTAACACGGTGAAACCCTGTCTCTACTAAAAATACAAAAAGTCAGCCGGGCGTGGTGGTGGGCACCTGTAGTCCCAGCTACTCGGGAGGCTGAGGCAGAAGAATAGCGTGAACCCAGGAGGCGGAGCTTGCAGTGAGCAGAGATCGCGCCACTGCACTCCAGCCTGGGCAACAGAGCCAGACTCAGTTTCAAACAAAACAAACAAACAAACAAACAAACAAAAAATTACCATGAGGAAAATCAGGGGTTAAGGGGGGATTTCTGGCTAAATCCACCTAATAAGATTCTTGCTGAAAGCAGGCCAGGGTGATGAGACATCACCTGGGGGATGTTAGGGGAGGAGGAACCCAACCAGTTGTAGAGGATGACCAGATATTGAGAATGAGGGATTCAGGCTAAAGCGACTTACTAGGATTCTTGTGAGAATTGGACAATATAGAGATGAACATATGAGCTCCAAAATCAGGGCCTAGTTGAGAAATCAGAGGGGTCTGACTAGAGATAAGTCAAGAAGAGAATCTTCATTAACCATTTGACTTTATTCAAGATTGCTAAATTGCTCGTTAGCAAGGTACGATCGTTTCTCTTTTTTTTTTTTTTTTTTGAGACAGAGTCTCACTCCATCACCCAGGCTGGAGTGCAGTGGCGCGATCTCCACTCACTGCAAGCTCCGCCTCCCGGGTTCACGCCATTCTCCTGCCTCAGCCTCCCGAGTAGCTGGGACTACAGGCGCCCGCCACCACGCCCGGCTGATTTTTTGTATTTTGTAGTAGAGACAGGGTTTCACCGTGTTAGCCAGGGATGTCTCCATCTCCTGACCTCGTGATCCGCCTGCCTCAGCCTCCCCAAGTGCTGGGATTACAGGCGTGAGCCACTGCGCCTGGCTGATAGTTTATCTTTTTTCGTATCCACACCAACACTTGGTATGAGAAAGTTTACATTTGCAAATATATTTTGAAGCGATATTTCATCCTTTAACTTGCATTTACTTGTAGCTAATGAAACTTGTGCAGCTCTTCTATCTTATTGGTCATTTGGGGTTCCTCTTTGGTTAACTGTATGTTTAATATCGCAAGCTGATATGCGGTATTGTATTTCTTAAAAAAAATTAATTTCTGCTGGATGTGGTGGCTCATGCCTGTAATCCCAGTGCTCTGGGAGGTGAGGTGGGCGGATCATGAGGTCAGGGGTTTGAGAGCAGCTATATAGAATATGTTGCTTTTTTTCTCTATGCCTTCAGTAACACTGGGCATTTCCAGTGATGGTGGAAAATGGTGAGAACCAGATATTGCATATCAACGTTACTATTATTCGTTTTAAATTATAGAGAAGAGGTCTCACTAAATTGTCCAGGCTGGTCTTGAACTCCTGGCCTCAAGCAATCCTCCTGCATCAGCCTCCCAAAGTGCTGGAATTATAGGTGTGAGCCACCGTGCCTGGCCCATGCTAACATTTTTAATGCAAGTAAAGTGTGCCACTGTATGAATGTTCGTCGTTAATTGAGCCAATTATCTTGTCTTCTAGTTTTGGCAGTTATAAGCATTGTTTCGATCATTAGCTTTTAAACTATGTATTCTTGCTTGTTTTTAACTTTTTCCTTAGGATAAATTTCTGACAGTTGAATTGTGGAAGAAAAAGGTATTTTTATTTTTATTTTATTTATTTATTTTTGAGATGGAGTCTCACTCTGTCACCCAGGCTAGAGGGCAGTGGTGCAATCTCGGCTCACTGCCAGCTCCACTTCCCAGGTTCACGCCATTCTCCTGCCTCAGCCTCCCGAGTAGCTGGGACTACAGGCGCCCACCACGCCCGGCTAATTTTTTGTATTTTTAGTAGAGACGGGGGTTTCACCATGTTAGCCAGGATGGTCTTGATCTCCTGACCTCGTGATCTGCCCACCTCGGCCTCCCAAAGTGCAGGGATTACAGGTGTGAGCCACCGCGCCTGGCCAGTATTTGTGTTTTTGTTTGTTTGTTTGTTTTTTTACAGTATTTGTATTTTTAAAGCTGTGAATACATACAGACAAAACACTCTTCAGAAGGGGCATGCTTTTCTGGAACATCAGCAAGGCACGGGAAGGAACATCTCTAATCTCTTTATTTTGAGACTGAGTCTTGCTTTGTTGCCCAGGCTGGAGTGCAGTGGCTGGATCTCAGCTCACTGCAAGCTCTGCCTCCTGGGTTCAAGAGATTCTCCTGTCTCAGCCTCCCAAGTAACTGGGATTACAGGCATGCACCACCACGCCTGGCTAATTTTTTGTGTTTTGAGTAGAGACGGGGGTTTTAACCATGTTGGCCAGGCTGGTTTCGAACTCCTGATCTCAGATGATCCACCTGCCGTGGCCTCCCAAAGTGCTAGGATTACAGAGGTGAACCATCGCGCCTGGTCCAACTCTAATGTTTGGAATCTAATCTATCTGGAGGACTACACCCTTATTTTGTATTTTTCTTTCTTTATTTTCTTTATCTATCTTTACAGTACTTTGAGTTGCTGTTTAAGAGAACTATACCTTTAATTGCCTCTACCAGGCTGAGTGCATCCAAGTATGACTGTCTATGGAAAACAAGTTCAAACAGAATTCTTAAACAATACCACTTTTACACATCGTGCTGTGGTTGAGGTCCAAAATCTGAAAGATTTTTATTTCAACTGTAGCTGATCCATGAAAATTAAGGATAATTTTTTCCTTTTTTTCTCGAGATGGAGTCTTGCTCTGTCACCCAGGCTGGAGTGCAGTGTGCAGTGGCCCGATGTCTGCTCACTGCAACCTCTGTCCCCAGGGTTCAACCGATTCTCCTGTCTCAGCCTCCCGAATAGCTGAGACTACCTGCACGTGCCACCACGCCCAGCTAATTTTTGTATTTTTAGTAGAGACAGGGGTTTCACCATATTGGCCAGGCTGGTCTCGGACTCTTGACCTCAGGTGATCCGCCCACCTTGGTCTGTCGAAGTGCTGGGATTACAGGTGTGAGCCACCGCGCCCGGCTTAGCGTGGATTTTTGAATCTGAGGGTTTCATACCACAGTGGATGGAGTGTGGCCAGGGCGGGGTGTTTTAGTTTGGAAAACTAACCTGCACATGTACCCCCTGAACCTAAAAGTTTTTTTTTTTTTAAGGAAAACATTTCAGTTGTAAATTCGAAGAGGAAATTCTGTTAGGTTCAATCACTTTGCATTTTGGAATGCAGTTGGCATCTCCCGTTTCTTTGTGGCATAACGGTTGACCAAAATAGGTTCAGGTCTCATTGAGACAGGTTTTGAAAACGCTTTTTAAAATTTTTTTCCTGGAAAACAAATGACCAAAGTCATTGCTGTACCCGCAAAAGGTAAATATATTTCGATTAGTCTCTGCAGACACCTGATTCTTACACTGACACTCGAGTCTGGGCGTGAGACGTGAGCGCTAAACCCTTCTGGGGTAGCTGGAAGCTAGGCAGGCTTCACCTGGGCGCCCCTTAAACCCCGCCTCCGGCAGATGAGCCCACTAGACCGCATGCGCAGGGGGTGCGCCCGCGCCGGACTCGCCCAACTCTTCCAATCCGAAAAGGGCGGAGTCTGTTACAGGCCCCGCCCCCTAGTTAAGGTGTGCGCGTGGCTGGGGCTGGTCTTCCGCCTGGTGAGGGGCTACTTCCGGGTCGGACGGCTCTAGGTGCAGCAGCCGAGGGTGGTAGTGCTAGGCTGGCCGGCGGGCTGGGCTGCGGCCCGCGCGCGCTCGGCGATGCAGGGGGGCAACTCTGGGGTCCGCAAGCGCGAAGAGGAGGGCGACGGGGAGGGGGCTGTGGCAGCGCCGCCGGCCATCGACTTTCCCGCCGAGAGCTCGGACCTCAAATATGACGGTGAGGGATCGGATTGCGGTGTCGCCGCTCTGCTCTCTCTCTGTCCACCCGCGTTTGCGGGCGGTATAGGCAGCCCTGAGGTTTGCCTGAAGACCCGGGTGAATTCGGCTGCCTCCAGGGTTGAACCGGGGAACCAGCCGCGCAGTGCTGGGGGGCGGCGGGCGGGCCGTCGGGGTAAGGTAAATATTGTTTGAAAAGGACGTCTGCTTCTCGCTCCTTTGTTTACATTTCTTTTTTTTTTTTTTTTTTTTTTTTTGAGACGGAGTCTCGCTCTGTCGCCGAGGCTGGAGTGCAGTGGCCAGATCTCAGCTCACTGCAAGCTCCGCCTCCCGGGTTCACGCCATTCTCCTGCCTCAGCCTCCCGAGTAGTTGGGACTACAGGCGCCCGCCACCGCGCCCGGCTAGTTTTCTGTATTTTTTTAGTAGAGACGGGGTTTCACCGTGTTAGCCAGGATGGTCTCGATCTCCTGACCTCGTGATCCGCCCGTCTCGGCCTCCCAAAGTGCTGGGATTACAGGCTTGAGCCACCGCGCCCGGCCCTTTGTTTACATTTCTGTTCCTTGGTTTCCTCTCTGGGGACTGAGGCCCTCGGACGGCTGGGGGCATCCCTGAGGTCACCGTCCTGCCCCCAAGCCCTGGGTTTTGTCATTGGTTGAGAACGATCTTCTTTCGTTGCAGCGAGAATTTGCAAACTGTAAGCTGAATAGTTTGGGTTAAGAGTTGTAATTTGTAACTTTTCTTGTCTTTTGCTTAATTGGAAGGAGAACTAAAGATTTCTCATAGTGAGGCAGCGTGGAAATAAATAAACGTCTTTGGTTTAAAGAATAAAAAGGCCCCAATTTTTTTTTTGGAGACAGTCTTGCTCTGTCACCCAGGCTGGAGTGCAGTGGCACAACCATAGCTCATTGCAGCCTCCAACTCCTGGGCTCAAGTGATCCTCCAGCTTCAGCCTCCCGAGTAGCTGGGACCACAGGTGCACACCACCATGCCCGACTAATTTTTAAATTTTTTTTTTTTTTGCAGAGATGGGGTCTTGCTGTGTTCCCCAGGCTGGTCTCGAAAGCCTGGCCTCAAGCGATGCTCCCACCTCGGCCTCCCAAAGTGCTGGGATTATAGATGTGAGCCCCCACTCTCAGCCCCCAAGTTTTCTTGAGGCCTTTGATTACTAGGAGATATGGGGTAGCTAAGTTACTTAGCATAGAGTAAGAGATGCTTAACATTGACTCTAGGTAAAAGTGTCCACTATTTTGATGAAAGTGAAATACAGTCTTTAGTTGCTGCCACGTGTTTTAGCAATATTAAAAATTAAATTGTGCTATTAAGAATGAATACATTGGCCGAGTGGGGTCACGCCTGTAATCCCAGCACTTTGGGAGCCTGAGGTGGGCGGATCACCCGAGGTCAGGAGTTCAACACCAGCCTGGTCAACCCCTTCTCTACTAAAAATATAAAAATTAGCTGGGCGTGGTAGCGGGCACCTGTAATCCCAGCTACTTTTGAGGCTAAGGCAGGAGAATCGCTTGCTTGAACCCAGGAGGCGGTGGTTGTAGTGAGCCGAGATCGCACCACTGCACTCCAGCCTGGGAGACAGGAAACTCCGTCTCAAAAAAAAAAAAAAAAAGAATACATTGATTCAGGGATTTTTTTTTTTTTCTCTTTTTTATGGAATGCTTCAGGAATTTGTGTTTCATTCTTGTGCGGAAGCTGTGTTAATCTTCTCTGTGTCATTCCAGTTTTTAGTATATGTGCTGCTGAAGTTTTTAACTATATGGTAATTCCAACAGAATGACTGCAGAGAATACACATTGATTTGAAGCATGAAACAAAAAAAAATGTGTTGCAATTGAGTTAAAGGTACAAATTGTTTCTGTAAGAGAAAGCATATGAGAAAAAATAAAGATGCAAACTGAGTTGAAATGGTTTTGATTCAGATGGAATAAATACAAGGAAATGTTGTTGCATTTTTATCCTTAATACTACCTGTAATTTTTTTTTTTTTTTCTTAAAGAGATGGGGTCGTCTGGGAGATTGCAGTGAGCTGAGATCGTGCCATTGCACTGCAGCCTGGGTGACAGAGTGAGACTCTGTCTAAAAAAAAAAAAAAAGATGGGGTCTTCTTTTGTTGCCCAGTCTGGTCTCAAACTCCTGGGCTCAGCGGATCCTCCTGCCTCAGCCTCCCGAAGTGCTAGGATAGGCGTGAGCCACTGTGCCCAGCCAAGCCTATAATTTTTGACCATAAAGAGAAACAAAAGCAGAGTGTGGTAGTAATTCCAGTAGGCTATTAACAGAAGAAAATTTTAAAAACTATTTTTTAATGGACAAACAACTTTTCTCCCACATATAAGGTGGTATATTATAGCCCAATAATATAGAAAGTGTTATGTCATGGGAAAAGTCCCAGCTGTAAACATGCAAGTGTCTTTTCTGTAACATTGTGATAAGGGTTTCTGCACACTAAAGATTATTCTTGAAGGGAGTGATCTTAGATAAGCTTTTAAAATTTTTCTTTTCCTGGGTTACCGATAATACTGTTGTGTTGACATATGGCCTTTTCTTCCAAAGAGGCCCAGAATGTCCAGCCAGAGTTTATGTTTTTTGGGTTTTTTTTGTTTTTTTTTTTGAGATGAAGTCTCACTGTGTCGCCCAGGCTGGAGTGCAATGGCGTGATCTTGCCTCACTGAAACCTCTGCCCTTCCAGGTTTAAGCAGTTCTCTGCCTCAGCCCCCAGAGTAGCTGGAATTACAGATGCCTGTCACCACACCCAGTTAATTTTTTGTATTTTTAGTAGAGACGGAGTTTCACCATCTTGGCCAGGCCGGTCTTGAACTCCTCACCTTGTGATTCACCTGCCTCGACCTCCCAAAGTGCCAGGATTACAGGCGTGAGCCACCGTGCCTGCCCTTTTTTTTTTTTTTTTTTTTTTTTTTTGAGACTGAGTCTTACACCATTGCCCAGGCTGGAGTGCAATGGCTTGATCTTGGCTCACTGCAGTCCCCACCT
Organism: Macaca mulatta; assembly: GCF_049350105.2. Taxonomy (NCBI): domain Eukaryota; kingdom Metazoa; phylum Chordata; class Mammalia; order Primates; family Cercopithecidae; genus Macaca; species Macaca mulatta. Next base: position 44,981,468 of record NC_133408.1, read on the forward strand.
CCTGGGTTCAAGCCACTCTCCTGCCTCAGCCTCCTGAGTAGCTGGGATTAGAGGCGCCCGCCACCACTCCTGGCTAATTTTTTGTAGTTTTTAGTAGAGACGGGGTTTCACTGTGTTGGCCAGGCTGGTCTTGAACTCCTGACCTCGTGATCCACCTGCCTCAGCCTCTGAAATTGCTGGGATTACAGGTGTGAGCCGCTGCGTCCAGCCCACAGTTTATGTTTTTAAACTTATTTTAGAGGCAGAATCTCACTGTGTCACCCAGTGCAGTGGTATAATCACAGCTTAATGCACCCTTGTTTTCCCAGGCTCAAGCTATCTTCCTGCCTCAGCCTCCTGAGTAGCTGGGTCTACAGGTGCGTGCTACCATGCCCAGCGAATTTTTTGTAGTTTTTTTTTGTAGGGACAGGGTCTCAGTATGTTACCCAGGCTGGTTTTGAACTCCTGGGCTCAAGCAGTCCTCATGCCTTGCCCTCTCAAAGTGCTGGGATTACAGGTGTGAGCCCCCGCACCGGGCCCATTTCTTTCTTTTTTTTTTTTTTACACGGAGTCTCGCTCTGTTGCCCAGGCTGGAGTGCAGTGGCCGGATCTCAGCTCACTGCAAGCTCCGCCTCCCGGGTTTATGCCATTCTCCTGCCTCAGCCTCCCAAGTAGCTGGGACTACAGGCACCCGCCACCTCGCCCGGCTAGTTTTTTTGTATTTTTTAGTAGAGATGGGGTTTCACCATGTTAGCCAGGATGGTCTCGATCTCCTGACCTAGTGATCCACCTGTCTCGGCCTCCCAAAGTGCTGGGATTACAGGCTTGAGCCACCGCGCCCGGCCCATTTTTTTCCTTTTTATTTTTGCATGTATTTATTTTTAATTTTAGAACACTAGAATTCACCTGATCGTTTTTCACTCGATGTAAAAATGAATAGGTAAATAATTTCTGGCAGGCAGTCTGCATGATTTGAAGAAGTCACTCTGCCGGCTAATGGCAGAGTCAGAAAATTCAAAACCTAAATGTAACTTTAACATTTTTGGCAATTTATTTGTTTATTTATAGAATGAAATGGAGTTTGGCTCTGCCACCCAGGTTGGAGTGCAGTGGCGCAGTCTCTGCTCACTGCAACCTCCGCCTCCTGGGTTCAAGCGATTCTCCTGCCTCAGCCTCCTGAGTAGCTGGGATCACAGGTGCACACCATCACGCCCAGCTAATTTTTGTATTTTTAGTAGAGACGGGGTTTCACCATGTTGGCGAGGCTGGCCCCAAGCTCCTGACCTCAGGTGATCCGCTTGCCTCGGTCTCTCTAAGTACTGGAATTACAGATGTGAGCCACCACACCTGGCTGGTTTTTTTTTTTTTTTTTGAGACAGAGTTTCACTTTGTTGCCCAGGCTGGAGTGCAATGGCACGATCTCAACTCACCCCAACCTCCACCCGCCTCCCGGGTTCAAGTGATTCTCCTGCCTCAGCCTCCCGAGTAGCTGGGATTACAGGCATGCGCCACCACGCCTGGCTAATTTTGTATTTTTCGTAGAGACAGGGTTTCTTCATGTTGCCCAGGCTGGTCTCGAACTCCTGACCTTAGGTGATCTGCCTGCCTCAGCCTCTGAAAGTGCTGGAATTACAGGCATGTGCTACTGCGCCCAACTATTTTTTTTAAACCTGTTTAGTAATGTCTTAAGCAGTAAGTGAGAACTTATGACCTTCAGCCTTAGTGCCAACTCGTCTGTCTGTATGGTCTCATACGGCGCAAAGAGGATGGGGTTGGGAGTCAGTCTGATCTGCCTGGTTCACTGGTTCCTCAGCCGCTCTGAGATCAGTGTTTTCATCTGTAAAATGGGAATGAACACGAACACTTACATTATATTATTTTTTGAGCACTGAAGGAGATTGTGCATGTACATAAGTAGCACTGCTCAACAAGAACAGTTTCTATTTTTCCTATCTTTCCCTCTCTCATCTGCCCAACTTCTTTTTTTTTTTTTTTTTTTTGAGATGGAGTTAAACTCTTGTTGCCCAGGCTGTAATGCAATGGCGCGATCTGGGCTCACCACAACCTCTGTCTCCCAGGTTCAAGAGATTTTCCTGCCTCAGCCTCCCTAGCAGCTGGGATTACAGGCACCCGCCACCACACCTGGCTAATTTTGTATTTTTAGTAGAGACCGAGTTTTACCATGTTGGTCAGGCTGGTCTCAAACTCCTGACTTCAGGTGATCCACCGGCCTCGGCCTCCCAAAGTGCTGGGATTATAGGCGTGAACCACTGTGCCTGGCCGTCTTCTGCCTAACTAATTTCTTTATGCCTGGGTCTTGGCTGTCTTCTCAAAGGAAGGAATCCATTCTAGTCCCACTTCCTTGCGTATTGATTTATTTCTACTGTTGGACACATCAGAAAACTGTTTCTCCTCTGTCTCATGGCATCTTTCTGCTGATCCTCCAGCTTCCAGGATTCAATTCCAAACTCACTTCCAGAAAGCCTTTCTTGATAAACCCAACTCAGCATAACTATTCTTTCGGTTTTTATCTGCTTACATTTAAATAGTTTGTGTTTCATTAATTAGAATACTGTTTTGTCATTTTGAGACAGGTTTACCATTAACTTAAAAATATTTTCCTTTTTAATTTTTAGAATCTGATGTTCCTGCAGAACTCCAGGTGTTAAAAGAACCCCTACAACAGCCAACCTTCCCTTTTGCAGTTGCAAACCAACTCTTGCTTGTTTCTTTGTTGGAGCACTTGAGCCATGTGCATGAACCAAACCCACTTCGTTCAAGACAGGTGTTTAAGTGTAAGTAAGAATAAATTAATCTTGCTTAATAAAGCTTGTAAAGGCTGGGATCTGTGGTTCATGCCTGTTATCCTAGAACTTTGGGAGGCCGAGGTGGGTGGATCACCTGAGGTCAGGAGATCGAGATCAGCCTGGCCAACATGGCGAAACCCCCTCTCTACTCAAAATATGGAAATTAGCCAGGTGTTGTGGCAGGTGCCTGTAACTCCAGCTACTTGGGAGGCTGAGGCAAGAGAATCACTTGAATGGGGGAGGTGAAGATTGCAGTGAGCCAACACAGTACCACTGCACTCCCGTCTGGGCAACACAGTGAGACTCTGTCTCAAAAATAAATAAATAAATAAATAAATAAAATAAAGCTTGTAAAAATGCTGTGTTGCTGTTCTCACTTGTGGGAGGTAAAAATTAAAACAGTTTTTAATTTTTTTTTTTTTTTGAGATGAAGTCTCACTCTGTAGCCCAGGCTGGAGTGCAGTGGCCAGATCTCAGCTCACTGCAAGCTCCGCCTCCCGGGTTCACGCCATTCTCCGGCCTCAGCCTCCCAAGTAGCTGGGATTACAGGCGCCTGCCACCTCGCCCGGCTAGTTTTTTGTATTTCTTAGTAGAGACGGGGTTTCACCGTGTTAGCCAGGATGGTCTCGATCTCCTGACCTCGTGATCCGCCCGTCTCGGCCTCCCAAAGTGCTGGGATTACAGGCTTGAGCCACCGCGCCCGGCCAAAACAGTTTTTAATTAATGGAGATAGAGTAGAATGATGGTTACCAGAGGCTGGGAGGATAGTGGAGGATGGTTAATGGGTATAAAAATATAGTTAGAATAAATCGAATCTAGTATTTGGTAGCACAACAGGGTGACTACAGTCAGCAATAATTTATTGTACATTTAAAAATAACAAAAAGACGGCCGGGCGCAGTGGCTCATGCCTGTAATCCCACCACTTTGGGAGGCCAAGGCGGTGGGATCACTTGAAGTCAGGAGTTTGAGACCAGCCTGACCAACATCGTGAAAGCCCGTCTCACTAAAAAAATGCAAAAGTAGGCCAGGCCAGGTTGCTCATGGCTGTAATCCCAGCACTTTGGGAGGCCAAGGTAGACAGATCACGAGGGCAGGAGATTCAGACCATCCTGGTGAGCACGGTGAAACCCCGTCTCTACTGAAAATACAAAAAAAAATTAGCCAGGCATGGTGGCAGGCGCCTGTAGTCCCAGCTTCTAAGGAGGCTGAGGCAGGAGAATGGCGTTAATCTGGGAGGCGGCAGAGCTTGCAGTGAGCGGAGATCACGCCACTGCACTCCAGCCTGGGTGACAGAGCGAGACTCCATCTAAAAAATAAAAAAAAAAATGCAAAAGTAGCCAGTAGCCAGACATCATGGCGCACAGCTGTAATCTCAGCTATTTGGGAGGCTGAGGCAGGAGAATTGTTTGAACCCAGGAGGTGGAGGTTGCAGTGAGCTGAGATCATGCCACTGCACTCCAGCCTGGGCAACAAGAGCAAAACTCCATCTCAAAAAAAAAAAAAAAAGAATGGGCCAGGCATGGTGGCTCATACCTATAATCCCAGCACTTTGGGAGACTGAGGCGGGTGGATCATGAGGTCAAGAAATCGAGACCATCCTGGCCACCAAGGTGTAACCTTGTCTCTACTAAAAATACAAAAATTAGCTGGGCGTGGTGGTGGGCACCTGTAATCCCAGCTATTCAGGAGGCTGAGGCTGGAAAATCGCTTGAACCTGGGAGGCGGAGGTTGCAGTGAGCCGAGATCATGCCATTGCACTCCAGCCTGGTGACAGAGCGAGACTGTCTCAAAAAATAAAAATAATGAAGAGTATAATTGGATTGTTTGTAACACAAAGAAGGGATAAATGCTTTAGATGATGGATACCCCATTTATCCTGATGTAATTATTACACATTACATGCCTGTATCAAAATATCTCATGTACCCCCATAAATATATACACCTACTATGTACTCACAAAAATTAAAAATACAAAATAAAGTATGTTGTTTAATGCCAGGAGTCTGGAAAGCATCTGGTATACTGGAGGAAATAAATATTAATGGTTTCCCCACTTCAATTCAGCTTACATTTTCCTTTGAGTAATTCCTTATGAATGTATTAACTGTGGATCCCATAATTGCATAAAATTGGATAAATGAAAGATAGTTCTTTTGTATCTATACTATGATAATGCACAAGTTTTTTTTTTTTTTCCTCAAAATGGAGTCTTACTCTGTCACCCAGGCTGGAGTGCATTGGTGCAATCTCTGCTCACTGCAACCTCCACCTCCCAGGTTCAAGCGATTCTCCTGCCTCAGCCTCCCAAATAGCTGGGATTACAGGCGCGTGTCACCAAGTCAGGGTAATTTTTGTATTTTTAATAGAGATAGGGTTTCACCATGTTGTTCAGGCTGGTCTCGAACTCCTGACCTGATGATCTGCCTGCCTTGGCCTCCCAGAGTGCTGGGATTACAGGTGTGAGCCACCACCTGGCCCCTTTTTTTTTTTTTTTTTAAGATGAAGTTTTGCTTTTGTCCGGGCTGGAGTGTGCAATGGCGCCATCTCCGCTCACTGCAACCTCTGCCTCCTGGGTTCAAGCGATTCTCCTGCCTCAGTCTCCTGAGTAGCTGGGATTACAGGCACCCACCACTACGCCTGGCTAATTTTTTGTATTTTTAGTAGAGACGGGTTTCACCATGTTGGCCAGGCTGGTCTCGAACTTTTGACCTCAGGTGATCCACCCACCCCTTCCTCCCAAAGTGCTGGGATTAGAGGCCTGAACCAGCACGCCCAACTAATTCATACAATTTTTGAAGCTCCGTTATGGTGTAGCTGGTGAGCAGGTAAAAGAAAATCACATAAAACTCATTGTGAACCAATTCTCGACCAGAGAACTGGAACCAACTGCACACTGTGTGGTTGAAAATGTTTATTTTTATACCTGCTGTAGGGTACTTATATGAGAAACTTGAGCACAAAAGTGAGTAGAATCGTAGATAATGATGTTCATGGTTCAGTTTATTGACTGAGACCATTGTGGCTTCTTTAATAGTTCTGGTCACAAGTTGGGCATGGTGGCATGTGCCTGTAATCCCAGCTACCCGGGAGGCTGAGGTGAGAGGAGCACTCGAGCCTAGGAGTTCAAGGTTTCAGTGTGCTTTTTTTTTTTTTTTTTTTTGCCCAGGCTGGAGTGTAGTGCGCAATCTCGGCTCACTGCAAACTCCGCCTCCCGGTTCAAGCCTCAGTCTCTCAAGTAGCCAACCTTCAGTGTGCTTTGATCATGCCTGTGAGTAGCCAGTGCGCTCCAGCCTGGGTGACATAGTAAGAGTCTGCCTCTAGAGAAAAAAAAAAAAAAAAAAAAGAATAGTTTCAGCCAGAGATTCTGAGGTTCTTTTTTTTTTACCAAAACAGTCTCAAACTTACACTTTTATGTGGTCTTAAAACTGAATGCGGTTTTTGGCTGGGCGCGGTGGCTCAAGCCTGTAATCCCAGCACTTTGGGAGGCCGAGACCATCCTGGCTAACACGGTGAAACCCCGTCTCTACTAAAAAAAAAAAAAAAACAAAAAACTAGCCGGGCGTGGTGGCGGGCGCCTGTAGTCCCAACTACTCGGGAGGCTGAGGCAGGAGAATGGGGTGAACCCGGGAGGCGGAGCTTGCAGTGAGCTGAGATCTGGCCACTGCACTCCAGCCTGGGTGACAGAGCGAGACTCTGTCTCAAAAAAAAAAAAAGAAAAACCTGCGGTTTTAGTTAAAGATACATTATCATTTTGGCTGGGCACAGTGGCTCACGCCTGTAATCCCAGCACTTTGGGAGGCCCAGGAAGGTGGATCACCTAAGGTCAGGTTCAAGACCAGCCTGGCCAATGTGGTGAAACCCCGTCTCTACTAAAAATACAAAAATTAGCTGGGCGTGGTGGTGGGCGCCTATAATCCCAGCTACTCGGGAGACTGAGGCAGGAGAATTGCGTGAACCCCAGAGGTAGAGGTTGCAGTGAGCCAAGATTCCACCATTGCACTCCAGCCTGGGCGACAGAGTGAGACTCCATCTCAGAACAAAACAAAACAAAAAGATACATTATCATTTTGATAAACTTGACTGGACATGAAAAATGGTACAAATATCTGTACATTGTATACTTACTGTTTCTTGAATAAAGCAAATAATACACTCTGCATTCCAAGCATTGGCATATGTGGTGGGAGGTGGGGTAAACAGGAAGTGTGTTCCTTAGGTTCTGAAGCGTTGGTACCTGGGGATTATTGTATTAGTCTCATCAAATAGAGAAGCAGATTAGGATAATATAGCAATCTTGCACATAATTAAAGCAATCCTGTGAATTTTACTGATTTAATTTATTAGTAAAATTTACTGATTTACTTTAATTTTAAGAGAACTTTTTTTTTTTTTTGAGACGGAGTCTCTCTCTGTCGCCCAGTCTGGAGTGCAGTGGCGTGATCTCGGCTCACTGCAACCTCCGTCTTCTGTGTTCATGCCATTCTCTTGCCTCAGCCTCCTGAGTAGCTGGGAGTACAGGCGCCCGCCACCACGTCTGGCTAATTTTTTGTCTTTTTAGTATTTTTAGTAGAGATGGGGTTTCACTGTGTTAGCCGGGATGGTCTCGATCTGGTGACCTGGTGATCCTCCCGCCTCGGCCTCCCACAGTGCTGGGATTACAGGCGAGAGCCGCCGCTCCTGGCCTGCATGACTGAATTTTAGAACAAGGTTATTTAAATAAATGTTTTTGATGGGATCAGTGAGTTAATAATCTAAATGGAGAATTTTCTTTTTTTTTTTATTTTAAGCAACAAATTTGGCTTTCATAAATGTAGAGTTTTTGATGCAGAAAGAATATCCTTGGTGGGGCATGGTGACTCATGCCTGTAATCCTAGCACTTTGGGAGTCCGAGGTGGGCAGATCACAAGGTCAGGTGTTCGAGACCAGCCAAACACAAAAATTAGGCAGTTGTGGTGGCAGGCACCTGTAATCCCGGCTAGTTGGGAAGGTGAGGCATGAGAATCCCTAGAACCTAGGAGGCAGAGGTTGCAGTGATCTGAGATCATGCCACTACACTCCAGCCTGGGCAATAGGGTGAGACTCTGTCTCAAAAAAAAAAAATAAAATAAAATTAGCTGGGCGTGGTGGTGTGCATCTGTAATCCCAGCTACGCAGGCGTCTGAGGTAGGAAAATTGCTTGAACCCTGGAGGTGGAGGTTGCAGTAAGCCGAGATTTTGCTATTGCACTCCAGCCTGGGCGACAGAGCGAGACTCTGTCTTAAAAACAAAAACAAAAACAAAAACAACAGCAACAATATCCTCTTTGGTATCTGTATTTGTTGAATGAGTAGGAGCCAAGACACCTTTGTGGAAACTTCTTTTTCTAAGGAGCTTGGTATTTGGTTTATACACGTGTGTACCATGGGCTCTTTGTATGTTGTTTCAAGGTATTTCATGATGACGAATGGTCACTTTTGTTGTAAGTTCTTATCATATGTTTGCCCTCCTGCCCTTATTCTTCTCTTACTGACTAACAGCAAAGGGTAATGTGTGGAATGTCAGAAGACTTTGTTTACTCTTTTTTTTTTTTTTTGCCCTTTTTTTAGAAACAGCTTGGTACTTTACTGACTAGTCTTGGTAAACAAGTGACTGTACAGGGTAAGAGAAGTCATTATAGTTGTGCTTTTCATGAATGCATGTTGCGTACTAGTTACTCCTTTTAGAGGATCATTCCCCAAATTTCTTCGCTTTTAAAAAAAATTCATCTAAGAGCTGGGCATGTTGGCTCACGCCTATAATCCCAGCACTTTGGGAGGTGGAGTTGGGCAGATCACTTGAGGCCAGGAGTTCGAGACCAGCCTGGCCAAACCCCGTCTTTACAAAAAATAGAAAAATTAGCTGGGCACGGTGGTGCATGCCTGTAATCCCAACTACTTGGGAGGCTGAGGCAGGAGAATCACTTGAAACCGGGAGGCGGAGGTTGCAGTGAGTCAAGATAATTGTCACTGCACTCCAGCCTGGGTGACAGAATGAGACTATCCTCCCCCCCAAAAAAAATGTCTTTTAAGTTATTCTAGAGAACATTCTCAAGTTTAACGTGTTTATAAATATAGTATTTTTCCTATTGAGGTTTTTGTATATATTGCTGTTATTACACGTTATTCTCTGTGTACGCTTTAAAATTGCCATTTTATTAAAGATGTTTCTAATAATAGTTTTTCATATTCTTTTTATAGTACTTTGCCAGACCTTTATCAAAATGGGACTGCTGTCTTCTTTCACTTGTAGTGACGAGTTTAGCTCATTGAGACTACATCACAACAGAGCTATTACTCACCTAATGAGGTCCGCTAAAGAGAGAGTTCGTCAGGTAAGCCTTAAAAAATGTGCTTTGGGTATGACAAAAATATCCTTTAATTTTAAGAGAACATATTTTAAAGCACTATGTAATTCTAATTATAAAACAAGGTTTTAAAAGTATAAACTCTAGGCCAGGGGTGGTGACTCATGCCTGTAATCCCAGCACTTTGGGAGGCTGAGATGGGAGGATCATTTGAGGCCAGGAGTTCAAGACTGCAGTGAGCCGTGATCGTGCCTCTGCACTCCAGCCTGAGCAACAGAGTGAGAACCTGCCTTAAAAAAAAAAAAAAAAGAGAGAGAGAGAGAGGAGAGGCAAAGGAGAGGGCATAGATGGACTGGGATCTTGAGATGATTTTGTTTTTGTTTTGTTTTGTTTTGTTTTGAAACGGAGTCTTGCACTGTCATCCGGGCTGGAGTGCAGTGGCACAATCTTGGCTCATTGCAATCTCTGCCTCCCAGTTTCAAGCGATTCTCCTGCCTTAAGCCTCCCAAGTAGCTGGGACTCCAGGCACCTGCCACCATGCCCAACTACTTTTTTGTATTTTTAGTAGAGACAGAGTTTCTTCATGTTGGCCAGGCTAGTCTCAAACTCCTGACCTCGTGATTCGCCTGCCTCGGCCTCCCAAGTACTGGAAGTACAGGCATGAGCCACCGTACCCTGCCTCATTTATGGTTTTTACTTAGTAAGATGGGAGGTGGTACAGGATTTTGATTAGAGGAGTGACACAATCTGACTTACATTTTAGCAGGGTCACACTGGCTGCTGTGGTGAGAATGAACTGAGGGGGCACAGGCAGAAGCAGGGTGCCAGGTGCCACCATACACGCAAGAGAGGTGGGCAGGCAGGATGGGTGGGGAGCTCCTGCATGGATTTTGAAGGTGATGTCAGTCTTGTCTGCTTCCTGGTCAGTTCTCAGCTTTGAAATATTTTCATTTGTAAACTCTTAAGTAATGCTGAAAAAGCCAATGGTTTTAAAAATATTGTTTGTGTATTTGGGGTTGTTAATGTGATACTGAATTTTGATAGATTCTTTATTCCATGCAAGTTTTCCAAATGCTTTTAAAAAACAATTTTTTAATTGTAGGATCCCTGTGAGGATGTTTCTCATATTCAGAAAATCAGGTATGTGTGAGAAACTTTCTTGATTATGCAGACTATTGAAAAGAAATCAATATCAAGAAAATACTGGTTTGAGGTTGAAACATAATATTGTTAGTATTGTTTATGAACATGAAAAACTTGGTTCTCAGCAATTGAGTACTGCTCCAAGAGTTACTTTGCTTCTCATTCCCTCCTCTTTGATCCTCTGCCTTTCAGCATTTAGCGTGGATTCCATGGTCACACTCTTAATTCAGATTCCTGATACCCAGGCTCTGCTGGGGGACCATTGAATTTTGGCTAGTTTAAATACTAGTTTAAAATCTAACTGGTCTGACCTAAATATTCATCAGCTCATGAATAGATAAGCATGTGGTCTATCCCTGCGATAAAGTGTTATTCATCTATTGAAAGGAATGAAGTACTGATTCATGCTACAATATGGATGAATCTTAAAAACATCCTACGTAAAAACAGCCAGTCATAAAAGGCCACATATTGTGTGATTTCATTTCTATGAAATGTCCAGAGTAGGTGAATCCATGGAGACGTAAATAGTGGTTTTATGTGGGGTGGTGGGTAAATAGTGGGGTAAGGGAAGGATGGGGAGTGAAAGCCAGTGGATATAGGGTTTATTTTGGGGGTGATGAAAATATTCTGAAATTAGGTAGCGGTGATGGTTGCACAACTCTATGTACTAAAAACCACTGAATTGTACATTCGAGAGAGGTGAATTTGACAATATGTGAATTATAGCTTGATAAAAATAAAGCACTCTACATTAAAAAAAAATCTAACGGCCGGGCACGGTGGCTCAAGCCTGTAATCCCAGCACTTTGGGAGGCCGAGACGGGCGGATCACTAGGTCAGGAGATCGAGACCATCCTGGCTAACACGGTGAAACCCCGTCTCTACTAAAAAATACAAAAAACTAGCCGGGCGAGGTGGCGGGCGCCTGTAGTCCCAGCTACTCAGGAGGCTGAGACAGGAGAATGGCCCGAACCCGGGAGGCGGAGCTTGCAGTGAGCTGAGATCCGGCCACTGCACTCCAGCCTGGGCGACAGAGCGAGACTCCGTCTCAAAAAAAAAAAAAAAAAAAAAAAAAAAAAAAAAAAATCTAACTGGTCTACATCATTAAGAAATTTAAGTAGCTGCGTGTGGTGGCGCATACCTGTAGTCCCAGCTACTCGGGAGGCTGAGGCAGGAGGATTGCTTGAGCCCAGGAGTCCTGGGCTGTAGTGCACTATGCCAGTCTGATGTCCGCATAAAGTTTGGCATAGTATGGTGACCTTGACTTCCCTGCAGCGAGGGACCACCAGGTTGCCTAAGGAGGAGTGAACTAGCTCAGGTTGGAAACAGAGTAGGTCAGTACTCTGGTGCTGCTTAGTAGCAGGATCACACCTGGGAATAGCCACTGCAGTCTAGCCTGGGCAACATAGCTAGACCCTGTCTTAGAAGAAAAATAAAAAATACATTTCAGTGATTTTTTTTTTCTTTTTTTGAGACGAAGTCTTTCTCTGTCACCCAGGCTGGAATACAGTGGCACAACCTTGGCTCACTGCAACCTCCGCCTTCTGGATTCAAGCAGTTCTCCTGCCTCAGCCTCCCGAGTAGCTGGGATTACAGGAACCTACCACCACACCTGGCTAATTTTTGAATTATTACTAGAGACGGGGTTTCACCATGTTGGCCAGGCTGGTTTTGAACTCCTGACCTCATGATTCACCCTCCTCGGCCTCCCAAAGTGCTAGGATTACAGGCCTAGGAGTGAGCCACCACGCCCACGTGAAATTTCAGTAAATTTATTTCTGAGCTTAGCTAACCAACTGCGGGCTGTTAGTGATTCTTAGGATTTCTGCTGTACAAACCTGGTAATGATTTCTACTTGGAATACAAGTTACTGGTAAAACACTTGATTGTGTTTTCTTCAGAGGGATGAAAAATTTCATTTTAGCCCATCCTTTCCAAATCAGCACAACTTAGTGATACATGAGGTTTGTGAGGTTAGTAATCCCATGAGCATGAAGTATCCTAGAACGTTTTGATTCTCTCACGTTTTAATATTGATTGATTATATTTAACTTTCAGATCAAGGGAAGTCGCCTTCGAAGCACAGACTTCACGTTACTTAAATGAATTTGAAGAAGTTGCCATCTTAGGAAAAGGTGGATACGGAAGAGTATACAAGGTAGTCTTCCACGTACTTGTTTTGACCTAGTACCCTAAATAATTGTATTTTCAGACATTGTTTTCACTATTCTTTTATTTATTTATTTATTTTGAGACAGGGTCTCGCTTTGTCGCCAGGCTAGAGTGCAGCAGCGCAGTCTCAGCTCACTGCAACCTCCGACTCCCTGGTTCAGGCTATTCTCCTGCCTCAGCCTCCTGAGTAGCTGGGATTACAGGTGCCCGCCACTACACCCAGCTAATTTTTGTTTGGTTTTTTTTTTTTTTTTTTTTTGAGACAGAGTCTCGCTCTGTCACCCAGGCTGGAGTGCAGTGGCCGGATCTCAGCTCACTGCAAGCTCCGCCTCCTGGGTTTATGCCATTCTCCTGCCTCAGCCTCCCGAGTAGCTGGGACTACAGGCACCCGCCACCTCCCCGGCTAGTTTTTTGTATTTTTTAGTAGAGACGGGGTTTCACCGTGTTAGCCAGGATGGTCTCGATCTTCTGACCTCGTGATCCGCCCGTCTCGGCCTCCCAAAGTGCTGGGATTACAGGCTTGAGCCGCTGCGCCCGGCCAATTTTTGTAGTTTTAATAGAGACGGGATTTCACCATGTTGGCCAGGATGGTCTTGATCCCCTGACCTTGTGATCCACCCACCTCAGCCTTCCAAAGGGCTGGCATTACAAGTGTGAGCCACCGTGCTTGGCCTGTTTTCATTATTATTATATAAAGTACTCAAAGGAAAATTCCAAGAAATCACGTATATTTACTTTTCTTTAACATTTGTCATTTACGGGGAAGTGGGCAGGTTGTAATGTTTTTCTAACTGTGTTGATTCTTTATGTGGGTTTTGGAAACTTTGAATTTTTGACCTATAGTTAATTTTAATTAAAAATGTGTTACTAAAAAAAGTTGTGCCACTGTGTTTTGAGCTTACATAGACCTTTTGCTAACATTCCTATTCTTCAGCCGAGAGCTTCTTCGGAGCTACACTCCCAACACTATCTGAAAAGCTCTTGATCTGGCTGACTTCCCTGAACATAGTAAGGAGACATGTCTTTAGCTATATTTTAACTCTTTGGCTAGTTTGGATTGTTTAAGCTCAGATTAAAAGAACTTCTTTATTCAGTTAAAGTTGAATGACACAATATACTTTGTCTTTTCTTCTACTTTTCAGGTCAGGAATAAATTAGATGGTCAGTATTATGCAATAAAAAAGATCCTGATTAAGGGTGCAACTAAAACAGATTGCATGAAGGTATGATTTTTAAAAATTACTTATTTTGAATAATTGTGTATTTAGTTCTTTTTGAAAGAGTTATACATGTATGTGTGTATATTTGGCAAAAATAGGCAGTGTGGATTTCCAGTTTACTAGGAATGGGGTTACAGTAAAGTACCAAAATTAAATTATTATTATTATTATTTGAGATGGAGTTTCGCTCTTTTGCCCAGGTTGGAGTGAAGTGGTGTGATCTCGGCTCGCTGCAACCTCCGTCCCCCTGGGTTCAAGGATTCTCGTGCCTCCCAAGTAGCTGAGATTATAGGTGCCTGCCACCATGCCTGTTTAATTTGTGTGTATATATATACATATATAATTTTTAAAATATATTAGTTTCTTAAAATAAATGATTGATATATAATATAGCTAGTTACGAAAATACAGGAGCCCAGTTCCAGTTCAGTCTTCTCCCTGACATGCTGTGTGGTTCTGGATGAGTTGCCCAGTCCTCTGAGCCATTTCTGTCACCTGCCCTGAAATAGTAGTGACAGTAGTGATTTTACTTACCTTGGAGGACTAGGGTAGGAATCAAAAGAGAGAATGGTGATAAGTGTGCCATAAAAAGTGTAAAGTACTGTATAAATACGTTATTTAGTTGCTATAACAATTGCCATTTGTCTCTCAAAAATATTTCCATTATATTGGCCAGGTGCAGTGGCTCACGCCTGCAATCCCAGCACTTTGGGAGGCCGAGGCAGGTGGATCACTTGAGGCCAGGAGTGTGAGACCAGCCTGGCCAACATGGCGCAACCATGTCTCTACTAAAAACACAAAAATTAGCCGGGTGTGGTAGTGCATGCTTGTAATCCCAGCTACTCGGGAGGCTGAGGCACGAGAATGACCTGAACCCAGCAAGACTTGAACCCAGCAAGCAGAGGTTGCAGTGAGCCAAGGTAGCACCACTTCACTCCAGCCTGGGCAATAGAGCGAGACTCTGTCTCAAAAAAAAAAAAAATTCCATTATTTTAACATAATGTAGATGCCTTGTACAGAGGAGTTTTCATTACAGATGTTCCTCCATCTTATGATGGGATTATGTCCTGATAAGTCCATCATAAGTTGAAAATATTGTAAATTGGAGACAGAGTTTTGCTCTGTCGCCCAGGCTGGAGTGCAGTGGCGCGATCTTGGCTCACTGCAGGCTCTGCCTCCCGGGTTCACGCCATGGAGATGTATTTTAATATGCATAACCTACCGAACTTTGTAGCTTACCCTGCCTACCTTAAATGTGCTCCAAACACTTACATCACTCAATAGTTGGACAGAATCATCTAGCACAAAGCCTATTTTATAATAAAATACCACATATCTCATGCACCGCATATTGCAAGCCAGGGAAAAGATCAAAATTCAAAGTATGTCAAAAATTGTGATGTCTTCACACCATTGTAAGTCAGGGGCCGTCTGTATTTTGCTCTGGAACAAGAAGTATTGCATAAACATTTAACAAGTTATCAGCGAAAGGCAGATCTAATTCCATTTCTTTTCTAGGTCCTACGGGAAGTGAAGGTGCTTGCAGGTCTTCAGCACCCCAATATCGTTGGCTATCACACTGCGTGGATAGAACATGTTCACGTGATTCAGCCACGAGGTAAGCCGTTTTTGATGACGTGGTAGTTGAAGCATTGGCAAACTTCAGCCTGTGGACTAAATCTGGCCTGCCCTTGTTTTTGTACATACCACAAGGTGAGAATGGTTTTTACATTTATTTTTATTTTTATATTTTTCGAGATGGAGTCTCGCTCTGTTGCCCATGCTGGAGTGCAGTGGCATGATCTCGGCTCACTGCAACCTCTGCCTCCCGGGTTCATGCCATTCTTCTGCCTCAGCCTCCTGAATAGCTGGGGCTACAGGCGCCCGCCACCACACTTGGCTAATTTTTTTTTTTTTTTTTTTTTTGTAGTTTTTAGTAGAAATGGGTTTCACTGTGTTGGCCAGGATGATCTCAATCTCCTGACCTCGTGATCTGCCTGCCTTGGCCTCCCAAAGTGCTGAGGTTACAGGTGTGAGCCACCGCACCCAGCCAGTTTTTATATTTTTAAATATTTGAACAAAATCAAAAGATTTTGTGAAATTAATTTCTTTTTTTGAGACAGAGTCTTGCTCTGTCACCCAGGCTGGAGTGTAGTGGCGCGATCTTTGCTCACTGCAACCTCCACCTCCTGGGCTTAAGTGATTATTCTGCCTCAGCCTCCCAAGTAGCTGGGATTATATGTGTGCACCACCATGCCTGGCTAATTTTTGTATTTTTAGTAGAGACGGGGTTTCACCATGTTGCCCAAGCTGGTCTCGAACTCCTCACCTCGAGTGATCCATGTGCCTCGGCCTCCCAAAGTGCTGGGACTATAGGCATGAGCCTCTGTGCCTGGCCCAAAATTTAAATGTCAATAAATAAAGCTTATTAGAACACAGGCTCATTCATTTCTATATTGTCTATGGTTGCTTTTTACATTTATATTTAGCCAGGTGCGGTGGCTCATGCCTGTAATCCCAACACTTTGGGAGGCCAAGGCAGGCGGATCACAAGGTCAGGGGTTCGAGACCAGCCTGGCCAATCTGGTGAAACCCCATCTCTAATAAAAATACAAAAATAAGCTGGACATGGCGGTGAGGACCTGTAGTCCCAGCTACTCAGGAGGCTGAGGCAGGAGAATCACTTGAACCCGGGAGGTGGACGTTGCAGTGAGCTGAGATCATGCCACTACACTCCACCCTGGGCGACAGAGCGAGATTCTGTCTCAAAAAAAAAAAAAAAAATTAATTTTGTTTTAAAAATAGAGATCAGGAATCTCACTGTATTGTGCATGCTGTTGTTAAACACCTGAGCTCAAGTGATGCTCGAGCCTTGGCCTCCCAAAGAGTTGGGATTACGGGCATGAGCCACTGGGCCTATGGCTGCTTTTATATCATAACAGAATTGATCAGTTACAGCAGGGTCCCAGAGGGCCCTAAAACCTAAAATATTTACTATCAAGCCCTCGGTAATGTTTGCCGACCCCTAATGTAGTTGCATGGCTTTGTTTTGATGGTTCCTAACATGCGCCATTTGAATAAACTTTTTGTATTTTGCCAGAAGGTCATGACAGTTTTAGACTTATAGTCTCATTTGACACAGTTTGTATATTTTAACTCAGTCTTTGACTACAAATTGAAAAACTGGGCTGTTTGAAGATGATTGTTTGTTTTTGTGCAGCAGACAGAGCTGCCATTGAGTTGCCAACTCTGGAAGTACTCTCCGACCAGGAAGAGGACAGGTATGTGAATGGGTGTGTCCTGTTATATATTAGGACATTACCTCTTGTCACCTGCATTGGGTTTTGTGTGTGTGAAACAGTCTCGCTCTGTTGCCCAGACTAGATTGCAGTGGCGCAATCTCGGCTCACTGCAGCCTCCGCCTCCTGTGTTCCAGCGATTCTCCTGCCTCAGCTTCCCAAGTAGCTGGGACTATAGGCGCCCACCAGCACACCTGGTTAATTTTTTGTATTTTTAGTAGACACAGGGTTTCACCATGTTAGCCAGGGTGGTCTCGATCTCCTGACCTTGTGATGCGCCCGCCTCTGCCTCCCAAAGTGCTGGGATTACAGGTGTGAACCATCGCACCTGGCCTGCATTGAGCTATCTTTGTCTTTTGCTACAAGGACCTCAGGAGGAGTGTTTTCGACTTTGCTTATTTTCATTACAAAATGTTAAGTTATTTCTTCCTTTCAGATATTTCCTGTCAGTTTTTTTTTTTTTTTTTTTTTTTTTAAATGGATTCTTGCTCTATTTCCCAGGCTGGAGTACAGTGACATGGTCTCAGCTCACTGCAACCTCTGCCTCCCAGGTTCAAGCGATCCTCCTGACTTAGCCTCCCCAGTAGTTGGGATTATAGACCTGCACCACTATGCCTGGCTAAGTTTTGTAGTTTTAGTAGAGATGGGGTTTCACCGTATTGGCCAGGCTGGTCTCGAACTCCTGAACTCAGGTCATCTGCCTGCCTTGGCCTCCCAAAGTGCTGGGATTACTGGTGTGAGCCACTGTGCCTGGCCTATTTTTTATTATTTTTGTTGAGACAGGGTCTCGCTCTTTTGCCTAGGCTGGAGTGCAGTGGTATGATCTCAACTCACTGCAACCTCCAACTCCTAGACTCAAGCAATCCTCCCATCTTAGCTGCCTCAGTAGCTGGGATTACAGGTTTGTGCCACCATGTCTGGCTAATTTTTGTATTTTTTGTAGAGATGGGGTTTTGCCATGGTGCTCAGGCTAGCCTCCAACTCCTGGGCTCAAGTGATCCTCCCACCTTGGCCTACCAAAGTGTTGGGATTACAGGCGTGAGCCACTGTGCCAGACCTGTACATTGACTTTTTTTTTTTTTTTTTTTTTTTTTTGAGGCGGAGTCTTACTCTGTTGGCCAGGCTGGAGTGCAATGGCGCGATCTCGGCTCACTGCATCTTCTGCCTCCCAGATTCGAGCGATTCTCCTGCCTCAGCCTTCTGAGTAGCTGGGACTATAGGTGCATGCCACCACGCCTGGCCAATTTTTGTATTTTTTAGTAGAGATGGCGTTTCACCATATTGGCCAGGCTGGTCTCGAACTTCTGACCTTGTGATCTGCCTGCCTTGGCCATCCAAAGTGCTGGGATTACAGGTATGTGCCACTGCACCTGGCCAACTTTTGTTTTTTTTTTTTTGGAGACGGAGTCTCACTTACTTCGTCACCCAGGCTGGAGTACAGTGGCACGATCTTGGCTCACTGCAACCTCCACCTCCTGGGTTCAAGTCATTTTCCTGCCTCAGCCTTCCCAGTAGCTGGGATTACAGGCGTATGCCACTATACCCAGCTAATTTTTGTATTTTTTAGTTGAGATGGGGTTTTACCATGTTGGGTAGGCTGGTCTCTAACTCCTGACCTTAAGTGATCCACCCGCCTTGGCCTCCCAAAGTATGGGATTACAGGCATGAGCCCCTGCGCTCAGCCCATTGACTTTTATGTTTACCTTTTTTTTTTTTCAGAGAACAATATGATGTTAAAAATGATGAAAGTAGCAGCTCATCCATTGTCTTTGCTGAGCCCACCCCAGAAAAAGGAAAACGCTTTGGAGAATCTGACACTGAAAATCAGAATGACAAGTCAGTGAAGTATACCACCAGTTTAGTCATAAGAGACTCCGGTGAACTTGAGTCAACCCTGGAGCTCCAGGAAAATGACTTGGCTGGTTTGTCTACCAGTTCAATTATGGAACAGCAGCTGCCACTCAGGCGTAATTCCCACCTAGATGATAGTTTCACATCCACCGAAGAATCTTCCGAAGAAAATGTCAACTTTTTGGGTCAGACAGAGGTAGATTACTTTCCTAGACCTTCCTAGTTCGTCCAGTAGTGATTGTATTGAGGACTGTGCAGGTGTGTGGCCTTCTCTCACCCACTCTCACCTCCGGCACTTCTGCCCTGCGTTCGGTCTCTTTTACTGGCCATGTTCCCCTTGCCATGTGACCTTTGTGTTCGGTTCTCCCTTCTTCACTTAGTTAACTCCCCACATCCCTTTCTGGCCTCTCCCCCGGCCATTTTCAGCTCCACATCATCTTGAGTTAGTGGCCTCACTCACACTCTGTTTCTGTTGTATGTTAGCATCATGCTATAAAGATATATTTATGCAAAAAAGATTTTGTAGCATGACTTTAGGTGAGTCCCAGTAGGATTACCAGGTCAGTATTCAGGATACTCTTTTTCATTTTAAAATTGATTTTATTTTAGTTGTAGTTTTCAGGATGCTCTTGTTGAGGGTTATACTGATATAACCCTCTTTCCATGGTCATGTTGCCACCATGCTTTCACCAGTATTTTAAGTAGTAGTATTAAAACCATGAACATTGGGCTGGGTGTGGTGGCTCACGCCTATAATCTCAGCAGTTTGGGAGGCCGAGGAGGGCAGATCACCTGAGATCAGGAGTTTGCGACCAGCCTGGCCAACAAGGTGAAACCTCGTCTCTACTAAAAATATAACGATTAGCCAGGCGTGATGGTGTGTGCCTGTAGTTCCAGCTACTCAGGAGGCTGAGGCAGGAGAATCGCTTGAACCTGGGAGGTGGAGGTTGCAGTGAGCCAAGATTGCGCCACTGCACTCTGGCCTGGGTGACAAGAGCACGACTCTGTTTCAAAATAAATAAATAAATAAATAAATAAAACTAAAAACATGAAAATTAACAGGGTCTACACATAATCTGTCTTGTTAGGATTATAAAACTGTGTATACCATCTACATAGACACAGTGCAGAATTAATTCTTGTCCCGGAATATGTGTTTCTGAGCCTGTGTTTTTTTTTTTTTTTTGAGACAAAGTTTTGCTCTTGTCACCCAGGCTGGAGTACAGTGGCATGATCTCAGCTCATTGCAACCTCTACCTCCTGGGTTCAAGCGATTCTCCTGCCTCAGCCTCCCGAGTAGCTGGGATTACAGGCACCCACCACCTCGCCCAGCTAATTTTTTTGTATTTTTAGTAGAGATGGGGTTTCACCATGTTGGCCAGGCTGGTCTTGAACTCCTGACCTCAGGTGATCCGCCCGCCTCAGCCTCCCAGAGTGCTAGGATTACAGGCATAAGCCACTGCACACGACCGAGCCTGTGCATTTATTTTATTTATTTATTTTTTTGGAGACGGAGTCTTGCTCTGTTGCCCAGGCTGGAGTGCAGTAGTGGGATCCCTGCTCACTGCAACCTCCACCTCCCAGGTTCAAGCGCTTCTCCTGCCTCAGCCTCCTGAGTAGCTGGGACTACAGGCGCCCACCACCATGCCTGGCTAATTTTTTTGTATTTCTGGTAGAGACGAGGTTTCACTATGTTGATCAGGCCGGTCTTGAACTCCTGACCTCATGATCTGCCCGCCTTGGCCTTCCAAAGTGCTGGGATTACAGGTGTGAGCCACTGCGCCTGTCTGAGTCTGTGCTTTTTTATGAAACATAGAACTTTGAACACTTTCACCTGAATCTGGATGATTTGAGTTTGGGGGACTTTTAATCAGAATTGATTCATTTCTCTGTATTTTATTTGGAAAATTTTGTTAGGTGCCTCAATCAGATGGTATATACAGTGGGCTACAGTAAGCTTAATGTTTGCTTACCTTTTTATTGAATAAGTTATTAGTTGTGTACAATGTGAAGCCAGACAAAGTATATATACTTTGTAGAAATATATAGAGTAGTAGAATATCATACAGCCATTCTTTGTTGCTTTCTCTTAGCTTTAAAAACTGTTTATGTAGCAAGCAGCCCAGTTTCAGGACCAGTTACTCCGGGTCACAGTTGAGAGTTTCTGCCACTGGACTCCTGCCTGACTTCAGCCTGGCCCCCCCTTCTGCTGGTATTACAACACCCTGTTTTAATCATTGCTCTCTTTATCTGTTGCTTTCATTAGACTTTGGCCTTCTTGGGTAGGCCTGTGTCCTCAGCAGTTCTGTCTTGCAAAGGGAAGTCCACACAGGTTAAATGACTTCCCTAGAGGCCTACCGTCTTGGCCCAGAATAGGCAGATGAGTATTTGTTGGCTAAATGAATAATGCGAGTGAATCGTGCAAAGATGGGAGCCGGCACTACCTCCTCTCCTAGGCCCAGTACCACCTGATGCTGCACATCCAGATGCAGCTGTGTGAGCTCTCGCTGTGGGACTGGATAGCCGAGAGAAACAAGCGCAGCCGGGAGTGTGTGGACGAGTCTGCCTGTGAGTACCATCTGGGTCTGCCGGGCCAGGAAATAGACACAGTCACATCTTCCCCATCTCATGTAGGAGTTGCCTCCAGGTGCTTTGTTTTTCTTTTTTATTTATTTTGTTTTATTTTTTTGAGACAGAGCCTTGCTCTGTTTGTTGCTCAGGCAGGAGTGCGGTGGTGCATTCACTGCTCCCTATAGCCTTGGCCTCCCTGGCTCAAGCGATCCTCCCACCTCAGCCTCCTGAGTAGCTGGGACTACAGGTGCATGCCACTATGTCTGGCTGATTTTGAAAAAAAAAAATTTTGTAGAGACAAGGTCTCATTATCCTGCCCAGGCTGGTCTCCAACTCCTGATCTCAAGCAATCCTCCTGTCCCCGCCTCCCAGAGTGCTGAGATTATGGGCGTGAGCCTCTGTGCTTGGCCAGAATTTTTTCTTTACCAATTTTTGTGTGAGTCCTATAAAACCTCTCCATCCTCTAAATGTATGTCATCATATTAATAGATGAATTAATTTACTTACATTTTTGCGGCCATATGCCGTGTCATTTTTGGACAGTGAGGCATTCCAGATGATTGACTTGTACTCCTGGAGCTAACATATTTTATCTTTTTTCTTTCTCCATTATTTGTAATAATATCTTTAATCATCTGTGGTTAGGATACCAGATTTATTAGCATTAAATCCCAGAATGTCAAGAGTTGAAGGGAACCTAAACTTTATCAAATCTAGTTGCCTGATACCCAAGAATTGTTTAAAAAGTCATCAATACAGGGGAGGGCTCTGAGTGAAGTTAGAGGTACTTTCTTTCTGGTTGACAGAGTCCATCAACTGTTGAGTGCTGCTTTGTGATGGTTTGTTTGCTAGCTGAGGAACCCTTTCTGCTTATTTCTAGGTTTTAGACCATTCTGCCTTGACTTTGTTGAAAATCTGATTGTTCTTAAGTGTCAGATGTTAATGTATTTAGAACGACATTAATATTTAAATGCCAACGTAATGAGTAAAAAAATTACAGAAATAAAACTATTTTTTTTACTTCAAGGTCCTTATGTTATGGCCAATGTTGCAACAAAAATTTTTCAAGAATTGGTAGAAGGTGTGTTTTACATACATAACATGGGAATTGTGCATCGAGATCTGAAGGTAAGTGGGGGCGATGAAATCATTGAAAGCAGTGGTAGCTTTGTATCAGGGATGACTTGACGATGGTTCATTGAATTAAATAAGATTACATGTCCTAGTTCATTTGTTTAGGAGGTTATAATTACTGTCAGACAAATCATTGTTCGATAGATCCAGAGTGAGAAAACATTAGGTTGAAATTTTTTTGTTTTTTGAGACAGCGTCTCGCTGTGTCACCCACGCTGGAGCACAGTGGCGTGATGCCTAGGCTCCAATGCCTAGGCTCACGCGATCCTCCCACCTCAGCCACCCTGGTAGCTGAGACTACAAGCATGCCCAGCTAATTTTTAAATTTCTTTTTTTGAGATGGAGTCTTGCTCTGTTGCCCAGGCTGGAGTGCAGTGGCACAATTTCGGCTTACTGCAAGCTCTGCCTCCTGGGTTCACACCATTCTCCTGCCTCAGCCTCCCAAGTAGCTGGGACTACAGGCACCCGCCACCACGCCCAGATAATTTTTTGTATTTTTAGTAGGGACGGGGTTTCACTGTGTTAGCCAGGACGGTCTCGATCTCCTGACCTCGTGATTCGCCCGCCTCGGCCTCCCAAAGTGCTGGGATTACAGGCGTGAGCCACTGTGCCTGGCCAATTTTTTTGTAGAGATAGAGTTTTGCTATGTTGCCCAGGTTGATCTTGAACTCCTGGGCTCAAGTGATCCTCCCATCTTGACCTCCCAAAGTGCTGGTATTGCAGGTGTGAGCCACTGCACTTGGTTGTAAGTTGACTTTTTTAAAGTAGTAATTTTTGGGCATTTGAAAATCCTCTGTGGAGTATAAGTACTTTTTTTCAGGTAGTAAGTGTGCTCTGAGTACTGATAAAATCAGTGGTGCTGAATGTTACTTAGTGCTGACAGAAATACTCATTTATTGTTGCAGACTTAGAGGTAAACTCTATAATTACTCATCTTAAAGTTTAACAAAATGGGAAGTTTTTTTTTTTTTTTTGCTGTTTTAAAAAAGTCTGTAGGCCGGGTGCGGTGGCTCAAGCCTGTAATCCCAGCACTTTGGGAGGCCGAGGCGGGTGGATCACGAGGTCAGGAGATCGAGACTATCCTGGCTAACATGGTGAAACCCCGTCTCTACTAAAAATACAAAAAAACTAGCCGGGCGTGGTGGCAGGCGCCTGTAGTCCCAGCTACTTGGGAGGCTGAGACAGGAGAATGGCGTAAACCCGGGAGGCGGAGCTTGCAGTGAGCCGAGATCACACCACTGCACTCCAGCCTGGGAGACACAGCGAGACTCCGTCTAAAAAAAAAGTCTGTAATGACTATTTGGTTCTCATCCACAAAAGACTATCAAGAAAGAGAGAAAATACATTTGTGTCGTTGGCTGAAGAGATTGACATTAATTTGCTTACTTTTCAGCCCGAAGTTAAATCATGGAAAGGGCATGAAAAAACAAATCTAGGAACAAAAATGTTAGTAGGCAAATCACTTTATTTTTTGGAAAGTGTTCAAGAACCAGTAGTTTGTACATTTGGGATGTCAAAGGTGATAGGTTAAGCATTTTCTGGGACATGTCTAGCCAGAAAATGCAGTTTGAGTGGCTGGAAGTCCCTGCTGCTGTGAAGCTGGGAGGTCTTGTTGCAGGAGGTATGCCAGGTCGTAACAGCAGTAGACAGAATTCCATATCGTCACCGGGAGAAGTTGCTTCAAGTGCTGTTTGTATTTCTCCCCGTAAATATTCCTG
Source organism: Macaca mulatta (assembly GCF_049350105.2). NCBI lineage: Eukaryota > Metazoa > Chordata > Mammalia > Primates > Cercopithecidae > Macaca > Macaca mulatta. The sequence goes on from NC_133408.1 coordinate 45,005,693, forward strand.
ATGTTTCTTTTGCAGATACCCTGTAGGGATAAAGGTTTTTGCGATTGCTTTATTAGGGTGTCCCTTAAGAGGCGGAATTCTGGTAGCATGATTCCTGCAGGGAGAATTCCTTGGTTATTGGTCATTCTCAGAGGATAAGTGTGATAAAGTAGCCTGGCCAGAAGTGCCGTATCTCTTACATTGAAACTGCGCTGAAGGTACATATAAATTGGAGATTCCCCGTTTCTTGTTAAAATGTTAACATTTGCTTCAAAGTCAAGCAGGAGATTGATGATTGCCTCTCTGCCTCCAAAGCATGCCTCGTGGATGGCTGTTTGGCCTTTGTAGTCCTGGGCATTGACTTTGGCTCCGTGAGTGAGCAGCAGACGGATGCAGCTGACCCCCGCCCCGAGCAGTCGGCCTGCTTTGCTGGATGCGGTGCACACTGCAAGCTTCAGGGGCGTGTTTCCCGTGGAAGAGACAGCACAGTTGACGTTTGCTCCATAGGCAATGAGCATTTCCATCATCTCCTTATTCAGCATGTTTGCGGCCATGTGAAGGGGTGTCATGCTGGCTTCATTAATAGCATTGACATCGGCACCATTTTGGGCCAAAATGGAGAGAACTGGATAGCAACCATATGCTATGGCCAGGTGGAGTGGTGAACGTTTGTTGCTTTCCCCTTGAGCGTTAACTTGAGCCCCGTGTGCACACAAGATGCGGAGACACGTGATGGCGTTATTCTGAATGTCTGTCAGGATCCTGTGCATTCTGTTGCCTGGTTTTGCCCACGTGGTGGAAGTGACTGGCCAGTGCAGTAGTATTAAGTTGAGTGTGGTGAGGCCTGTTGTGTCCCTAGAATGGGTATTGATTACACGTTACACTGAATTCACAGTGGGAATGGCTCTACGTGAACAGTTAATGCTTAAGAAACCAATATTTATTTGAAGTCAGACCCTTTAGTTACCTTAAGGATGTGTTTCACAATCTGTATTGCTGGGTAGTTTCTCGCTATCCCAGGGTTTTTCGGGGGATGTGGTGGGATGTATCCCTATACAATGGGGCCTAGCTTCATTTTTTATATACATAAATTTTTTTTTTTTGAAAAATTCTTTTCACTTTTCTACAATGTCGTGAAGGAGGCCCAGCTTCTTGGAGCGGCCTATTTTTACCCGTGCTGCCCCTACTAGGGCTGTGTCCCTCCAAGGCTGTATCTTAGTGATTTCTGCAGCCTGGCACCTCACATAGTGCTGGGCTGGGTTACTGGCTTTCCGTGAAATTGTGTGGACTTGAGTGTGATCTGTTATCACCATAGAAGTGAGCCGTGAAGGCCCAAACTCCTGTTGACTCCTTTCTTAGTGGCTCTGTCTCTGCTCTCCTACCTGACATTTTTATGCGTGAGTGTGTAGGGAGCAGAAGAAGTGACAGGGGTTGAATCTGAAGACCTGTGGTCATTCTGAAGTTCATTCCCTGCTCCAAGCTAGGTGGAATGAGCATTTTACAACTTGGCCCTCATCACAGAAGCACTTCCAAAAATTCCTTTGTTTTGGCAGAGAAAAGGGAAGGTTTATTATGTAAATCTAACTCCTCTGCTGAAATTAGAAAATGATTTTAGTTCACATATATCTGTTCAGCGTGAGGCCTTAGGCTATGGATATGGTGAAACAGCAGGTGGCCCCTACCTTTGTAGGGCTTACAGTCTAGCAGGGAAGATAGACGTGAAACAGTGAAACAGCTCAGTAAATACTGGAAGCTGGCAGAGTTCTAGAGGGGTGCAGAAGCCTCACATAGCGCATGCGGTATGCAGGGTAGGAAAGGGTCCCCTGAGGAGAATGGGGCGAGTCTGTGATGGTCGAGATGTGGAAGGGACTTCGAGAGGACTTGCAGAGCTGGGGTGGGGTGCTAAGGGAGAGTCTGGGAGCAAGACAGGTCGGGTGGGTTTTTCTGGAGCGTGGTAAGGATTTGGGGCAAGAAGTTCTATTATTATTATTATTGGGATGGAGTCTCGCTCTATCGCCCAGGCTGGAGTGTGGTTGCGTGATTTCGGCTCACTGCAATTGCCGCCTCATGGGTTCAAGTGATTCTCTTGCCTCAGCCTCCCTAGTAGCTGGGATACAGGCGCCTGCCACCATGCCTGGCAAATTTTTGTATTTTTAGTAGAGATGGGGTTTCACCGGCTGGGCGCGGTGGCTCAAGCCTGTAATCCCAGCACTTTGGGAGGCCGAGACGGGCGGATCACTAGGTCAGGAGATCGAGACCATCCTGGCTAACACGGTGAAACCCCGTCTCTACTAAAAAATACAAAAAAAACTAGCCGGGCGAGGTGGCGGGCGCCTGTAGTCCCAGCTACTCAGGAGGCTGAGACAGGAGAATGGCCCGAACCCGGGAGGCGGAGCTTGCAGTGAGCTGAGATCCGGCCACTGCACTCCAGCCTGGGTGACAGAGCGAGACTCCGTCTCAAAAAAAAAAAAAAAAAAAGAGATGGGGTTTCACCATGTTGGTCAGGCTGGTCTCGAACTCCTGACCTCATGATCCACCCACCTTGGGGTCCCAAAGTGCTGGGATTACAGGCATGAGTCGCCGCGCCCAGCCTATATACTACTTAATTCTTTCATTCACTCAGATAGTATTACTGGGCACTTGCTAAGTAATTGATTTGGTTGAGGTGGTGGAGATACAGTGGTGCACAAGGTGAACTTGTCTTTCATGCGACTTACCTTCTAGTGGAGAGTAATAAACAAGAAAATCCATTATCAGCCGGGCACGGTGGCTCACGCCTATAATCCCAGCACTTTGGGAGGCTGAGGCGGGTGGATCACGAGGTCAGGAGATCGAGACCATCCTGGCTAACATGGTGAAACCCTGTCTCTACTAAAAATACAAGAAATTAGCCAGGCATGGTGGCGGGCGCCTGTAGTCCCAGCTACTTGGGAGGCTGAGGCAGGAGAATGGCATGAACCCAGAAGGCGGAGCTTGCAGTGAGCCAAGATTGCGCCACTGCACTCCAGCCTGGGCGACAGAGTGAGACTCCGTCTCAAAAAACAAACAAACAAAAAAGAAAATCTATTGTCTACCTATATTTTATTTTTCACACCTAACTTTGGTGGTTAAACTTATTGAGGGCTATGGCAAGGACTTTACTGCATTCCTCACAACACCACCATTGAGCACTTAATCCTCAGAATGTGCATTGATTTGGCAAAATGTTTGTGATGTTGGATTTTTCTCAGTGTTTCAGATTATCTCATCTACTCAGTAAAGACATTGGCTCATTCATAACATGATAATGTGTAGTCTGTCACCTTGAAGAACGAACAAGTCCAAACCTAAGTGGAAAAAAATGTATGAACTGAAAAAAAATCTATATCAGGTATATCCTCACTTAGAAATGATTGCCAGTGAAGCTGGGTGCTGTGGCTGAAGGCTGTAATCCTAGCACTTTGGGAGGCCGAGGCAGGTGGATCATTTGAGGCCAGGAGTTCAAGACCAGCCTGGCCAACATGGTGAAACCCTGTCTCTACTAAAAATACAAAAGTTAGCCGTGCATGGTGGTGCATGCCTGTAGTCCCAGCTACTCGGGAGGCTGAGGTGGGAGAAGCTCTTGAACCCAGGAAGTAGAGGTTGCAATGAGGCAAGATTGTGCCACTGCACTCCAGCCTGGGCGAAAGAGCGAGAGCCCTGCCTCAAAAAAAATAAAGAAGAAAAAAAGACATGATTTTCGGTGGAGTTAACTTACCTGACTTCTGGGTCAGCGCCATGCCGTAACAGGCAGAGCAGACTCTGGGCCTTGTGGTACTTGGCAGCCAGATGGATGGGGATGATGGACTCTGTCTGCTTTGGAGGGAAAACAAAACACATTGTGTAGTTAAAAATACTGTTTGTGTTAGCTTGCCATTTCAAAGGCAATACATTTATTTACTGTCTCATTGGCTTACTCTTTTTCTGGTATGTGCATTGAAAGTTTCCTTTTCTTTTTTTTTTTTTTTTTTTTTTTTTTTGAAACGGAGTCTCGCACTGTCACCCAGGCTGGAGTGCAGTGGCCGGATCTCAGCTCACTGCAAGCTCCGCCTCCCGGGTTCACGCCATTCTCCTGCCTCAGCCTCCCGAGTAGCTGGGACTACAGGCGTCTGCCACCTCGCCCGGCTAGTTTTTTGTATTTTTTTTTTAGTAGAGACGGGGTTTCACCATGTTAACCAGGATGGTCTCGATCTCCTGACCTCGTGATCCGCCCGTCTCGGCCTCCCAAAGTGCTGGGATTACAGGCTTGAGCCACCGCGCCCGGCCCGGAAGTTTCCTTTTCTACTACCTGTTTTAAATGATCAAAACTCAGTGGATTCCCTACTATAAAATCTGTGTTTTACAGAAACGCACATTTACGGAGGCAACAGAAATAACACTCGAAAGCTCTGGAAAGTTTTGAAAGTTGATTCTTCCAAAGAGCCTGTGGTGTGATATTAATGGTACTTGCTATGAAGTCACTTAGTCCTTAAATTAACCCGCAGGGTGATGGACAAGTAGGTGCCGTGTCGTTGCCAAAAGTCGTATTATCAGCAGTAAAACCTGAATCTTAAGGGTTTTCAAATATAACGCAGCATATGTTCTGTCTATGATTAGTAGAGCTGTTTGTGCCAACTCTCTTTTTTTTTTTTTTTTGAGACGGAGTCTCGCTCTGTCGCCCAGGCTGGAGTGCAGTGGCCGGATCTCAGCTCACTGCAAGCTCCGCCTCCCGGGTTCATGCCATTCTCCTGCCTCAGCCTCCCGAGTAGCTGGGACTACAGGCGCCCGCCACCTTGCCCGGCTCGTTTTTTGTATTTTTTTTTAGTAGAGACGGGGTTTCACCGTGTTATCCAGGGTGGTCTTGATCTCCTGACCTTGTGATCCGCCCGTCTCGGCCTCCCAAAGTGCTGGGATTACAGGCTTGAGCCACCGCGCCCGGCCGCCAACTCTTAAAATACACACATGTAAGTAGTGGTTTTACACCATGGCTATAAGATAAGACAGTAGGGTACAAGAGAGGGTGACTTCCTTTTTGGAAAAAAAAAATTTAATTGTAAAGGTAATAATCATTGTATAAACATTTAGAAACTGAAAATGTATATATTAAAAGGGAAAAACTATTTTTTGTTTGTTTGTTTGAGATGGAGTCTCGCTCTGTCATCCAGGCTAGAGAGTGCAGTGGTACGATCTCGGCTCACTGCAACCTCTGCCTCCTGAGTTCAAGCAATTCTCCTGCCTCAGCCATCTGAGTAGCTGAGATTACAGGCTCCTGCCACCGTGCCCGGCTAATTTTTGTATCTTTAGTAGAGACGGGATTTTGCCATGCTGGCCAGGCTGGTCTCAAACTCCTGACCTCAGGTGATCCACCCACCTCGGCCTTCCAAAGTGCTGGGATTACAGGTGTGAACCACCGCGTCTGGCCAAAAAAGGGAAAAACTAATTTGACCACTCGGAGATTAGCACCATGGGTATGTTTGAGAGATGACATGAATGGTCTTCCAGCCACACAGGATCTGGTGTTTTCTCGTGTTGGTTTGTGTGTGACATGTGCAGGGGAGGCTTTGAGGGCTTTGGGGAGCACTGCAGTGTGTGTGGAGTGAGCTGGGGTCGTGCCTCGTAAGGGCTGTGAGCTTAGCAGGTTCACCAGCTTTAGATGATGCTCGTTTCTAAGCAGCCTGACTTTTTTCCAGAAGTGACTGAGCAGAAAAGAGGGTACCTGGCTCAGAAGTAATCTGCTGCTGGTGGAGTTGGGCAGAATGGTGATGGGCTGGTTGACAGGGTGATTTCTCAGGAGTACCTCGATCGTAGTGCAGTCTTCTCTCATGATGGCTTCATAGAGTTTCGAGTGAAGTGCTGCGGATGGGCCATCTTCCAGGGACGTGGCACTGTCAACCACCAGGTCTCTGCTTCCTTTCCTGGGTATATTCCCCATGAGAAAAACGTTAAGACTTCAGGGGAAAATGTTGTTATGGAATCGGTCAGTTTCAGTCTCTTTATGATGATTCTTTCAGTTCAGTTCTATAACTGTTCTAGAATTTGTCAAGAATTGTATCTGTGAAGGCAGTCCATCAAAGTTTGGAACCAAGCTTTGTTCCTTGATCCAGACTTTGTTCCTTGATCATATAATGTCAAATGTCAGCAGTTTTTAGGGTTTTCTACTCTATCATAAAGACATATCCAAGCTATTATCTTACACCTTTATTTCTGATTTCTCTCCAGTTCAAGTATAGCTGAAACAATGATCAAAGCTAAAAAAGAGGAATTTATACATTAAAATACAAAGTTTAAATTATTACTTTTAAAGTAAGAAAAGTTTTAACCTATTTTTTAGTTTTTATTATAATAGAATCTTCCCTCTCCCCATTACAGGTTCCGTTTTTCTCTGGCATAGGAATAGTTTGAGAGATGTTTTGGGTCTGCACTCGTTGCTTAAATAAAGCCATTTAGTGTGATTTATTAGTTCCTAACCCTGGCTAATACGTTATCTGGGAGCTTTTAAGAAATATTCAAGTTGGCTGGGCGTGGTGGTTTATGCCTGTAATCCCAGCACTTTGGGAAGCCAGGGCAGGCAGAACACGAGGTCAAGAGATTGAGACCATGCTGGCCAACATGGGGTGAAACCCCGTCTCTACTAAAAATACAAAAATTAGCTGGCTATGGTGGCGTGCATCTGTAGTCCCAGCTACTCGGGAGGCTGAGGCAGGAGAATTGCTTGAACCTGAGAGGCGGAGGTTACAGTGAGCCAAGATGGCACCACTGCACTCCAGCCTGGCAACACAGTGAGATTCTGTCTTTAAAAAAAAAAATCGGCCGGGCGCGGTGGCTCAAGCCTGTAATCCCAGCACTTTGGGAGGCCGAGACGGGTGGATCACGAGGTCAGGAGATCGAGACCATCCTGGCTAACACGGTGAAACCCCGTCTCTACTAAAAAAATACAAAAAAATAGCCGGGCGAGGTGGTGGGCGCCTGTAGTCCCAGCTACTTGGGAGGCTGAGGCAGGAGAATGGCGTGAACCCGGGAGGCGGAGCTTGCAGTGAGCTGAGATCCGGCCACTGCACTCCAGCCTGGGCGACAGAGCGAGACTCCGTCTCAAAAAAAAAAAAAAAAAAAAAATCAAAGTTTTTTCATAGTGTAAGAAGCATGCTCACCCATCCAAACCCAAAGAATGAACTTGGAGGCACAAAGAACAGTGAAAGTCAGACTTTTAATAGCAGTCTTGTAAAGTCGTGTGTCTGGTAGGCAGGTACACCCAGGGCAGTTACAATAGGTAATTTATCTCCTAGCGTGCAAGTCCGTACCTCGGTTCCTCATTGGTCAAGGACTACAGGGTTACGATCTTCCCGGAAGTCGCCTGAGTTGCATTATCCCCTTAGAAGGTTATACCCTGGTCCCTTCCCCACTTAAGTTTGGATTTCCCAGTAATGAAACTGTCTTCCCTTTTATGGGCTGACTTCTCCTTTACATCCTGTTTGCTTATTGTGATCTTCTAGGTGGATGAGCCATGCGGTTTGTTACATTCACAGGCTAGCTGCCAGTGCTTAGATTTATCATGCCTTGAAAAAGCCATTTAAAATGTTTTCTCACACATAGAAAATCACATCTCTGGATGTGACAAGACAGTTCTTTTCCTTTCCTTCCCTTTCTTTTTCCCTTACCTTTTTTATTTTTTCTGTCTTTGAGACAGTCTCATTCTGTTGCCCAGGCTGGAGTGCAGTGGTGTGATCTTGGCTTGCTGCAACCTCTGCCTCCCAGGTTCAAGCAATTCTGCCTCCACCTCCCGAGTAACTGGGATTACAGGCATGCACCACCACACCTGGCTAATTTTTGTATTTTTAGTAGAGACGGGGTTTCACCATGTTGGCCAGGCTGGTCTTGAACTCCTGACCTCAGGCGATTCACCCACCTTGGCCTCCTGAGGTGCTGAGATTACAGGCGTGAGCCACCATGCCCGGCCGAGGACAGTCATTTCTAAGAGCTTCTTGGGTAATGATGTGCAGTAAGGGTTGGGAGGCATTTGTGTACAAAGCATGCTCTACATTAATATTCTCCAAATTTAGAATAGCCTTGGGACTTTTAGGAATACTGATGCTTGTGTCCACCCCCAGGAGTTCTGATGCAGTTGGCCTGGGGAATGGGTTGAATGTTGATTTTTTTTTTTTTTTTTTTTTCCTTGAGGCGGAGTCTTGCTCTGTCACCCAGGCTGGGGTGCAGTGGTGCAATCTTGGCTCACTGCAACCTCTGCCTCCTGGGTTCAAGTGATTCTCCTCCCTCAGCCTCCTGAGAAGCTGGGACTACAGGCGAGCACCACTATGGCCAGCTAATTTTTGTATTTTTAGTAGAGATGGGGTTTCACCATATTAGCCAGGCTGGTTTTGAACTCTTGACCTCAGGTGATCTACCTGCCTCGGCCTCCCAAAGTGCTGGGTTTACAGGCATGAGCCACCGCGCCTGGCCGAGGTTTTTTTTTTGAGACGGGGTTTTGCTCTTGTCGCCCAGGCTGGAATGCAGTAGCATAACCTTGGCTCACTGCAGCCTCTGCCTGCTGGGTTCAAGCCATTCTTCTGCCTCAGCCTCCCCAGTAGCTGTGATTACAGGCACGTGCCACCACGCCTGACTAATTTTGTATTTTTTAGAGATGGGGTTTCACCATGTTGGCCATGCTTGCCTCGAACTCCTGACCTCAGGTGATCTGCCTGCCTCAGCCTCCCAAAGTGCTGGGATTACAGGCATGAGCCACTGCACCTGGCCGGATGTTGAGATTTTTAAAACTCCTGGATGATTCTGATGTGCAGGCAAATTTGGGAACTATTCCTCAAATATTTAACTTTTGAGGGGCTGCTTGCTCCTGAGTTCCAAACACTTAAAAACATTTACAAGTTTTTACTATTTGTTTTAAGAAAGCCAAGGAGTTGACTTGTTTTGTTTGTTGATAGCCAAGAAATATTTTTCTTCATGGCCCTGATCAGCAAGTAAAAATAGGAGACTTTGGTCTGGCCTGCACAGACATCCTACAGAAGAACGCAGACTGGACCAATAGAAACGGGAAGAGTAAGTTTTTTGTTTTGTTTTGTTTTCTTTGCATAAGCAAAAGACATGGTTGCACATGTTAGTATTTAAAGAGAATCATAAAGATTTAATAGCAAAGGTGAGATAAAGATAAAAAGAACCGTCGTTACCTTAGGAGCTACACTGCTTGCTCATAGTAAATGTTATTTAATGTTGACAATGCTAACACTGCAATGTTTAATATGTGACTTTTGAAATGATAGGAACACCAACACATACGTCCAGAGTGGGTACTTGTCTGTACGCTTCACCTGAACAGTTGGAAGGATCTGAGTATGATGCCAAGGTAGTATTTGTTGCTTTCTGTCCTTTCATCCAACTTATTTGGCAGTCGTAAATAACAAACAGTACAGGGCCGGGCGCAGTGGCTCACGCCTGTAATCCCAGCACTTTGGAAGGCCGAGGTGGGTGGATCACCAGAGGTCAGGAGTTCAAGACCAGCCTGGTCAACATGGTGAAACCCTGTCTCTACTAAAAATACAAAAATTAGCTGTGTGCGATGGCACATGCCTGTAGTCCCAGCTACTCTGGAGGCTGAAGCATGAGAATCGTTTGAATCCAGGAGGCGGAGGTTGCAGTGAGCCGAGATCGCACCATTGCACTCCAGCCTGGATGACAAGATCAAAACTCCGTCTCAAAAAAAGAAAAAAAACAAACAGTACAATGAAATGCAGAAGCTCTGTCATAGAGATGTTTTTGGAGATAACCAAGTACTCTAGATTATTAAGTGGCTCAAATTGCCCTAAGAAGAAGCCTCACTTTTCAGTAGAATCTGTGTTGCCTACTTTACCATTTCAAAATCCACAGGTGTCACACATTGTTTTTGTTTGTTCATTTGTTGTTTTTGAGACAGGGTCTTACTCTGTTGCCCAGGTTGGATTGCAGTGGTGTCATCATAGCTCATGGCAGCCTCCAACTCCTGGGCTCAAGTGATCCTCTCACCTCAGCCTCCCGTGTAGCTGTGACTTCAAGAGTTGTGCCACCACACCCAGCTAATTTAAAAAAAAAAAAAAAAAAAAAAATATATATATATATATATATATATATATGTAGAGATGGGGTCTTGCTTTGTCCAGGTTGATCTCAAACTCCTGGCCTCAAATGATTCTCCTCCCTTGGCCTCCCAAGTGCTGGGATTACAGGCATGAACCACTGCACCTGGCCTAAATCGATTTTGAAATGAGCTTTCCCTTTAAAACATCACTGTTCACCTCAGGAAGCTAGAATTCATGGAAGCCTGTGTTCAGCCTTTCTTCTAATTGTTTTTTTTTTCAGGCTTCGGTGAATAAACGCCGAGGGGAAGCCTGCCCCTTGACTCCCCTTGAAATAGAATGAACATGCTGTAAAGTTTGAATCCCCATTGTTTCTTGAAGAAATGCTAAAATCCATTTTTCAAAACAACAGCCTAGTAAAATTTTCTTCCTTTTGATGGCTCCTTGAGCTTTTTAGTGATTGGGAAAGAGCTGTCAGAAAAAATGATGGCTGCCCCTAAAATCTTGTCTAGTGAAGACCTTTCTAAAAAAATCTGTTTTTAGGAGTAGTATCACAGATTTTATGCAGTTTGTTAAATGTCACCAAGGACACTTGGTAAGTATGAGTGGAGGCAGAGGTGAGACTGGAGGAGAACCCGCGACCCACTATGGCTTCCCCGCAGCTGACACTAGCAGGCGTGAGCTCATGTCCCTCTCCCTGGGTCAGGCCTGGATTGTTACGGGGTGCTGAAGACAGTTGTATGGTCGTGACTGCTGTGGGTGGGGATTATCCCTGCCCTCCACCTGACCATCCATCCTGCGTGCCCACGGATGCCCCTTTTTGGGGTTGTGAAAGTCCCTGTCTCTGATGAGCCATCCTGCTCTGTTCCCTTCCTTGTGGGTGACTGTATATCCTCATTCTTAGAAACCCTCTCCTGTTTGGAGGGTGGAACACAGAAATGGAAACGTTCTTCTCACTCTGTATTTCACTACTGAGTTCCCCCTTTTTTTCTTTTTCCAGTCAGATATGTACAGCTTGGGTGTGATCCTGCTAGAGCTCTTTCAGCCATTTGGAACAGAAATGGAGCGAGCAGAAGTTCTAACAGGTTTAAGAACTGGTCAGTTGCCGGAATCCCTCAGTAAAAGATGTCCAGTGCAAGCCAAGTATATCCAGCACTTAACGAGAAGGAACTCATCGCAGAGACCATCTGCTGTTCAGCTGCTGCAGAGCGAACTTTTCCAAACTTCTGGAAATGTATGTGCTTTTGTTTTTCTTGGACCTGGAGTGAAGGTGGTTTTTATTTCCTCTCTTGGGGAAGGAAGGGGTGGGTGGTGCCCCTGGAGGCTGGGGGTGGAAGAGGCAGATGATGGTTCTGGAGGCAGGGCCTATTTGTTCTCATCCACTTGCTGCTACTCACCTGCAGGGTGTGCTCGCAGGACTCACTCCCCTTAGGGTAGCAGCTCTGGCCCCAGCAGGCACAGGAGGTATCTGCTGGTGTTCACAAAGAGGAGTGGAGGGCCGGGGGCCAACCCCACAGCTAAGGCCGGGTAGGAAAGCTTCCTGAGGCCTGGTGGGTGTGACTCTTCCCCAGAAAGGCCGGAGGGGCCCGTCGGGTTTGCCCCTTCTGATGGCTGGGCCTTTAAATGTCCATGTCAAAGTCTGACTCTTCACCACCTGCCTGCTGTTATGGGCTGTCTAGGTGTCTGTCGGGGGCTCATCACTGGCATGGCTGGTGAGCGCTGAAGTGGTGGGCGGGTCCCTTGAGGGTGTTTTGGTCACTGATGAGTTTAGCACTCTCAGAATTTCGGGTTGTAGAAAATCCTGGCACCTCCCTGGGTCGTGCTGAAGAGTGTGCCCCAGGGGGGCTGCTGCCTTCCCTGCACAGTACACAGCCACTGCAGACCACCCAGGAGAGGCAGGGGTGGCCTGGTGTGGGGGTCTGGCTGCAGCTGCTGCCCTGGACATGGTCTCTGTACATGTTTTTCTTTTTAATGCTGAGGAAAATATGAAGCTTAAAATAGAATTTGTTTAAATTGTGAATCCTGGCTGGGCGGGGTGGCTCATGCTGTAATCCCAGGCATGGGATTTTGGGAGGCCGAGGTGGGAAGATTGCCTGATGTCAGGAGTCCTGGCCAACATGGTGAAAGCCCCTGTCTACTAAAAGTACAAAAATTAGCCGGCCATGGTGGTACACACCTGTAATCCCACCTCCTCAGGAGGCTGAGGCAGGAGAATCACTTGAACCCAGGAGGTGAAGGTTGCAGTGAGCCGAGATCACACCACTGCACTCCAGCCTGGGCGACAAAGCGAGACTCCGTCTCAAAATAAATAGTGAATCCTGTTTCAGTGAATAGTTGAGCTTAGACTCCTATTGGTGCAAACAAAATATTTAAACCCATTCTCAGAGTTCCCTGACTGTATCAAGCACTAGGTTGAATGCCAGTAGCACGCTTGTATTCACTGTCCACGTAAGCAAGTTGACTCCCTACCACCTGTCTACTCTAAGAATTATAAGCACCAGGCGCGGTGGCTCACGCCTGTAATCCTATCACTTTGGGAGGCCGATGCAGGCGGATCATGAGGTCAGGAGTTCAAGACCAGCCTGACCAACATGGTGAAACCCTGTCTCTACTAAAAATACAAAAATTAGCCAGTTGTGAGCCACCACGCCCAGCTACAGATGTGGTTCTTAAAACTAAGTATAAATATTTATCTTCACACATGAAGGGGATTTTCTAATGCTCAGTTAAGACAGCTATTAGAGACCATAGTTATTTAGTATTTATAACCATAGTTATTTAGGATTTCTACTGTCTTGCAAAAGTTTTTTGTGTAAAATGAAACCTTGGCTGGGTGTGGTGGCTCATGCCTGTAATCCCAGCACTTTGGAGGGTTGAGGCAGGTGGTAATTGAGGTCAGGAGTTCAAGACCAGTCTGGCCAACATGGCGAAACCCCATCTCTACTAAAAATACAGAAACTAGCTGGGCTTGTACGAGAGCGCCTGTAATCCCAGCTACTTGGGTGGCTGAGGCACGAGAATAGCTTGAACTGGGGAGGCACAGGTTGCAGTGAGCCGAGATCATGCCACTGTACTCCAGCCTGGGCAACAGCAAGATTGTCTCAAAACAAACAAAAAACAGGTCCGGGGGGAAAAACAGTCCAGGCACGGTGGCTCACGCCTGTAATTCCAGCACTTTGGGAGGCTGAGGTGGGCAGATCACTAGGTCAGGAGATTGAGACCATCCTGGCTAACATGGTGAAACCTTGTCTCTACTAAAAATACAAAAATTTAGCCAGGCATGGTGGCGGGCGCCTGTAGTCCTAGCTTCTCTGGAGGCTGAGGCAGGAGAATGGCGTGAACCCGGGAGGTGGAGCTGCAGTGAACCGAGATCGCGCCACTGCACTCCAGCCTGGGCGACAGAGTGAGACTCTGTCTCAAAAAAAAAAAAAAAAAAAAAAATAGTAGTAAGTTATTTTAATGGAGTTTAAAATATTTTCTCCTTACAGGTTAACTTCACTCTACAGATGAAGATAATAGAGCAAGAAAAAGAAATTGCAGAACTAAAGAAGCAGCTAAACCTCCTTTCTCAAGACAAAGGGGTGAGGGATGACGGAAAGGATGGGGGCGTACCTGTCTAACCTTCCTCAGGCTGTATCTGTAGGATGAAAGTGGACTTAACTTTTAAGGTAGTTAACTGGAATGTAAATTTTTAATCTTCATTAGGGTATAGTTGGTGTAATTCTTAGTTGTATTTAGTAAGCCTTTACAAGACTTTTTAAAGATGTCAGAGTGCCCCAAGCCGGTGCTCCTTCCTTTCCTGCCTCACAAGCTCCTTTTCCTGAATTTCCTACCTAAATGGTCTATGAAACAAAAAACTTGGACTTTATCCTCAATTATTTTTTCCTTTCAACTCTGTTGACCCTCTGTCTGGTCTTTCTCTAGAAGGTTCTACCACAGAAATTGACGTGTGCCTCTGTCACTGCCCAAGCCCAGGCCTGCACATACTCACTGGACTGTTCCAGTTTTGACAGCTGCCAGTCTTCCTACCCCTTTCACACTGCAGCCAAGTTCATTACCTGAAGGACGCCTGATCATTTCATTCCTTGGCTCCAAACCTTCTGCTGCCTCTAAGATAAAAGCTCAACTTCTTAACAGTGTACAGTGTGCAACTTCCAATGTTTTTTTTTTTTTTGGGGATGGAGTCTCTGTCGCCCAGGCTGGAGTGCAGTGGCGCCATCTCGGTTCACTGCAAGCTCCGCCTCCCCGGTTCATGCCATTCTTCTGCCTCAGCCTCCCGAGTAGCTGGGACTACAGGCGCCCACCACCACACCCGGCTAATTTTTTTGTACTTTTAGTAGAGATGGGGTTTCACTGGGTTAGCCAAGATGGTCTGGATCTCCTGACCTCGTGATCTGCCTGCCTCAGCCTCCCAAAGTGCTGGGATTACAGGTGTGAGCGACCGCGTCCGGCCGCAACTTCCAATCTTTTTATCTGTTCTCTCCACCTTCAATTTAGCGTCATTCCAAAACCACACCCTTGCAAAGCTTTGTACTCCTCACCCCAGGTGATCTCCAGGCAGCTCAGATCTCTTTCCCACCTTTGCCCTGCACTGTTCCCCGATACTTCCTCCTTTATTGTAGCATTCAACTCCCCAGCCAATCTGTACATCCCTCAGAGGCAGCGATCTGAAGTGGTTTTTGAATCCCAGAAAGGGTCTGCCATGGAGTTGGCAGTCATCACGGTAGATGGCATATGATTTTGCTGAATTTTAAATAAAATGAAAACCACAAATTACATGATGCTTTTATTGACATTTGACAACTGGCCTAAATAAAAAGACTTTGACTCTAATACAAGTCCCCTTACTGATAATAGGCATGAAAGAGCACCATTCTTAAAATCTAAACTCTTTAAAATCGGTAACGGAATTCACTTAAGGAGCTTGAGGGCCGTGTTAAAAGGAGCCAGGTTTTCACAAGACCTCATCCACCTCTGCACGTTGGCTGGCACTGTCACACTGCAGCCTCCGGTCTGCTGGAGCACAGACCACAGCACCACGTCTGCTACGGTGAGTTCATTCCCAGCGAGCCAAGGGCTCTTCCCAAGAGCTGAGTTCATAGAACGGAAAACAGCGGCTTTTTCTTTACTGCTTCCCTCTTTTAACTGAAAAATCGCGATATCTACCCAGCTATCTATAAGGGTTGCATTGACAGCATTATGCTTCTGGCCAAACAGAGAGAACAAGAAACGTGCAATGTTCCCTTCTCCTTCGATGGGGCACATCGTCTGGACGCTGAATTTCATCTGCGTCTTCGGCACTGAAAAGAAAAAACACACGCAAGGTAGCATCACCAGAGCAGCCGTGTGAGGGAAGTACTCGCACAATGGGGAAGGGGACAGTCACCAAACACCACAGACTGATGACACGGGAAAGGGTGTTTTCAAGAAGAACATCACATTTTCAGTCAGTCTCTTAAGATGCTTAATACTGAAAAAGGTTTAAGTGCGAACTATGTTAAAAAAGTAACCAAAGAGCCATTCCTGGTATTTGATTATGACAGTTCTGAAGCTGGAAGGGACCTCAGACCACCTGCTCCAATCCCTGCTGCCTAAGGATTTGGGGGCTGAGGGCTAGAAACACAGGAGTTGCATCTCCCAGGCTCTTGGCCTCATAAATCGCTTTCTGTGAGGCTGAGGGCAGTTAAGGTATGAATGACATGAACTCGCTTCCTTCCATATCAGCATAACCAGAAGGGGCATACATCCGTGGGATAGTGAGTACATGACATCCTATCTTTATGTGGCCATATGAGAAGATAATTTCAATGTCCCTATGATAGTAAGTTCTAGAATGTGAGGGCAAGATGGCTGTGATAGCCATGACTCCCCTGCTTTGCCTGGTTGGACAGAACCCCCTTCCTCCAAGGCTCACAGTCCCAACTTGAGCTGTGTCTCACTCAGACCCTAAACTTTGCAGAGGAACAAGGGCATCTTTGCAGTGCTTCATCTCTGCTCCTCCTCTAGAACTACCCCACAGGCTTCTTAGACTTAGAATATCTGACCTGATGCAAATCGCTGTATGGCCGGTATGCCACACAGTGTCCTAACCCCTTGCTGCCTCGTATCAAAACCATGTTGCACATCTCATCATATAGTACAGGTGACCCTTGAACAGTGTGGGGGTTAGGGGCACTGACTCCCCACTGCTGTGCAGCGAAAATCCACATAAAACTTTTGACTCCTCCAAATCTTAAGCACTAACAGCCTACTACTGATGGGAAGCCTTACCTGTGACAGTTGATTCACACACTTTGTATGGTCTATATATCATATGCTATATTCTTAGGATAAACTTGAGAAAATGTTAAGAAAATAATAAGGATGCTGGGCATGGTGGCTCACACCTGTAGTCCCTGCTGCTTGGGAGGCTGAGGTGGGAGGATCACTTGAGCCCAGAAGGTTGAGGCTGTGGTGAGCTGTGACCGTACCACTGCATTCCAGCCTGGGTGACATAGCAAGACCCTGCCTCTTAAAAAGAAAAGGATAATGAATTTACTATTCATTAAGTTGAAGCGGATCATCTTAAAGGTCTTCATCCCACTGCCCATGTCGCTGAGGAAGAGGGGTTGGTCTTGCTGTCTTGGGTGGCAGCGGTAGAAAGGGAGGCAGGAAAGGAGGAGAGGCAAGCACGGTGTAGCTTTAGGGAAATACATCATAATTTGTCTGACTGCCTTTTGATTTCTCTAAAAATAGTTCCATGCAGCATGAACCCTTCCACCGTTTGCTTTAGTTTCACTGCTTGTATCATAGAAGACTCCAGGTCATAAAAGAAGTCAAAAGCAGCCTCGAATGATCAGAAGCCTTCTCCCAGACTGTCTAATGGAAATCTGTTTTCCAGCCTGGCTTCTCCTAGGTCTTCTTCCTCAACATCTGGCACTGGCTTGGAAACACTTCTCCCCATTAAGCTGTCTTATGTTAACTCTTCTGTGCAGTGTCTGTCAGCCCTTGAATTTCTCCGAGATCTGTATCCTGAAACTCTTCACCACCCACTTTTGCCCCATCTGTGATCTATTTCTTGGTTTCCTTGGCTGTCGTAGATCCTATGAAGTCACGCACATCTGGACACAGGTTTCTCCAGCAGGAATGTACTGTTTCACCGTGATGGCTTTCACAGCTTTGTATACAACGATGGCCTCTTCAATGATGTAATCCTTCCAGACTCTTCAAGATGTTCTATCAGGGTTCTCTCTCTTTTGCTTTTTGTTTTGAGATGGAGTCTTGCTCTGTCACCCAGGCTGGAGTGCAGTGGCACGATCTCAGTACAACCTCCACCTCCCGCGTTCAAGCAATTCTCCTGCCTCAGCCTCCCAAGTAGCTGGGATTACAGGCATGTCTAGCCAGGGTTCTCTTTCATAGCACTGACAATTCTTTCACAGAATACTGTGTGTAATGAGCCTCAAAGGTTCTTACGACTTTTTGATCCATGTTGTGTTAGGGGGCAAGTAGATGGCTTTGACACCCTTGGTGTTAACTCATGGGGCTCTGAGTGACTGGAGCATTGAAGAACTTTCAAAGGTGTCCCTTACTGGCAAGGTACATCCTGACTTCAGGGACAAGGCATCAATGGAATTAATCCAGAAAAAGGGTTCTTGTCCAGGCGTTGTACGACCAAAAGACGAGCAGCTGTGTTTATCTTTTCCCGTGAAGTCTTGGGTGTTAGCAGCTTTACAGGTAAGAGCTCTCCTGATCATAAACACAGCTGCACCTGCACAAAACAGGAGGGTTAGCCTAGCCCTCCCTGCCTTCAATTCTGGGACTCACTTCTCTTCTTTACTAATAAATGTCCTTTGTGGTTCCCCGCCCCCACCCCAGATTAGGGCAGTTTTGTCTGCATTAAAAACGTGTTGACACAGGCATCCTTTCTCCTCCATGATTTTCTTAATGGCATCTGGGAACTTGTCTGCTGCCTCTTGGTTAGCAGAAGCTGCTTCTCCTGTTATCTTGACATTTTTAAAAGCCAAACCTTTTCCTAAAATTATCAAACCATCGTTTCCTGGCATTAAACTCTCCAGCTTTAGATCTTTCACCTTCCTTTGGCTTCAAGTTGTCATATAATAACTTTGGTTTTTCTCAAATCATATGAGAGTCTATAGGTATGCCTTTCTAACAGGAATCCTGCACCCCACATAAAAGCTGCATTTTCTTTTCTTTTTTTTTTTTGAGATGGAGTCTCACTCTGTAGCCCAGGCTGGAGTGTACTGGCACGATCTTGCCTCACTGCAACCTCTGCCTCCTGGGTTCAAGCGATTCTCCTGTCTCCGTCTCCCGAGTAGCTGGGACTACAGGTGAAGGTCACCATGCCGGGCTCATTTTTGTGCTTTTAGTAGAGATGGGGTTTCACCGTATTGGTCAGGCTGGTCTCGAACTCCTGATCTCAGGTGATCCACCCACCTTGTCCTCCCAAAGTGCTGGGATTACAGGAATGAACCACCGTACCCGGCCAAAAGCTACATTTTCAATAAAAGATAAATAGGTATTTTGCAAAAAGTGCAAGGTTTTTGCACCTCCTGGTGCAGCTATAGTGATGCCTTCATGAATTTCCCTTTTTTTTTTTTTTTGAGACGGAGTCTTGCTGTGTCACCAGGCTGGAGTGCAGTGGTGCAATCTCGGCTCACTGCAACCTCCACCTCCCAGGTTTAAGTGATCCTCCTGCCTCAGCCTCCTGAGTAGCTGGGACTACAGCCACACACCACCAAGCCCAGCTAATTTTTGTATTTTTAGTAGAGACAGGGTTTCACCATGTTGGCCAGGATGATCTTGATCTCTTGACCTCGTGATCCGCCTGCCTTGGCCTCCCAAAGTGCTGGGATTACAGGCGTAAGCCACTGTGCCTGACTGAAAATTTCCCTTTTTTTAAAACAATGGTTCTTACACTGAATTCATTTATCTTGAAGAGGCAGCTGCAGACCTCTGGTACATATCAAGCAATTCAACTTTTTCATGTAATATCATGGCTTTTCTCTGCTTCTTGGGAGCACTTTCAGTATCACAAGAGACACTTTGTAAGTGCCCCACAGTGTTAGTCAAGGTTTATGGCAATGCACGATGGAAACATACCCAAAACATGATGAAAAATACCCAAGAACCTCAAGAGATCACTTTTTTTTTGAGACGGAGTCTCACTCTGTCGCCCAGGCTGGAGTGCTGTAGTGCAATCTCGGCTCACTGCAAGCTCCGCCTCCCAGGTTCATGCCATTCTCCTGCCTCAGCCTCCCGAGCAGCTGGGACCACAGGCGCCTGCCACCACGCTCGGCTAATTTTTTTTGTATTTTTTAGTAGAGACGGGGTTTCACCGTGTTAGCCAGGATGGTCTCGATCTCCTGACCTCGTGATCCACCCGCCTTGGCCTCCCAAGAGATCGCTTTTGACTGCAACATGCAATTTCCTGGAGAGGTGAATTAGCTGCTCACACCGAGATGACTGGTGTCACGGGGTGTCTGAAGCAGAATGAAGCAGACACTCCCCACGCTTGAGGTGGCTGTTAAATTATTCCAGCAGTACAGTATGTTTGTTCTGTAATGTTAATGTTACGCAGTTGGGATTTCATGCTCATCTTCACGTTTGTTTACATTTCTCTCAACTGCAGGTGGTGCCATGTATAGTGTGTATGTAAGTTTTGATACATTTTAACTTCTTAAAATAGATTTGTGTACATTTTGTGGTAGCAAATTAAATAGACTAGTATGTAAATATTTTATGCCTCATAGCTTTTTCTTGTTTTGATTTTTTTTTTTTTTTTTTTTTTTGAGATGGAGTCTTGTTCTGTCGCCCAGGCTGGAGTACAATGGCGTGATCTTGGCTGGCTGCAACCTCCACCTCCTGGGTTCAAGAGATTCTCCTGCCTCCACCTCCCGAGTAGCTGGGATTACAGGTACCCGCTACCACACCTGGCTAAGTTTTGTATTTTTAGTAGAGACGGGGTTTCACCATGTTGGTCAGGTTGGTCTCGAACTCCTGACCTTGTGATCCGCCTGCCTTCACCTTACAAAGAGCTGGGATTACAGGCGTGAGCCACCGCGCACAGCCTTGATTTGATATTTCTAGGCTATGTGGTTTGTCTGCCAGTATTTTCTTTTTTTTTTTTTTTTTTTTTTTTTTTTTTGAGACGGAGTCTCGCTGTGTCTCCCAGGCTGGAGTGCAGTGGCGCGATCTCGGCTCACTGCAAGCTCCGCCTCCCGGGTTCACGCCATTCTCCCGCCTCAGCCTCCCAAGTAGCTGAGACTACAGGCGCCTGCCACCTCGCCCGGCTAATTTTTTGTATTTTTAGTAGAGACGGGGTTTCACCGTGTTAGCCAGGATAGTCTCGATCTCCTGACCTCGTGATCCACCCGCCTCGGCCTCCCAAAGTGCTGGGATTACAGGCTTGAGCCACCGCGCCCGGCCCAGTATTTTCAAATTGTTGCAAATCTCCAAAAAATTTTCCAAGATAGTTATTTGAAAAAAAATCCACGAGGCCCAGGCACGGTGGCTCACGCCTGTAATTCCAGCACTTTGGGAGGCCAAGGCAGGTGGATCACGAGGTCAGGAGTTTGAGACCAGCCTGACCAACGTGGTGAAACCGTCTCTACTAAAAACATGAAAAAAATTAGCTGGGCATGGTGGCACGCGCCTATAATGCCTGCTACTCAGGAGGCTGAGGCAGGAGAATCGCTTGAACCCAGAGGTGGAAGTTGCAGTGAGCCAAGATTGTGCCACTGCACTTCAGCCTGGGTGACACAGTGAGACTCTGTCTCAAAAAGAAAAGAAAAGAAAAGAAAAAAATTCACATGTAAATGGACTCATGCAGGTCAAACTCGTGGTGTTCAAGGGGCAGCTGTGTGTAAGTTTGACTCAGTCCCATCTACTTACCATTCTTCCAAATTAAAGTGAATCCCAGCTGATACTCTTGGCGGGGCTGTTTTTTATTCTGTTCTCCAAAGCACTTGAGAAGGTTTTCAGGCACACTCTTGACTGAGGAGTGCGTGTGCACCGTGGACAGGACCCTGAAGTGCTCACAGAGCAGCCTGTGCAACACGAGCAGGGAGAGGGGAGGGGAGGCCGGGTTCGCGTTGATCACGATGTCTTTCAGCGCCCCATAATCCTGGGGAAAGAGCAAGACAATGTACGAATAACAGTAATCAGAGAGTGCCACTGTGCCGGGTGCGAGTCTAAGAACCTAACCAGGGTTATCTGACTCCTCCACTTCCATGAAGAAGGCACTAGCATCTTCTCCAGGTTGCAGCCAGTAACTTCTCCAAGGCCACTCGCTCAGGATGGAGTGGAGCTGGGATATGAGCTGACTCCACCCCCTTATCCCCAACGAATAAAAAGTTGACTCCACTGTCAAATAAAACAGCGTATCAGAAATGACACTCTTTTTTTTTTGGAGACAGAGTCTCACTCTGTCACACAGGCTGGAGTACAGTGGATGATCGCTGCTCCCTGCAACCTCTGCCTCCCCAGGTTCAAGTGATTCTCCTGCCTCAGCTTCCTGAGTGGCTGGGACTACAGGTGCCTGCCACCACGCCCAGCTAATTTTTTTTTTTAATTATTTTTAGTAGAGATGGGGTTTTGCCATGTTGCCCAGGCTGTTCTCAAACTCCTGACCTCAAATGACCTGTCTGTCTTGGCCTCCCAAAGTGCTGGGATTACAGATGGGAGCCATGGTGCCTGGCCTAGGAATGACACTTCTTTTTTTTTTTTTTGAGACGGAGTCTTGCTCTGTCGCCCAGGCTGGAGTGCAGTGGCATGATCTCAGCTCACTGCAAGCTCTGCCTCCCGGGTTTATGTCATTCTCCTGCCTCAGCCTCCCAAGTAGCTGGGACTACAGGTGCCCGCCACCTCGCCCGGCTAGTTTTTTAAAATTTTTTAGTAGAGATGGGGTTTCACTATGTTAGCCAGGATGGTCTCGATCTCCTGATCTCGTGATCCGCCCGTCTCGGCCTCCCAAAGTGCTGGGATTACAGGCTTGAGCCACCGCGCCCGGCCAGGAATGACACTTCTATTTGTCCCTTTTAACCTGCAATTATTCCAGCTACTGAATCTTTCCAACAGCTGACCACAGCCAATTTGTGTTAAGATGTTTCCATGAAGAACCCCTTAAGAAGGGGTGTTGGCTCAAGGTATCATTGGTGATGAGGGATGGGGAGATTCTAACATAGTAGGCGTTAACTGAAGTGCTCAGACTCATAGCCTTGTTTTTTCCCACTGGGTAACCCTCCTCAGTGCCAGTGGCCCATGGGTACAGAGGCCAAGCAATGGTTCGGGGCCACAGTTTGCTCTGGCATGGGGCACTATGAGAGGTCCAGGGGGATGGGCCTGTTATAAATCCAAACCCAGGCATGACAGCCTTTTTAGATAAAGACTTTCTTATTTCTTCTACACTTTCACTTGTAATAACGAATGCACTGATGTGAACACTCACAGCCAAACTCCTTGGCTTTCTGTACCCCGCCTGCTACTCCTGACTAATGTCCCCCACGTCAGCCTACGCGGAATGCCTTGCAGTTCCCTGAACATATTGTATTACTTGACACTGGGTCTTCTGAGGTATCAAAATTCATCTTGAGCACCACGTGCTCTGAGACGCCTCCCCAGCACCCTGAGAAATGACTGTTATGGCTGCTCATGCTCAAAAACTCATCTGCTAGGGTCCGGCTCCCTGAGGGCCTGGTTGCGCCTCATCTGAGTCCTCAGTGCATGCCAACAAGTACTGGATGAGTGAGGGAGCAGTGGAAGGAATACATGAATGCAGAGGTACTGAGGTTACCAAATATCCCAGCCCTGGGTGAGACACCACAATGCTTGCATTTTTTAGGGCTTTTAAGTCGTGCTATTCTATCACCCATTCTAGAGGAGGCTATTGGTAGGGATTCTTGGGACAAACCCTTTTTGCATCCTCAAATAAATACCACTTCGTTGTAACAAACGAGATGGTCTTTCTTTGCATATCAGATTCTCCCCTAAATTAGCTGAAGCCTGTAAACTTCAATCATGAGAGCCGGCTGATGCAACTTACTTGTAATACAGCAAACTGAATTCAAGCAAAATGCACTTGAAATATGAGACTATGACTGGCCTGAGCAATACATTTCAAAAGGACGGGTAGGATTTTTGTGCTTGGGCAGTCACGGTTCTGAAAGTTGGCCTGCTATCAAAGAGAGTCTGGGCTGCCTCTGCTGAACCTCTGGGGAACACTGAGCAAACAAGCTAAGATCTGTTCTTCCAGGGCTCGGAGGCTGCTGGACCCATGCCTGGACTGGCAGAGGCTATAACTTGCCTCTACTCCTCCTCTGCCTACACATCCTCCCTGCCCTCTACTTGGTCTGAGAAGTCAAGAAGAGGCTTTAGAGCTTGTTTTGACTTCACTCCTGCCTTGGGAATCTGTTCTGTGCAAAGGCACACTCATTTAGAGGAGAAAAAAATATGAATATGCTCTTGGCTCTGCCTTTGAAAATTAGAAAGCTAAGCCTTTTTTTTTTTTTTTTTTTTTTGAGACGGAGTCTCGCTCTGTTGCCCAGGCTGGAGTGCAGTGGCGCGATCTCCGCTCACTGCAAGCTCTGCCTCCTGGGTTCACGCCATTCTTCTGCCTCAGCCTTCTGAGTAGCTGGGACTACAGGCGCCCGCCACCATGCCCAGCTAATTTTTTGTATTTTAGTAGAGATGTGGTTTCACCATGTTAGCCAGGACGGTCTGGATCTCCTGACCTCGTGATCCGCCTGCCTCTGCCTCCCAAAGTGCTGGGATTACAGGCGTGAGCCACCGTGCCCGCCCTGAAAGCTAAGGCTTTAATCACAGTAGCACAATTTCCCTGTACTAACCACTCAGCACCTACTAACATTTCAGCTTTCAAAACGAACTTACCTTCCCAAGCACTGAATTCAAGTCCAGCACATTGGTGGTTAAGGTCATGGGCTCATCCGCTTGGATTATGTTGGTTACATCCAAGTCTGCATCTGGTGTTTGAATCATCTTGGAGAGACCATCAACTGCAGCTTTCAACTCATACAGACGTTTTAAAATATCATCTTGGCGGGACTCAAGAGCTTGCAGAGATGGGTTAGACTCTTCCTAAACAAACCAACAGCCAAATGTTCATTTCCTCTCCCATCAGAACAGTGTTGTTTAAGTTTGATCACTTGTCTTACTTTGCCATGCACTCATCAAACCTCCCACCCTTTAAAAGAAGACATTATGGGCTGGGTGTGGTGGCTCACACCTGTAATCCCAGCACTTGGGATTACAAGTCTAGGTAAGGAGGTCTAGGTAGGCAGATCATCTGAGGTCAGGAGTTCAAGACCAGCTTGGCCAACATGGTGAAACCCTGTCTCTACTAGAAATACAAAAATTAGCTGGGCGTGGTGGCGCGTGCCTATAATCCCAGCTACTCGGGAGGCTGAGGCAGGAGAATGGCTTGAACCCAGGAGGTAGAGGTTGCAGTGAGCCGAGATCACACCATTGCACTCCAGCCTGGGTGACAGAGCAAGACTCTGTCTCAAAAAAAAAACAAAAATAAAAACAAAAACAAAAAAACTAAAATAAAAGTTGTGGCTGAAAGCCACTCTGAAATTGTATGGTTCCGATTTCACGTAATTTAGTCTAAGAACAGGGAAAGATAGAAAATGAACACAATTTTTAGTTCTTTGTTCTTAACTAAGAATACTTTGCTTAAATAAGTAGCAATGAGAATGTAACTCAGTAATTTATACAAATAGGGAAAAGGGAACACGGGTTGAAACAGTTTTTTAGCTTGGAAGCATACCCATGGAGCTAATCAATTCCCCAAATCATTTTCTTGGCTTTTCTTTTGTCCTGGAGACAGGGTCTCACTCTGTTGCCCAGGCTGGAGTGCAATAGTGTGATCATGGCCCACTGCAGCCTTGACTTCCTGGGCTCAACTGATCCTCCTGCCTTAGTCTCCTGAGTGCCTGGGACTACAGGTGTGCACCACCAAGCCTGGCTAATTTTTAATTTTTTTTTTGTAGAGACAACTGTGCTATGTTGCTCAGGCTGGTCTCAAACTCCTGTCCTCAAGCCATCCTCCCACCTCAGCTCCCAAAGTGCTGAGAAGACAGATGTGAGCCACCATGCCCAGCCAGGCCACCATTTTTCACCTAGCCTATTCCACCTTGCACCTTTCTAGTTCACCCTGCAATCCATCCTTTAAGATGGCAGCTAGAAAGATTTTTAAAAGAAACTCAGGGCTGGGCGCAGTGACTCATGCCTGTAGTCCTAGCACTTTGGGAGGCCGAGGTGGGCAGATCACCTGAGGTCAGGAGTTTGAGACCAGCCTGGCCAATATTGTGAAACCCCTGTCTCTACTAAAAGTACAAAAACTATAGCTGGGTGTGGTGTGGGTGCCTGTAATCCCAGCTACTCAGGAGGCTGAGGCAGGAGAATTGCTTGAACCTGGGAGGCGGAGGTTGCAGTGAGCAGAGATCGCGCCACTGCACTCCACCCTGGGTGACAAGAGCAAGACTCCGTCTCAAAAGAAAAATTTCTGATATTGTCACTGTCTCCCCCTTGCTAACCTCCTAGGTGCTTAGGATAAAATGTCAAACATTTAACATGGCGTCACAGACATCTTGTATCATTTGGCCTCTGGCTACCTTACCTCACCCAATTTCCTCCTTTGCTCTGTGCTCTAGCTACACTGTCCTACGAGTTCCTAAAACACCACGCTGGCTCGGACCACAGGATCTTCATGTGCCGTTTCCTCTATCTGCATTGCTCTTCCCTCTTCTCTTGTTTGCTTAACTCCTATTTACCCTCGGGCTTAATCAGCACTTTCTCACCTCTCCTAGTCTGCTGCTCTTATTTAAGATCAAACAGCAGAGCAATGTGAAGTCCACTGACTTCTGGGTGGAACAGAGTTCAGTATGCCAATTAAATTATTGGATGCTGGCCGGGCATGGTGGCTCACACCTGTAAGCTCAGCACTTTGGAAGGGGCAGGCGGGTGGATCACTTGAGGTCAGGAGTTCAAGAGGACAGCATGATGAGACTCCATTTCTACTGAAACACAAAAATTAGCTGGGCTTGGTGGTGGGCACCTGTAGTCCCAGCTACTCAGAGGCTGAGGCAGGAGAATCACTTGGACTTAGGAGGTAGAGAGTGCAGTGAGCCGAGATCGCACCACTGCACTCTAGCCTGAGCAACAGGGCGACTCCATCTCAAAAAAAAAAAAAAAAAAATTAGGTGCTGACTGAAAATAAATTTGAAAGCAAGATGTGTAACAGGGAGGGCTACTACCTGTGTAATATTCTGTTACTTAATGGTAAGTCCTGAGTCATATTTCCAATCTCTCTTAACCAACCTATATCTGTACATTGTTTGTATATAATTTCCACAAATGGCAGTAGGGTGTCTGCTCCAATAGGGCCAAAAATGCACCTACTGGATTCAAAGCTCAGTCAGGGCCGGGTGCGATGGCTCATGCCTGTAATCACAGCACTTTGTGAGGCCAAGGCAGGCAGATCACTTGAGGTCAGGAGATCAAGACCAGCCTGGCCAACATGGTGAAACCCAGTCTCTACCAAAAATACAAAAAATTAGTCGGCCGTGGTGGCGGGCACCTGCAATCCCAGCTACTGGCGAGGCTGAGGCAGGAGAATTGCTTGAACCCGGGAGACGGCGGCTGCAGTGAGCCAAGATCGCGACACTGCACTCCAGCCTGGGCGACAGAGTGAGATTCCGTCTCAAAAACAAAACAACTCAGTCAGGAATGAAGAATGTCTGAAGTACTATACGTGTAATGTGGCTTGTGATTTTTAAGCCCTGAGTGCAGCTTGATCTAGTCCTTCATGATCTGAGTAATACCAAAATGTTCAAGATCTGTTTTATGTCATTGGTGCCTTGTAATGTTGGCCTGCTGTTTTCCTTGCTGAGACTAGATTGTGATGTGGTATATTGTTTTTATCAATTTGTTTCAATTTATATGTATTTATAAACAGCTTATTCTTCATGTTGCTCTCCTTTACCCTGGAGATGCTTGATTGCTTTTCTTGACACGGGGCTTCACTCCGTTGCCCAGGCTGGAGTGCAGTGGCCGATCACAGCTCAATGCAGCCCTGACCTCCTGGGATCAAGTGATCCTCCCACCTCAGCCTCCTGAGTAGCTGGAACTACAGGCACATGCTACCACACCTGGCTAAGTGTTGTACTTTTTGTAAAAATGGGGTTTCACCATGTTGCCCAGATTGGTTTTGAACTTCTAGGTTCAAGTGATCCTCCTGCCTTGGTCTCCCAAAGTGCTGGGATTACAGATGTGAACCACTGCGCCTGGCCAAGATGTTTTATTGCTAATTATTTGTACACATTGTTATCATCTCCTAGAAAAATTGCTGGAAAAGTGAGATTACGTGTCCTCTAAGTTGTAAGTTCACAAAAGGCCACAAGAAGTTAGGCAGCAGACTTAAATACAAGTAAAACAGACTCTGCAAAACTTGGCCTTCAATGAAAGGTGACATTCTCCAACCTGGGTTGTCTTTCTGGTTTCATGGGACTGTGTAGTTGGAGGGTGACTGGGCCCTGTTTCCATGGCACTCTCTAGGTGCAGGGACCATTGAACCATGTCTGCTATTTCTGTCTCAGCTCTGTACTGAAATAACACGTTGTGTTACTGGGTTTCAAAAGAAAGTCCGTCCCTCCTGATCTAGGCAGAAAGCCATTAAAGAAAGCAGAAGGATAACAAGCAGTGGGAAAACAGACCGAAAAAGTTACCGATTCACCCATCTTGTGTCAGAATGGACAGGTCTGTTTCTCCTGCTGGAAACCTAGGATGTATGTTTGCAATGAGAAAGGAGTGAAAGACTTGAGCAGGTACATTACAAAAGAGCAACCACAGCGGCCAGTGAATAGGAAAAGGTTCTCAACTTAGAGAAGTCTGGAGAAATCCAAACTAAAACTACCCTAGGATACCACGCTACACCCACCAGTTTTGGGCAGGGTGCAAATATCAGGAATTCTTCTACCCAGCCGGTGGGTGGTGAGCAAGCGTGTAAAACAGTATAACAACTCTGGAAAACAATTTAGTAGAGTGGAAAGCCAGGTGGGCCACTGAGCCAGGAGTCCCGTTCATTAGTACATACCCCATGCCTGCTGCTCTGTATAAGAATATTCACTACAGAATTGTTCATAGCAGGTTAAAATGGAAAACAATCCAGTGTCCCTGAGCAAGTAGGATGGATAAGTATATGGTGGAGAGCCATGCAATAGAACAGTATACTACAGAGAAGAAGAATACTTCCGATGTTACAATAAAATGACTCCTAAAATAATGTCTACAAAAAAGAAGCCAGGGCTGGGCACCAGTGGCTCATGTTTGTAATCCCAGCACTTTGGGAGGCTGGGGTTAGGGGATCACTTGAGGCCAGGAGATGGAGACCACCTCCGTTCTTTTTTTTTTTTTTTTTTTTTTTTTTTGAGACGGAGTCTCGCTCTGTCACCCAGGCTGGAGTGCAGTGGCCGGATCTCAGCTCACTGCAAGCTCCGCCTCCCGGGTTCACGCCATTCTCCTGCCTCAGCCTCCGGAGTAGCTGGGACTACAGGCGCCCGCCACCTCGCCCGGCTAGTTTTTTTGTATTTTTTAGTAGAGACGGGGTTTCACCGGGTTAGCCAGGATGGTCTCGATCTCCTGACCTCATGATCCGCCTGTCTCGGCCTCCCAAAGTGCTGGGATTACAGGCGTGAGCCACCGCGCCCGGCCCACCTCCGTTCTTGATAACCACCTTTTAGGTAGAGATAGGGTGAGATCCCATCTCTACATTAAAAAAAAAAAAAAAAGCCAGACACATCAGATTATATGCTGTATGCTTATATATATATATATATATATATATCAATTGTTTAGGGGCCAGGTGCAGTGGCTCACGCCTGTAATCCCAGCACTTTGGGAGATTGAGGCGGGTGGATCACTTGAGGTCAGGAGTTCGAGACCAGCCTGGCCAACATGGTGAAACCCCGTCTCTACTAAAAATACAAAAATTAGCCGGGTCCAGTGGATGGTGCCTGTAATCTCAGCTACTCAGGAGGCTGAGGCGGGAGAATTGCTTGAACCTGGGAGGCAGGGGTTGCAGTGAGCTGAGATCACACTACTGCACTCCAGCCTGGGCGACAGAGCAAGACTCTGTCTGAAAAAAACAAAAAAACCCAAAAAACCAGACTATATTGTTTAGGGATAAATACTGAGTTGACAAAATAAGAGAGACAAGCAGGACATAATTACCATAAAAAATCAAGACCTGGGGTTGGGGGTGGGGAGGGAAGGTTGAAGTGGAAAGAATGGAGGGGTGACAATGTGTGTCAACCTGGGCCGTCGTGACCCTGGGGTTCGCTTTGTAATTCCTGAAAATGAGCATTTATGTGCTATTCACTTTTCAGAAGGTAGAATCTCTGAACTAAAATGTTTAAGCAACCATATATATATATATATAAAGGACAGATTTTTATTTTAATTAAAACATTTAATTTTTTTTTTTTTTTTTTTTTTGAGACGGAGTCTGGCTCTGTCGCCCAGGCTGGAGTGCAGTGGCTGGATCTCAGCTCACTGCAAGCTCCGCCTCCCGGGTTCACGCCATTCTCCTGCCTCAGCCTCCCGAGTAGCTGGGACTACAGGCGCCCGCCACCGCGCCCGGCTAGTTTTTTGTATTTTTTTAGTAGAGACGGGGTTTCACCGTGTTAGCCAGGATGGTCTCGATCTCCTGACCTTGTGATCCGCCCATCTCGGCCTCCCAAAGTGCTGGGATTACAGGCTTGAGCCACCGCGCCCGACCAAAACATTTAATTTTTTAAAAAAATTTTTTGAGACGGAGTCTCGCTCTGTCGCCCAGGCTGGAGTGCAGTGGTGCAATCTCAGCTCACTGCAAGCTCCGCCTCCTGGGTTCACGCCATTCTCCTGCCTCAGCCTCCCGAGTAGCTAGGACTACAGGTGCCCGCCACCTCACCTGGCTAGTTTTTTGTAGTTTTTAGTACAGACGGGGTTTCACCGTGTTAGCCAGGATGGTCTCGATCTGCTGACCTCGTGATCCGCCCGTCTCGGCCTCCCAAAGTGCTGGGATTACAGGCTTGAGCCACCGCGCCCGGCCTAATTAAAACATTTAAAAAATAGAGACAAGGGTCTCGCCATGTTGCTCAGGCTGGTCTCAAACTCTTGGGGCTCAAGCGATTCTCCCACCTTGGTCTCCCAAAGCGCTGAGATTCCAGGCATGAACCACCGCGCGCGACCTGGAAAGATATATACATATATATATATATATTTTCTTTTTTTGAGACAGTTTCGCTTTTGTTGCCCAGGCTCGAGTGCAATGGCTCGATCTCAGCTCACTGCAAACCCCGCCTCCAGGGTTCAAACGATTCTCCTGCCTCAAACTCCCGAGTAGCTGGGATTACAGGCGCCTGCCACCACACCCGGCTGATTTTTGTATTTTCAGTAGAGCCGAGGTTTCACCATGTTGGCCAGGCTGGTCTCGAACTCCTAACCTCAGGTGATCCGCCAGCCTCGGCCTCCCAAAGTGCTGGGATTACAGGCGTGAGCCACAGCGCCCGGCCTGGATAAATCCTTTAAAAGAGAAAAGTTTGGGTGAGTCCCTGGCTGGCCGGCACAGAAGCGGGGTGGGGCCGTGAAGCGGGTGGGATGCATTCGCTCCGGCCTGTGGGGACCCGGTCCGGCAGCCGGCCGCCGCGCGTGCGCACTGGGCGGGGGACCCCGCGCTCCTACCTGCACGTGGCCAGCGCCGGGCGCTGGGCCGCCGCTCCTGCAGTGCACGTTGGGGAGCCGGTACATGCAGGTGGGAAGCTCCACACGGAGAGGCGCGCCACCCCCGTGATAGGGCTTTACCTGGTACATCGGCATGGCGGAACCAAAGCAAGAGGGGCTAGCGCGTGCCAGACACCAACGCTCAAAAACCGTCAGAGGCCACGACGGAGGGCGGCCACCTCCCTTCTGACCCTGCTGCGGGCGATCGGGAAAACGCAGTCTGGTGTGCTCTGATTGACCCAGGCTTTTTGACGTCATGGACTCGACCTTTGACAGAGCCAATAGGCGAAAAGGAGAGACGGGAAGTATTTTTGCCGCCCCGCCCGGAAAGGGTGGAGCACAACGTCGAAAGCAGCCAATGGGAGCCCCGGAGGCGGAGCGCCTGTGGGAGCCGTGGAGGGAACTTTCCCAGTCCCGAGGCGCAACCGGGGTTGCATCCATGGAGCGAGCTGAGAGCTCGAGGTGAGCCGGGCTCGCGGTCTCTCCTCTCGCGCGCCCTCTTTGACACCCACGGCGTTCCAGCCTCCCTGGAAATGCGGGAAACATGGCCGAGGCGCGTGGCGAAGCCGCCGCGTGGAGGCCCCGGAGCAGCGACCTCAGCGCCCGAGCGATCCGGTGCCCCTTGGGTGCGCCTTGAGGCCGAGGCAAGCTCCTTCGGGGTCCTGGGCTGCGGGCAAAGGATTCGGCCCTGTAAGGAGTTGGGTTTGGCCCGTCCCAGACAGGCTTTGCCCACATCCCATCACAGGGCCGTGGACTTGAAGCCGGAGCGTGAAATCCGCATAGACTGAATGCATTTTCTTTCTACCTGTTCTCTCTCCACTTTTATTTTTATTTTTGTATTATTTAATTTTTAATTTTTTTTTTGTAGAGACGGGGATTTCGCTATGTTACCCAGGGCTGGTCTTGAACTCCTCAGCTCAAGCAATCCGCCCGCCTCGGCACCCCAAAGTGCTGGAATTACAGGAGTGATGCACTGTGCCTGGCCTTTTTAAAAAATTGAGGTTATTTTGGGGACGGTAGAGCGTCCAGACACATCCTAATTTGCATAGCCGCGCAGTTTTTAAAAATGCAATGCATTTCTACCTTTTAGAGTATGTGATTTCTGCCTATTAGGGTATGTGATTTCTGGCTGGTAAGCTACATCGAATCTTGGCTAGCACAGTTGCATTCCGTGTCAGATTTGTAAACGCAAATTTGCTTTCTGTATTTAAATATATTAGATATATTTAGTTAACTACATTTAAATGTATTGAGACATTTAAATAAATCTGGGGTCTCTATCTAAATGCGCTCTCTCCTCAAAATAAGTATCTGAAGTGGGCCGGGCGCGGTGGCTCACCCCTGTAATCCCAGCACTTTGGGAGGCCAAGGCGGGTGGATCAATGAGGTCAGGAGTTCATGACCAGCCTTGCCAACATGGTGAAATACGGTTTCTACTAAAAATACAAAAATTAACCGGGCATGGTGGCGGGAGCCTGTAATCCTAGCTACTTGGGAGGTTGAGGCAGGAGAATCTCTGGAACCCAGGAGGCGGAGGTTGCAGTGAGCTGAGATTGCACCACTGCAGTACTGCCTGGGCGACACAGCAAGACTCCGTCTCAAAAAAAAGAAAAAGTGGACCTGTAGCCTATAGTGTGTTGCCAAATAAACTTATTTTTAGAGATACTTTCCATTTTCTGTGGGGTCATCTGCAGTTTCACATGGTAGACAGACTTGGGTGAGATTCCTAGCAGGGTAGAATGAAGAGTAAAGAGGTTTGTTTATTTCACAAGGGTTTATTGAAGGCCTACCATGTGTTAAATGCTGTAGGAAATACCCAGTGATTTCTCTTTCATGGAGGTTTCCTGCCTTCTCTTAACAAGTTATCAAACTGTTTACTGGAAATTGCTAAGTTAGTGAACACACAGGATACATTCTTTGGATGAGCAGACATTGGTTGGGCAGAGGAGGAAGAGGAGAGCAGTTTAGACAGAGACCTGCTTATACACTGTAGTGTCTAAAAGAGCTTGTGATGTTCAGGAAGTAATTGTTCAGTGTGGTACAATGTAGGGCACGGCCGGTTGCGGTGGCTCACGCCTGTAATCCTAGCACTTTGGGAGGCTGAGGCAAGCGGATCACCTGAGGTCAGGAGTTCAAGACCAGCCTGGCCAACATGGTGAAACCCGGTTTCTACTAAAAACACAAAAATTAGCCGGGTGTGATGGTGGGCGCCTGTAATCCCAGCTACTTGGGAGGCTGAGACAGGAGAATTGCTTGAATCTGGGAGACGGAGGTTGCAGTGAGCTAAGATCATGCCATTGCACCCCAGCCTGGGTGACAGAGTGAGACTCTGTCTCAAATAATAATAATAATAATAATAATGTAGGGGACTTGATGAAGGGAAAGGATTAGAGAGATTCTGAAAAGAAGGTAGTTTTGGGCGCAGTGAGGACTAGATTTTAAATTTCGTATAGTAGGAAGTGGGGCACTTGTAAATTTTTTTTTTTTTTTTTTTGAGACGGAGTCTGGCTCTGTCGCCCGGGCTGGAGTGCAGTGGCCGGATCTTGGCTCACTGCAAGTTCCGCCTCCCGGGTTTACGCCATTCTCCTGCCTCAGCCTCCTGTGTAGCTGGGAGTACAGGCGCCCGCCACCTCGCCCGGCTAGTTTTTTGTGTTTTTTAGTAGAGACGGGGTTTCACCGTGTTAGCCAGGATGGTCTTGATCTCCTGACCTCGTGATCCGCCCGTCTCGGCCTCCCAAAGTGCTGGGATTACAGGCTTGAGCCACCGCGCCCGGCCCACTTGTAAATTTTTAAGCAGAAAAATTATTTGACCAGATCTGTGATTTCAAAAATAGCTCTGGTGATAGAGTGGAGGATGGATTGGAGCAGGGAATGAGGGGAGATGAAACTGTTATAAAACTCTTAAAGCTCGTACAACAAGAACTTTGAGGGTCTTTGCTGAGACAGCAGCTGGCAGCTTCAATTTGGAGTAGGGTATCAAAGGCAACTGTGTATAAGGAATCGTTATATAACTGGTACCCAATTTCCGAGATGATTTTGACTTAAACATTGTGTATTTCCCAGCATACTGTTGGTTTTTCTAATTATGTGGGAAATTATGTTGCTTTCACTTTGTTTGTTTTTTTTTGCTCTGTCGCCCAGGCTGGAGTGCAATGCCGCAATCTCGGCTCACTGCAACTTCCGCCTCCCGGGTTTAAGCGATTCTCCTGCCTCAGCCTCCTGAGTAGCTGGGATTACAGGTGCCCACCACCATGCCTGCCTAATTTTTTGTATTTTTAGTAGAGACGGGATTTCACCATGTTGGCCAGGCTGGTCTCGAACTCCTGACCTCAAGTGACCCACCCACCTCTGCCTCCCAAAATGCTGGGATTACAGGCATGAGCCAGGGCAGCCAGTCATGGTTTCACTTTTCAAGAAAGAAGACACCATTGTTGCCAAAGATTTTGGTAATTTGAGAGATACAATGTATGTTTTCTCCATGTGGATCCTAGTATAATTAGATAGTAAGGATGTGTTGAATTTGAAGTATCTATCCAGAAGTATTTTGGGTACATGTTTAAGGATTGTAAAACAGTGTTTCTATTTCTGGATATAATAAATGTATTTGCTAATATAATAAATGATTAGATTAGACCCATAAACTATTTACAGTGTTGAGTCATTTCCCACAGTGAAAATCAGGATGAAAATATATAGCTGAATATTTGCTTTGTTTCTTGTAACTGATTTCTTTAGTACAGAACCTGCTAAGGCCATCAAACCTATTGATCGGAAGTCAGTCCATCAGATTTGCTCTGGGCAGGTGGTACTGAGTCTAAGCACTGCAGTGAAGGAGTTAGTAGAAAACAGTCTGGATGCTGGTGCCACTAATATTGGTAAGTTTGGGAGAGTTTTAAGCC
This sequence comes from Macaca mulatta, assembly GCF_049350105.2. NCBI lineage: Eukaryota > Metazoa > Chordata > Mammalia > Primates > Cercopithecidae > Macaca > Macaca mulatta. The sequence goes on from NC_133408.1 coordinate 45,040,401, forward strand.
ACAAGAAATGATCAATGAATGTTGTAGTCAAGAAACATTTGTTATTGAAACACGACTGTCAAGTGTTGATGTAGTAATAAAGTATTATTTTTAAGTTAAAATTAGTACCTATTATGTGCCTGGTACTTAGCTAGGTAGTAGTAACAGCTTTTATTGTGTTCTTATGGTGTGCCAGGCAGGTTTTATGCTAAGAATTACACAGAAATATTTAATATGCAAAATAGCTGGGCGTGGTGTCCCATGCCTGTAATCCTAGCCCTTTGAGAGGCTGAGATGGCGGAATTGCTTGAGGCCAAGAGTTCAAGACCAACCTGGCCAACATGGTGAGACCTCATCTCTATTAAAAAATAAAGTAGGCCGGGCGTGGTGGCTCACGCCTGTAATCCCAGCACTTTGGGAGGCCAAGACGAGTGGATACCTGAGGTCAGAAGTTCAAGACCAGCCTGTCCGAAGTGGTGAAACTGTCTCTACTAAAAATACAAAAATTAGCTGGACCTGGTGGCAGAAGCCTGTAATCCCAGCTACTTGGGAGACTGAGGCACAAGAATTGCTTGAACCCGGGAGGCGGAGGTTGCAGTTAGCTGAGATCGTGCCACTGCACACCAGCCTGAGGACAGAGCAAGACTCCATCTCAAAAACATAAAATAAAATAGGCCTGGAGTAGTGGCTCACATCTGTAATCCCAGCACTTTGGGAGGCTGAGGGGGGCTGATCATTTGAGGTCAGGAGTTCGAGACCAGTGTAACCAACATGGTGAAACCCTGTCTCTACTAAAAATACAAAAATTAGCCAGATGTGGTGGTGCATGGCTGTAATCTCAGCTCCTCAGGAGGCTGAGGGAGGAGAATTGCTTGAACCTGAGAGGTGGAGGTTGCAGTGAGCCAAGATCATGCCACCGTACTCCAGCCTGGGTGATGAGCAAAACTCCATCTCAAAAAAAAAAAAAAAAGACAAGGAAAAAGAAAATAATAAAATAAAAAAACATAAAAAGTTAATCTGCAGAATAACTTTATGAGATAGAACTTATTATCTCCATTTTACAGATGAGGAAATTAAGGGACAGCAAATTTCCTTCTTTTGAGATTATAAAGCTAATAAAATAGGATCCAGGAAGTCTGATTCCAGAACCCATTCTCTCTTTTTTTTTTTGGAGGTGGAGTTTTGCTCTTGTTGCCCAGGCTGTAGTGCAATGGCACGATCTCGGCTCACTGCAACCTCTGCCTCCTGGGTTCAAGCGATTCTCCTGCCTCAGCTTCCCGAGTAGCTGGGATTATAGGCATGCACCACCAAGCCTGGCTAATTTTGTATTTTTAGTAGAGACAGAATTTCTCCATGTTGGTCAGGCTGGTCTCCAACTCCTGACCTCAGGTGATCTGCTCGCTTTGGCCTCCCAAAGTGCTGGGATTACAGGCATGATCCACTGTGCCCAGCCCCTGTTCTCTTTACTGGGTATGTTAAAATTATTTCTTTCAAAAGAAAAGGCTGGTCAAAGTGCAACGGTTTTACAACTAATTGATCACAACCAGTTATAGATTTTTTTTTTGTTCCTTTTCCACTCCAACTGCTTCACTTGACTAGCCTAGGGGAAAAAAAAAAAAAAAGAGGAAAGAAAGAAAAAGCTAAACTATTTAGTCTAGGCTAGTAAATAACCAGAAAGGACTTTATAAAAATGAAATACACAAAACGATACTAGTACATGTAACTAAAGGTATTGTTATGACTCTTAAATTTGCATATGTTATAAATAATGTCAATGTAAAAACTTATAGCATGGGTCCATTTTTAATAAATATGTAAATATTTTAAACTTTCTAGATCTAAAGCTTAAGGACTATGGAGTGGATCTCATTGAAGTTTCAGACAATGGATGTGGGGTAGAAGAAGAAAACTTCGAAGGCTTAAGTAAGTTGACTTTTTCTGATCCTATTATAAAATAATTGGGCCACATGTCCCAGCATTGTGAGTAACACTGTCTTGGGAAACGCAAAAGCAGTTTTTTAAAGCCAGTTACTAGATACCATGTATATTTGTTGTTATAGCACTTGAGATATCTTAATCCTTACTTTACACTGTCTTTCAGCTCTGAAACATCACACATCTAAGATTCAAGAGTTTGCTGACCTAACTCAGGTTGAAACTTTTGGCTTTCGGGGGGAAGCTCTGAGCTCACTTTGTGCACTGAGGTGATACAATATTTTTATCCATTCACTTGACCCCTTAGAAAAACCTCTCTGAAAATTAATTGGAATCATTATTCTTTACAATTTTCTATCTCAACATCTCAACTTCTAGCTTCTGAATTCTGTTTTGTCTCGCTGCCAATCTAAGTCATAGTACTTCTGAAATGTGAGCAATAAATAAATGAAATGAAGCAAATAGTATTGTTTAAAAAAATGGTTACCCTTATTAAAACAGTAACTTCTCAATTTTAACATAACATATAGATAATAAATGATAGTTACCATTGGTTTTCATTATCAGTTTTTAGGGAAACATTTAACCAAAGCACTATTTAATTATACCACAGATACTAAATTTTCATAATTATATACAAATATATATATGTATGTGTATATATGTGTGTGTGTGTATATATATGTGTGTATATATATATATATATATATGTTTTTTTTAGAAAGAGTTTTGCTCTGTCACCCAGGCTGGAGTGCAGTGGCACAGTCTCGGCTCACTGCAATCTCTGCCTTCCAGGATCAAGTGATTCTCGTGCCTGAGCCTCCTGAGGAGCTGGTACTATAGGCATGCACCACCACTCCTGGCTAATTTTTGTATTTTTAGTAGAGATGGGGTTTTGCCATGTTGCCCAGGCTGGTCTCGAACTCCTGGCCTCAAGTGATCTGCCCGCCTCGGCCTCCCAAAGTGCTGGAATAACAGGCATGAGCCACTGCACTCTGCCCTACATATACATTTTAATTATAATGTATTTTAGATTCTTTTAAAAAAATTTGTTCGAAGAGTAATAAAACAAATCTCTATTTGTGAATAAATGAATCTTGAGATCATTGACGGTTTTGCAGTTCAAGCTGAAAAACAAAATCAAAGCTCTTATCAAAACAAAGCATGTTTAGTGCTCTCTGTCTCACTGTCTTTTAGATGCCAAACCTTAGATTTTATGATGACTCCTCAACCGTTTAGATCTTGATGATCTCAAAGGGATCATCAGCTTTTTTTAGGAAAGTTTTGAGGGAAAAGCAAGCAAAGGAAAGAGTAGTCAGTGCCCAACATCATGGGCCTCTCACTGAACACACCATGCCTGGTATTCTCTCACAGCGACGTCACCATTTCCACCTGCCACGCATCGGCGAAGGTTGGGACTCGACTGGTGTTTGATCACAATGGAAAAATCATCCAGAAAGCCCCCTACCCCCGCCCCAGAGGGACCACAGTCAGCGTCCAGCAGTTATTTTCTACACTACCTGTGCGCCATAAGGAATTTCAAAGGAATATTAAGAAGGTACAGCAAATTAATCCTGGTTTTCAAGAGTATTGGTTAATGCACGTGAGCAAAAGATTTACTAAAGATGTTTATTCTGCTGTTGATTCTCTTCCCGTAATTTACTGAGACATGATTTATTTGCATTTCTCATTAAAGACTTAACATTAAAGACTTTAGGATGATGTACTTTTTTCTTTTCATCACATAGTGTTTATTAGGCCTGGGCAACATAGTGAGACCCTGTCTCTATGAAAAATTAAAAAAAAAAAATTGACTGGGCATGGTGGCATGCACCTGTAGTATCTAGCTACTTGGGAGGCTGAAGTGGGAGGATTACTTGAGCCCAGGAACTCAAGGCTGCAGTGAGCTATGACTGCACCCCTGCACTTCAGACTGGGAGACAGAGTAAGACCTTGTCTGGAAAAATATATATACGTATATATTTATTTTTTATTTTTATCTTTTTTTGAGATGGAGTATCACGTTGGTGCCCTGGCTGGAGTACCGTGGCCAATCTCGGTTCATTACAACCTCGACCTCCCGAGTTCAAGCAATTCTCCTGCCTCAGCCTTCTGAGTAGCTGGGATTACAGGCGTGTGCCACCACGCCTGGCTAATTTTTGTATTTTTAGTAGAGACGGAGTTTCACCGTGTCGGCCAGACTGGTCTGGAATTCCTGACCTCAGGTAATCCACCCACCTCGGCTTCTCAAAGTGCTGGGATTACAGGCGTGAGCCACCAGGCCTGGCCTTATGTACTTACATTTTAATAAGAATATTTCTTGGCCAGGCGCCGTGGCTCATGCCTGTAATCCCAGCACTTTGGGAGGCTGAGGCGGGCAGATCACGAGGTCAAGAGATCGAAACCATCCTGGCCAAAGTGGTGAAACCCTGTCTCTACTAAAAATACAAAAATTAGCCGGGCCTGGTGGCGTGCGTCTGTAGTTCTAGCTCCTGGGAAGGCTGAGGCAGGAGAACCACTTGAATCTGGGAGGTAGAGGTTGCAATGAGCTGAGATCACGCCATTGCACTCCAGCCTGAGCACAGAGCCAGAGTCCGTCTCAAAAAAAAAAAAAAAAGAATATTTCTCTTGGTTTTCTGAGAAACGAGTTATTGGAACCCTTATGAATTTGAATGCAAATGAAAACAGCTAAATGTTATATAATTGTTGTGTTTAAAAAGCAGATTATAAAACTGTCTGTATTACATGATCACAGTTTTATAAAAACAAAACAACAGGCCTAGATGTGTATAGTATAAAGGCTGGAAGAGTCAGCTTTCTCTGACTTTCATGTTCTCAGCGGTTATCCTTGGATGTGAGATCCCATGCAGTTTTTGCTGTCTTCTTTGTGCCTGTTTTGTATGTGTATTTTTTATAATCTAAAAAGTTATTTAAACATATGCAGCTAAAAACTTTTTTTTACCTGTAAAGCATTTGGTGTTAATTTTAATTTTTTTTTTTTTTTTAGATGGAGTCTTCTCACTCTGTCACCCAGGCTGGATTGCAGTGGTGTGATCTCGGCTCACTGCAACCTCCGCCTCCTGGGTTCAAGTGATTCTCCTGCCTCAGCCTCCCGAGTAGCTGGGATTATAGGTGTGTGCCACCACGCCCAGCTAATTTTTGTGTTTTTAGTAGAGATGGGGTTTCACCATGTTGGCCAGGCTGGTCTTGCACCCCTGACCTCAAGTGATCTGCCTGCCTCAGCCTCCCAAAATGTTGGGATTATAGGCCACTGCACTCAGCTGCTAATTTTAACTTTATTACATTTTTTCAAAATTGAAATTTTTTAAAATAGAGAAAACTTACTCTTTTTTTGTATTTTATGGTAAAAAAGTTAGTGCCTTAGCAAAATACAGGAATGTAGAACTTACGTTTGTTAAAGATAACCATTACTTACAGTTTGTATATCTTTTCAGACTCCTTTTAATTTCATGTGTTTGTAACTGTTGGAATAATTTTCAAGATACATTCATAAGTTAATATAATGAAAGCAAGTAATACAGAATGTACAGCATGCAAGTAATACAGAATTGTATGTGGTTGAAAGTTTTTTTTGCTTTTTTTTTTTTTTTAAATTGAGACAGGGTCTTGCTCTCTCACCCAGGCTAGAATGTAGTGGCACAATCTCAGCTTACTGCAGCCTTGATCTCCCAGGCTTAATGGATCCTCCCACTTTAGCCTCCCAAGTAGCTGGGACTCCAGGCCCGTGCTACCATGCCTAGCTAATTTTTGTATTTTTTGTAGAGATGGGTCCATCTGTGTTGCCCAGGCAGGTCTCAAACTCATGGGCTGAAGCGATCCTCCCGCCTCAGCCTCCCAAAGTGCTGGGATTACAGCTGTGAACCATCATGCCTGGCCGTATAACTGACTCTTTTTTTTTTTTTTTTTTTTTTTTTTGAGACGGAGTCTCGCTCTGTCGCCCAGGCTGGAATGCAGTGGCCGGATCTCAGCTCACTGCAAGCTCCGCCTCCCGGGTTTATGGCATTCTCCTGCCTCAGCCTCCCGAGTAACTGGGACTACAGGCGCCCGCCACCTTGCCCGGCTAGTTTTTTGTATTTTTTAGTAGAGACGGGGTTTCACCGGGTTAGCCAGGATGGTCTCGATCTCCTGACCTCGTGATCCGCCCATCTCGGCCTCCCAAAGTGCTGGGATTACAGGCTTGAGCCACCGCGCCCGGCCATAACTGACTCTTTACTTAGCATATTGTGATTGTCTTCTTTAGTCGGTGTGCACTGCCTTATGCTTTGTCATTCTGCTGCAGTATGGCTATACCATAATTAATTAACTAACTCCTTGATGATGCTTGCTTAGGTCATTTCTGTTTTTTCATAGAGATTGTTTCAGTGAACATTTTTGTGTATCTCTTTGCATATCAAAATGCTTGTGCCAGTCTTTCTATTATACAAAGATACATTTTAAAAGGAGAGATTATAAAATCAAACACAATGTACGTTTCAGTTTTTAAATTTTCATTTTTAGAGATAGGACCTCTCTCTGTCAGCCAGGCTGGAGTGCAGTGGTGCAATCATGGCTCACGGCAGCCTCGAACTCCTGGGCTCAAGTGATCCTCCCACCTCAGCCTCCTGAGTAACTGTGACTACAGGCGCATGCCACGACGCCCGGCTAATTTTTTTTTTTTAATTCTTTGTAGAGACAGGGTCTTGCTGTGTTGCCCAGGCTGGTCCTGAACTCCTGGTCTCAAGTGATCCTCCTGCCCTCAGCCTCCTGAGCAGCCGGGATTGCAGGCTGTACTTTTACCAGGACACATGGCACATTGGGAAGTGAGAGGACTGTGACCAGGAGCCAAAAGCTCTGCGTTTCTTCTGTAGAATATAGGAAGATACCTCTTTACAGCTCATTCTGTCAACAGTGCTTCCCTTGATTTGTGCGATGATGTGAGAACCTTGCATTGGATGTTATAACTTGAGCTGTGTAATTCCTATAATATTAAAGTAACGTAGAATATTGTGTTTGTGTTTTTTAAACAGGAATATGCCAAAATGGTCCAGGTCTTACAGGCCTACTGTATCATTTCAGCAGGCATCCGTGTAAGTTGCACCAATCAGCTTGGACAAGGAAAACGACAGCCTGTGGTGTGCACAGGTGGAAGCCCCAGCATAAAGGAAAATATCGGCTCTGTGTTTGGACAGAAGCAGGTAGTGTTGGCTGGTTACTTCAACGCCTCTTATTGCTCTAGATATTATGGCAGGTTTCCATTGTCTCTTCCAGTAGAATGGAGAATAAAATCTAAGAATTTATTTTTTTTTTTTTGAGACAGAGTCTCGCCCTGTCACCCAGGCTGGAGTGCAGTGGTGCTCTCTGGGCTCACTGCAACCTCCGCCTCCCAGGGTCAAGCAATTCTCCTGCCTCAGCCTCCCGAGTAGCTGGGATTACAGGCGCGTGACACCACGCCCAGCTAATTTTTTGTATCTTTAGTAGAGACGGGGTTTCACCATGTTGGCCAGGCTGGTCTTGAACTCCTGACCTCATGATCCACCTGCCTCGGCCTCCCAAAGTATTGGGATTACAGGTGTGAGCCACTGCGCCCGTCGATTTTTTTTTTTTTTTTTTTTTGAGATGGAGTCTTGCTCTATCACGCAGGTTGGAATGCAGTGGCGTGATCTCGGCTCACTGCAACCTCTGCCTCCTGGGTTCAAGCAATTCTCCTGCCTCAGCCTCCTGAGTAGCTGGGAGTACAGGCACGTGCCATCAGGCCCAGCTAATTTTTTGTATTTTTAGTAGAGACGTGGTTTCATCTTGTTGGCCAGACTGGTCTCGAACTCCTGACCTCCAGTGATCAGCTTGCCTCAGCCTCCCAAAGTGCTAGGATTACAGACGTGAGCCACTGCGCCCATACTAAGAATCGATCTTTAAAGCGCCTACCAGCGCAGTGGCTCACGTCTGTAATCCCAGCACTTTGGGAGGCCAGGGTGGGCAGATGATGAGGTCAGGAGTTTGAGACCAGCCTGGCCAATATGGTGAAACCCTGTCTCTACTAAAAATACAAAAATTATCTGGGCATGGTGGCGGGTGCCTGTAGTCCCAGCTACTCGGGAGGCTGAGGCAGGAGAATTGCTGGAACCCAGGAGATGGAGGTTGCAGTGAGCTGAGATTGCACCACTGCACTGCAGCCTGAGCCACAAAGCGAGACACCGTCTTAAAAAAAAAAAAAGTACCTATCACAAAATTAATGTTTAAGAGCTGAATGTGTTCCATTTTATTCTTCCAGAGACACTCATATACTGCATCCTTTCACTGTCTCTCTGAAAAAAATGTAAGTTATTGTGGGCAGTGTGTGGGTTATGAATAAGTAGCCACTTGTTTCGTCTTTCTTGTATCATAAAATCAAAAGTGTTGTCCCGATGGCTCACACATGTAATCCCAGCACTTCAGGAGAAGAAATGGTTGGGATTATGTGTTTGAACCGCCCGGCCAACAATTCTGAGGTGGGAGAATCGCTTGAGCCCAGGAATTTAAGACCAGCCTGGATAACACGGCAAGATCCCATCTCTACAAAAAAATAAAAAAATTAGCCAGGTGTGGTGATGTGCACATGTAGTCCCAGCTGCTCACTCGGGCGGCTAGGCAGGAGAATGGCTTGAACCCACGAGTTTGACGCTGCAGTGAGGTAGGACTGAACCATTGCACTCCAGCCTGAGCAATAGAGGGAGAGACCCTGTCTCAAAAACCAAAACAAAAAAAAAGATTCTTTTAATGTTTTTGTGCTTGTAGTGCGGATAGCTTGACTAAGAAAGAAAACAGATAAGTCCACTCTGTCTTTATTAGGAAGTAACTGTAGTAACTGTGAATTTTTTTTTTTTTTTTTAGGTGCAAAGCCTCATTCCTTTTGTTCAGGTGCCCCCTAGTGACTCCGTGTGTGAAGAGTATGGTCTGAGCTGTTCGGATGCTCTGCATAATCTTTTTTAGTAAGTATTGCTGGCAAGAGAACTACAAGTGAACATTTTATCCTGAGAGGTTTTTTTTTTTTTTTTTTTAAGATAGTGATTTTAGGGCTAATAGTTTCATGGATTTTTTTTTTCTTTTTTTTTAGAGACAGAGTCTCACTCTGTTGCCCAGGCTGGAGTGTGATGGCGCTGTCTCGGCTCACTGCAACCTCTGCCTCCTGAGTTCAAGCAATTCTCCCGCCTCAGCCTCCTGAGTAGCTGGGACTACAGCGTGCACCACCACGCCTGGCTAATTTTGTATTTTCAGTAGAGACGAGGTTTCACCATGTTGACCAGGCTGGTCTCAAACTCCTGACCTCAGATGATCCGCCCACCTTGGCATCCCAAAGTGCTGGGATTACAGGCATGAGCCACCACGCCTGGCTAGGGATAATAGTCTTTTATGTCCTTTATAAAACTGTGAGCAGTGCTATTGCTAAGAAGGATGATTTATACAAGGGACTCAGTTACTTAATTCAAACCATGTTCCCAGTAACTGGTACATTTCAGGTGGTTTTCTGTTGAGTTAGTCTTCTTTAAGGCTCTGGTTAGTTAGACTAACTTTTAAATTATTGTATCATTTTAAATGATTTTAACTTTTTTGGTATCTGATGAAGGCAGTTCAGTGTCATTAGTTTTAGTGTAAGAAAATAGACACTTCCTGGCCAGGCGCGGTGGCTCACGCCTGTAATCCCAGCACTTTGGGAGGCTGAAGTGGGCGGATCATAAGGTCAGGAGATCGAGACCTTCCTGGCTAACATGGTGAAACCCCGTCTCTACTAAAAATACAAAAAATTAGCTGAGTGTCGTGGCGGGCGCCTGTAGTCCCAGCTACTCGGGAGGCTGAGGCAGGAGAATGGCATGAACCCGGGAGGCAGAGCTTGCTGTGAGCCAAGATCTTGCCACTGCACTCCAGCCTGAGCGACAGAGGGAGACTCAGTCTCAAAAAAAAAAAAGAAGAAGAAAATAGACACTTCCATAAATGGGATTGGTCCTGTAAAGATCTCTCTGTCTTTCTCCCTCTGTCTCTCTCTCTCTATATATATAATATATATAAAATATATATTTATAAAATATATATAATATATACTATATGTTATATATATTATATATTGTGTATAATATATAGTATACAACATACTATATATTGTATATAATATATATTATATATTGTATATTGTATATTATATATATATGTTGGGGGTTTTTTTTTTTGAGATGGAGTCTCGCTCTGTTGCCTAGGCTGGAGGTCAGTGCCGTGATCTTGGCTCACTGCAACCTCTGCCTCCCGGGTGCAAGCGATACTCCTGCCTCAGCCTCCTGAGAAGCTGGGGCTACCAGGCCTGGCTGATTTTTTGTATTTTTAGTGGAGACGGGGTTTTACCTTGTTGCTCAGGCTGGTCTTGAACTCCTGACCTCAGGTGATCCGCCCCCCCTTGGCCTCTCAAGGCTCTGGGATTTCAGGCATGAGCCACCGCACCGAGCCTAAGATCTGTATTTCTTTTTGTTTGGTTTTTTGCGTTTAGATCTATATTTCTTATTCCTCGTCCACTTGCTTTTGGCCTATGCCTGAGATTGTAAACACGGAGCTTCGTGTCTTCGTGTGAAGGTGGTGTTCTTCCGGAAACGCCGGTGTCCCCGGGGTGGGTCTCATGTGAAGCAAGCGCTTTACTAAGATGTGAGATACAAGCTTCCTAACCGGGAGATTGTGAAAGGGGAGGGAATGTGGGCAGAATCCTGAGCACAAGTGGTTAGACTTCATTGACAAACCAGGAGCGGCAGTACAGAGGTTCTGAGAATGCATGTGAAGCGAGACCCACTCCTCTTACGGAGGATTTATCAGGAAGGATAAGGAGAGCTGCAACACATCAGTGTTGGACCCACTGCATCGCCTGTGGTGCATTGCTTGACTGTAGGAGCTTCAGAGCATTCCAGAAGGTCTGGTTCTTTGATGACTCATCAAGATTTGGAGCACAGATACCCATGCACTGCAATAGTGATACTTATCAGCACGTCACCTGGGGTTTTGTTTTCATTTCACTTTAAGAATGTGCCATGTTGGCCGGGCGTGGTGGCTCATGCCTGTAATCCCAGCACTTTGGGAGGCCGAGGCGGGCGGATAACAAGGTCACAAGTTCAAAACCAGCCTGACCAACATGGTGAAACACCATCTCTACTAAATATACAAAAAAAGTCAGCCAGGCGTGGTGGTGCATGCCTGTAATCGCAGCTACTGGGGAGGCTGAGGCAGGAGAATCGCTTGAACCTGGGAGATGGAGGTTGCAGTGAGCCGAGATCGTGCCATTGCACTCCAGCCTGGGCAATAAGAGTGAAACTCCATCTCAAAAAAAAAAAAAAAAAAAAAAAGAATTTGCCATGTGATCGTATTTCTAATCCTTTTCACTCTGGAATCCTGTCCTCACCATATTAATGTTGAATAGCATCTCAGGTTTCATTTCACAATGCACGCATGGAGTTGGAAGGAGTTCAACAGACAGACAGTTTTTCTTTATCAACCGGCGGCCTTGTGACCCAGCAAAGGTATTTACAATTTTTTTGTATTAGTTTATTCTTTATGCCTTTGACTTTTAATGGATAACTTTTTTTCTGATAATAGGCAGTTTACATGGAACTCGGGACTTTGAGAAACATGGCTTTAACATTAACTAATTTTGGGCATTTACAGAATTCTACTGCAGATGGCCCCCAACTTAAGATATTTCAAGGCCGGGCGCGGTGGCTCAAGCCTGTAATCCCAGCACTTTGGGAGGCCGAGACGGGCGGATCACAAGGTCAGGAGATCGAGACCATCCTGGCTAACCCGGCGAAACCCCGTCTCTACTAAAAAATACAAAAAACTAGCCGGGCGAGGTGGCGGGCGCCTGTAGTCCCAGCTACTCCGGAGGCTGAGGCAGGAGAATGGCGTGAACCCGGGAGGCGGAGCTTGCAGTGAGCTGAAATCCGGCCACTGCACTCCAGCCTGGGTGACAGAGCGAGACTCCGTCTCAAAAAAAAAAAAAAAAAAAAAAGATATTTCAACTAAAAAAAAAAGATGTTTCAACTGAAGATTTTTCTGGCCGGGAACAGTGGCTCATGCCTGTAATCCCAGCACTTTGGAAGGCCAAGGCGGGTGGATTGCTTGAGGCCAGGAGTTCGAGACCAGCCTGGCCAACATGACAAAACCCCGTCTCTACTAAAATACAAAAGATAGCCAGGCCTGGTGCCGCATGCCTGTAATCTCAGCTACATGGGAGGCTGAGGCAGGAGGATTGCTTGAACATGGGAGATGGAGGTTGCAGTGAGCCGAGATTGTGCCACTGCACTGCAGCCTGGGTGACAGAGTGAGACTGTGTCTCAAAAAAAAATTCTTTTTCTTTTTTTTTTGAGGTGGAGTCTCACTCTGTCACTCTGGTGCGATCTTGGCTCACTGCAAGCTCCGCCTCCCGGGTTCACGCCATTCTCCTGCCTCAGTCTCCTGAGTAGCTGGGACCACAGGCGCCCACCACCTCGCCTGGCTAATTTTTCGTATTTTTAGTAGAGATGGGGTTTCACCATGTTAGCCAAGAAGGTCTCGATTTCCTGACCTTGTGATCCGCCCGCCTCGGCCTCCAAAAGTGCTGGGATTACAGGCATGAGCCACCGCGCCTAGCCAAAAAAAAAAAAATTTTTCTACTACTTTACCTTGTTGCAGAAGTTATTTTTGCAGTAGATACCATCCTTCAAGTACCTATGGAACCATTGTTTTTCGGTATAGTATTCAATAAATTACAGAAGATACTCAACATTTTATTATAAAATAGATATTGTGTTATTTTGCCTATAGACTAATGTAAGTATTCTGAGGCAAGGCTGAGATAGGACATTCAGTAGGTTAGGTTATCACAAAGGCATTTTTGACATACAATATTTTCAACTTATGGGTTTATCAGGACATAACCCTATCATAAGTCAAGGAGCGTATCTATCTGTGTACAGTTTTTTTGTTGTTGTTTTTTGGTTTTTTTTTGAGGCAGAGTCTCGCCCTGTCGCCCAGGCTGGAGTGCAGTGGCGCAATCTTGGCTCACTGCAACCTCCACCTCCTGGGTTCAAGCGATTCTGCTGCCTCAGACTCCCAGGTAGCTGGGATTACAGGCCTGCGCCACCACGCCTGGCTAATTTTTTGTATCTTTAGTAGAGACAGAATTTCACCATGTGGCTGGGATGGTCTTGAACTCCTGACCTCGTGATCCGCCCGCCTTGGTCCCCCAAAGTGCTGGGATTACAGGCATGAGCCACCGCGCCTGGCCTCTGTGTATAGTTGTTTAAATTGCATATATGTGAGTGTGTTTGTATGTGAATATGTACGTTATATACGTTGTGTGTACATATACATACATATATAAACACATATTAATCACCAGTATATTTATTATTGTAAAAACTAAAACTATTTGAAGAAACTAAACATTTTATAACATTCTGTGTCACCTTTCAGTATAAACTGATTACATGGTTTCTATATTTTCTACAGATTTCTATATTTTCTCTTCCTTTCTATTTTCCTAGGAAAATAAGGGTTCAGATTGCTTCTGCCTCAAATTTAAACAGATCATCTTGATATGATTACAGCACAACATTGTACCTCAGTAATATTTTTTGTTTCTCTTTTTCTCTTTTTATTTTTTTTGAGATGGAGTCTCGCTCTGTCGCCCAGGCCGGAGTGCAGTGACGTGATCTCGGCTCACTGCACCCTCCACCTCTCAGGTTCAAACAATTCTCCTGCCTCAGCCTCCCGAGTAGCTGGGATTACAGGTGCATGCTGCCATGCCCGGCTAATTTTTTGTATTTGAGTAAAGATGGGGTTTCGCTGTGTTGCCTGGGCTGGTCGAGAACTCCTGAGCTCAGGCAGTCCACCTGCCTTGGCCTCCCAAAGTGCTGGGATTACAGGCGTGAGCCACCACTCCCGGTCCCTGTATTTCAGTGATGCTTTAGAGTTTGCTTGTAATCTGCCAGATGTGGTTGATCTTCTAAATTTTTTAACCTGTAGTGTGATGGATTCATAATTATTAATTGTAACTATTAATAATTAATGTGATATTTTGGTTTATTTCTAATGACATTTTAATGCCATAAATACGTTTCTATGTATGTTGAATGTGTTTTATGAATATTTCAGCTGTGCCCGCATTTCATTAGAATTTCTCGTAGAGCAACTTTAGGTTGGAAAAATTCAGTTTTAGGGATCTATGATTAGTGAAATATCACTTCATGAGTTGTGAGGAAATTTTTGGTGATGGATATATTCATTATCTTGATTGTGGGGATAGTTTCACAGGTGTTTGTGTATATGTCAAAATTTGTGAAATTGCACACTTTAAATATGTATAGTTTATTCCATGTTAGTCATATCTCAGTAAAGCTATTAAAAAATGTATTCTTAGGCCAGGTGTAGTGGCTCACGCCTATAATCCTAGCACTTTGGGAGGCCGAGGCAGGCAGATCAGCTGAGGTCAGGAGTTCGAGACCAGCCTGGCCAACGTGGTGAAACCCCGTCTCTACTAAAAACACAAAAATTATCTGGTTGTGGTGGCGTGTGCCTGTAATCCCAGCTACTCTGGAGGCTGAGGCAGGATAATCACTTGAGCCCTGGAGGTGAAGGTTGCAGTGAGCCAAGATCGCGCCATTGCACTCCAGTCTGGGTAACAAGAGTGAGACCCCATCTCAAAAAAAAAAAAAAAAAGAAAAAAGAAATCCTGCCTGTAGTCCAAGCTACATGGCAGGCTGAGGCAGGAAGACGACTTGAGCCTGGGAGGTTGAGGCTGCAGTGAGCCATGATTGCTCCACTGCACTCCAGCCTGTGACAAGGCGAGACCTTGTCTCATTAAAACAAAAAAAATTCCCTTCTAAGAACATGCTGGTTGGTTAGAATAGTGTGTTGTTAGAATGTGGGGGGGCCGGGAACATTTGTCATATATTCTTTTCTCCTCCTTGTATTTTGTGCAGGTCTCCAGACTTGTAAACGAGGTCTACCACATGTATAATCGACATCAGTATCCATTTGTTGTTCTTAACATTTCTGTTGATTCAGGTAAGTTCCATTGGCATTTCAGTAGAACTAGTGACTAATGCCTCAAAGAATACAATGAAATTATATAGCTCTGTTCTGACCGGAATGAGATAACAATTTATAGTCATGTAAGTTTTTGGTTTTCTTTTTTTTTCTTTTTTGAGACGGGGTCTTGATCTGTCGCCCAGGCTGGAGTGCAGTGGCACAGTCTCGGCTCACTGCAAGCTCTGCCTCCCGGGTTCAAGCAATTCTCCTGCATCAGCCCCCCAAGTAGCTGGGACTACAGGTGTGTGCCACCACACCTGGTTAATTTTTTGTATTTTTAGTAGAGATGGGGTTTCATTGTGTTAGCCAGGATGGTCTCGATCTCCTGACCTTGTGATCTGCCTGTCTTGGCTTCCCAAAGTGCTGGGATTATAGGCATGAGCCACCATTCCTGACCCCGTAATTTTGTTTTTCTTAAACAGAGTTCCCGCTTTCTACTTGAGACTATGTTAATTGTATTATTAGGAAGATGTAATTTTTTTTAATGCCGACGAAGGGAGAAAGTAGACTAAATGTTCTTCCTAATTTCACAAATAATTCATTTCATATAGATTTTTTTTCTGATTGTTAAATTTTGGTTTATTGTCATTGAGTATTTTTTCTAGATACTTAGAAATACATATGTACATACCTTAAAAAATATCTTCTCTCCTCTTTTTCTTTCTTTCTCTCTCCCCTACTCCCATATTCTTTGGAATGAGAAAATAACTTTGTATACTGTGCTTTATCCTTAGATTTGAATGTTTTCTCTTCCATATTATTAAAACTTAATCAGAAATGTGATTTTAATAAGTGAATTATATTCCAATGCATGGTTATAGTTTGGTATTTTAATTTTTAAATTTTTCAAAATTTAAGTTGTTTTTAGTTTTTGGAAATTACAAATACTTTCCTTATAATTAAATCATTATCTGCATCTTTATTATTGTATTTTTTTTGAGACAGAGTCTTGCTGTGTCTCCCAGGCTGGAGTGCAGCGGTATAATCTCAGCTCACTGCAACCTCCACTTCCTGAGTTCAAGTGATTCTCCCACCTGCGCCTCCTGAGTAGCAGGGATTACAGGCGCCCGCCACCACGCCTGACTAATTTTTTTGTATTTTTAGTAGAGACGGGGTTTTGCCATGTTGGCCGGGCTGATCTTGAACTCCTTACCTTAACTTATCTATTCGCCTCAGCCTCCCAAAGTACTGGGATTACAGGGCATGAGCCACTGCGCTTAGCCTACACCTTTAATTATTCTTAAGATAAGTTGCTAGGAGTAGAATTACTGGGTCCGTGAATATGATCATTTTAAGGCTTTTTCTATATTGCATTCTAGATGTACCAATTTACACATCTACCTATAATGTATTAGGTATTATAATGGTTAAGCTAAATTCAGTAGGGGATTAAAATACCTTATTTTAGTTTGCATATTTAAAATTATTTTTATGTGTTTATTTGCTTTTCCTTTAACAATTCAGCTTTTCAAGCCCTTCTATATTGTGTCTATTCAAAAATTGTCTTTTGCTCATTTATTTGAGAGATGGAGTTTTGCTCTTGTCGCCAAGTCTGGGGTGCAATGGCACGATGTCGGCCCACTGCAACCTCTGCCTCCCGGGTTCAAGCGATTCTCCTGCTTCAGCTTCCCAAGTAGCTGGGACTACAGGCATGCGCCACAACGCCCAGCTAATTTTTGTATTTTTAGTAGAGATGGGATTTCACCATCTTGACCAGGATGGTCTCAAACTCCTGACCTCGTGATCCACCCGCCTCGGCCTCCCAAAGTTCTGGGATTGCAGGCATGAGCCACTGTGGCCAGCATGAGAAATGATTTCATAATTTATGAATATTAACCTGGACACTGTATTTTTTTCATAGTACTTGTGATAAATACAAGTGAATGAAATAATAGATGGGGAAATTTCTATTGTTAAAAGTGAATTTGGCTGGGCACAGTGGCTGATGCCTGTAATCCCAGAACCTTGGGAGGCCAAACTGGGTGGATCACTTGAGGTCAGGAGTTCGAGACCAGCCTGGCCAAAATGGTGAAACCCCGTCTCTACTAAAAATACAAAAATTAACCAGTGTGGTGGCACTCACCTGTAATCCCAGCTACTTCAGAGGCTGAGGCCGGGAGAATCACGTGAACCCAGGAGGCAGAGGTTGCAGTGAGCTGAGATCGCGCCACTGCACTCCAGCCTAGGCGACAGAGTGAGATCCTGTCTGAAAATAATAATTAATAAATAAAAGTGAATTTAAACATAATAAGTGTGTTTTCTTTTTTTCTTTAGAATGTGTTGATATCAATGTTACTCCAGATAAAAGGCAAATTTTACTACAAGAGGAAAAGCTTTTGTTGGCAGTTTTAAAGACCTCTTTGATAGGAATGTTTGATAGTGATGTCAACAAGCTGAATGTCAGTCAGCAGCCACTGCTGGATATTGAAGGTAAGAAAAATACTGTGTACAAACAGCTTCTAAAGCTTTCAGCTAATGTGTTTCCTTATTTTTTCCAAGGTAAGCTTTTTTTTTTGACATGAAACAAAGTCTCTTATACTATCATTTTTAATTTTTTTTTGAGACAGGGACTTGCTGTGTCACCCAGGCTGGACTGCAGTGGCGCCATCGTAGCTCACTGCAGCTTCAGACTCCTGGGCTGAAGCCATCTTCCTGCCTCAGCCTCCCAAGTAGCTGCCTCCAAGTACCTCTAGTTTTTTGTAAATTGTAAATGGATGATGTAATATAAGATATATGATTGGAAGAAGTCTACAGTGACTGCATTTTTAACTCCCTTGTCATGCTTGTTTTTTTGAGATGGAGTTTCGCTCTTGTTGCTCAGGCTGGAGTGCAATGACGTGATCTCAGCTCACTGCAACCTTGAAGCCTCCTGGGTTCAAGAGATTCTCCTACCTCAGCCTCCCGAGTAGCTGTGATTACAGGCGCCTGCCACCACACCTGGCTAATGTTTGTATTTTCATTAGAGATGGGGTTTCTCCATGTTGCCCAGGCTGGTCTCGAGCTCTTGAGCTCAAGCGATCCTCTAGCCTTGGCCTCTGAAAATGCTGGGATTTCCTGACTTCTAACAGAATTTAGGCCGGGCGTGGTGGCTCACGCCTGTAATCCCAGTACTTTGGGAAGCCGAGGTGCGCAGATCACGAGGTCAGGAGATCGAGACCATCCTGGCTAACATGATGAAACCCTGTCTCTACTAAAAATACAAAAAATTAGCCCGGCGTGGTGGCGGGCACCTGCAGTCCCAGCTATTTGGGAGGCTGAGGCAGGAGAATGGCGTGAACTCGGGAGGCAGAGCTTGCAGTGAGCTGAGATCCTGCCAACGCACTCCAGCCTGGGCGACAGAGCGAGACTCTGTCTCAAAACAAACAAACTAACAAACAAACTGTAACAGTATAATCTGTTTTTAATTTGAGGTTATTCAGTCTGTCCTTCTCTGTGATTTGTTGCTTTCTCTCATTATTTCGTTTGTGAGATTCACCCAAGTCATGTGGCAAAATTCATTTATTCATTCGCTGTACAGTGTTCCATTATAGTCAGATACCGTAATTTGTGAATATTGGAATTGTTTCCAGTTTGGGGCTATAATGAAGAATGCTGTCATGAACATCCTTATCCATGTCTTTTGACGAACATGCATAGGTAGTTCTTTTTTTTTTGCGAGGGAGTCTCACTCTGTCACCCAGGCTGGAGTGCAGTGGAGTGATCTTGGCTCACTGCAGCCCCCGCCTTCCAGGTTCAAGTGATTCTCCTGCCTCATTCTCATCCTCCGTAGTAGCTGGGATTATAAGTTTGTTCCACTGTGCCCTGCTAATTTTTTTTTGTATTTTTAGTAGAGACGAGGTTTCATCATGTTGGCCAGGCTGGTCTTGAACTCCTGACCTCAAAGGGCGAGGATTACAGGCGTGAGCCACTGTGCCCAGCCAATAGGCACTTCTGATAGGAGTACTATGCTGGGTTGCAGGTGTGCATCCATTCAGATTTAGGAGGTATTCCCAGAGAGCTTTTCAAAGCAGCTGTACCAGGTTCATTCCTACCAGAGGTATTCAGTCATTCCACTCCATCCTGATCTTTGTGAGAATTTGTTGTTTTTAAATTTTGCCCATTCTGGTGAGTATATGGCCACATCGTATTGTGTTGGTTTTTTTTGAGACAGAGTCTCGCTCTGTCACCCAGGCTGGAGAGCAGTGGCGACATCTTGCTCATTGCAACCTCTGCCTCCCGGGCTAAAGGGATTCTCGTGCCTCAGCTTCCCAGGTAGCTGGGATTACAGATGTGCCCCACCTCACCCGGCTAATTTTTGTATTTTTAGTAGAAACAGGGTTTCGCCATGTTGTCCAGACTGGTCTTGAACTCCTAGCCTCATGTGATCCACCTACCTTGGCCTCCCAAAGTGCTGGGATAACAGGCGTGAGCCACCACACCTGGCCCATATTATAGTTTTATTTTGAACATTGAACCGTGTTCATCTGTGTAATTAGCATGTGGATCTCCTCTTTTGTGAAGTATCTGTTCACATAAGCACGTCCTCTCACCATTTTGGGATAGTCCCTGACCCTCTTCTCCGTTCACGTTTGCTTAGGTAACTTAGTAAAAATGCATGCAGCGGATTTGGAGAAGCCCTTGGTAGAAAAGCAGGATCATTCCCCTTCATTAAGGACTCGAGAAGAAAAAAGGGACGTGTCCATTTCCAGACTGCGAGAGGCCTTTTCTCTTCGTCACACAACGGAGAACAAGCCTCACAGCCCAAAGACTCCAGAAGCAAGAAGGAGCCCTCCAGGACAGAAAAGGGGTACGCCATCTTCTAGCACTTCAGATGCCGTCTCTGACAGAGGCTTCCTGAGACCTCAGAAAGAGGCAACGAGTTCCGGTCAGGGACCCAGGGACCCTACGGACGGAGCGGAGGTGGAGAAGGACTCGGGGCACGGCAGCACTTCCGTGGATTCTGAGGGGTTCAGCATCCCAGACACGGGCAGTCACTGCAGCAGCGAGTGTGTGGCCAGCTCCCCAGAGGACAGGGGCTCACAGGAACACGCGGACTCTCAAGAGAAAGCGCCTGAAACTGACGACTCTTTTTCAGATGCGAACTGCCATCCAAACCAGGAAGACACAGCGTGTAAATTTCGAGTTTCGCCTCAGCCAACTAATCTCGCATCCCCAAACACAAAGCGTTTTAAAAAAGAAGAAATTCTTTCCAATTCTGACATTCGTCAAAAGTTAGTAAATACTCAGAACGTGTCAGCCTCTCAGGTTGATGTAGCTGTTAAAATTAATAAGAAGGTTGTAGCCCTGGACTTTTCTATGAGTTCTTTAGCTAAACGAATAAAGCAGTTACATCGTGAAACACAGCAAAGTGAAGGTGAACAGAATTATAGGAAGTTTAGGGCAAAGATTTGCCCTGGAGAAAATCAAGCAGCTGAAGATGAACTAAGGAAAGAGATAAGGTAACGTTTTAATTTTTTACTTTTTTACTTTTATTTAAATTTTTGTTTATTTTTTTTTTTTTGAGACAGAGTCTCGCTCTGTCGCCCAGGCTGGAGTGCAGTGGTGCGATCTTGGCTCAATGCAGCCTCCACCTCCCGGGTTCAAGTGATTCTCCTGCCTCAGCCTCCTGAGTAGCTGGGATTACAAGTGCGCACCACCATGCCTGGCTAATTTTTGTATTTTTGGTGAAAACAGGGTTTCACCATGTTGGCCAGGCTGGTCTCGAACTCCTGACTTCAGGTGATCCACCCACTTCGGCCTCTGAAAGTTCTAGGATTACGGGCGTGAGCCACCGCACCCGGCCAGGTAAAGTTTTTTTCTTAAGAGTATTTGGAAGCTGGGTGCGGTGGCTCACGCCTGTAATCCCTGCACTTTGGGAAGCCAAGCCGAGGAGGGAGGATCACTTGAGCCCTGGAGTTCAAGACCAGCCTGGGCAACATAGGGAGACCCTGTCTCTACAATAAAATTGGCTGGGCACGGTAGTGCACAGTTGTAATTCCAGTATCTGCACCTGGCCAGATACTGTTCTCTGTGGCAGGACATAGACTCCAAAGACATGGAAGACTTGGGTCTTTTAGGCCAGCACCAGCTTTTGAGCAGATTATCTGTGTACTGGGAACCAGGGCACATTCAGACAATTCCCGGGAGAGCCTGGGATCGGCACCAGGGGAGGTGGTATTTGTGCTGGTATCTGGGATGCTTCTGGGATGTCCTTTCCCTTCCCTCCTGCGGTGTAGGAGTTCCTGCGTCATCACTCACTCTGGCAGCTTCTCTTCATCCAGCAGGCTGCAGCCACTCCTGCTCCGAGGAGATCTGAAACTCAGCCTGAGTGGGGAGGGGCCTCTTACAAGAGTTCCTTTTCTGACGGGCACGGTGGCTCATGCCTGTAATCCCAGCACTTTGGGAGGCGGAGGCAGGCGGATCACCTGAGGTCGGGAGTTCGAGACCAGCCTGACCAACATGGAGAAACCTTGTCTCTACTAAAAATGCAAAGTTACTGGGATGTGGTGGTGCACGCCTGTAATCCCAGCTACTTGGGAGGCTGAGGCAGGAGAATCACTTGAACCCGGGAGGTGAAGGTTGTGGTGAGTCGAGATTGCACCACTGCACTCCAGCCTGGGCAACAAGAGCGAACTCCATCTCAAAAAAAAAAAAAAAAAAAAGAAGAAAAAAAAGAGTTCCTTTTCTGAGGACTCTCCCTCTTCCCTAGAGGTAGTAGCATTTTCCATTCCTGTATTTATTAACATAGTAGTTAATCACTTTTTACTAGTTTGTGTAATGCTTTATTATAAATTTTTCCTCCTCAGGCCTGGCATGGTGGTGCCATGTAATTCCAGCACTTTGGGAGGCTGAGGCAGGGAGTTTGAGAACAGCCTGGGCAATATAATGAGACTCCATCTCTGAAGAAAAAAAAAAATTAGCCAAGTACACTGCTGCATGCCTGTAGTCCCAGGTACTCAGGAGGCTGAGGCGGGAGGCTCACTTGAGCTCAGGAGTTTGAGGTTGCAGTGAGCTATGATCATTCCATTGTGCTGCAGCCTGGGCGACAGAGCAAGACCCTGTCTTTAAAAAAAAAAAACAAACAGAATCCCTGTTAAAATCACTGGTGTGGTTTTTGTCTCTTGATTGTACTCTGACTGATATGGAATTGGTACCAGGAGACAGACCCTCGAAGATAAGATTTGGGGATTGGTTTGGTTATGACTTGGATTTGAGCTCTGTGTGGAGCCCCTCACAATAGGAAATGTGGGCTCAGTAATCCATGCCATGTGGAGGTCTCACAGTTCACTAGACTCTCCCCTGTGGTTGATTGTGATGGTGATGAGCATGGTGGCATGGGACTGGGTCTTCCTGGAGCACTTATAGAAAGAAACAACAATATCAGCTCCTTTATTTTTTTTATTTTTATTTTTATTTTTTTTGAGACGGAGTGTTGCTCTGTCACCCAGGCTGGAGTGCAGTGGCGCGATCTCGGCTCACTGCAAGCTCCGCCTCCCGGGTTCATGCCATTCTCCTGCCTCAGCCTCCGGAGTAGCTGGGACTACAGGCGCCCGCCACCTCACCCGGCTAATTTTTTGTATTTTTAGTAGAGACGGGGTTTCACTGTGTTAGCCAGGATGGTCTCGATCTTCTGACCTCGTGATCCGCCTGCCTCGGCCTCCCAAAGTGCTGGGATTACAGGCTTGAGCCACCGTGCCCAGCCCTTTATTTTTTTTTGAGACAGAGTCTCGCTCTTTCACCCAGGTTGGAGTGCACTGGCATGATCTCAGCTCACTGCAACCTCTGCCTCCTGGGTTCAAGCGATTCTTCTGCCTTAGTTTCCCAAGTAGCTGGGAGTACAGGGGCCCACCACCACGCCTGGCTAATTTTTTGTATTTTTAGTAGAGATGGGGTTTCACCATGTTGGCCAGGCTGGTCTTGAACTGCCAACCTCAAATGATCTGCCCACCTTGGCCTCCCAAAGTGCTGGGATTCCAGGCATGAGCCCCTGTGCCCAGCCTAATCTCAACTCCTTTCATCCTCAGCTCAGGCCACCAGGTGAGAACCAGAAAACGTCCATGGTTTAACAGAGTCTGCTTTAAAACGTCTGCTTTAACAGAGTCATTTCTTATAGTTACAGCACTGGTACTGCGGAAAATCCGTTTTCACCGCGTTTACTTGTGTGGGACTGAGAGTGACAGTGTCAGTTTCTCGTGTGAAGGTTAGGGGTGGTGTCTGTCTTTTGTCCGGATTGACTAAGATAGTATCTAATGACATTAGATGTTGAAGTCACCCAGCAAAGGGCCCAGGGGTCGGCCTGGCAGAGATTAGAAGGGTTGATATCCAGTATTGGCAAAAGGTACTCTTAGACACCATTGGCGGCAATGTGCATTTTCTCAGATTTCCCATCAAAAAGTACATATGTGACTCTGCCTCTAGCGTCTGTCTTCCGGAAATGCACCCACAGATGAGCAGGTTTATGCACAGAAGTCTTTGTTGCAGCTTTGAGTGCACGATTGAAATTGGAAACAACCGAAATGTGCTTTAGTCGGGAATTTGACAGACAAATTACTGTACATCCGTGCAGTGACTTCCTATGTGGCCATTAAAAAGAATGAAGTAGGCTGGGCGCGGTAGCTCACGCCTGTAATCCCAGCATTTTGGGAGGCCGAGGTGGGTGGATCACTTGAGGTCAGGAGTTCAAGACCAGCCTGGCCAACACGGTGAAACCTCGTCTCTACTAAAAAGAAAAAAATTAGCCGGGTTTGACGGTGCATGCCTGTAGTCCCAGCTACTCGAGAGGCTGAGGCAGGAGAATCGCTTGAACCCAGGACCATAGGTTGCCTTGAGCCAGGGTCGTGCCACTGCAGTCCAGCCTGGGCAACAGAGTGAGACTCCGTCTTAGAAAAATAATAATAATAAAAAAATGAAGTAGATCTATGTGTACAGATCTACAAACATCTTTCAGATGCATTAAGTGATGACAGTGGAATGGAGAATTAAGGTTCCATTTTTATTTTTTAAAATTAAAAAAAATTTATATAGAGAGACAAGGGTCTAGAAGGATATATTCCATTTAAATTGTTAATAGTAGCAACTGATGCCTTCTCCGGAGACTTGGATGAATGAATAATTAATGTTATCTTTAGAAAGTGGGATGGTTAAGCTAGGTGTGGTGACTCATACCTGTAATTCCCAGCACTTTGGGAGGCCAAGGCGGGCAGATCATGAGGTCAGGAGTTCGAGACCAGCCTGACCAACATGAGGAAACTCCTGTCTCTACTAAAAATACAAAAATTAGCTGGGCATGGTGGCATTTGCCTGTAATCCCAGGTACTCAGGGGGCTGAGGCAGAAGAATCACTTGAACCTGGGAGGTGGAGGTTGCAGTGAGCTGAGATTGTGCCATTGCACTCCAGCCTGGGTGACAGAACGAGACTCTGTCTTAAAAAAAAAAAAAAGAAAGTAGGATGACTGGGGACTTTATTATTTTGTGTTTTTGTATTGTCTGACTTTTTTTTATTACAGTCATCTATAACATAATCAGAAAAATAATCTTGTACAGTGTCTCATAATTAACATTTTCTACCTGCAGTAAAACGATGTTTGCAGAAATGGAAATCGTTGGTCAGTTTAACCTGGGATTTATAATAACCAAACTGAACGAGGATCTCTTCATAGTGGACCAGCATGCCACGGATGAGAAATACAACTTTGAGATGCTGCAACAGCACACCGTGCTCCAGGGACAGAGGCTTATTGCGTAAGTGTTTTTTAGTGTTGATTCCCAAACTCCCCCTCAAATTTAAGATCTAACAGAGGCCGAGGCAAGAGGATCGCAAGAGACCAGCAGTTTGAGACCGGCCTGGGCAACATAGCAAGACCTCATATCTACTAAAAAAGGAAGAGATCTAGGAAGGAGGGGTGTAAAAAATAAAAAAGATCGAACTGGCCGGGTGCAGTGCCTCACACCTGTAATCCCAGCACTTTGGGAGGCCGAGGCAGGCGGATCACCTGAGGTCAGGAGTTCGAGAGCAGCCTGGCCAACATGGTGAAACCCCACCTCTACTAAAAATACAAAAAGGCCGGGCACGGTGGCTCACACCTGTAATCCTAGCACTTTGGGAGGCTGAGGCAGATAGATCACTCCAGGTCCGGAGTTCAAGACCAGCTTGACCAACATGGTGAGACCCTGTCTGTAGTAAAAATACAAAATTAGCCGGGCATGGTGGCGGGCACCTGTAATCCCAGCTACTTGGGAGGCTGAGGCAGGAGAATCGCTTGAACCCGGGAGATGGAGGTTGTGGTGAGCCGAGTTCGCACCATTGCACTCCAGCCTGGGCAGCAAGAGTGAAACTCCATCTCAAAAAAAAATAATAATGATAAAAAGTAAAAATACAAAAAATTAGCCAGGCATGGCAGTGCACGTCTGTAATTCCAGATACTCAGGAGGCTGAGGTAGGAGAATCGCTTGAACCTGGGAGATAGACGTTGCAGTGAGCCGAGATCCACCACTGCACTCCAGCCTGGGCGACACAGCGAGACTGCATCTCAAAAAAAAAAAAAAGAGATCTACTAGTTTATATGTGTGTCTATATGTATATATGTATATTTCCATAAGTATTTGTATAGCAGATTTTTATACTTTTTACCTAATAATAGTGATAGTTACCATTTATTGAATGCCTAGTATCTGCCAGGCACTGTTGAAATAATATGTGTGTATTAGTTCATTTAATCCTCAAAAACCAATGAGGTTGTTACTGTTACCATCACCATTCCACAAGTGATAAAACTGAGGCACACAGAGAGGTTGAGTAACCTGCCCAAGTTCACACAGTTAACATGTTCTCTAAGTATCAGACCTTTTTAGCTATTAAAAATGTTGATCACTGGTTAGCCAGAAGCTCCTTTTGATGAGGGCAATTTTTAGTACCCAGTATTAGTATGGATAGTGTATGGAATGTGTGTGTTCAGAAAGCCTGTGCGCCAGTCTTGATTTACAGTAGAGTAATCAGGAGTCAGATGGTCGCTGCAGGTTGAGTGCAGGGGCACACGCCTATGATCCCAGAGCTTTGGGAGGCTGAGGCAGGCAGATCCCTTGAGCTTAGGAGTTTGAGACCAGCCTGGGCATCATGGTGAAACCTTGTCTCTACAACAAATATAAAAAATTAGCCAGACTTGATAGTGTGTGCCTGTGGTCCCAGCTATTCAGGAGGCTGAGGTGGGAGAATCATTTGAGTCCAGGAGATTGAGGCTGCCATGGTTGTGCCACTGCACAGCACTCCGGCCTGGGAGACAGAGTGAGACAGTAAGACTCTGCCTCACAAATAAATAAATAAAAAAAATATAAACATGCCACTGCACAGCACTCCGGCCTGGGAGACAGAGTGAGACAGTAAGACTCTGCCTCACAAATAAATAAAATAAAATATAAACATTATTTTAAGATAGTCACTGCAGAATTTGGTATTTCTCTTTCCTCGGCCAAACTGGGATGTTTTACCCTGATCACTTTACAAAGGCCAGGTGTGATAGTGTATAGTATAAAACCAAAGTCTTGTCTTGAGCAAAGTTGTAAGAAGAGGTCATGGATTTTCATGCGGGAAATTAAACCACACAGAGAAGTGAACTGAGATCCCAACAAGTAGATCCCACATGGAGAAATGTATCCCTGAACAGCTGGAAAAAACCTATCTAGTTTACTGCGTACTCTCCTGTGGAATGCATGAATTGTTTTTATTCTCAGTAGGAGGCAATGGTAATAATAAAGACATTTAGTAAGCTACTTTATAATCCTGAGATATCCCTTCCCTGTTCCTCTTAATGGAGGTTTTTCTTTTTTTTTTTTTTTTTGTTTTGTTGACAGTGTTTCGCTCCTTTGCCCAGGCTGGAGTGCAGTGGTGTGATCTTGGCTCACTGCAACCTCTGCCTCCCGGTTCAAGTGATTCTTGTGTCTCAGCCTCCCGAGTAGCTGGGACTACAGGCGCCCGCCTGCCACACCTGGCTAATTTTTGTATTTTTAGTAGAGAGGGGGTTTTGCCATGTTGATCAGGCTGGTCTCGAACTCCTGACCTCAGGTGATCCACCCGCCTCAGCCTCCCAAAGTGCTGGGATTACAGGCATGAGCCACCGTGCCCAGCTGAGGTCTTGCATTTTTTAGCCATTCGGCAAAGATAACCTCTCGTCTGTGACATCTCAAGTTGGCCCAGGTGATCACAGACCACTTTGGGTTCCAGATGGACCACACTTCAAGATTAAAGGATAAAGGCCCAGTTCCACCCTGCCCTGCCAGCCCCTGTGTAGGGTGGCCCCGTTGACCTCTGTAGCTTTTCCCGTTCCTCTTCCTCTTGTTCCCTGTACTCGAGCCTCTCTGGCCATCTTTCTTTTTCCCTTGGCAGGCCTGATGAATCCCTGTGTGGCCACTAAGCAGAATGAAGGATATCTTTATGTGTGGCTCTGCAAACATCAGCGGTCCATCCCGAGGCTTGGCACACATTGTTTTCTCTGCCTAGAGTACTTGTCCTGCCCCCTGCACCCACTTCTCCCCCATTACCTGATTAACTCTCTCTTATCCCCAGACTCAGCTCAAAGGTCACTTCCTGACCCCGGGTGAAGTCTCACTTATGACACTGGGTGCTTTTTCTTCCTGACCTTTCTGTCGTTTGTCATCATAATCGACTTGCATGAGTATCTGCTCAACGTCTTTCTTCCCCAGTAATCTGTTAGCTCCAGGACCACGCCTGTGTTTGCTCACTGGCTGTCTCCTGCCTTTAGCAGTGTTTGTCTTATCCAGCACTCAGAACTGGATGCAGTGGCTCACACTTGTAATCCCAGCACTTTCAGAGGCCGAGGTGAGAGGATCGCTTGAGCCCAGGAGTTTGAGACCAGCCTAGGCAACATAGTGAGATCCTGTCTCTATCTTTGAAAAAATAACAAAAAGTTAAAAAAAAAAAAAAAAAAGCACACACTAAATCCAGGAGAAGGATGGAGATATAATACAGGCAGAGGATGGAACAGGATAGCAAAATAAATTCTGTCTGTTCATTCTGTTTACAAATGCTGGCAATGACCTAACCCAGTGTTTCAAATTCTCTATTAGAAGGAGGAAAAATAGCATTTTTGTGATATTGTTATCCTTAAGGAAAGGATTCAGAAAAAGTTGGAGTCATTGGGGTGGCAGACTGAGGAAAAGGCAAACTACTTTTGTAGCTACTTTAACTTTTCTTTTTTTTTTTTTCGAGACAGAGTCTTGCCCTGTTGCCCAGGCTGGAGTGCAGTGGTGCGATCTCAGCTCACTGCAACCTCCGCCTCCTGGGTTCAAGCAATTCTAGTGCCTCAGCCTCCCAAGTAGCTGGGATTACAGGCATGAGCCACCACTTCCAGCTCATTTTTGTTTTTGTGGGTGTTTTTTTTATTTTTTTATTTTTTGGAGATAGTCTTGTGTCTCCGAGGCTGGAGTGCAGTGGCGTGATCTTGGCTCACTGCAACCTCTGCCTCCTGGGTTCCAACGAATCTCCTGCCTAAGCCTCCCAAGTAGCTGGGACAACAGGCACGCGCCACCATGCCTGGCCTAATTTTTATATTTTTAGTAGAGAGAAGGTTTCACCATGTTGACCAGGGTGGTCTCAAACTCCTGGCCTCAAGAGATCTGCCTGCCTTGGCCTCCTAAAGTGGTGAGATTACAGGCGTGAGCCACTGCACCTGGCCTGTAGCTACTTTATCTTCTAAAAAGAACTTTAAGAAAGAGAGAATTAAAAGGAACTTCTCAGGAAGTTTTATGACACTTAGCTGAATAGTGTTGTTATTCATGTTGCTATTTTGACATGAATTCAAAATACAGTATTGTTGTTTTCATTTCATTTCTGCTGTAAAGCAAAATGTTTGGCTTCAGGATACAGTTTGCATCATTTTTGTGTTTTTCAGACCTCAGACTCTCAACTTAACTGCTGTTAACGAAGCTGTTCTGATAGAAAATCTGGAAATATTTAGAAAGAATGGCTTTGATTTTGTTATTGATGAAAATGGTAAGTCATTAATTAGAACCATAGCGGCTGGGTGTGGTGACTCAAGCCTGTAATCCCAGCACTCTGGGAGGCCAAGGCGGGCAGATCGCCTGAGGTCAGGAGTTCGAGACCAGCCTGGCCAGCGTGGTGAAACCCCATCTCTACTGAAAATAGAAAAATTAGCCTGGTGTGGTGGCGGGCGCCTGTCATCCCAGCTACTCAGGAGGCTGAGGTGGGAGAATTGCTTGAACCCAGGAGACCAGGGTTGCAGTGAGCCGAGATCATGTCACCGCACTCCAGCCTGGGTGACAAGAGTGAAACTCTGTCTCAAAAAAAAAAAAAATTAGAACTATAGATTCTTGTCTTTTTAGAGCTGGGAATAATCTTTCAGGTCATACAGACCAGTTTTTTAATTTTATAAAAGATGAAAAAGCCTCCCCCCAAAAGCATTTTGTGACTGTCCTCTCTCTTTCAGATGTTCATTCTTTTTTTTTTTTTTTTTTTTTTTTTTTGAGATGGAATCTCAATCTCGGCTCACTGCAAGCTCCACCTCCCGGGTTCACACCATTCTCCTGCCTCAACCTCCTGAGTAGCTGGGACTACAGGCCTGGCTAATTTTTTCTATTTTTTAGTAGAGACGGGGTTTCACCATGTTAGCCAGGATGGTCTGCATCTCCTGACATCATGATTCGCCCGCCTCGGCCTCCCAAAGTGCTGGGATTACAGGCGTGAGCCACTGCGCCCAGCCTCAGATGTTCATTCTAAGTAGCTTTCAAGTGAAACGTGTTTCTCAAGTCATGGATTTTTCTCAAAATTGTATTCTTTTAGCTCCAGTGACTGAAAGGGCTAAATTGATTTCCTTGCCAACTAGTAAAAACTGGACCTTCGGACCCCAGGACATCGATGAACTGATCTTTTTGCTAAGCGACAGCCCTGGGGTCATGTGCCGGCCGTCCCGAGTCAAGCAGATGTTTGCCTCCAGAGCCTGTCGGAAGTCGGTGAGTAAGGAAAGCCCGGCTGTCAGCTCAGCTGCTCAAGCTTCAGTCTGAGGAAGGTCTCAGCCCAGCTCCTGAGTTGGTCAAGGCTGTTAAACGCCCTTGTGATTGCCAGGGGTCATTTTACACAGAGCTATGTGGAACATCATAGCTGAGCATCTATGTAGTCTGCATTCTCTGGGACCTTGAACTCATAGTTATTGCTCTTTTGTTACCTCAGTTAAACAGTATTCCTGGCCGGGCGCAGTGGCTCAAGCCTCTAATCCCAGCACTTTGGGAGGCCGAGGCGGGAGGATCACGAGTTTAGGAGATCGAGACCATCCTGGCTAACACGGTGAAACCCCGTCTCTACCAAAAAATACGAAAAAATTAGCCGGGCGTGGTGGCGGCCACCTGTAGTCCCAGCTACTCGGGAGGCTGAGGCAGGAGAATGGTGAGAACCCGGGAGGCGGAGCTTCAGTGAGCCGAGTTCACACCACTGCACTCCAACCTGGGCGACAGAGTGAGACTCCATCTCAAAGAAAAAAAAAAAAAAACAGTATTCTTTTTTTTTTTTAAGACGGGATCTCCCTCTGTCGCCCAGGCTGGAGTGTAGTGCCACAATCACACCTCACTGTAGCCTTGACCTCCCCGGCTGAAGCAATCCTCCTGCCTCTGTCTTCCGAGTAGCTGTGACTACAGGCATGTACCACCACGCCCAGCTAATGTTTAAATTTTCTGTAGAAACATGGTCTCCTTTTGCCCCTTGCCTCAGCCTCCCGAAGTGCTGGAATTACAGGCATGAGCCACCGTGCCCGGCCAGTATTCTATCTCAGAGCTTTCGTTGACTCCAACGCAGTTAGTGGTTGAGGCACCTTGTTCGTCTATGGACCTTATGGGTGCTAACAACACTGGTAGATAAAGATTTGCTGCTGCCAGGACTCGGAGGAGTTAGACAAGGTTCTGCAGAGTCATCGAGGCAGCGGGTGCTTCACGGGGTGCTGTGGTTGTCGTTGCACGTGGCACCACTGCCGCTGCTCTGGTTGGTGTTGGAAGGTGGTAGCAGGGGCTACGCCTGCAGTGGGGAGTAGCCTGATATCCAAGAAAAGTGACTCTGTATCAGCTGGCCATTGGGAAAGGCCAGGATGCCATTCGTTGATTTATTCAGCAGATGCTCCTTGAGCCCCTGCTGTGGGCCCGCCCTGCTCCAGGTGCTGGGGACATAGGGGTAACAAGGCGGCTGCGGCCCCTTCCCCTGTGGAGCGGACAGTGGGGAGAAACAGACATCACCACAAATAAACGACACCCATTAGATGCCAGTGAGCACAGCCAACAGATTCAAACAGCGCTTTTGTTTGTTTGTTTGTTTGTTTTTGAGACAGAGTCTTGCTCTGCTACCAGGCTGGAGTGCGGTGGTGTGATCTCAGCTCACTGCAACCTCCACCTCCCGGGTTCAAGCGATTCGCCTGCCTCAGCCTCCAGAGTAGCTGGGACTACAGGCGCGTGCCGTCACACCTGGCTAATTTTTATATTTTTAATAGAGACTGGGTTTCACCATGTTGGTCAGGCTGGTCTCAATCTCCTGACCTCATGATCTGCCCGCCTGGGCCTCCCAAAGTGCTGGGATTACAGGCGTGAGCCACCACGCCCAGCCTAAAACAGCATTTTGGGACAGGAAATGACTACAGAAAAACATGGTGACCAGGTGAGATGGTGGTCAGGGAACAGCATCTGGGCAGGTGGCATCTCAGCTGCCATCTAAAAGGTGGGGAAATTAAAAGATTAGCCAGGCGTGGTGGCGGGTGCCTGCAGTCAGCAGCTACTCAGGAGGCTGAGGTGGGAGGATCACTTGAGCCGGGGAGGTCGAGGTTGCAGTGAGCCAAGATCACGCAACTGTACTCCCGCCTGGGTGACAGAGTAAGACCTTGTCTCAAAAAAAAAAAAGTAGGCTGGAGCCCTCTTGGGTAAGAACTTTCCAAGTGGAGGAAGTAGGAAGACTGAAGCCAGAGGCCGATTGTGTCCCTGGAGAGGGGAAGGAAGTGAGCAGAGCGGCGACCAGAGGACAGCTACGTAGAGTATTGCTGGTCATGCCTAGACCCTGGGGTCTGTGCTGTGTGTGGCGGGAGCCACTGGAGAGAATGGACTAGGAGTCCCATGATTGCAGCTGCTGGAGAGAGAACAGACGAAGGGGGTGCCTTGACTGCCACAGCTGGGGAGAGCAGCAGCTGGGGGCCACGTGGGGAGTGGGTGGGAGGGAGCCTGCTGTGGGAGCATTAGGTGCAACTTACAGCCATGAGATTAGATGAAATGACTCAAAGGCAGAGTTTAATTAGAAGAGGGCCCAGAGTCTGAGTTCTAGCCACAGTGTTGCTTTGATAAAGACCTAATATGGGCTGGGCGTGGTGACTCACACCTGTAATCCCAGCATTTTGGAAGGCGGAAGTGGGTTGATTACCTGGGGTCAGGAATTTGAAACCAGCCTGGCCAACATGGTGAAACCCCACCCCAACTAAAAGTACAAAAATTAGCTGGGCGTGGTGGCAGGCGCCTGTAATCCCAGCTACTCGGGAGGCTGAAGCGGGAGAATTGCTTGAATCTGGGAGGCGGAGGTGCAGTGAGCTGAGATCGCACTGGTGCACTCCAGCCTGGGAGACAGTCTCCTCACCACCCCCTGCCTCGCAAAAAAAAAAACAAGACCTAATATGGACCTTCCATTCTTGGTGTCTGTGAGTGAGAGTGTGGAGCTGAGCTCACAGCTGGTCAGTTTTGACGTCCTGAGTCTTTAGTGTGACTCAGGGGCCTGGGGAACCACAGGCTGCTCCTTCCCTCCCACCCTGGCCTACTCCTCCGTCTCCAGTGTTGTCACTGCCTGCCCACGAGGCCCCTGCTCTGAGCCCTGCCCACCCTTCCAGCCCCATCTCCTCCCGACCACGCTTCCAGCCATGTAGCCGCCTTCCAGTTCCACACTCGCCCAGTCTCCTCCCCGCTTTACACCCTACGCTCCTCTCTACCTGGGTTTGCCACCTTCACCCTTCACCCCCTCCCCACACCTGAGCAGGCCCCCTCTCCTGGGCGCCATCTGTCTTGGTTCTCTGTTGACTTGTTGATTATCTGTCCTCCTCTGACCTGGTGGAACCCTGCCGTCACTGCTGTCGCCGCTTTCCGACTGTGCTTGGCACATGGCAAGCCCTCAGGGTGCTGCAGGAAGAAGGGAGGCGACAGAGCACTTCAGGCTTGTCTCCTCTCCTTCCTGTCAGAGGACCCATGGCAGGGAGGCAGCAGGGCCAGGGCTGGAGTACCCTGCCAGGGCAGCAGGGTGGAGCTCAACAGAGGGGGAGTGACGCCTGCACCCACTGGGGGAGAGGGTCCCGGCAGTGCCGCAGCCCTGAGGCAGGTGTTTGCTTGATGTGCAAGAGGAAGGGAGTAGCAGTGCAGCTGGGGTGAGGAAGGGAGGCATTCGTGCTTGGAGGTGGGGGTGCAGGCACAGCCCAGTGAGGGCCAAGTCAGGGACAGACGGGGGCTTTTATTCAGGTGAGGGGAAAGCTGTGGAGCGGAACGACATGACCTGACAGCGCTTTAGATGTAATCACTGGCTGCTGGGTGGAGAGCAGCTCGGAGGGCTCGCAGTGGGGCGGGGAGCCCAGCTGGGAGGCTGCTGCACCTGCCAGGGCAAGAGGGCAGGGTGGCCGCTGAGAGTGGCTGCGTTCGGGACAGGTGTGGTCGTGTCGAGTGGAGGCGGTGCCACCTCGAAGCAGCCACAAGGGACCTGATGTCACAGAAAGGTGGAGGGCTGAGATCTAGAACCTAGGCTTCTCTGGGGGAAGGTTTTTCAGGGAAGGTGGTTTTTTTGAGCTGTAATCTTGTCCAGTCTCATTTTAGACAACAGTGCTTCTGAAGAGCTGCCATTCTGATGTCAAAAAAACCTATTAAAACGTTGAACCATTGTGTCTGGTCCTCAGGTGATGATTGGAACTGCTCTTAACACAACCGAGATGAAGAAACTGATCACCCATATGGGGGAGATGGACCACCCCTGGAACTGTCCCCATGGAAGGCCAACCATGAGACACATAGCCAACCTGGGTGTCATTTCGCAGAACTGACAGTAGTCACTGTGTGGAATCATCGGTTTTATTGCAGATTTTTATGTTTTGAGAGACAGGGTCTTCACTAACCTTTTTTGTTTTCAAATGAACCTGCTACTTAAAAAAAAAAATACACATCAGACCCATTTAAAAGTGATCTTGAGAACCTTTTCAGACCAGATGGAGCGCTACTTGCAAAAATTTTTTTTTCTCTGTTTGCATGCGCTCGTGTGTGTGTGTGTGTCTGTGTGTCCAGGCAGGAACATATTTTATAAAAATAAGAACACTTGGGCTGGCCGTGGTGGCTCATGCCTGTGATCCCGGCACTTTGGGAGGCTGAGGCAGGCGGATCACCTGAGGTCGGGAGTGCGAGACCAGCCTGACATGGAGAAACCCCACCTCTACTAAAAATGCAAAATTAGCCAGGCGTGTAATCCCAGCTACTTGGGAGGCTGAGGCAGGAGAATCTCTTGAACCATGGAGACGGAGGTTGTAGTGAGCCGAGATCGCGCCATTGTACTCTACCCTGGGGGATGGAACAAGACTCCGTCTCAAAACAAAACAAACCGCTCTGGAAGTCACTCAGCCCTCTGCTCTGGCTGGACATAGTTTAATCTATAACTTTCAACCCTTAATAATTAAATTCTTCTTTAATTTCATAAATTTAAAATTAGGGTCCTTTTGGGTTAGTGATTCTCAGTCCTGATTCACATTAAATTTTTAAACAAGGGGGATTCTCTGCCCGGCTGGAAGAAAATGACTGGATGGGACAGGGGTCACTATTTTTAAACATTCCTCTGTGCGGCCAAGGTAGCAAAGTGCTGTCCTCGCAGGGGAGCAAAAAGAGTTTGATTTTCCCATAATTTGATGCTGTGATTTGGTTCCTCAGGGTGTGAACTGTAGAACATTCCAGTTACTGGCCTTGAGTGGTTCTGGGAATATAAGAATCCCTGTCTGTCTTTTCAAGTCGTTTTCATGGAACCTTGTCCTGTTTGGGCTGAAAATGGAAGTAAAGATGTCCTCTTGGGGGCCCAATGAGGACGGATGTGACTCCCCTGCTGCCCCACCCCTTCCCCAGATTGGGCTTCAAGGAAGAGAGGGCTCCTGGATGGAGGAGGCAGTACAGTAGTAACTGTGCCATCGTGTCTGGCACTGTGCTGGCGTCTGCAGGATCCCACTTACGAACTCTGCAGACTGGCAGCTGTGGCAGGATAATAGCCCCCAAGACAGCTGTGTCCTAATCCCCAGAACCTGTGACCAGGCTGCCTCACATGGCAGAAGGGACTCGGCAGGTGTGATTGAGTGAAGAATTTTTTTTTTTTTTTTTTTTGAAGTTTCACTCCTGTTGCCCAGGCTGGAGTACAATAGCCTGATCTCAGCTCACTGCAGCCTCTGCCTCCCAGGTTCAAGTGATTCTCCCACCTCAGCCTCCAGAGTAGCTGGGATTACAGGTGCCCACAACCACAGCCGACTAATTTTTGTATTTTTAGTAGAGACAGGGTTTCACTATGTTGCATGCTGGCCAGGCTGGTCTCGAACTCCTGACCTCAGGTGATCCACCTGCCCCGGCCTCCCAACGTGCTGAGATGACAGGTGTGAGCCATACTGCCTGGCCGAGTCAAGGATCTTGCAGTAGAGAGATTATCCTGGATTGTCTGGGTGGGCCCAGTCCATTGGGTGAGTCCTTCGAAGGTGGAGACCTTTCCCTGCTGGCCAGAGAGAAGCTGCCTTGCTGGTTTTGGAGATGGAAGGAGGTACCACTAGTCAAGGATTGCAAGCAGCCTCTGGAACAGGGATTCCAGCACTCCAGCCACACACCAGTAGTGGTCCATGGCCTGTTAGGAACCAGGGTGCACAGCAGGTTAGGCAAGCCAGCGAAACTTCATCTGTATTTAGATCCAGTCCCCATGGCTGGTGTTATCACCTGAGCGCCACCTCCTGTCGTATCAGCGGTGGGCATTAGATTCTCATAGGAGCACAAACCCTATTGTGAACTGCACACGCGAGGGATGTAGGTTGCACACTCCTTAAGAGAATCTGATGCCTGATGATCTGTCACTGTCTCCTGTCACCCCCAGATGGGACCGTCTAGTTGCAGGAAAACAAGCTCAGGCTCCCACTGAGTCTATGATGGTGAGTTGTAGAATTATTTACTTATATATTACAATGTAATAATAATAGAAATAAAATGCACAGTAAATGCAATGCGCTTGAATCATCCTGAAACCATTCCCTACCCCCATCCGTGGAGAAATTGTCTTCTGTGAAACCGGTCTCTGGTGCCAAAAAGGTTGGGGACCGCTTCTGGAAAAGCTGGAAAAGGCAAGGAAACGGATGCTTCACCGCAGCCTCTGGAAGGAACCAGCACTGTGGGCCTAATTTACAGACTGTAGGATAATAAATTTGTGTTGCTTCAAGCCACTAAATTTATGGTAATTTGTTTACAGCAGCAATGGAAAAACTAATGCCTGCGTTATTCCTATTTTATGATGAAGCAGTTAGCAGAGCTGGGAAACCCTTGGCCTGCTGCCTCCAGCGCCCAGCCTTTCCCCCTGGCCTTCAGGACCAGCAAGGGCGGGACACCTGCTTGGCGCTGGCGCGCGGCCCCTTTAAGAGCACAGGGCGGGCCAGGAGGCGTCCGCGGTTGCCTGGAGACCAGAGCGGGATCTGGGACGCGGAGAGCCCTGCAACACCTCGCCCGAGCCCGGCGAGGTCTCTGGGCTCCTGGAGCGAGGTGAGCGCCCCAGGCCGCGGTCATGCGTAGCCGGGACAGCGGTGGCGACCGGGTCCTGCTCCTTCCCGGCCGGCCGGACTGACGCGGCCTCCCAGGAGCAGAGCACGTGCGTGATGGGCGAGGAGGGCCTAGGCCGGGCCGACCAGTGCAGGGAGCCCGTTCTTCCCGCCTCACCGTAGACACGGGAGAGAGATGGCCTCTCCTTAAGCCCGGGAGAACAGAGGAAACATTAGGAAACACGCACTGAGAAACGAAATTGGCTTGATTTGTAGTTCACTTATTTGTATGTCACTGACAGAGGACCGTAAACCTCGTAGTAAAGGCCCCTTTAAATTTAGAGGTGAGAGCAGCTTGGGCTAGGTGACCCAGGGGCGGCTTCGCTGAGACAGTGGTCGGGCGTGTGAAGGAGCAAGGTAGTGTTTGAAGGAAGAGAGAAAGCTTGGCCGGGCGCGGTGGCTCAGGCCTGTAATCCCAGCACTTTTGGGAGGCCGAGATGGGAGGATCACCTGAGGTTAGGAGTTCGAGATTAGCCTGACCAACATGGTGAAACCCCGTCTCTACTGAAAATACAAAAATTAGCCAGGAGTGGTGGCGGGCGCCTATAATCCCAGTTACTTGGGAGGCTAACGCAGAAGAATAACTTGAACCCGGGAGGCGGAGGTGGCAGTGAGCCGAGATCGCACCACTGCACTCCAGCCGGGGGACAGAGCGAGACCCTGTCTCAATAAATAAACAATGGAGGAAGAGAGAAGGCTGGAGGTGGGTTCAGCTGGAGGCTGGGGTGGCCAGAGGATGGCATCCAGGAAGAAGAGGGCAAGAAGGGCTCACTGCAGCCGTCAGGCCTATGAAAAGGGACCAGACCTGGCCTTCACCACATGGCTCACCTATGCATCCTGCTTGATGGACCAGGGTGCTTTCGGTGGGGCCAGATTAGGAAAGTCGTGAACTATGGCTTTGAAACCCTGCACCGCAGCTCATATGCCAGACAAGCAAAGATATGAGCTGGAAACGGAGCTCGAGCAACGACGCGCTGGAAATACAACTCAAGCAACGATGCGCTGGAAACGCCACTCCAGCACACGGTTCCTTGCTTGTCTCGCATGAGAGGCGCTCAATCGATGGCAGTGCTAGAGGGAGTAGGAAACCAATGATTTCAAGTTTGAAAACAGGAAAGGGACGAGATAATCACTCAATTTATTGACTTTACTTTGTACCCTGTACTTAGGGATATTTCTGTGTGTCATCGATTTAATTCTTATGATACAAGGTACTGTTATTTCTATTTCTGAGACAGAGGAGATTAAGCAACTTGCTTTAGAACACAGCACTTGACCGAGCTCAGTGGCTCATGCCTGCAATCCTAGCACTTTGGGAGGAGAAGGTGGGAAGATTGCTTGAGGCCAGGAGTTCAAAACCAGCCTGGGAAAAACATAGCAAGACCCCCGTCTCAAAAAAAAAAAAAAAGAAAGAAAGAAAGAAAACCAGCGGGGTGTGGTGGCTCACGCTTGTAACCCCAGCACTTTGGGAGGCCAAGGTGGGCAGATCACAAGGTTGGGAGTTCGAGACCAGCCTGGCCAATGCAGTGAAACCCCATCTCTACTAAAAATACAAAAATTAGCTGAGTGTGGTGGCAGGCGCCTGTAATCCCAGCTACTCAGGAGGCTGAAGCAGGAGAATCGCTTGAATCCGGGAGGCGGAGGTTGCAGTGAGCTGAGATCCTGCCACTGCACTCCAGCCTGGATGACAGGGCTAGACTCCATCTCAAAACAACAACAACAACAACAACAACAAAACTCAAAAACACAGAACTGGGCCAGGCACCCACGCCCAGTGGCTCATGCCTATGATCCCAGCACTTTGGGAGGCCGAGGCAGGCAGATCACCAGGTCAGGAGATCGAGACCATCCTGGCTAACACGGTGAAACCCTGTCTCTACTAAAAATATGAAAGAAATCAGTCAGCCTTGGTGGCAAGTGTCTGTAGTCCCAGCTACTCAGGAGGCTGAGGCAGGAGAATGGCGTGAACCCAGGAGGCAGAGGTTGCAGTGAGCTGAGATCACGCCACTGCACTCCAGCCTGGATGACAGAGTGAGACTCTGTCTCAAAACAACAACAACAACACAAAACCCACAGAACTGGTAATGGACAGTGCAGGACCCTGAATCCAGCTCTTGCACACTTTACAATGCTGACCTATAAGGAGAGGGTTTTTTTTTTAAGACAGAGTCTCGCTCTGTTGCCCAGGCTGGAGTGCAGTGGTGCAATCCCAGCTCACTGTAACCTCTGCCTCCTGGGTTCAAGTGATTCTCCTGCCTCAGCCTCCTAAGTAGCTGGGATTACAGGCATGTGCCACCACGCCTGGCTAATTTTTTGTATTTTTAGTAGAGACGGGGTTTCACCGTGTTAGCCAGGGTGGTCTTGATCTCCTGACCTCATGATCTGCCCACCTCCTAGAGGTTAAGTAGCCTTTTTCATGTGTAGGGATACCTTTCAAGAAACCATGCTAGACAATGGTTGCAACTTAAATAATTTTTAGGGCCAGGTGCAGTGGCTCACACCTATAATCCCAGCACTTTGGGAGGCTGAGACAGGCGGATTGCTTGAGCTCAGGAGTTCCAGACCAGCCGGGGCAACATAGCAAGACCCTGTCTATAAAAAAAATTAGCCAGGTGTGGTGATGCATGCCTGTGGTCCCAGCTACTTGGGAGACTGAGGTGGAAGGATAGCCTGAGCCTGGGAGGTTGAGGCTGCAGTGAGCCGTGATTGTGCCACTGCACTCCAACCTGGGTGACAGAGTGAGACTCTGTCTCAAAAATAAAAAAATTTTGGGAACAACCAATGCAGTGTTGAGGTTATATATTTATAAACTGATGGTGCTTGAAACTTGTAATTATTATTATTTTTGAGACAGAGTCTTGCTCTGTTAGACTTGAGTGCAGTGGTGTGATCTCCCGACCTCCCAGGCTCAAGCAGTCCTCCCACCTGAGCCTCTCTCGTAGCTGGGACTACAGGCATGTGCCACCACGCCTGGCTAATTTATTTGTATTTTTTTTAGAGAGGGGGCGTCTCACTACGTTGCCTAGGCTGATCTCGACCTCCTGGACTCACATGATCCTCCCGCCTCGGCCTCCCCAAAGTGCTGAGATTGCAGGTGTGAGCCGCCATACCTGGCCGTGGTAACTAATTTTTCAGACTTTGGCAGGAGAATGATAATGACATTGTGTTGTAAAACTGAAATTTTAACTACAAATGAAAACCCCAAGTGTTTGGAGACGTAATTTTTATTTTTCAGATAAAACTCATCAGTGCTTTGAAACAAGCAGCTCTGAACCAAAGGAATCATTTGATTCAAGTAACCATTGGATCTTCCCAAGGCAATGGTGAAAGAAAAGAAAAAAGCAGACAAAAGAGGGGACAAGTCGGCCCGCTCTCCCTCATCTCTCTCTGATAATCTAGACTTTTCCAAACAAGATGGCAACACCACTAGGCAAGAGATGTCTCCAGCTGGCGTCCCGTTGCTGGGAATGCAGCTTAACGAAGTGAAACCCAAAAAAGACCCCCGAAACATTCAGCAGAATGAAGATGCCACCCAATACGAAGAGTCCATTCTGACCAAACTCATCGTGGAGAGGTGATTTTAATGGGGGTGCCATAAGGTATCACACTGCCAGTCAGGCGGTGTATTTTATTTTATTTTGAGACGGAGTTTCACTCTGTCGTTCAGGCTGGCGTGCAGTGGTGCGATCTTGGCTCACTGCAACCTCCGCCTCCCATGTTCAAGCAATTCTCCTGCCTCAGCCTCCTGAGTAGCTGAGATTAGCCCGCCACCACACCCAGCTAATTTTTGTACTCTTAGTAGAGACGGGGTTTTACCATGTTGGCCAGGCTGGTCTCGAACTCCTGACCTCAGGTAAGCCACCTGCTTCAGCCTCCCAAAGTGCTGGGATTACAGACATCATCTGTGCCTGGCCTGAAGGTAATTTTATGTATTTAAAAAAATTATTGGGCTGGGCATGGTGGCTCAAGCCTGTAATCCCAGCACTTTGGGAGGCCGAGACGGGCGGATCACGAGATCAAGAAATCGAGACCATCCTGGCTAACACGGTGAAACCCCGTCTCTACTAAAAAATACAAAAAAACTAGCCGGGTGTGTTGGCGGGCACCTGTAGTCCCAGCTACTTGGGAGGCAGGAGAATGGTGTAAACCCAGGATGCGGAGCTTGCAGTGAGCTGAGATCCGGCCACTGCACTCCAGCCTGGGCGACAGAGCGAGACTCCGTCTCAAAAAAAAAAAAATTATTGTATTTTAGATTTAGGGGGTTACATGTGTAGGTTACAAGGGCATGTTGTGTGATGCTAAGATTTGGGCTTCTAGTAAGCTCATCACTCAAGTGGCAAACGTAGAGCCCCATGGTGTATATATATAGAGAGAGAGTTTATTGTGGTGAAACATATATAACAAAATGTACTATCTTAATTATTTTAAGTGTGCAATTCAATGGCATTAAGTACATTCACAGTGTTGTACAACCATCTATTAAATAGTAACTCCAGGCCAGGTCCAGTGGTTCAAGCCTGTAATCCAAGCACTTTGGGAGGCTGAGGCGGGCGGATCACTTGAGGTCAGGAGTTTGAGACCAGCCTGGCCAACATGGTGAAACCCCCTCTCTACTGAAAACACAATAATTAGCTGGGCATGGTGACATGCACCTGTCATCCCAGCTACTCAGGAGACTGAGGCAGGAGAATCACTTGAACCCGGGAGGCGGAGGTTGCAGTGAGCTGAGATCACACCACTGTACTCCAGCCTGAATGACAGAGTGAAACTCCGACTCAAAATAAAACCCAAAAAAACAAAACAAAACAAAAAACCCCGAACGCCTTCATTCCTCATCCCACCTTCGAACCCCTGGTGACCTATTCCACTTTCTTTTTTTTTTTTTTTTTTTTTTTTTTTTAGTAGAGACAGGGTTTCACTGTGTTAGCCAGGATGGTCTCGATCTCCTGACCTCGTGATCCGCCCGTCTCGGCCTCCCAAAGTGCTGGGATTACAGGCTTGAGCCACCGCTATTCCACTTTCTAGCTGTGTGTGTGTGTGTGTATATATATATATATATATATATATTTTTTTTTTTTTCGACTTCATTCTTCCCATTACGTAGTTATATATTTTAACCCACTGTCACCTGGGTGTGTTCACATTGTTCATTACCTTGAATTCCCTTTATTTCTCTGTAGCTACGAAGGGGAGAAAATTCGTGGGCT
Organism: Macaca mulatta; assembly: GCF_049350105.2. NCBI lineage: Eukaryota > Metazoa > Chordata > Mammalia > Primates > Cercopithecidae > Macaca > Macaca mulatta. Next base: position 45,082,408 of record NC_133408.1, read on the forward strand.
GTACGAGGGAAAAGGCTTCGCAGTCTTTCAAGGCGGTTGTACCTATCGTGTGAGTTGCGCGTTTGAGAACCTGCAGGAGGGGGAGGAAGGTGTGGGGTGATGGTCGGAGATTTGCAAATCTTCAGTAAAATCTACTGATTTTGGAAATTGGAAGCTCTTCATGCTGATTTTATTCTGAACCCTGATTACCTATTTAAGGTAAAAATAATGCTCAGTATAATACAAGTTATTTTAGATTTGTTTCTTTTCCTGATTATTTTATTTTATTATTTCTTGAGACACGGTCTCACTGTCACCCAAGCTGGAGTGCAGTGGCACAGTCATAGCTCATTGTGGCCTTGACCTCTCAGAGTCAAACGATCCTCCCTCCTCAGCCTCTTAAATAGCTGGGACTACAGGCGTGCGCTACCACGCCTGGCTAATTAATTTTTTTTTTTTTTTTTTCGGTAGGACAAGGACTTGCTGTGTTGCCAGGGCTGGTCTTGAACTCCTGGGCACAAGTGATCCTCCTGCCTCAGACTCCTAAAGTGCTGGGATTGCACGTGTGAGCCCCCACACCCAGTTGAGAACATATTTTTGTAGCTGAGGTCATCCTTAGGTCATGAAGATGAGGACCTCTTAGATCCTTTTTAGAGAAGGATGGATCCCAGTGTGGAGCCAGCTCAAAGTAGGACTCAGTAGGACACAGCTGCTGCTGAGTGCACAGACAAGCATCTTCACACACGAGAAACTGGGATAAGGCAGCTGTGGGAGACCATCATCAGTGGCCGGCCAGGCGCTGTGGCTCCTGCCTATAATCCCAGCACTTTGGGAGGCCAAGGTGGGCGCGTTGCTTGAGCTCAGGATTTCAAGACCAGCCTGGCCAACACGGTGAAATCCCATCTCTACAAAAAATACAAAAACTAGCTGGGCATGGTGGTGGATGCCTGTAGTCCCAGCTACTCGGGAGGCTGAAGTGGGAGGATTGCTGGAGCCTGGGAGGTCGAGGCTGCAGTGAGCTATGATCACACCACTGCACTCCAGCCTGGGTGACAGAACCAGACCCTATCTTAAAGATATATATATATGTCAGTTGCATTCCAAGCGTTTGTCATTGCTTTGTTTTGTTTTGAAGGGTATGTTTTCAGAAGGACTCATGCATGGACAAGGGACTTATATTTGGGCCGATGGATTAAAATACGAGGTGAGGCATATAACCAGTTATAGTTCTAAACTGTGATTGTTGGATGGAACAGTCAGTTTCCCACAATTGAACAGCCTGTTTTCGTAGATGTAATTCAGCATATGGGTTAAGAGAAATTCACAGAACCAGAGGATCTAGTAACTCATGATTACACCGGACCCAGGAGGAATTGTTATTGGTTTCATTTGTGTGTTTTAGAGGTATTCCACGCCTTCTCAGCACAGAGAGCACACAAACATGTATGCAGCTTGTCCTACCTCTTTTTTTTTTTTTTTTTTTTTTGGAGACAGGGTCTTGCTCTGTTGCCCAGGCTGGAGTACAGTGGTGCAATCATGACTCACAGCAGCCTGGACCTTCTGTAGCCTGTCTTGCTTTTCACACACACACACAGTTTAGTACACACTCTCTTTGGCACATTTACTTAGTTAGTTAGTCTGACATGGGGTCTTGCTCTGTCACCCAGGCTGAAGTGCAGTGGTGAGATCATGACTCATGGCAGCCTCAAACTCCCAGGCCCAAGCGATCCTCTCGGCTCAGCCTGCTGAGTAGCTGAGACTACAGGTGTGCTCCACGGCGCCCGGCTAATTTATTTTTACTTTTTTTTTTTTTTTTTGTAGAGACAGGGTCTTGCTGTGTTGCCCAGGCTGGTCTTGAACTCCTGGACTTAAGCGATCCTCCCACCTCAGCCTCCCAAACTGTTGGGGATTATAGGCGTGAGCCACCGCACCTGGCCTGTACCTTTAATTTTGAGATGAAACCATATCCATGGATGCAGATCTGTTTTTACTGGCTGCGTGTATTCCATTATGTGGCGTTCATTTCACCTGTCTTGCAGGGTTGAGGAGAATGTGTATTTTTAAACTGATTGCAAGGACCAAATTGTTCTCCAAGGGATTGTACCAGGCTCAATTCCCACCCACAAAGTGAGTGAGCGCCTGAAATGCTATTCTAAAATTCCCAAATGCAGAGTTGCTAACAGATGGTGTTTATAAATGGTAATGATGACATTTAAAACACATGCGCATAATGCACTTATTCAAATAACACCCAGGCAATGATGGAGTCAAGTTTGGGCAGGGAAGCCAACTGCAGCTGGGCGGTGAGAGGAGCAGGGAGAGAGAGGGAGGGACTGGCCCTCACTGGCGGGGCGAGGAGGATCTCCAAGTTCCAGGGGAGCCTGAGGATTGGGCCCCCACCTTGGATTCATGCCAGCTCCCTTCCCATGCGACAGCGACTGACATGCAAGGTTTCTGGTCCTTATTTTATTCTATTTATTTTATTTTATTTTTGAGACAGAGTCTTGCTCTGTCGCCCAGGCTGGAGTGCAGTGGCGGGATCTCGGTTCACCGCAACCTCCACCTCCTGGGTTCAAGCAATTCTCCTGCCTCAGCCTCCAGAGTAGCTGGGATTACAGACATGCGCCACCACGCCGGGCTAATTTTTGTATTTTTAGTAGAGACAGGGTTTCGCCATGTTGGCCAGGCTGGTCTCAAACCCCTGACTTCAGGTGATCTGCCCACCTCAGCCTCCCAAAGTGCAGGGATTACAGGCGTGAGCCACCGCACCGGGCCAATTTCTGGTCTTTAAATGGCGATTTACCAAGAACCCCCCTGTGCCTCATTGTCTCGGGAAACTCTCGGCAGGTGGGGAGGTCGTTTTTTGCAGGCTCAGATCCCCACTCCAGCGCAGTCGGGGGCTTCTGGGCAGGACTTGGGGGTCTCCTAGAAGCATCCTCAGAGAGGCCGGCTGGCCTCATGGGTCCTGGCTAGTGGTCAGGCCAGGCTGTGCTGCCCCTTTTCTCTGCTGACTTGGCTGCATCCAGGGAGTTCGGGTTCCTGGAAGAGGACCCGACGCTGCTGCGTGGTGTGCAGGTGCTGCCTGCTGCCCACTCAGACGTCCTGGGCAGAGCGGGTTCCCTAGCAGGTGCCCCTGGGGCAGGCTGTTGACTGACTTGTTTACAGAATATTTTGATGACATGTGGCAGAAAGAGGAATTGTCTGACCGGGCGCGGTGGCTCATGCCTGTAATCCCAGCACTTTGGGAGGCCAAGGCAGGTGGATCACCTGAGGTCAGGAGTTTGAGACCAGCCTGGCCAATATGGTGAAACCCCGTCTCTACTAAAAATACAAAAATGTGCTGCGCGTGGTGGTGGGCGCCTGTAATCCCAGCTACTCGGGAGGCTGAGGTGGCAGAATTGCTTAAACCTGGGAGGCAGAGTTTGCAGTGAGCCGAGACTGCACCATCGCACTCAGCCTGGGCAACAAGAGCAATCCTCCCCCTTGGGGGGAAAAAAAAAAAGGAAAAAGAAAGAGGGACTTCCCCAGTCATCACTAAGCCTGGAGGGAACAGTGAATTCACCTCCTTTGAGCGGGGTTTTTTTTTTTTTTTTTCTCAATTAGACACAGGATCTTGCTCTGTCGCCCAGGCTGGAATGCAGTGGTCATAGTTCACTGCAGCCTTAACCTCCTGGGCTCAACAGATCCTCTCACCTCAGCACCCCCAAAGTGCTGGGATTATAGGCGTGCACCACTGCACCTTGGTGGCACGCACCTGTAGTCCCAGCTACTTGGGAGGCCAAGGTGGGAGGATCACTTGAGGCTGGGAGTTTGAGACCAGACCAGCCTGGGCAACATAGAGTAACCCCATCTCCACAAAATATTTAAAAATTAGTGAGGCTTGTGGCACACACACACCTGTAGTCTCAGCTATTTGGGGGGCGTGGTGGGTGGATCACTTGAGCCCGGGAGGTCGAGGCTGCAGTGAGCTGTGATTGTGCTGCTGCACTCCAACCTAGGTGACAGAGTGAGACCCTGTCTCAAAAAAAAAAAAAGCCAGGCATGATGGCTCACGCCTGTTAATCCCAGCACTTTGGGAGGCTGAGGCGGCTGGAACACCTGAGGTCAGGAGTTCGAGACCAGCCTGGCCAACATGGCAAAACCCCATCTGTAATAAAAATACAAAAAAATTAGCAGGGCGTGGTGGTGGGCGCCTGTAATCTCAGCTACTTGAGAGGCTGAGGCAGGAGAATTGCTTGAACCTGGGAGACAGAGGTTGCAGTGAGCCGAGATGGCGCCATTGCACTCCAGCCTGGGCAACAGAGTGAGACTCTGTCTCAAAAATAAAAACAAAAACAAATTAAATAAATAAAATATTTTTCTAGAGACAGGGTCTCCCTAGGTTGCCCAGGCTGGCCTCAAATTCCTGGCCTCAAGGAATCCTCCCACCTCGGTCTCCCAGAGTGCTGTGATTACAGGCGTAAGCCACTGCGCCCTGCCAAGGTGAGTTCTAAGATTCTGAAGTTCCCTGGGTCAGGATTGGAAGCCAGCACTTTCCAACGTCACCTGCTCACTCCTTCGAGCTCGGTCGACCTGCAACCTCCCAGATATTTCCACCTGCCTGAACTTCCACCCAGTGGTTGGGTGGGATGAGAGGATGGGAAATGCAGACAAGGAAGAGAGAGAATGCGAGGGAGATGTTCAGTGCGTGTCCACAGGAGAGGCAAGAACAGAGTCAGAGGTCAGGCAGCTCCTGGAACCGCCCACAGGACTAGGGATTCTCGCCCCCGCCCCCAGCGCTTCCTTCTGTCACCCCATGGCCGCTCTGCTTCAGGGCGACTTTGTGAAGAACGTCCCGATGAACCACGGCGTGTACACGTGGCCGGACGGCAGCATGTACGAAGGAGAAGTGGTCAACGGCATGAGGAACGGGTTCGGGATGTTCAAGTGCAGCACCCAGCCCGTGTCCTACATCGGCCACTGGTGCAATGGCAGGCGGCACGGGAAGGTGGGCGGGGTGGCCCCGTGGAGGGCGGGGGGGGGAGGGCGGGGGGGGGGAGGGCGGGGGGGAGGGCGGGGGGGGGCGGGGGGGGGAGGGCGGGGGGGGCGGGGCAGAAAGGGGGTGGGGTGGCCATGTGGAGGGCAGGGGAGGGGCTGGGCGGCCACATGGAGAGAGAAGGGGGTAGGGGCTAGCGGCACTGTCCAGGGCATATTCACTTTTTGTTTATTGAGGTGAAATTCACATCGTGTAAATTAAGCATTTTATTATTATTATTTTTTTTTTTTTTTTGAGACGGAGTCTGTGGCCCAGGCTGGCGTGCAGTGGCGCCATCTCGGCTCACTGCAACCTCCGCCTCCTGGGTTCAAGCAATTCTGCTGCCTCAGCCTCCCGAGTTGCTGGGACTGCAGGTGTGCACCACCACGCCCAGCTAGTTTTTGTATTTTTAGTAGAGACGGGATTTTGCCATGTTGGCCAGGATGGTCTCAAACTCCTGACCTCAAGTGATCCACCCACCTCGGCCTCCCAAAGTGCTGGGATTACAGGCGTGCGCCACTGTGCCTGGACATATGCAGGCTTTAATAGGCTATTTATTGAGTTGTGTTGTTGTTTTGTGTGTGTGTGTGTGTGTGTGTGTGTGTTTTAGCTTACAGCATATTGCTTGAGACATATTGGAGGGATTGGGCACGGTGACTTCCAGACAGCAGCATCTGAATGGCTGTTTATTGAGTTGTGTTGTGTGTGTGTGTGTGTGTGTGTTAGCTTACACAGATTGCTTGAAACATATTGGAGGGACTGGGCACGGTGACTTCCAGACAGCAGCATCTGAATGGCTGCAGGAAGGAATGAGTTTGCCTGATCATGAGAGAGAAGATAGAAAAATTCTCTCTCTGTTTCTGTCTCTCACACACACAGATAAACCTGTGAAAAAGCCTTTTGAGGCTTTTCAGTGTAGATCAAACAAAGGGTACACTATGCTCACTTACACTTGGAGGCAGTAAAATGAATAGGATGTCCAAATGGGTAAAACAATAATGGTTCTGGTGCCTAGGAGAGAGTGACCTTCCGTTACATGGAAGGCTCAACTGTTCACTCCAAGTGGCAACAGACAGGATTTCTTTAGGTACTTAATTGACTAATAGTTACTGGATATAATGAATAGACTTGAATGTGATGAGTGCAGTCATTCTGTGCCTTAATATGACACTTTTTGTTTTGTTTTATTTTATTTTGAGGTGGAGTCTTGCTCTATTGCCCAGGCTAGAGTGCAGTGGCACGATCTGGGCTCACTGCAACCTCTGTCTCCCAGGTTCAAGTGATTCTCCTGCCTCAGCCTCCCAAGTAGGTGGATTACAGGCGTGTGCCACTACACCCGGCTAATTTTTGTATTTTTAGTAGAGACTGGGTTTCACCATGTTGGCCAGACAGATCTCGAACTCCTGACCTTGTGATCCGCCCACCTTGGCCTCCCAAAGTGCTGGGATTACAGACATGAGCCACTGTGCCTGGCCAATAAGGCACTTTATTAAGGAGAAATTGATTTGTGACATTATCTCACTTCCCCTTGTGCAGCAGTTTTACCATTTTCTTGACAGCAAAACAGAAAAATAACAGGTTATATGTCTTGGTTACATATGGCATTGGCCTCTGTGTAGGTTCTAGTTTTTAAGTTGATATCCTTACATTTGACAAAGCGTTTGTGTCATGAGGTTTGATGGTTATAAAGATGACATTATTTGTTTCAGGGCTCCATTTATTACAATCAAGAGGGTACGTGTTGGTACGAGGGAGACTGGGTGCAAAACATCAAGAAGGGCTGGGGAATAAGATGGTAGGTATGACCATGGCCGTGCTTGGGGTGTGGGCAAAGAAGTGTTTGTGGGCCCAAATAATGTTCACTTCAGATATTTAAAAGTAAGGTGCAAAAGTTGCACAGAACATTTTCTCTCTAAGCAGAGTGGATTTTTTTTTTTTTTTTTTTTTTGAGACGGAGTCTCGCTCTGTCACCCAGGCTGGAGTGCAGTGGCCGGATCTCAGCTCACTGCAAGCTCCGCCTCCCGGGTTCACGCCATTCTCCTGCCTCAGCCTCCCGAGTAGCTGGGACTACAGGCGCCTGCCACCTCGCCCGGCTAAGTTTTTGTATTTTTAGTAGAGACGGGGTTTCACTGTGTTACCCAGGATGGTCTCGATCTCCTGACCTCGTGATCCGCCCGTCTCGGCCTCCCAAAGTGCTGGGATTACAGGCTTGAGCCACCGCGCCCGGCCGCAGAGTGGATTTTTTTTTTTTTTTTTTTGAGACTCAGTCTCGCTCTGTCACCCAGGCTGGAGTGCAGTGGTGCCATCTCGGCTTACTGCAACCTCCACCTTCTGGGGTTAAGCAATTCTCCTGCCATGATCGCACCACCGCGCTCCAGCCTGAGTGACACAGTGAGATCCCATCTCAAAAACTGGCCAAGTATTAACTAATCATGATACAATAGGGAATTATTAAAAGATTTTAAAAACCTGGCTCTTACCCACTTTGTCACCTTATTAAATAGTCAGAAGGTTTAATAAAGTGACTCATTCTGCTCCCTTAGGACCTCATGCCTACCTATCTATCTATCTATCGATCTATCTATCTGCCTACCTATCTGTCTATTTATTTGACAGTCTCTGTTGCCCAGGCTCGAGTGCAGTGGCATGATCTTGGCTCATTGCAACCTCCACCTTCTGAGTTCAAGCGATTCTCCTGCCTCAGCCTCCCGAGCAGCTGGGATTACAGGTGCCCACCACCATGCCCGGCTAATTTTTGTTTTTTGTTTTTGTTTTCGAGATGGAGTTTCGGTGTTGTTGCCCAGGCTGGAGTGCAGTGGTGCAATCTCAGCTCACGGCAACCTCCACTTCCTGGGTTCAAGCGATTCTCCTGCCTTAGCCTCCCGAGTAGCTGGGATTACAAGCATGCACCACCACGCCTGGTTAATTTTGTATTTTTAGGATAGATTGGGTTTCTCCTTATTAGTCAGGTTGGTCTCAAACTCCTGACCTCAGGTGATCCTCCAGCCTCGGCCTCCCAAAGTGCTGGGATTCCAGGTGTGAGCCGCCGCGCCCAGCCTGAATTTAACTACAGAGAAGATTGTATAGGTACAAGGGGTAGATTTCTTCAAAGGAGCTCAAGGGGAGTGTTTAAAAGAATGTCTTAAAGGTAAACGTTGTGTAGGAGGTAACTGATTGCTTTTCTTCGGTTTCTTTCATCCTAGTTATAAATCTGGAAATATATACGAAGGCCAGTGGGAAGACAACATGCGCCACGGGGAGGGGAGGATGAGGTGGCTGACCGCCAATGAAGAGTACACCGGGCGGTGGGAAAGGGGCCTCCAGGTATGCCCGGGCAGGGGAGCAGTTTATACCCAGAGGCAGACGCTCCACCGATTCTCAACACATGTATTATGTCTTTTTTTTTTTTTTTGAGATGGAGTCTGTCTCTCTGTCACCCAGGCTGGAGTGCAGTGGCGCAATCTCAGCTCACTGCAGCCTCCACCTCCCAGGTTCAAGCAGTTCTCCTGCCTCAGCCTCTGGAGTAGCTGAGATTACAGGCACCCGCCACCAAGGACGGCTAATTTTTTTTTTTTTTTTTGTATTTTTAGTAGAGATGGGGTTTTACCATGTTGGCCAGGCTGGTTTCGAACTCCGACCTCAAGTGATCCGCCTGCCTCGGCTTCCCAGAGTGCTAGGATTACAGGCGTGAGCCACTGCGCCCAGTCTGCTTGTTTGTTTTTAGAGACAGAGTCTTGGTCTGTTGCCCAGGCTGGACTGCAGTGGTGCAGTCATGGCTCTCTACCTCCCTGGCTCAAGCGATCCTCCCACTTCAGCCTCGCCTGTAGCTGAGACTACAGAAGTGCCCACGGCCACTGTGCCTGGGTAATTAAAAAATATATATATTTTTTTTGTAGAAACGGATTCTTACTTTATTACACAGGGTGGTCTTGAACTCCTGGGCTCAAGTGATCCTCCTACCTCTGCCTCTCAAAGCGCTGGGATTACAGGCATGAGCCACAGCACGCAGCCCAACTTGTATCTTTAGAAAGTAAAAATTTAGGCTGGGCGCAGTGGCTCACAGGTGTAATCCCAGCACGTTGGGAGACCACTTGAGGATTGAGGCCAGGAGTTTAATACCAGCCTGGGCGATATGGTAAAACTCCATCTCTACTAAAAATACAAAAATTAGCCGGGAGTGGTGGCTGGTGCTTATAGTCCTGGCTACTTGGGAGGCTGAGGTGGGAGGGATCACCTGAGTCTTGGAGGTTGAGGCTGCAGTGAGCCAAGACTGTGCCGTCATACTCCAGCCTGGGTGATGGAGTGAGACCCTTTCTCAAAAAATAAAAATATATAAAAGCAAATAAACCCCAAAATTTAAAATAACAGTGAAACCCGTCATGATCAAGCCAGGCACTTTATATACACTTATCTTCACTTTTTAGTAGAGATGGGGTTTCACCATGTTGGCCAGGCTGGTCTCGAACTCCTTTGTATCTAAGCTGAGGGGCAGGTGTTATTTCTGTTTTACGGATGAGGAACTTACAGGGCTTAAATCATCTGCCTTAGTTCGAAAGACTCGTTAATAAGCAGCTGAGCTGAAATTGAACCCAAGTCTGTGCGGCTCCAGAGTCCAAGTTCTTTGCCTTTTCCAGTTTTCATTGTATTTATCCTAATTTTGAGGGGATTCGGGTAAAGACAGAAACTGCTTTGCGCATGTCTCATGGCCGTCTGCTTTCTTTCCAGAATGGCTTTGGAACACACACGTGGTTTCTAAAGAGAATCCCCAGTTCCCAGTATCCCTTGAGAAATGAATACATAGGGGAGTTTGTAAACGGACATCGTCACGGACGTGGCAAGTTTTATTACGCCAGTGGAGCCGTGTATGACGGAGAATGGGTTTCCAACAAGAAACATGGCACGGTGAGTACAGACCTGGGAAGATCCCATTTCAAACAATGATGGAAAGCCATTGAAATGATGTAAAGCCATTGACATGTCCCAGTATAATTGCAGATTTGTCTATTTCTGCTTTTGGTTCTGTCAGTTTTGCTTCATATATTTGAAGTTTGTTGTTCAGGGCACACACGTGGAGGGTCATTATGCATTGGTGCTCTGGCTCTTTTGATCATCACGTAATTTCCTATTAACCCTGCTAATTTTCTTTCTTTCTGAGACGCAGTCTTGCTCTGTTGCCCAGGCTGGAGTACAGTGGTGTGATCTCAGCTCACTACAACCTCCGCTTCCCGGGTTCAAGTGATTCTCCTTCCTCAGCCTCATGAATAGCTGGGATTACAGGTGCGGGCCACCACGCCCGGCTAATTTTTGTATTTTTAGTAGAGACAGGGTTTCGTCATGTTGGCCAGGCTGGTCTCGAACTCCTGGCCTCAAGTGATCGGCCCACCTCAGCCTCCCAGAGTGCTGGGATTACAGGTGTGAGCCACCACACCTGGCCAACCCTGGTAACTTTTATTTCTCTGAGGTCTATTTTGTCTGTGGTAAATATAGGCACTCTAGATTTCTTTTTGATTGTGGTAAAGTACACATAAGATTTGCTGTCTTAATTTCTAAGTGCACAGTCCAGTGGCATCAAATACATTCGCATTGTTGTGCAACCATCACCATCCATCTACAGAACTCTTTTAGACAAAAGGCATGTCATTCTCTATTAAATTGCATTATCTATTTTGTATAGGATAACTTACTGTTTTGCTAAGGTGATTACATGACTCTTTTTTTCTTTTTGACAGAGTTTTACTCTGTCACCCAGGCTGGAGTGCAGTGGCGCGATCTCGGCTCACTGCAACCTCTGCTTCCCAGGTTTAATCGATTCTTGTGCCTCAGCCACTCGAGTAGCTGGGACTACAGGTGTGCACCACCACACTCAGCTCATTTTTTTTTTTTTTTTTTTTAAAGTAGTGACGCAGGTTTTACCATGTTGGCCAAGCTGGTCTCCAACTCCTGGCCTCAAACAATCCTCCTGCCTCAGCCTCCCAAAGTGCTGGGATTATAGGCATGAGCCACTGTGCCTGGCAAAATAGTTTCAGTGGTCATTGATTTCCTGCGTATTTAGTGGTTATTTAGTTTTTGGTGGGTGTGTGTGTGTGTGCATGTGTGTGTGTGTGTATGTATGATGGTGGTTTGGTTTGCAAGTAACAGACAGTCTAGTGTTGTCTGCCATGTATAATACAGAATACTGTAGGCTTCAGCAACTCATTGCTGTCAGAATTTCTATTCCATTTATCCATAGTATCTCCCACCATGTCACTTTCGCCCTTGTGTTTTTCCTCCCTCATGATTGCAAGTCGGCTGCTGTGGTTCCAGCCTTCACATCCGCATACCATACTAAGTAGAAGAAAAGGAGGAACTTTTGATAGAAGCTCTCTAAAAGGGTCTTTCGTTTCACAGAGCCAAACAGGGTCATTTGCCCACTTCTGAATCAGTAACTGACTATTGACCTGGGTTTGACAAATCTCAGGGAGTCTTGGCCGGGCATGGTGGCTCACGCCTGTAATCCCAGCACTTTGGGAGGCCAAGGTGAACAGATCACTTGAAGTCAGGAGTTCAAGACCAGCCTGGCCAACATGGTGAAACCCCATCTCTACTAAAATTACAAAAATTAGCCAGGTGTGGTGGCGGGCACCTGTAATCCCAGCCTCTTGGGAGACTGAGGAAGGAGAATAGCTTGAACCCAGGAGGTGGAGGTTACAGTGAGCCAAGATTGTGCTACTGCACTCCAGCCTGGGTGACAGCGAGGCTCCGTCTCACAAAAAAAAAAAAAAAAAAAAAAAAAAAAAAAAATCAGGGAGTCTCTATTGTATGATGGGCATTCTGCTGGTCACTAGCCTAGTTTAATAAGACACATTCTGTGGCCTAGAGGTGCTTAAAGTTGGAGAAAGATTGTGGGGGAGATAGATAGAGGGGAGGAGGAGGAATAGAAGAAGGAGGAAGAGAGAGAACTTATACAGTGCATGAGACCCAGGAGCCTGACTGTATGTGGAGTAAGTGCGTATTTTCAAAACAAGTGAAAAGCTCCAAAACCTTGAAAAAACTATCAATGTACATTTACTCACGTTTCCCTTCCTTTTCCCTTCCCTTTCCCTTCCCTTTCCCTTCCCTTTCCCTTCCCTTTCCCTTCCCTTTCCCTTCCCTTTCCCTTCCCTTTCCCTTCCCTTTCCCTTCCCTTTTCTTTCCCTTTCCCTTCCCTTTTCTTTCCCTTTCCCTTCCTTTTCCCTTCCCTTTCCTTTCCTTTCCTTATTTCCTTTTTTGAGGCAGACTCTCTGTCACCCACGCTGGAGTGCAGTGGTGCAATCTTGGCTCCTCCGCCTCCTGTATTCAAGCGATTCTCCTATCTCAGCCTCCTGAGTAGCTGGGACTATAGTACACGCCACCACGCCTGGCTAATTTTTGTATTTTTAGTAGCGATGGGGTTTCACCATGTTGGCCAGTCTGATCTCGAACTCCTGACCTTGTGATCCGCCTGCCTCAGCCCCCCAAAGTGCTGGGATTACAGGTGTGAGCCACCATACCCAGCCTTACCAGTGTTTTTCTAAGAAAACTTTTCCTAAACTGCACAAAGTTGTTTTTCTGTCTGCAGGGCCGATTAACTTTCAAGAATGGGCGTGTGTACGAAGGCACATTCTCCAATGACCACATAGCCGGGTTTCCAGATCTTGAAGTTGAATTCATCGGCTGCCTGGACCTGTCTTCAGGAGTTGCCCAAAGATTGTCCAGGAGTGCTGGTAGGAAGCATTCACCTGTTGAAATAAAATTCATCTGTTTCTATCCATGGTGTCCACTCGTGAAAATACACTGAACACTTCAGAAAACAGAAGTCCCCTGTGAGCAACTCCCTTTAAAAAAAAAAATTTGGGCCGGGCGCGGTGGCTCAAGCCTGTAATCCCAGCACTTTGGGAGGCCGAGACGGGCGGATCACGAGGTCAGGAGATGGAGACCATCCTGGCTAACACGGTGAAACCCCGTCTCTACTAAAAAATACAAAAAAAAACTAGCTGGGCGAGGTGGCGGGCGCCTGTAGTCCCAGCTACTCGGGAGGCTGAGGCAGGAGAATGGTCTAAACCCGGGAGGTGGAGCTTGCAGTGAGCTGAGATCCAGCCACTGCACCCCAGCCTGGGCGACAGAGCAAGACTCTGTCTCCAAAAAAAAAAAAAAAAAAAATTTGGCCGGGCGCGGTGGCTCAAGCCTGTAATCCCAGCACTTTGGGAGGCCGAGACAGGCAGATCACGAGGTCAGGAGATTGAGACCATCCTGGCTAACACGGTGAAACCCTATCTCTACTAAAAATACAAAACACTAGCTGGACGAGGTGGCGGGTGCCTGTAGTCCCAGCTACTCAGGAGGCTGAGGCAGGAGAATTGCGTAAACCCGGGAAGTGGAGCTTGCAGTGAGCTGAGATCCGGCCACTGCACTCCAGCCTGGGCGACAGAGTGACACTGCGTCTCAAAAAAAAAAAAAAATTTGAGGCAAAGTCTTGCTCTGTCACTACGGCCTCAGACTCCTGGGCTCCAGTGATCCTCCCACTTCAGCCTCACCTATAGCCCGGGAATACAGATGTGCACCACCATGCCTAGCTAATATTTTTTTTTTTTTTTTTTTTGAGATGGAGTCTTGCTCTGTCGCCCAGGCTGGAGTGCAGTGGTGCAATCTCGGCTCACTGCAATCTCCGCCTCCTGGGTTCAAGTGATTCTCCTGCCTCAGCAACCTGAATAGTTGGCGTTATAGGTGCGTGCCACCATGCTTGGCTAATTTTTGTAATTTTATTAGAGACAGGGTTTTACCATGTTGGCCAGGGTGGTATCTGACTCCTGACCTCGTGATCTGCCTGCCTTGGCCTCCCAAAGTGCTGGGATTACAGGTGTCAGCCACCGCACCTGGCCACGCCTACCTAATTTTTAAACTTTTTGTAGAGGCACGGTCTCACTATGTTGCCCAGGCTGATTCAAACTCCTGTCCTCAATCAATCCTCCTGCCTCGGCCTCCCAAAGTGTTGAGATTACAGCTGTAAGCCATTGTGCCTGGCTTGCAACTGCTTTTAAAAAAATGTTTTTTAAGAGACAGGATCTCACTCTTTTGCCAAGGTTGGAGTGCAGTGGTGTGATCATAGCTCACTGCAACCTTAACCTCCCATTTAGGCTTCCCAAAGTGCTGGGATTACAGGCATGAGCCACTGTACCCAGCCTGCATTCTTAGTAGGTTTTTGGAATATTCTTGTATCACATTTTGGTAGAAAATCATTGTGACATAACATTAAGAAATTTTAACATTGCTTTTCATAATTATCTCCAAGGATGGGTGCAGTGGCCCATGCCTATAATCCCAGCACTATGGGAGGCCAAGGCAGGCGGATCACTTGGGCTCAGGAGTTTGAGACCAGCCTGGGCAACGTGGTGAAACGCTGTGTCTACAAGAAGTACAAAAATGAGCTGGGCCGTGACGGTGCATGTCTGTAGTCCCAGCTACTCAGGAGGCTGAGGCGGGAGGATCGCTTGAGCCTGGGAGGCAGAGGTTGCAGTGAGCTGAGATCATGCCACTGCACTCCAGCCTGGGCGACAGAGTGAGGCCCTGTCTCAAAACAAAACAAAACAAAAAAACACCAAACAAACCGTAATTATCCCCTGTATTTGCCTTCCTTCATTAGAACTGATCAGAAAGCTTGATGGCAGTGAAAGTCATTCTGTGTTGGGGTCGAGCATCGAGCTGGATCTAAATTTGCTCCTGGACATGTACCCTGAGGCAGCCCGACCTGAAGAAAAGAAGCAGGTAAAATCTTTTTTATTGGTATCAATTGCATCCTGGGGTAATATAGCTGGTGACTGCTGTCACGTGTTGAATGTCTTTTTTTTTTTTTTTTTTTTGAGACTGAGTTTTGCTCTGTCGCCCAGGTTGGAGTGCTATGGCGTAATCTTGGCTGACTGCCACCTCTGTCTCCCGGGTCCAAGCAATTCCCCCACTGCAGCCTCCCGAGTAGCTGGGATTACAGGCGTGCGCCACCACACCTGGCTATTTTTTTGTATTTTGGTAGAGACGGGGTTTCACTATATTGGCCAGGCTGGTCTGGAACTCCTGACCTCAGGTGATCCGCCTGCCTCAGCCTCCCAAAGTGCTGGGATGATGGGTGTGAGCCACCACGCCCAGCCTAGAACAGTGCTTTAGATCGGGCAGACGATACATGTTTATTCAATTGAACTGCGTTTTCAAAAGCAGGAATTAATGCTCAGCATAACAGATGCCTGAAGCCACCCCGGCAGGGCTTCCTGTCTCCCTTGGGACCCCGAATCCTGTTCTTCGCGTTCTCTGAGTGTCTCATTGAAGAGGGTAGGGCAGGGGTGAGTGGTTCTGGAGAACAGGATGCTGTGCAGAGGGCAGGGCTGCCTGTGTGGGGAATTTGGAGCAGCTTAAGGGCGTGAAGGGTCTGGCGAAAATCCTAAAAGGTGAAATGTGACAGAGAGGGAGGTGAGTAAAGCAACCAGCATGAATATTGTTGCTTTTTTTTTTTTTTTTTTTTTTGAGATGGAGTTTCCCTCTTGTTGCCCAGGCTGGAGTGCAATGGCATGATCTCGGCTTTTGGGTTCAAGCAATTCTCCTGAGTAGCTGGAATTACAGGCACGCACCACCACGCCTAGCTATTTTTTGTATTTTTAGTAGAGATGGAGTTTCACCATGTTGCCCAAGCTGGTCTCCAACTCCTGACCTCAGGTGATCCTTCCGCCTCGGCCTCCCAAAGTGCTGGGATTACAGGCGTGAGCCACCGCACATGGCGGAATTTTACTTCTTTCAGACTTTCAGCCCTACATGTGATGTGAGTTGCATGTTTCGTACATGCTGTTGATCAGGCTGAGGGATTCCTTTCTATTCCTAATTTGCTGAGGGTGCTTATCATGAATGGATGTTAAATTCTGTGAAATGCTTCAGCTGATAGAATCATTTGGTTCTTCTCCAGTCTGTCAATAGTGTGAATGACATTGATTGATTTTTCAAATGTAAACCAACTTTGCAATTCTAGGCTAAACCCTACTTGGTGTTGCTGTATTATCTTTTTTTTTTTTTTTTTTCTTTTCGAGATAGGGTCTTGCTCTGTCACCCTGGCTGGAGTGAAGTGGTGCGATCTCAGCTCACTGCAGTCTTGACCTTCTGGGCTCGAGCAATCCTCCCGCCTCAGCTTCCTGAGTAGCTGGGACTATATGGGCACTCGCCACGGTGCCTGGTTAATTTCTTTAATTTTTAATTTTCAGTCGAGACACGGTCTCACTGTGTTGCACAGGCTGGTCTCGAGTTCCCAGGCTCAAGCGATCCTCCTGCCTTGGCCTCACAAGGTGCTGGGATGACAGGCATGAGCCAGCACGCATGGCTACTATTCTTTATATATGGCTGGATTCCACTTACTTTGTTGAGGATTTTTGCACATGTGTTGATGAGGAATAAGGATCTGCAGACAGTAGAATTTTGTTGCCGCCACTGAGAGCGGAAGCCAGCACATGCCGTGTGAAAGGAAGTCTGTTTTCCAGATAACTTGTTTGTTTTGTTTTGTTTTTACTGTTGGTCGGAGATGGCATTTTATTGACCAAGGCGGGTGGGTGGAAAGAATAAAATGCTTCTTGGCCGGGCACCGTGGCTCATGCCTATAATTGTAACACTTTGGGAGGCTGAGGCAGGCGGATCGCCTGAGGTCAGGAGTTCAAGAGCAGACTGGCCAATATGGTGAAACCCCATGTCTACCAAAATACAAAAACTAGCCGGGCATGGTGGTGTGCACCTGTAATCACAGCTCCTCTGGAGACTGAGGCATGAGAATCGCCTGAACCCAGAAGGCAGAGGTTGCAGTGAGCCAAGATCTTGCCACTGCACTCCAGCCTGGGTGACAGAGCGAGACTCCATCTCGTAACAAAACAAAAAAACACTTCTTAAGTCCTTACAGTGGAAAGAGCTAAATGCCATTACTTTACTTGTATTATCGCATTTAATGTAGGACACAGGTGTTGTGTCTTTTGTTCTTTTTTAATTTTTTTTTTTTTGAGACAGAGTCTTGCTCGCCCGCTAATTTTTTGTATTTTTAGTGGAAACGGGATTTCACCCTGTTAGCCAGGATGGTCTCGATCTCCTGACCTCGTGATCCGCCTGCCTCAGCCTCCCAAAGTGCTGAGATTACAAGTGTGAGCCACCGTGCCTGGCTGTTCTTTTTATAATTTTTAAATTTTATTTATTTATTTTGAGACAGAGTCTCACTCTTGATGCCCAGGCTGGAGTGCAGTGATGTGATCTTGGCTCACTGCAACCTCCTCCTCCCGGGTTCAAGCAATTCTCCTGACTCAGCCTCCTGAGTAGCTGGTGTTATAGGTGCCCGCCACCATGCCCGGCTAATTTTGTATTTTTGGTAGAGATGGGGTTTCACCATGTTGGCCAGGCTGGTCTGGAACTCCTGACCTCAGGTGATCTGCCTCGGCCTCCCAAAGTGCTGGGATTATAGGCGTGAGCCACCGTGCCTGGCCGTCTTTTGTTCTTAATCCACGCATGACTTTCTTCCTTTCAGGTAGAATATGCTGTGTTAAGAAATATTACAGAATTAAGAAGAATCTACAGCTTTTATAGCAGCCTGGGATGCGACCACTCTCTGGATAATACCTTTCTGATGACAAAGCTTCACTTCTGGAGATTTCTAAAAGATTGCAAATTTCATCACCACAGACTAACTCTTGCTGATATGGACAGGATATTAAGTGGTGAGTATTCCAGATCCTTCACAACTTTTGGTTTAAAGCAGGGGTGCAGGCTGGGTGCAGCGGCTCATGCCTGTAATCCCAGCACTTTGGGAGGCCAAGGCAGGCGGATCACAAGGTCAGGAGTTCGAGACCAGCCTGACCAATGTGGTGAAACCCCATCTCTACTAAAAGATACAAAAAATTGTCCAGGCATGGTGGTGCATGCCTGTAATCCCAGCCATTTAGGAGGCTGAGGTGGGAGGATCGCTTGGACCCAGGAGGCGGAGGTTGCAGTGAGCCAAGATCACGACATTTCACTCCAGCCTGGGCGACAGGGCAAGACTCCATCACACACACACACACACACAAAAGGCAGGGGTCCCCAACCCCCAGGCCATGGATCAGTACTGGTCCGTGGCCTGTTAGGAAACTGTGCACAGTGGAAGGTGAGCCGTGGGCAAGCAAGTGAACCTTCATCTGTTTTTTTTGTTTTCTTTTGTTTTGAGACAGAGTTTCATTCTTGTTGCCCAGGCTGGGGTGCAGTGGCAGGATCTCGGCTCACCACAACCTCCGCCTCCTGGGTTCAAGTGATCTCCTGCCTCAGCCTCCATAGTAGCCGGGATTACAGGCATGTGCCACCATGCCCAGCTAATTTTTGTGTTTTTTAGTAGAAATGGGGTTTTTCCATGTTGGTTACGCTGGTCTCAAACTCCTGACCTCAGATGATCTGCCCGCCTCGGCCTCCAAAAGTGCTGGGATTACAAGCATGAGCCACCGCGCCTGGCCTACCTTCATCTGTTTTTACAGCCATTCCCCATCGCTGGCATTACCTCCTGCAGATCAGCAGGGCGTTAAGATTCTCACAGGAGCGCAAATCCTCCTGTGAACTGGCACGCGAGGGATGGAGGTTCACGCTCCTTAGGAGAATCTAGTGCCTGATGATCTGTCGCTGTTTCCCGTCACCCCTAGTTGTAGGAAAACAAGCTCAGGCTCCCACTGAGTCTATATGATGGTGAGTTGTAGAATTGTTTCATTATGTATTACAGTGTCATCGTAATCGAAATAAAGTGTGCAGTAATTCGAATGCGCTTGAATCATCCTGAAACCAGTAGTCCCCCCACCCCTTCCCACCATTCATGGAAAAATTGTCTTCCACGAAATCGGTCCCTGGTGCCAAAAAGGCTGGGGACCGCTGGTTTAAAGGACAGTATGACAGTGTCACCTGGAAAGCAGTTGGAAATGCGGAGGGAGTGGTGAAGGCCCAGGTTGGGAGAAGAGTGTTCCAGTAATCAGCACGTGGTCTTGTTCCCCCCGTGATTACAAGGTACTTGAAGAGACAGTCTCGTGACGTAACAGCAACAGTACGAGGTCACCTACAAAAGCAAGGCCAGCCATGCATGGTCCCAGGGTGAAATCCAGTCCGCCCCGGTTCCCCTAAATCATGCTGTACTGGAACACAGACATGCCCATTTGCTCACATGTTTGTGGCTGCTTTACCCCAAAGCACCACCGCGGAGGGGTTGTGGTGTAGACTGTCTGGTCCACCAAGCCTAAAATACTTACTCTCCGGCCCTTTACAGAAAGTTTGCCTCCCTCTCTCCCCCCGACCACCGATCTACAGTGAAAAAGCACTGACTTGTCAGGTCAGAAATGGGGAGACAGCCAGGCCTCACGGCGCACACCTGTAATCCCAGCTCTGTGGAAGGCCGAGGTGGATCACTTGAGTCCAGGAGTTTGAGACCAGCCTGGCCAATGTGGTGAAATTCCGTCTCTACTAAAAACACAAAAATTAGCCAGGTGTGGTGGTTCATGCCTGTATTCCCAGCTACTTAGTGGGAGGCTGAGGCAGGAGTAGAATTGCTTGAGCCTAGGAGGTGGAGGTTGCAGTGAGCCAAGATTCCCATCCTCGGTGACAGAGTGAGACTGTCTCAACAACCAAAAAAAAAAAAAAAGAAAAGGCTGGGCGCAGTGGCTTACACCTGTAATCAGCACTTTGGGAGGCTGAAGTGGGCAGACCATGAGGTCAGGAGTTCGAGACCATCCTGGCTAACACGGTGAAACCCGTACTAAAAATACAAAAAATTAGCCGGGTGTGGTGGTACATGCCTGTAGTCCCAGCTACTTGGGAGGCTGAGGCAGAAGAATCGCTTGAACTCGCAAGGCGGAGGTTGCAGTGAGCCGAGATCGCGCCACTGCACTCAGGCCTGGGAAACAGAATGAGACTCTGTTCTCAAAAAAAAAAAAAAAAAAAAAAGAAATGGGGAGAATCAGCAATGGCTTGGAAGAGTCTAGAAAAGGCCCTAAGTAGTCTTAGGATTGGTCTTGATTTCAAATTAGGAAATTGATGTGATAAATTTTAACAACTTTGGAAGTTTGACTTCTTTCAGCCAAATTCTGGGAGGCAGAGCTGCAAGCTTCAAATTATCCACTTGAAAAATAAAGTATTAGGCCGGGCGCGGTGGCTCAAGCCTGTAATCCCAGCACTTTGGGAGGCCGAGACGGGCGGATCACAAGGTCAGGAGATCGAGACCATCCTGGCTAACACGGTGAAACCCCGTCTCTACTAAAAAATACAAAAAACTAGCCGGGCGCGGTGGCAGGCGCCTGTAGTCCCAACTACTCGGGAGGCTGAGGCAGGAGAATGGCGTAAACCCGGGAGGCGGAGCTTGCAGTGAGCTGAGATCCGGCCACTGCACTCCAGCCTGGGCGACACAGCGAGACTCCGTCTCAAAAAAAAAAAAAAAAAAAAAAAAAGAAAAATAAAGTATTAGAAAAAATGCCCATTTACGTCAAAGTTTAGTGTTTGAAACATACTTAAAATCCATTTAGAATTAGCAGCATTCATCAGATTGTGTCTCAGACTACTCTGGAAAACAGTGGGACAAGATACCTCATCTTGTAAAGGAACCAGGTTGATTTTTTTTTTTTTTAGACGAAGTCTCGCTCTGTTGCCCGGGCTGGAGTACAGTGACTCAATCTTGGCTCACTGTAAGTCCTGCCTCCTGGGTTCCAGCAATTCTCCTGCCTCAGTCTCCCAAGTAGCTGGGATTACAGGTGCACACCACCACACCTGGCTAATTTTTTGTATTTTTGGTAGAGACAGGGTTTCACCATGTTGCCCAGGCTGGTCTTAAACTCCTGACCTCAGGCAATTTGCCTGCTTCAGCTTCCCAAAGTACTGGGATTACAGGCGTGAGCCACTGTGCCTGGCTTTTATGGAGTTTTAAATTTTTAGTTGGATGCTTATACATGTTGAGAGCATTTTGAAATAAGTACTCTCTCATATTCAGTTCCTCAAATTGTATACCAGGAACAAATAAAATGGAAGCTTCTAGCAAATATCAGACATCCTCTCCAATTTTCTTATTTTAGCCAACAATGACATACCAGTTGAAGAAATTCATTCTCCATTTACAACAATACTTCTGAGAACATTTTTGAATCACCTCCTGCGTTTGGCGTACCACATTTATCACGAAGAATTCCAGTAAGTACTATTTCTGGACCCTCATTGGGGGACGGAGCACAGCTAAGTTGTACTATTGTCATAATGCCTTCTTTTATTCAGCAGTCATTTTAATTTTTTTGGAGACAGAGTCTTGCTCTGTTGCCCAGGCTGGAATGCAATGGCACAATCATGGCTCACTGCAACCTCTGCCTCCCAGGTTCAAGCAATTCTTCTGCCTCAGGCTCCTGGGTAGCTGGGATGACAGGAGTGTGCCACCATGCCTGGCTAATGTTTTTGTTGTTTTTTTTTTAGTAGAGATGGGGTTTCACCATGTTGGCCAGGCTGGTTTCGAACTCCTGACCTCAGGCGATCCACCTGCCTCAGCCTCTCAAAGTGCTGAGATTACAGACGTGAGCCACTGTGCCCAGCCTCAGCAGTCTCTTTTTTTTTTTAACATACCCTTGAAATGAAGGACTCAGAACACAACCTTTCCACAAATATTAACCGCAAAGCCATGAGATACTTGATCAAAACTTTGAAAACCCTTCATATTTGAATCTGTTCAATACTGCAAATGTCTCTTGGGGTTTTTAATGCAGAAACAAATAGTCACAACCAACTCTTCTTTCTTATGTCAGAATTTCTTGTCTTTCTTACAGCAAAAGTGGTTTTATATCTTTTTTCAAAAAAACTTTTATTTATGTATTTATTTTTTTGAGATGGAGTCTTGCTCTGTCACCCAGGCTGGAGTGCAGTGGCGCAATCTCGGCTCACTGCAACCTCCACCTCCCGGGTTCCAGTGATTCTCCTGCCTCAGCCTCCCAAATAGCTGGGATTACAGGTGTCTGCCACCAAGCCCAGCTAATTTTTTGTATTTTTAGTGGAGATGGGGTTTCACCATGTTGGCCAGGCTGGTCTTGAACTCCTGACCTCGAGTGATTCGCCTGCCTTGGCCTCCCAAAATGCTGGGATTACAGGTGTGAGCCACTGACTCCAGCCTTCCCTTTCTATACTCTATACATTAGAAGCAAAGTATTAAGTCTAGCCTGTGCTCAAGGAGAAGGGAATTTCCCTCTTTTAGAGAAGTAATTATCGTATCTTTTGATCGTTATCACAGAAAGAGAAGCCCATCGCTTTTCTTGTGTTTTACAAAACTGATGACTGAGAACATTCATCCAAATGCCTGCCAGATAAAAGGTAAATACAAAACCAACAGGATTCTATTTACTGCCCCATTTTTTTTTCTCAAAATATAAATCTGGGCTGGGCGCAGTGGCTCACTCTTGCAATCCCAGCAGTTTGGGAGGCCGAGGCGGGTGGACCACCTGAGGTCAAGGAGTTCAAGACCAGCCTGGCCAACACGGCAAAACCCTGTCTCTACTAAAAACACAAAAAATTAGCCGGGCGTGGTGGTCCATGCCTGTAATCCCAGCTACTCGGGAGGCTGAGGCAGGAGAATCGCTTGAGCCTGGCGGGCGGAGGTTGCAGTGAGCCAAGATCGTGCCACAGCACTGCAGCCTGAGCAACAGCAAGACTCTGTCTCGGAAAAAAACAAAAACAATAGGATTGTATTTACCGCTATTTTTTTTCTCAAAATAAAAATCTGTAATCATTTTTCGAACATTGTATTTTTAGGCAATTTATTCCGTGAGCAACAGCGGACGCTCTACTCTATGAATTACATGAATAAATGCTGGGAGATTTATCTAGCTTACTGCAGACCCCACGCAGCGCCTCCCCACGAGCCTACGATGAAGATGAGACACTTCCTCTGGATGCTGAAGGTAACCACCTAAGTTCAATACTGGCTTTCTATTTACAGGCACTTTGATTTTAATTAAAGAGAGGCAAGATATTCCAGCTATGATATGCAAATAATCAGGTGAAGATCTGGGCTGGATTTTCAGAACCATTGAATGTTTACGGAGTCTCTTGGCAAAACAGTGGTCTGTGGTCGTGGAAGGAACAGAAACAGCCGTCACCTGCCCAATGTACTCACAGATTAGGGCACGACAATGGCCTATGGCCTATAACAATGCCCCATGGTGCATATATATATATTTTTATTTATTTATTTATTTTTATGCTGCAATCCCAGCCTTTGAGAGGCCGAGGCAGGTGGATCACCTGTGGTCAAGGAGTTCAAGACCAGCTTGGCCATATATATTTATATATACCATTGACCATTGTCTTAAAATAAATATATATATATATATTTTATATATATACACTGGCCATTGTCTTAAAATAAGTATGTATATATTTTATATATATACACTAATATATTTTTTATATATATATATAATTTTATTTTTTTTGAGATGGAGTTTTGCTCTTGTCACCCAGGCTGGAGTGCAATGAGGCGATCTTAGCTCACTGCAACCTCCACCTCCTGGGCTCAAGCAATTCTTCTGCCTCAGCCTCCTAAGTAGCTGGGATTACAGGTGCCTACCATCATGCCCGGCTAATTTTTGTATTTTTAGTAGAGACAGGTTTTCACCATGTTGCCCAGGCTGGTCTCGAACTCCTGACCTCAGGTGATCCACCTGCCTCGGCCTCCCTAAGTGCCGGGATTGCAGGCGTGAGCCACCGCGCCTGACTGGCCTACGGTATGTTTATTCACGCAGATCCGGTCATTTAAAGGAAGATGGGGCCGAGCGCGGTGCTGCATGCCTGTAATTCCAGCACTTTGGGAGACTGAGGCAGGAGGGTGACCTGAGCTTAGGAATTCAAGACCAGCCTGGGCAAAACAGTGAGATCCCCCTCTCTACAAAAAATTAAAAAAACATAGCTGGGCATGGTAGTGCACACCTGTAGTCCCAGCTACTTGGGAGGCTGTAGTAAGCTGTGATCATGCCACTGCACTCCAGCCTGGTTGACAGAGGGAGGCCCTGTCCCAAAAAAATCCCCCAATAAACAAAAAAGGAAAATGGAGGAACACCTTACTCTTTTTGATGGACCAACGTGTTGCCTGATCCTAGAACAGCAATAAAGCCAACTGAAATCTTTTTGCAAAGGAAGGACTTTGGAAGGCTGAGGCGGGTGGATCACCTGAGGTCAGGAGTTTGAGACCAGCCTGGCCAACACTGTGAAACCCTGTTTCTACTAAAAATACAAAAAAAATTAGCCAGGTGTGGTGGCGGGAGCCTGTAATCCCCGCTACTTGGGAGGCTGAGGCAGGAGAATTGCTTGAACCCGGGAGGCAGAGGTTGCAATGAGCTGAAATCGTGCCACTGCACTCCAGTCTAGGCAACAAGAGCAAAACTCTGTCTCAAAAAAAAAAAAAAAAAAAAAAAAAAAAGGAAGTGGGGAGGATGAATGTCATTTAAAACAATTATAGTTTATTGAAAATGGAATTTTCAAAAGTTATTACTTGGGAAAATAGTGACATCTTATTTATACAATGTTCTCATACTATTGGTTGTTTTTGTTCCATGATACCTTTTTTTTCTTTTTTTAAGACAGAGTCTCGCTCTTTCGCCAGGCTGGAGTGCAGTGGTGCGATCTCGGCTCACTGCAACCTCCGCTTCCTGGGTTCAAGCAATTCTCCTGCCTCAGCCTCCCAAGTAGCTGGGACTACAGGCGTGCATGACCATACTAAGCTGATTTTTGTGTTTTTAGTAGAGACGGGGTTTCACTGTGTTAGCAAGGATGGTCTTGATCTCTTGACCTCGTGATCTGCCCGTGTCGGTCTCCCAAAGTGCTGGGATTACAGGCGTGAGCCACTGTGCCTGGCCTGTTCCATGATACTTTTAATTTGTACTTGTGGGAATAGAAATGATTAAACAGAATCAAATACTAATGCTAAGGAGTTTTTACAAATTTCGTAACGTCGTATACATAAGAAAAATGGATGGTAACCCAGTGTGTAACTGTGGGAAAATAGTTTGTTGTTTTGAGTGAGGGTCTCGCTCTGTCACCCAGGCTGGAGTGCAGTGGTGCGATCTTGGCTTCCAGCAGCCTCGACCTCCTGGGTTCAAGCGATCCTCCCACCTCAGCCTCCTGAGTAGCTGGGACTACATGTGTGCCAACATACCCAGCTAATTTTTCTATTTTTTGTACAGACGTGTTATTGCCATGTTGCCCAGGCTGATCTTGAACTCCTGGGCTCAAGCAGTCCTGTTGCCTCGGCCTCCTGAAGTGCTGGGATTACAGGAGTGAGCCAGTACACCTGGCCCTTTTCAGTTTTTCGTTTGTTTCAAGCATGTTTGCAATTGCCCATTGAATAATTTTTTTTTTTTTTTTTTTGACAGAGTCTTGCTCTGTTGCTCAGGCTGGAGTGCAGCGACATGATCTTGGCTCACTGCAACCTCCACCTATCAGGTTGAAGTGATTCTTCTGCCTCAGCCTCCCGAGTACCTAGGATTACAGGTGCTCACCACCACGCCCAGCTAGTAGAGACAGGGTTTCACCATGTTGCCCAGGCTGGTCTCAAACTCCTGAGCTCAGGTGATCCACCCATCTCGGCCTCCCACAGTGCTAGGATTAGAGGCATGAGCCGCCGCACCCAGCCTCATTGAAGCGTTTTTGTGATGACTGTCTTACAGTCTCTGTCCGTCAATTGTAACATCTCTGTTGTCTTAGCGATGGCATCTGTGGACTCTCTTTTTTCATTCAGTTTGAGATCTTCCTGGTTCTTGGTATGAATGGTTTTGTTGTTGTTGTTGTTGTTGTTTTCTTTTTTTTGGAGGCGGAGTCTTGCTCTGTCTCCCAGACTGGACTGCAGTAGCATGATCTCGGCTCACTGCAACCTCTGCCTCCTGGTTCAAGCGATTCTCCTGCCTCAGCCTCCCAAGTAGCTGGGATTACAGGTGCCCACCACCATGCCAGGCTAATTTTTATATTTTTAGTAGAGACGGAGTTTCACCATGTTGCCCAGGCTGGTTGGTATGAGTGATTTTTTAAAAAATATTGAAACCTGAACATTTGAGTACAGTAAGTCCTCACTTAACTTTTTTTTTTTTAATTTTTTATTTTATTTTATTTTTTTGAGACAGAGTCTTACTCTGTCGCCAGGCTGGAATGCAGTGGTGCAATCTCAACTCACCGCAACCTCCGCCTCCCGGGCTCATGTGATTCCCTGCCTCAGCCTCCCGACTAGCTGGGATTATAGGTGCCTGCCACCACACCAGGCTAACTTTTGTATCTTTAGTAGAGATAGGGTTTCACCATGTTGCCCAGGCTGATCGATATGAGTGATTTTAAAAAAAATATTGAAACCTGAACATTTGAGTACGGTAAGTCGTCACTTAACATTATTATTATCATGATTTTGAGACGGAGTCTCACTCTGTCACCCAGGCTGGAGTGCAGTGGCGCGATCTCAGCTCACTGCAACCTCCACCTCCTGGGCTCACGTGATTCCCCTGCCTCAGCTTCCCGACTAGCTGGGACTACAGGCACCCGTCACCATGTCTAGCTAATGTTTTTGTATTTTTAGTAGAGATGGGGTTTCCCCATGTTGGCCAGGATGGTCTCGGACTCTACCTCCTGATCCGCCTGCCTCGGCCTCCCAAAGTGCTGGGATTAC
Source organism: Macaca mulatta (assembly GCF_049350105.2). Classification (NCBI taxonomy): domain Eukaryota; kingdom Metazoa; phylum Chordata; class Mammalia; order Primates; family Cercopithecidae; genus Macaca; species Macaca mulatta. Next base: position 45,109,074 of record NC_133408.1, read on the forward strand.
AGGTGTGAGCCCGGTCCCACTTAACATTATTGATAGGTTCTTGGAAACTGTGACTTTAACCAATGCGAAGAGCGTAACTCTTCTTCATGTCAATTACTCTGTGGTAAAACCGGTTTTGTTGTGCAGTACGTTGTTTCCCCAGGTGCTTTTCAGCCTACAGCATTGTGTTCATATTTCACACCTGGACCGTGTTCTGTTCTCCCATGTTCTATGTCTTGTTCTGATGCCAAAAAATACTTTACTGTTATTTTGGAGGTGCTAGAGAAGGGATAGAGAGAGGTGTGTGTGTGTGTGTGTGTGTGTGTGTGTGTGTGTGTGTGTGTGCGTGTGTGTATGAGACAGGGTCTTGCTCTGTCACCCTGGCTGGAGTGCAGTGTTGTGATCACAGTTCACTGTTACCTCAAACTCCTGGACTTCAGTGATCCTCCCACCTCAGCCTCCTGAGTGGCTGGGACTGCAGGCATGCACCACCATGCTCGGCCTACATTTTTAATTTTTGTAGAGACAGGGTCTTGCTCTGTTGCCCAGGCTGATCCCCAATGCCTGGGCTCAAGTGATCCTCCCACCTCAGCCTCACAAGGTTCTGGGATTACAGGTGTGAGCCACCATGCCTGGCCATACATACCAATGTTAATCCAGAATGCTTTTCAAAATTATTAGTCTTTAAGATATTAATTTATGGCTCGGCGCAATGTCTCACGCCTGTAATCCCAGCCCTTTGGGAGGCCGAGGGAGGTGGATCACTTGAGGTCAGGAGTTTGAGACCAGCCTGGTCAACCTATAGTGAAACCCTATCTCTACTAAAAAATACAAAAATTAGCTGGACGTGGTGGTGGGCGCCTGTAGTCCCAGCTACTTGGGAGGCTGAGGCAGAAGAATCACTTGAACCCAGGAGGTGGAGGTTGCAGTGAGCTGAGATTGCACCACTGCACAGCAGCCTGGGCGACAGAGTGATTCCGTCTCAAAAAAAAGAAAAAAGATATTAATTTCTGGTACACTTTCTTAATTATTGTATTGATATAAATTGACATTAAAATATGTAGCTGTTTACAATTTATAGGCAGTTATGGTTTGATTTTCTTTTTTACAGGACTTTAAAATGATAAATAAAGAATTAACAGCAGCTATATTTATGGAGGTCATAGCAGAGGATAATCCTTTCATATATGATGGAATTGACAGCAACTTTGAACCCGAGGTTTGTAAAGAGCTGTCACAAACGGTACAGATCCAATTCAGGCGTTGGTTTTGCCATGGATACCAATAACAAAGAACCAAGATTTTTTTTCTTTTTTTCATTAGCCTTTTCGTTGACACTTTTTTTTTTTTTTTTTTTTTTGAGACGGAGTCTTGCTCTGTCTCCCAGGCTGGAGTGCAGTGGCGTAATCTCGGTGCACTGCAAGCTCTGCCTCCCGGGTTCACACCATTCTCCTGCCTCAGCCTCCCGAGTAGCTGGGACTACAGGCGCCGCCACCACTCCTGGCTAATTTTTTTTTTTTTTTTTTTTGTATTTTTTTAGTAGAGATGGAGTTTCACCATGTTAGCCAGGGTGGTCTCGATTTCCCGACCTCGTGATCCGCCTGCCTTGGCCTCCCAAAGTGCTGGGATTACAGGCGTAAGCCACCACACCCGGCCTTGAGCTGATTTTTTAAAAACAATTTTTTGTACAGAATGGGTCTCACTGTGTTGCCCAGGCTGATCTCAAACTCCTGGGCTCAAACGATCCTCCTGCCTCAGCCTCCTAACGTGCTGAGATTACAGATGTGAGCCACTGTGACCAGTCTAAGAACCAAGATTTGATTGAAAGCAGTCTGAACACAAGTACAGAATATATGTGTGTGTGTGTCTGTGTGCGTGTCTGTGCATGTGTGTGTCTGTGTGCACGTGTCTGCATGTCTGTGTGCAAACGTGTGCGTATTCAGATGTCAGGAAATAATGAACGCCAGTCTATCAATGCTCTGTCTCCAGGTGTGTCCGAATGATGGAAACTCTGTGTTTTCTTTTATTTCAGCTGGTTTTCCTGGAATTCTTTGAAGCTCTCTTAAGCTTTGCATTCATCTGTGTTACTGACCAAATGACTAAATCCTATGCGAATGTTCCAACTGATGATGTGTCTGGAAATAAACCGGAAACTATTTATACAATACTAAATCAGGTAACACAATGTCTTAGAATTAGGTAATCTTAGAATTACAGAGCAAGGAGGGCTGGGCACGGTGGCTCACGCCTGTAATCCCAGCACTTTGGGAGGCCGAGGCGGGCAGATCACGAGGTCAGGAGATCGAGACCATCCTGGCTAACACGGTGAAACCCCATCTCTACTAAAAATAGAAAAAAATTAGCCAGGCGTGGTGGCGGGCTCCTGTAGTCCTAGCTACTCGGGAGGCTGAGGCAGGAGAATGGCGTGAACCCGGGAGGCGGAGCTTGCAGTGAGCTGAGATCGCACCGCTGTACTCCAGCCTGGGGGACAGAGCGAGACTCCGTCTCAAAAAAAAGACAGAGCAAGGAATGACTTTATTCTGGAATGGTTAAACCATCATCAAAACTATCTTGGTTTTACTAACCCTTCCAGAAAGTAATTTAAGGAGTCTTTCCTTTTTCCTTTTGAAATTTTGTTTTATGTATTTTGAGACAGGGATTCCCTCTGTCATCCAGGCTTGAGTGCAGTGGTGCAGTCACGGCTCACGGCAGCCTTGACCCCCTGAGCTCACGCGCTCCTCCCACCTTAGCCTTCTGAGTAGCCAGGACTACAGGCTTGTGCCACCACACCCAGCTAATTTTTTTTTTTTTTTTTTTTTTTTGAGATAGAGTCTCACTCTGTTGCCCAGGCTGGAGTGCAATGGCACAATCTCAGGTCACTGCCACCTCTGCCTCCTGGATTCAAATGATTCTCATGCCTCAGCCTCCCAAGTAGCCAGGATTACAGGCATGTGCCACCTCACCTGGCTAATTTTTTGTATTTTAGTAGAGACGGGGTTTTGCCATGTTGACCAGGCTGGTCTTGAACTCCTGACCTCAGTTGATCCACCCGCCTCGGCCTCCCAAAGTGCTAGGATTACAGGCCTGAGCCACTGTGCCTGGCCTTTTTGTACTTTTTTTGTAGAGATGGGGTTTTGCCATGTTGCCCAGGCTAGTCTCAAACTCCTGAGCTCAAGTGATCCTCCTGCCTCAGCGTCCCAAAGTGCTGGGATTACAGGTATGAGCCACCGTGCATGGCCAACATGTCATGTCTTTTTCACATTTTGGAAGTGTGTATAGATTTTTTTTAAGTTTGGGAAAATGAGTTTCCTGGCCGTGACCCAGAAAGTGGACTCCTAGCCACAGCAGATTTCATAATGAAGGTCACAGTGCATACCGACATGCTGGGTGGGCCACTAGACCACACATGAGAAAATCAGAGGTATTGGCCGGGCGTGGTGCCTCACGCCTGTAATCACAGCACTTTGGGACGCTGAGGCCAGCAGATCATGAGGTCAGGAGATCGAGACCATCCTGGCTAACATGGTGAAACCCAGTCTCTAATTTAAAAAAAAAAATATATATATATATATACACACATAATAAATATATATAATATATATATATAAAATATATATATATATATAAAATACACACACACACACACACACACACACAAAATTAACCGGGCATTGTGGCAAGTGACTGTAGTCCCAGCTACTCAGGAGGCCGAAGCAGAATGGCGTGAACCTGAGAGGTGGAGCTTGCAGTGAGCCAAGATCGCGCCACTGCACTCCAGCCTGGACGACAGAGCGAGACTCCGTCTCAAAAGGAAATCAGAGATATTTTACTAGGAGATGTTGTGTTACATGGATCTGGTGTTTCTAACAGTGGACGGCCTGCTTAAGAGCAGATCTGTCGGGGAACAGTTCCTGAGTGTGCGTGGGTTGCTAAACAGGTCCCCAGGGCTTGCTCACAAGGATGGACACCCAGGCCAGGCGCGGTGGCTCACGCGTGTAATCTCAGCACTTTGGGAGGTCAAGGTGGGCGGATCACTTGAGGTCAGGAATTCGAGACCAGCCTGGCCAACCGTGGTGAAACCCCGTCTCTACTCAAAGTACACTGGAACCTGAACGTTCATGTCATGCTCCAAGGCAATCACTGCTCCCTTTTGACCAACAGTTTGGGAGAGTGATTTAGAGATCATAGAGGCTCAGCTTCAAACTTACTAAAGCTGATCCTTCTTGCTCAGCTCACGGTAGCTTCGCACACTCCGGTCGTGGGGAGGCAGAGGTAGAATTTTGTCCCACAGAGGAAAGTGTGCTGTGCAGAGGGACAGCAAGCTCCAGAGACGGGCAGAAGGCTGTCCTTGAGCTGTCAGCTGAGTGCGCGCGCGTGTGAGGGAACAGCTGGGACCTAAGGGAAGGGCCGCCGGGAAGAAGGGGAGGAAGCTCAAGCACTCACACAGGGCTGGGAGTAGTTTGCATTCCCGGTCGCCAGCGTGGAGGAGCCTTCACGTCCACGACGGGCGTCGGGCTGGGTACCTAAAAGTTCACTCTGTGGGTGTATGTGGGTGTGGGAATGTGTGGTGGTGTGGGTGTGAGTAGGGGTGTGTGTGAGTGTGGGGTGTGTGTGGGGGTGTGTAGTGTGGGTGTGTGGGGTGTGCGTGTTTGTGGGTGTGGATGTGTGTGTGGGTGTGTGTGGGTGTGTGGGTGGTTTGTGTGTGTGTGGTTTTGAGACAAAAATCTTGCTCTGTTGCCCAGGCTCGAGTGCAGTGGCACAATCTTGACTCACTGAAGGCTCTGCCTCCTGGGTTCAAGTGATTCTCCTGCCTCAGCCTCCCAAGCAGCTGGGATTACAGGTGCGCACTGCCAAACCCGGCCAATCTTTGTATTTTTAGTAGAGACAGGGTTTCACTGTGTTGGCCAGCCTGGTCTCGCATTCCTGGCCTCAAGTGATCCACCCGCCTCATTCTCTGAAACTTCTGGGATTACAGACATGAGCCAACACGTCTGGCCTGTTATTTATTTTTTTAGAGATGGGGTCTCACTATGTTGCCCAGGCTGGTCTCAAACTCCTGGGCTCAGGTGATCTGCCCACCTTGGCCTCCCAAAGAGCTGAGATTACAGGCGTGAGCCACTGTGCCTGATTCTGTTCAGGGTCTTGACTGAGGCGATGGTTTCACAGGTATAGACATGTGAAAACACATCCAAGGGTACACTTCGTGTGTAGTTCATTGTAAATCAGTTACACCGTATTAACATAATGTGTGTGTGTGCGCGCATGTGTGTGCCTGTGTGGATCTCTGTGGAAACTAGAAGCCCTCTGACGCGTGTGTTTGTTCTTGCTTAGGACGCCCAAAGCAAGAGTCCCAGCGCGGTCCTGAGCCACGAATCAGATGCTGCTCACTCTGACAGTGCCAGGTCATCTTCCAGCAAGTTAGAGCTCTGGCCTGATGTTAACAAAATAAGGAAATCAGAGGTTTGTCTTGGCAACTAACCGTGTAGAGACACCCGCGACCGAGTGCCTGCTCTGCGAAGAGCTCTTTTCCATGCACTGAGGGCCTGGCACCGAACAGAAACCCACGCCCTCATGGACACTACGTTCCAGTGCGGAGGGGACACGGCAGGGAGGAGGGGACACGGCAGGGGGGAGGGGACATGGCAGGGGGGGGGCACGACAGGGGGGAGGGGACACGGCAGGGGGGAGGGGACACGGCGGGGAGGGGGGCACGGCAGGGGGAGGGGCACGGCAGGGGGAGGGGGCACGGCAGGGGGGAGGGGGCACTGCGGGGGGGGGAGGGGGCACGGCGGGGGGGAGGGGGCACGGCGGGGGGAGGGGACACGGCAGGGAGGAGGGGCACGGCAGTGAGGAGGGGCATGGCGGGGGGAGGGGGCATGGCAGGGGGGAGGGGCACGGAAGGGAGGAGGGGACACGGCAGGGAGGAGGGGACACAGCAGCAGGTGAACAGCGCTAATAGGGTTTTTGGGTGTTTACCTGGCGCCGAGCCGTCCCCAGGGACCAGCTCAGCGTCCCGATGACCTTCAGGTACTGCGATTCTCTCTAGGAGGGAAGCCAGGCCCAGGAAGGTTAAATAACTTGGCCACAGCTGCATTAGCAGTAAGTCGTGGAGCGGGGGTTTGTGCCCAGGCAGTTTGACTCCAGAATTAGCACCGGTTACCGCAAGCGCTGCTTCTTCCCACTTATGAGGTCTAAGTGACAGGAAGGGCGTCTGACCGGGGTGGGGCCCTGGCGTTTATTCTGGGTGAGGTGGGATGGGATGGGACAGCGTCTGAGCAGAGGTGTCAGGAGGCTCTGTGGCTTCACTGTTGAGAAACCAGCGAGGAAGCTCTTGGAACCATCCCGGTGGGAGGCGATGGTGACTGGGACTAAGGTGGGCTGAGGTCTGAGGTGTTTTGAAGGCTGCGGGGGTTGAGAGGGAAGGAGAAGGCAAAGATGAGTCCACAATGTTTTGGCTGAGCATTGGAAGAATAGAGTGGCCATTTAAGATGATGTGGAAGACGGAGGCAGGGGGCTGAGTTTGGGGAGCAAAATTAAGTGGTTGATTTTGGACAAGTTAAGCTTAAGGTGCCTGAATTGAGGCCCAAGTAGCACGGCCAGAGGCAAGACTGGAGTTCAAGGACTGATGGAGGTGGAAATGTGGGAGTTACGGCATACACATAATTAGAGCCATTAGGTAACATTTTGCTTCATGATTTTTTTAAAACGTAAAAGCCCAAGATCAAGAAGTCTCTAAGTGATGAAAGAGTCTCCAAAATGAATTTTCAATCTACTGGAAAAGGGGTCACCTTTTTTTCATCTGAGAGCGGTGAGTGTTTTAATGATAGAACCTTAATATTTACAAACTGTTGCTTATGAATTATATAATGTCTAGACAGTTTTACAACCATCTTTTAAAAATTTTTATTTTCTTAGAAGCAGAGTCTCGCTATGTTGTCCAGGCTGGTCTTGAACTCCTGGGCTCAAGCGATCCTCCCACCTGGGCCTCCCGAGTAGCTGGGATTACAAGTAGGCGTCACCACACCCAGCACAACTGTCTTTTTAAACAATGAGGCTGAGCTGCTTCCATTTCTCCTCCCTGGTTTGGAGTTCAAGTTTAAGGCGTGACCTTGCGGTGCTGACTCAGTCTGTTAGGGCAGAGGTGGGGATGGGACAGCTGGGCCGCCCCTGGGCCCCGCACGCCCATCTCAGAGTCTGCTGCTGTTGACTGTATTGTTTCTTCCAGGCGACTTTTCTCTCTCCAGGGTCTCATTCTCTTTGAGTTTTAAAGGTGCTCAAATTAAAACCAACAAACAATTCTTATTCACTTCCTCATCCTCCTCTTTCATTATGTTTTCCTTTATCCTGGGAAGATGGCTCTCGAGGCCTCTCTCTCTGCTGACTGCACTTCCTCCCTTCTGGTTTGATTCCTCAGCCCTGTCTGCGTGAACTTCCAACCTCACGCCTCTCCTTTCCTCAGGGTCATCCAATGATGATCAATGTCATGGGAATTTTCCGCTGTCACTTTGCTGGCCTTGCCAGTTGCATGTGGCCTTGTTTCCATGATTAAACAAGCCCTGGTGTTTCCCCTTTTCTTTTTCTTTCTTTTGGAGACAAGGTCTTACTTTGTCACCAGGACGGGAGTGCAGTGGTGCCATCATAGCTCTGCAACCTCCGCCTCCTCGGTTCAAGCAATTCTCCTGCCTCAGCCTCGCTAGTAGCTGGGATTATAGGCACCCGTCACGGCGCCTTGTATTTTTAGTAGAGAAGGGGTTTCATCATGTTGGCCAGGGTGGTCTCCAACTCCTAACCTCAGGTGATCTGCCCACCTCAGCCTCAAAGTGCTGAGATTACAGTTGTGAGCCCAACCACGCCTGGCCTTTTTTTTTTTTTTTTTTTTTAAAGAGGTGAGGTCTTGCTATGTTGCCCAGGCTGGTCTTGAACTCCTGGATCCAAGAACTCCTGGGTCTGAACGCCTCGGCCTCCCAAAGTGCTGAGGTTACAGGTAGGAGCCCAACCGCGCCTGGCCTTTTTTGTTTGTTTGTTTGTTTAAAGGGATGGGGTCTTGCTGTGTTGCCCAGGCTGGTCTTGAACTCCTGGGCCCAAGCGATCCGCCCGCCTTGGTGTCCAAAGCCCTGGGATTACAGGTGTGAGCCACCGTGCCTGGCCTTCCCCCTTTTCTGACGGTGTCTCTCTCTGGCCGGCCACCCACTCAGTGGTGAACTTTTAAAGGCTCCACCCCAGGCCCTTGTCCTCTCCGAGGCCTCCCCTGTGTATCGGCTCTACAGTGCCTGTCATTTCCCGTCACTCCTCCTCTGATGGAGCGTTCCCGTCGGCACACATGTGCTCCATATGCCCAGTTAGGAAAATCTCTTCTCTCAGCTGGGCGCCATGGCTCAGGCCTGTAATCCCAGCACTTTGGGAGGCTGAGGCGGGTGGATCCCGAGGTCAGGAGTTTGAGACCAGCACGGCCAACATAGTGAAACCCCATCTCTACTAAAAATAAAAAAACTAGCTGGGTGTGGTGGTGCTCGCCTGTAGTCCCAGGTACTCAGGGCTGAGGTGGGAGAACTGCTTGAACCCCGGAGGCAGAGGTTGCAGTGAGCTGAGACCACGCCACTCCCCTCCAGCCTGGGCAACAGAGTGAGCTGAGACCATGCCGCTGCCCTCCAGCCTGGGCGACAGAGTGAGCTGAGACCACGCCACTGCACTGCAGCCTGGGCGACAGAGTGAGCTGAGACCACGCCACTGCCCTCCAGCCTGGGCGACAGAGTGAGCTGAGACCACGCCACTGCACTCCAGCCTGGGCGAGAGTGAGCTGAGACCATGCCACTGCACTGCAGCCTGGGCGACAGAGTGAGCTGAGACCACGCCACTCCCCTCCAGCCTGGGCGACAGACTGAGCTGAGACCACGCCACTCCCCTCCAGCCTGGGCGACAGAGTGAGCTGAGACCACGCCACTGCCCTCTAGCCTGGGTGACAGACTGAGCTGAGACCACGCCACTGCCCTCTAGCCTGGGCGACAGAGTGAGCTGAGACCACGCCACCGCACTGCAGCCTGGGCGACAGAGTGAACTGAGACCACGCCAGTGCACTCCAGCCTGGGTGACAGAGTGAGACTCTGTCTCAAAAAAAAAAAAAAAGAAAAGAAAGAAAAAGGAAAATCTCTTCCCTCACCTTCCCCTCTAGATCCTACTTTCCTTCCCTGCTCCCTTTGCTGATGCATCGTAGGGAGCTGTATACATGTAACACCTTCTCCAGGACCTCTCCTGTGTCTTCTTAGCTTGCTCCACGTGGCACTGCCCTCCCCAGGCCACTGAAGGCCCCTCTTCATCAGCAGTGCCTCCATGTTGCCATCCCAGGAATCCTGCCGTCACTTGAACCGATCTCTCCATAGTCAGGAAAACCGTCAGCTTCTTGAAACACTCTTCGCGTTCGGCCTCTGCGACCCCTCAACGTCCTTGGTTTCTTCTCCATCTGGCGCGAATCTGTGGGTTGTCATTTTCTCCCGCAGAGCTCGGCATCCCAGCAGAGACAGGGCGTTCCTGCAGTGCCGTAACAAGATGCACAGTTCCTGGAACAGAACTAGAACTGGAAGTGGAACCCCAGCTAATGTGCTTTCCTGTTGATCTGATTATCTCTAGTCCCAGCTCCAGCTGGATTTTGCCCTGGATCTCTCTGGTCATTCCTTAAGTCTGGTGTGCCATTCACCAGGCCTGTGGCTCCTGCCCTGTCTCCTGTCAAGGGCCCCTTTGACCCACGTGGCATCTCTTCCAGTACCATTTCATCTGATTGTTGCATGTGGCAGCCGTGACCTACTGTCCTCCAGCTTGTAGGTGTCTAGTTGAGAGTTCATGAATGAACATAAGACAATGTTGCCGCCAGGTGCAGTGGCTCACAGCTGTAAGCCCAGAACTCTGGGAGACCACGGCAGGAGGATCACTTGTGCCCAGGAGTCTGAGACCAGCCTGGGCAACATAGCAAGCCCCTGTCTCTACAAAAAAAAAGCAAAATTCACCAGGTACGGTGGCACACTCCTGTAGTCCCAGCAGCTTGGGAGGTTGAGGCAGGATTCTGTCTTGTTCCGACCTTAGAGTCCTGGATTGCATATAATGTGATTTATGAATTTTAAAATCTTCCAAGTGACTGGATAACCAAAATTGCTTAAAAAGATGGAAAAAATTGTGGTAGTTTAAGATTTAGAGATTCTTTAGCCTAGACAAGAAAGATAGAGGGGGTAACTGTAACTACTAGGAACTTCCTTTTGTGAGAGTGACCGGTTGTCTAGTTCTCCAGGAGAGAGGATTCACTCAGGTACACAGCTATCCTTGTCTTAAAGGGGTTTCAAACTCTGAATAAATACAAGATGTCGAATATTTTGTCCCCAAGACCTAGGCCCAGTGCGGTGGTAATCCCAGCACTTTGGGAGGCCCAGAAGGGAGGATCACTAGAGCTCAGGAATTTGAGGCCACGGGCAACATAGCGAAACCTTGTCTCTACAACAAAAACAATGATTAGCTGGGCGTGGTGGCACCCGCCTGTGGTCCCAGCTACTTGGGAGGCTGAGGTGGGAGGATCATTTGAGCCCAGGAGATGGAGGCTGCAGTGAGCCATGATGGTGCCCCTGCACTGCAGCCTGGATGACAGAGCGAGATCTTGTCTCACAACTAAAAAAATTAGCCTTGTGTGTGGCGCATTGCTCCATTCTCAGCTGTCAGGGAGGCTAAGATGGGAGGATCACTTGAGCCCAGGAGTTCCTCCAGGCTTCGGTGAGCCATGGTCATGCCACTGTACTCCAGCCTGGGCAACAGAGTGAGACCTTGTCTCCAAAAAAAAAAAAAAAAAAAGCAAGAAACAAGGGTTTATTATTCTTGAAAACATGGAAAATTAAAATATCAGAAAACCCACATTCTTAAGGTATTTAGAAAAAAAAAAAGAGGTGGCCAGGCGCAGTGGCTCATGCCTGTAATCCCAGCACTTTGGGAGGCTGAGGTGGGTGGATCACCTGAGGTTAAGAGTTCCAGACCTGCCAGGCCAACATGGTGAAACCCCATCTCTGCTAAAAATACAAGTATTAGCCGAGTGTGATGGCGCATGCCTGTAGCTACTCGGGAGCTTGGGAGGCTGAGGCATGAGAATCACTTGAACCCAGGAGGTAGAGGTTGCAGTGAGCTGAAATCACGCCACTGCACTCCAGCCTGGGCGACAGAGTGAGACTGTCTCCAAAAAAAAAGGGCAGCAGGAAACTCAAAGGGAAGGTTGATAATCCCAGCCAGGGTCTACTGAGCCCCTGCCTTGTTCCAGGCAGTCATGGGAGCAGCGTCCTTTCTCCTCTCCCCTCTCCTGGCCGAGGAGCAGGGGGCCCACCGCAGGGAGGCCAGAACGAGAAAAAGCACGCAGACTCCCAGTTTACAGCAGGATTGCATTCATGTTCAGCTTCATGAAACTCTATTCCAGAGAAATACGAGAGACCCAAGGATGATCAAAAGGAAGAGTTCAACACGTGGGTCAATAGTATGTACGTCTTCTTTGTGAACACGCTCTTTCACGCGTATAAACGTGAAGAAGCTATCAAGGAGAAAATAAGGGAAGAGAGGTTACACAGCACAGCACGGGCCCAGCAGCGGAAGATGGAAGATGATGAACTGGAAGCAAGGTAACTTACGAGGTCCCTCCGCTCCTTCCCGAGCTGCTCGCTCTCCATCCTGTGTTCTGTAGCTGCCAGAATGCATCAGGACCAAGTGCTTTCCGGACAAGCTTACAATTTCCTAAGGGCGTCTTTGACATAAAAAGGAATGAGTATTTGGTCTCTGTTCCTGGCAGAGCACCTGAAGCCTTTGTAACTTCCTGAGTAATAGGGTAATGGGAGCATCTTTGGTTCTAATATTTGGTCTTAGTTTCTAGTTTTTAATTTGTTTTTAGACAGGGTCTCACTGTCGCCCAGGCTGGAGTGCAATGGTGCGATCTCAGCTCACTGCAGCCTCTGCCTCCTGGGTTCAAGTGATTCTCCTGCCTCAGCCTCCCGAGTAGCTGGGATTACAAGCATGCACCACCACGCCTGGCTAATTTTTGTATTTTTAGTACAGACGGGGTTTCACCAGGTTGTCCAGGCTGGTCTTGAACTCCTGACCTCAAGTGATCCGCCCACCTTGGCCTCCCAAAGTGCTGGGATCACAGGGGTGAGTCACTGCACGCAGCCGTTTTCTAGTTCTTGCCCCAAGAGCTTCAAAAGCTGTGGACTGTCGGGGTAATGACTGGCTTTTGTATGATGAGATGACTGGGGGCCAGGGGCCCTTGATAGCTTCTTGCTGGAGCTGGTTGCCAGGGAACCAACCAGGAGATTACAGGATTGGGACTTTCAGCTCCAGCCCAACCTCCCAGGAAGGAAGAGGGGCTGGAGCTTGAGTTCAATAACTGATAGCCAGTGACTTACTCGGGTCTACATATTGGACCCTCCATAAAATCCCCAAACGAGCTGGGCATCATGGCACATGCCCGTAACCCCGGCACTTTGGGGAACCAAGGCAGGGGAATCACTTGAGTTTGAGACCAGCCTGGGTGATACAGCAAGACCTCATCTCTACAAAAAATACAGAAATTAGCCAGATGTGGTGGCAGGCGCCTGTAGTCCCAGCTACTTTGGATGCTGAGGCAGGAGGATTGCTTGAGCCTGGGAGTTGAGGCTGCAGTGATGTGTTTGTGCCACTGCACTCCAGCCTGGGCAACACAGCAAGACCCTATCTCAAAATTATATATATTATATATGTATACACACACACACGCACACATATGTAACTTTGGGAGGCCGAGGCAGGTGGATCATCTGCGGTCAGGAGTTTGAGACCAGCCTGGCCAACCTAGTGAAACCCATCTCTACTAAAAATACAAAATATTAGCTGGGCGTGGTGGTGGAAACCTGTAATCCCACTACTCAGGGGGCTGAAGCAGGAGAATCACTTGGACTCAGGAGGTGGAGGTTGCAGCGAGCCGAGATTGCACCATTGCACTCCAGCCTGGGCAACAAGAGTGAAACTCTGTCTCAAAAAGAAAATTTTTCTTTTCATAGATACATGAAAAGTTTACTTTGGACTGTGTCGACATGGCATCAGTTATTTCAGGCAAAGCGTAGCAGCTTAGTTCTGTTAAACACGCTGCTGAAATGCAGGTCTGAAGGGCTGTATACTACAAATAGCATCAAACTGTTTTTGCGGTTTTGAGGGGGATTGAAAAAAGCTCCCACCTTCTCATGTTTGCTTTCAGGCTGAATATGTTTATCTTGAGAGAGGAAGAAGCCAAGAGACAAGACTATGAGGTGGACATCATGGTGATCAAGGAGCCGGTGGACGTGTCATCCTCTTATCTCATACTGGACCCTCCCAAGGAGGACGTGACCGTGTCCCCGTCCAGCAAGACCATCACCAGCAAGAAGAAGAAGAAGTAGCGAGCCACGAGGACACACACAGAGGCTTAGGACGGCATGTGCTGTAAGATTTCCTGAGCATTACAGTTCTTAGCACTGTACTCATTGCAGTGTTTTAAAATACCGCCTGGCCCACTGCATCTCAGGTTTCCTACATGGCTGGATTATGGGAGTTCGAGACCAGCCTGGGCAACATAGTGAGACCCCATCTCTGCAACATTAAAAAATTAGCCGAGTGTGGTGGTGTGTACCTGTGGTTCTAGCTTCTTGGGAGGCTGAGGCGGGAGGATTGCAGATTGAGGGTGCCGTGAGCCACTGTATTCCAGCCTGGGTCACGGACCTGGTGGCTGGTGTAATCTACAAATAGGCAGCAGGAGACTCAACATAAAACCAGAATTTTAAAAACTTTAACAATTTATTAATCTTATTTTCCAGTAAAATATTCACATAATGTCAAAAGAATGGAATGATAGAGATATACTCAACTACCTTTAATTAATTCCACATAAATATTTAAAATCTAAAAACCTCAGGAGATCAGGAGACTGAGTAGAAATGTGATTCTTCAAAGCAAGTATTGCTTTTCCCTTGTCCTGAATGCAGTCCGTCATATGACCAGTAACTTGCATATGCCCAAATGTTTGCCGAGTGTCTTTTAAATACGCTTTCGGTGAGCTGTCAGTCAATCCAAGAAGAAGATGTTGTTGAACTGCGTTGCACAGAGTTTCTTGACCTCTTCTGCAAAACCGACAGACAACAGTGAGGAAGGAAGCGGCAGCCACTTAAAAGGTTATGTGACATATAATTAAATTCTTCTTGGGTAAAATTAGCAATAGATATTTGCATTGATTTTGACCTTAAATCCCAGAAGACTAGGCAAGAATTTTTTTTTTTTTTTGAGACAGAGTTTTGCTCTGTCACCCAGGCTGGAGTGTAGTGGTGTGATCTGGTGTGATCTTGGCTCATTGCAGCCTCCACCTCCCAGGTAGCTGGGACGACAGGTGCACACCACCACGCCCGGCTAATTTTTGTATTTTTGGGTAGAGACAGGGTTTCGCCAGTCTGGTCTTGAACTCCTAACCTCAGGTGATCCACCCACCTTGGCCTCCCAAAGTGCTGAACTGCAGGCATGAACCACTGTGCCCAGCCAAGAAATGTTAACAAGAGGGGAGAAAACCACCTAAGAAAGCTACCAGGCCTCAGTAGTTTTGAGCATATAACACTGCTGCCCAGCCTGAGGAACTGCAGGCAAAGTGCCCAGGACACCCGGGGAGGGGGTTAGAAGCACGAGGCTGGTGCTGTCGTCATCCTGGGAGAACTGATGGAACAACAGAGAAACTGACAGCGCCCCTGAGCTGCAGACCCAGCGCCCCGCAGATGTGTCGGGATTTTGGTCTTATTGAATTCAGTTTGGATCAGGCTTGTATTAACTGATGTTTCTAATGCACACAATTACTAATGCAAGTGTTAATAATAGAAAAATGTAGTATGCCCGAGAAGATACAAGGGGAAAAAAAAGACGCTTACACTGAATTTCCACACAGTGTACATGTGGGGCATCACCCAAGGGGGCAGCTCTGCCGAGGTGCGGTCCCCTCTCTCCAGGGCAGCCGAGCTGTCAGCAGAGCAGCTGCCGGGTCACCCCGTGCGGTGGGCACAGCTGGCCACTTTGGCGGGAGGGCAGGAGAAAATGCCTTATCATGCTGCCGGTGTTCAGAGGGATCGTTGTAAACGGCCACATGAACCTGGCAGCTTCTTCCTACAAAAGATACGTTTATATCACAGGATATTAAAAAAGGACATTTGGGGCTGGGCAAGGTGGCTCCCGCCTGTAATCCCAGCTCTTTGGGAGGCCGGAGGATCGCTTGAGGCTTGGAGTTTGAGCCCAGCCTGGGCAACAGAGCAAGACTCCGTCTCAAAAAAAATAAATAAATAAAATAAATTAGCGGGTATGGTGACACATGCCTGTGGGCTCAGCTACTCGAGAGGCTGAGGTGGGAGGACTGCTTGAGCCTAGGAGTTGGAGGCTGTGGTGAACTATGATTGCACCACTGCACTCCAGCCTGTGTGACAAAGTGAGACCCTGTCTCCAAAAAGGGGACATTTCTTAATGCACAGTAAAGTTATTATTATTGTTATTTTTTAGATTGTAGAAAATAATTTTCTTTGGGCCACTGTCAAGTTTCCTGTGCTACAGGAAAGTCCCGTCAGTTTTCCAAGAAAGAGAAAAGGGACCAAATGTTGAAAATGTTGAGAGGCACCTGCTTACAATCTCAGCAGACATTTGTTCTATTTCTCATGTTTCTATTTTTTAACCAGGTTTAATACAGTAAAAAAACAACTTTTCCATATCAGCAGCATTAAAATTCTCCTGAAATACCAAATCCTACTTACCGTTTACTTCAATCAGGTTTGCATTTTTTTGATTCAAAATAACATAGAGCTCCCGCCGATCAGACTTCTTTCCAACAACCCAGTAATCACTCATGGCCTTCACGATGATCTCCTCATCCTCATCCACTCTGCAAGAGAAGAGTTTCAGAACGCGCCGTTCGTTATTCACATGGCTAGACGGGGAAAGCAAGCATTCCAAAACGAGAACAGGAAATGGAACGGGCGCACGTGGCATTTAAAAGGCTCAGGGAGTCCTGGGCGAGGGAACCGGTGACTTAGGGGCTCCCAAGTGTGTGTCTGGAAGTGGCGCCCATGAAGGTGGTTCAAGCTTGAACCCCATGGAAAGGGCTCTGGGTCATTTGGCTTTGAAGGGACTTTCCGTGTCTTTTTTCTTAGAAAGGGGACACCTGATTGGAGAAGTGGCTGGAATCACCTGGTGAAGTCACTGTTGATGTCACCGAGAATCTTCATTAAATCCGGGTGCACGGAAGTGAGTGACACACTGGGCGTTTTCCTCATGTGAACTGTGCTCTTCTCGGCCAGATTCATGTGGTTGAAGTAAATAAACTTAAACTGGGGTTCTTTCTCAGACCTGTACAAACATGTCACAAAGACGGTTAAACTGGGGTTCTTTCTCAGACCTGTACAAACATGTCACAAAGACGGTAATACCCTGGATGGATATAACCAAACGATACAACTAGATTTTTTTTTTTTTTTAATTTATTTTTTTTTGAGACGGAGTCTCGCGCTGTCACCCAGGCTGGAGTGCAGTGGCCGGATCTCAGCTCACTGCAAGCTCCGCCTCCCGGGTTCAGCCATTCTCCTGCCTCAGCCTCCCGAGTAGCTGGGACTACAGGCGCCCGCCACCTTGCCCGGCTAGTTTTTTGTATTTTTTAGTAGAGACGGGGTTTCACCGTGTTAACCAGGATGGTCTCGATCTCCCGACCTCGTGATCCGCCCGTCTCGGCCTCCCAAAGTGCTGGGATTACAGGCTTGAGCCACCGCGCCCGGCCCAACTAGATTTTTTTTTTTAATTTTTTTGAGATGGAGTCTCACTGTCACCCAGGCTGGAGTGCAGTGACGCAGTCTCGGCTCACTGCAATCTCCACCTCCCGGGTTCAAGCGATTCTCCTGCCTCAGCCTCCTGAATAGCTGGAATTACAGGCATGCGCCACCACGCCCAGCTAAGTTTTGTATTTTTAGTAGAGACGGGGTTTCACCATGTTGGCCAGGATGGTCTCGATCTCCTGACCTTGTGATCCGCCCGCCCCGGCCTCCCAAAGTGCAGGGATTACAGGCTTGAGTGCCCGCGCCCGGCCCAGCCCTCTTTTTCTAAACAAAGTTTCACGGGAGCATCGCCATCGCCACACGTTCATGTGTTGTCTGCTTTCCCACCAAAATGACACTTGAGTAGTTGTAACACATACATCTACATACAGCCCGGGACGTCTGAAATGCTTCTTATTTGGTCCTTTACCGAAAAAGGCTGGAGCGTCCCGTGGAAGTGAACCTGCCTCGTGACCGAAGCCTACGACAATATGTATGTAACAAAGCTTTTCCTCCTATCATCCCCAATGGAAATCATCGTAAAACACAGTCGCCTTTTCCACTGCAGTCTAATGAACATTTTAAATGGGATATACCTTTTTATTTCCTAAACTGACTAGACAATGCTGTGACACTGCCTCCCAGGTCAGCGTCTGTGACCTCCTCGGGGACCTAGTGGGAAAAGCTGAGCCTCACCCCTCCCAGGGCCCCTCCCCTCCCCTCCCTGCACCCTCACTGCACACCCTGGGCCTGGGATGGAGCCGAGCACAGCCCCGCCCCGGGCTCAGAAGCCGCCTCTGCTTGCTTCGGGGTTCGCAGCCATGTTCTGGAGGGCTGGGGGTGCCGGAAATCCGACCTCCGGACAAGTGGGGTACTACTGAAATACTCTACATCTAGGCAAAGAAAGAACGTGGAGGATTTAGTTTCCAGGAACATGAAAAGAAACTTCTTATAAAACCAGATTTTGTTTTCAGTAGCTCCCTGAGGCTGAGGAAAGTACAATGACAGGAAAAACTGGAAAGAGTTGCAAATTTAGTCGTCTGCATAGACAAGGAACTTAAATCGGGTGTAAGCTTCTAGCCTCAAAACACTCTGTGGGGCCAGGAGCGGTGGCTCACGCCCGTAATCCCAGCACTTTGGGAGGCCAAGGAGGGAGGATTGCCTGAGCCCAGTAGTTCAAGACCAGCCTGGGCAACATGGCGAAACCCCGTCTCTACCAAAAAATACAAAAATTAGCCAGGCGTGGTGGCCCACACCTCTAGTCCTAGCTCTATAGCCAGGAAGCTGAGGTGGGAGGATCACTCAGAGCGTGGGAGGTCAAGGCTGCAGTGAGCCATGATTGCGCCACTGCACTCCAGCCTGGGCGACAGCAGGAGACCCTGTCTCCAAAAACCCACAAAAAAACCAAAAAGAACAGGTGACGCGTTCTCTATGGTCACTACACTTTGTCACTTTCCATCTGTTAGTTGATAACCTGCATGATCCAAATCGATTTAACTCACTTATGCCTCCTTCACAAAGGAAAACCTGGTATTTTTATGGCCAAATAATTTAATGATTCAGCAGCACTGTCAACGTGTAAGCTACTGGCCAGGCGTGGTGGCTCATGCCTGTAATCCCAGCACTTTGGAAGGTCGAGGTGGGTGGATCACCTGAGGTCAGGAGTTCAAGACCAGCCTGGTCAACATGGCAAAACCCCATCTCTACTAAAAAATACAAAAATGAGCTGGGCATGGTGGCACCTGCCTGTAGTCCCAGCTACTTGGGAGGCTGAGGCAGGAGAATTGCTTGAACTCAGGGGCTGAAGGTTACGGTGAGCTGAGATCGTGCCACCGCACTCTAGCCTGGGTGAAAGAGTGAAAGAAACTCTGTCTCAAAAAACAAAAACAACCAAAAACCAACGAAGATGTAAGCTGTTGACAGCAGTAATCCACACACCAAAATCTACACGTGCTTTCACCTTCGCTCGCTTCTGCACTCTCAGAGGCCCACGCTTATACAAGACCACACAGAAATAACATATGGGCCGGGTGCGGTGGCTCACACCTATAATCCCAGCACTTCGGGAGGCTGAGGCGGGTGGATCACAAGATCAGGAGTTCGAGACCAGCCTGACCAACACGGTAAAACCCCATCTCTACAAAAACACAAAACTTAGCCAGGCATAATGGCATCCAGCTCCTCAGGAGGCTGAGGCAGGAGAATCGCTTGAACCTGGGAGGGCGGAGGTTGCAGTGAGCCGAGATCATGCCATTGCATTCCATCCTGGGCAACAGAGCGAGACTCCGTCTCAAAGAAAGCCCAAAACAACAATGTATGAACACTAAGAACATGAGCTTATGTAGAAATGCACAGCATTCTAGTAACTTCTCCAATGTGTAGAGAGCCCATTTAAAAGCAGGACTCAACTTCGCAAAGGGCTTTCCATGACCTCACTTTTCACTTTATAATAACTATTTTATATTGAGAAAAGATAGGGAAGGCCGGGTGCTGTGGCTCACAATTGTAATCCCAGCACTTTGCAAGGCTGAGGTGGCTGGATCACTTGAGGTCAGGAGTTCAAGACCAACCTGGCCAACATGGTGAAACCCTGTCTCTACTAAAAATATAAAAATTAGCCCAGCATGGTGGTACATGCCTATAATCCCAGCTACTCGAGAGGCTGAGGCATGAGAATCGCTTGAACCTGGGAGGCGGAGGCTGCAGTGAGCTGAGGTCAGGCCACTGCATAGTCCAGCCTGGGCGACAGAGTGAGACTTTGTCTCAAAAGCTAAGGAGGAAGAATTTAAGGACGTTTCAGTGTCTAGAGAGTTAGAGGAGCGAATCCTGCCTCTCCTACTCAGTGTAGACCCTTCAGGCTGCCACATTGAGTACCCAGGCCCAATGCCCCACATCCCAGCCAGTTTCCCCTACACATTTTCACACAACGAGAGGCAAAATGCTTTCAGTCTGCGCACACCAAAACCATGCTGACTACTGCCCACGTGAACGTAACCATCTGGGCCAGTGAAATGGGATGTTCCAATCAGCAGGGAGCTGAGAGAAGGTATTTAACAGAAGACCCAGCCCCAGCTGCCATCACGGGGCAGAAAAACTCAGGTCGGCTTCCCCAGGACCCTTTCCGACAGGCCTGAATGGCACGTATCACCGTTCTCTAGATTCCACGAGAGCACAGGACTGTTACCACCACCCACATCTGTAAGTAAAACTACGCGTGTTTTAAAAGCCGCTCAATGCGTGAACGTGAACAGAAAGCCAAGTACAAACCCAGACATCCTCTTGTTGATGTTAAACTGCTCGCAGATGTCAGAGGCCAGCACCGTGAGCTGGGGCCCGACGACGCTGTCCAGTCTTCGGCAAAAATCCAGCGTCGGCTGGATAGAGGCTGGCAAGTCATGACAAAACAAACCGGTAAGATTCATGTGACTGTCCGATGCTGAACAACTGTATTCAAACGAAAACGTCACTGATCTGGGAAAGCAAACGATGAAACGCTCAGGCCCCTCCTGCTCCTCAAATACAAGAGAAACAGAAGATGGAAAACCGCTTACGTTTCAGATGGAAAAAGGCAAAGACCTCTCACTGTGGAAAGGTGACTGAGGTGAACCCTGTGGGGTGGTAAACGGCTGCCGACCCCAGAAACGCCTCAGAAGGTCGTGTGTTTATTTAACAAACATTCCACAGCACTCACGGGCCAGGTGCTGTTTGGTGCTTCGCACACACGACCTCATTCCATCCTCAGTGCCCCCCGGGAGAGGTGCCACCGCTGTCTCCAGCTCGCGGTCGGCGGGGCACAGAAAGATGCCCACATTCTGCTGACAAGTGGGACGACTAGGACTTAAAAAATACGAGCAATGGCTAGTTCAGGAGCCAGGGGGGTCCCAGATGGGGAACAGGCTCCTCTCTGTGCCTCTACATTGCTGACGACAACACATTTATCATTTAATGGGCTGGGTGTGGGGGTTCCCGCCCGAAATCCCAGCAATTTGGGAGGCTAAGGTGGGGGGATCACTTGAGCCCAGGAGTTTGACACTAGCCTGGCCAACACAGCGAGACCCTGTCTAAATAACAACAACATTAGCTGGGTGCGACCGTGTGGGCTGGCAGGTCCCAGCGACCCGGGAGGCCCAGATGGGAAGATCACTTGAACGCAGGAGGTCAAGGCTACAGTGAGCTACGATCGTGCCACTGCGCTCCAAGAGTGAAACCCCGTCTCAAACAAAAAACCCCCAAACAACTGAAACCCCCAAAACATATTTATCATTTAAGAACAGGATGCAGCAAAGTACAAAAAGCCTAGTCAGGCTGAAATCAGATGAAGGCGCGTACCTACCGTCGATCATAAAGCACACAGCCGCACTCATGGCCTGGGAAGACAACAAACCTAAGGTTATGAAACGGTAGAAAAAAGGAGACTTTCATATAATCACAATCTGTTCAAAGTCGACGGGGACAAATCAATGGTAAAAAGATGTTTTTCAGTCAACCAGAGCCATCTGGACGCAGGCTGCCCATTCCGTGATGCGAGAGGAGCGCTGTGCACCTTGTCAGGTGTGACGGTGCCTGTGGGGAGGTGACCACAGACATCCTCCTCAGAGAGCACAGGGAAGTGTCCGTGACTGACGTGAGGACTTAAAATGCTCTTGCAAACCCAACAACACAACACAGAGAGGCAACAAAACCAGAATCTTATTCACTTGTGTGATGGGGACTTAGGGGTTCATAGTTTTCATCTGTGTATATTCCAGAGAGAGAATTGGCAGAAACTGTCAATTATTCTGTGATGATTTCCACTGACACAAGTTTACAAAGACAGTAAATGGATATCATCTTGTCTCACTTTATTATAGCAAATAATTGCAGTTATGACATAGACATAGCAACCTACAACAACCAGGACCACAGATAACCAAAAATGTTTAAAATTTATCAAAGCAATTATGGTAAAAAAAAGGCTCAACAGGCCAGGTGCGGTGGCTCACGCCTGTAATCCCAGCACTTTCAGAGGCCGAGACAGGCAGATCACGAGGTCAGGAGATCGAGACCATCCTGGCTAACACAGTGAAATCCCGTCTCTACTAAAAATACAAAAAATTAGCCGGGCGTGGTGGCGGGTGCCTGTAGTCCCAGCTACTCAGGAGGCTGAGGCAGGAAAATGGCATGAACCCGGGAGGCAGAGCTTGCAGTGAGCCAAGATCCCGCCACTGCACTCCAGCCTCGGCGACAGAGCGAGACTCCGTCTCCAAAAAAAAAAAAAAAGGCTCAAAAGAACATCAAGCCTATCAAGCCTGACGATGAAAGCCACAGACTTCCTTCTCTGAGCTCTCCTCCCTGGCAACCACTTTAAACTGTTATTAGACAACAGGCTTATCCTAACTCTTTAGCGTATCCTCTTTAGACATCGTATTTACTTCCTGCTCATGTCATGACGCGTGTCACCCCTCATCTGCCTTCCCCCCTCCTCCTCTATGGTTTACAGCCATTCTATTTCCTCCGCTGGCCGCCTTCCACCAGCCACAGGCCTCCGCTCCTGAAATCACATTCCCACCTGCCCCAGTACCTCTTCCCACTTCAGAGAGCGAGATCCTGTCTCAGAGATGAAAGATCTCAAATCAGTGACCTGACCTTTCGTCTTAAGATCCTGGACAAAGGAGTCAACTAAACCTAAAGCAAGTGGGGCTGGGTGCGGTGGCTCACACCTGTAATCCCAGCACTTTGGGAGGCCGAGGCTTGTAGATCACCTGAGGTCAGGAGTTTGAGACCAGCCTAACATGGTGAAACCCCGTCTCTACTAAAAGTACAAAAAAATTAGCTGGGCGTGGTGGTGTGCGCCTATAATCCCAGCTACTCAGGAGGCTGAGGCAAGAGAATTGTGTGAACCTAGGAGGCAGAGGTTGCAGTGAGCCGAGACTGTGCCAGTGCACTCCAGCCTGGGTGACAGAGTGGGACTGTCTCAAAAAAAAAACAAACCTAAAGCAAATGGAAGGAAATACTAAAAGGTGAGAGCAGAAACAAACTCGATAGAGAAAAATCATAGAGAAAATAAATGAAACCAAAAGTGAGTTCTGTGAAAAGACCAACATTGAAAACCTTTTCCTTTTTTCTTGTGAAGATTCCAGAAGTATGAAGAACCTTCAGCTAGACTGTAGGACAAGAAACAAACAGAGAAGACTCAAATTACTAAAACCAGGAATGAAAGAGGAGACATCACTACTGACTTTACAGGAAAAATGAAGGCGTACCCGGCTTTACCTATAATACCATGAAAACCCGTGTGCTGACAAATCAAATCAAATTGAAGCAGACAAATTCCTAGAAAGACACAAACTACCAAAGCTGACTCAAGAAGAAACAAAATCAAACCTCTAACAAGTAAAGAAATTAACTTACTTATGCTGGAGGTTGTAAATCTTTTCTGTGAAAAATGAGACCTTGGTGATGACCTTCAGCAGGATATAAATAACTCCCACAAGCTTAGTGTTCCAATAATGGAACACTACGCACAGTTAATTAACTTTAAAACTTCCCACAAAGAAAAGCCCAGATGCAGAGAGCTTGATTGTGAATTCTATGAAACATGTAAAGAGGAATTAACACCAGTGCTTCACTGTCTTCCAAAAAAATAGGAGGGAACACTTCCCAACACATTCTATTGGGCCAGCATTGCCTAAAGATATCACAAGAAAACAAAACTACAGGCCAATATCCCTTACAGCCCAAGCCCGTACAGCACCCGCTCCACCTCTGGAGGGCTGGAGACTAAGGCCGGCCACACGGGGCCAGCTGTGTCTCTGTGGCCAATCCCCAGTAAAAACTCTGGATCTCGAGGCTCAGGTGAGCTTTCCTGGATGGCAGCACTCCATAGAGACTGCCATACATCCTCGATGGGGAAACAGGCACTGTGCTGTCCGCATGACCCCAACGGGAGAGGACAGCCGGAAGCTCACACCGGAGCGGGACTCCATCTCAAAAACAAAAACCAAAAACCAAAAACCCAGAAACCCAAAAAACCAAACAAACCTAAAGCAAATGGAGTCCTTCCATTGGTGGCTCCTGGGCCCTGCCCCATGTGCCTCTTCCCCGGGCTGATTTTAACCTGTATTCTTCTTTCACCGTAATAAACCACAGCTGTGCGTATATTCTTCCTTATCCCTGGTTTTGCTTCCCGTGGTTTCGGTCATGTGAGGGACAGTGTAATAAAATACTGCGGTAAGGGGGAAGCAAACCACATTCTCATTACTTTTATTGCAGTGTATTGTTATTGTCCAATCATGATTACTATCACTTTTTGTGAGATGGGGTCTCACTCTGTTGTCCAGGCTGGAGTACAATGGCACTATCTTGGCTCACTGCAACCTCCGCCTCCCAGGTTCAAGCGATTCTCCTGACTCGGCCTCCTGAGTAACTCGGATTACATGTGCATGCCATCATGCCTGGCTGATTTTTATATTTGTAGTAGAGGCAGGGTTTCACCATGCTGGCCAGGCTGGTCTCAAGTTCCTGGCCTCAAGTGATCCACCTGCCTCGGCCTCAAGTGCTGGGATTACAGGTGTGAGCCACTGTGCCCGGCCTTATTATTGCTATTAATCTCTTACTGTACTGAATGTATAAATTAAACATTATCGCAGGCATGTATGTACAGGAAAAACACAGTATGTGAAGGTTTGGTACTGTCCCTGGTTTCAGGCACCCCCTGGGGGTTCTGGAACACATGGCCTTTGCCTCGGGCGTACTGCTGTAGAAAGCCTTTTCTGAGTCCTGTAGTACTTCTAGTGAACTCTTACCCTAAAGGTGGTCATGGAGACTCCCAAACTCGCAGCTGGTGTCAGAAGTGAGGATGGTCTTGGAGACTCATGAACTTTGCAACTAGAAATCACTAAATTGTACATTTTAAGTGTACAAGGGTGAGTTGTATGGTACGTGCGCTGTATCTCAAAGTCATTAAGAAAAACGTAAGGGCCCTTTAACACAGCCACAATCCCATTATCACACCCCAAATTATGTCTATAGATTGACTTTAAAAACAGAAATGCAATCAACAGCATATTACACACCAGGCTTATGGAGATTTCAGAGTCATTACCTGGGTCATTCAAAGGGGAATGATTTTTTTCTTGAGATGGGGTCTCAGATTTTCGCCTGATCCACAAATGGACATTCTTCCTACTCCAATTCCTGCTCTAAATTACACCTCCAACATTTTGGTTTGCTTTTTCGACCACATCTTTTTGTAGGCTCTTCCTGGAATCTCCCCTTCCCTGCCTCTGTCACAGCCCAACTTTGACTCTCTCAAGCACACCACGTGATGAACGAAACATCTTTTTATTTTGGCAGCTTGAACCCTGGAGCCCTCCCTCCTCCTGCTTGGTTACGGAGCTGCTGGAGGCGGGGTGTCGCCAGCAGACCTTAAGAGCCTGATCACCCCAAGATTTCCTTGTACCGTCTCATGCGTGAGAACTACTGCTCTGGATTCCCAACTGTTCTTTCCTGGTTTGTTCACTTATTCTGCTAATGGATGACCCTGTGTGACACCCTGAGGAAGGGTGCATGAGGGTAAACTTTTTGAGGCTTTTCATGTTTAACGTTTTTTTTGAGAGAGTCTTGCTCTGTTGCCCAGACTGGAGTGCAGTGGCGTAATCTCAGCTCACTGCAACCTCCGCCTCCCGGGTACAAGTGATTCTCCTGCCTCAGCCTCCAGAGTAGCTGGGATTACAGGCGTGTGCCACCATGCCCGGCTAATTTTTTGTATTTTTAGTAGAGATAGAGTTTCCCCATGTTGGCCAGGCTGGTCTCGAACTCCAGACCTCAGGTGATCTGCCCACCTCGGCCTCCCAAAGTGTTGGGATTACAGGCGTAAGCCACCGTGCCTGTGCTAATGTCTTTTGTCTCATCTGTGGTTGACAGCTTGGCATGGCAAAGAACTCTATGCTCAAATTTAAGAGAGAAAATCTCTCTTCCACTGTCACATAATGTCTGGTGCTACATATGAAACTGTTGATGCCAGTTTCATTATTTTTGAGACAGGGTTTCACTCTGTCACCCAAGCTAGAATGCAGTGGTGTGATCATAGCTCACTGCAGCCTCCAACTCTTGGGCTCAAGTGGTTCTCCTGCCTCAGCCTCCTGAGCAGCTGGGACTACAGATGAGCACTACCATGCCTGGCTAATTTTTAAACATTTTTCTTCGACACAGGGTCTTACTATGTTGCCCAGGCTGGCCTCCAACTCCTGGCCTCAAGTGATCCACCGTGGCCTTCCAAAGTGCTGGGACTGTACCTGGCCCATTTCCATTTTATATTAATAGATACAACTCTTCTAATTAGTGGATACTAATTTTTTAAAGTTCTTGTCTGTCCTCGGAATCATTTTTGTTTCTTTTGAGACCTCTACTTTTGTTTTTGCAGCCATATTTAACAATGAGGGAACGAGAAGGCTCACCAGGCTTCACTCAGAGTAGGATGAAGGTCTCAGTTCCGTCTGGGTGACAGAAATGCCAGAATGAGCAGGGCCTCATTCTCAGGGGCAGACATCCACGTTAGCCACTCGGGGTCTCTTCAGACTGTTTCCTTTCTTTAAACAGACCCTCACTTGTCACCCAGGGATGGATGCTCAGCCGCGGGCCTATCTGTGCAAGGATGGGGGAAGGGGAGGCTGACTGGCCTCTCTGCCATACTTCACTTCACTTCCCCACCTTTCCAGGCCCAGTCCCCACTCTGACAACTCAGGTGACCCCTCCTCCAAGTCAGGAGCTTCTCTGGGCTTCCACAGGGCTGTGGGTCCTTTGCCTTAGCACAGGGTTGCCACTCGTATTCCAGGCCTGTTCCGGCACCGCCCTCCATCAGGCGTGGCTGACAAGTCCCGTCTACCTTCTAGAGACGGACAGGACTCCTTTATCCTGACACACCCCGCTCCTTCCTGTTCCCCAACAGCATCATTTCTGAGCCTTTATGAATGAAAACTTCTCCGCAGCCTCAGGCAGGAAAGAAGAGAAGCACATACACATGCTCGTCTTCTTTCTTGAACCAAAAACTGCCTTTAATTAGAAACACAACCTGAGTACATATCCTTACAAGATGATGTCCTGACAGAAACAAATACGATCCTTATGGAATTAGCAAGCCCATAGCCTTAAAATCAGAGCAAAAGCAACATGCACAGACACGTGGCCACGGCCCCCATCTAGAGCCATTTCGAGAACAGGGAGCACCAACCTCTGACAGCCTTTGGTTTGAGAGCACGTGGGACTTCACACGTTTATGAATCACCATCTTAAACAGTTCCTCTTTCACTAATAACAAAACTGTTTAAAAGGAGCTGAAAATAAACTTATTACTCTAGAAGAACACCCATTTTGAGTTTTACCATAATCAGAACTTCCAACATCTTTTCCAAGAAACATTTAAGAGGTTTGCATACGCACTCGTGTACACGTGCAAGAAAGATCGACTTCAGTATTAATCAGTAACGCCGGAGGGAAAAAAGTGGTTACCTTATAAACAATTAAATGGAGCTCTTCATAAGCGTCATCTGTATTTACAAAAATTTTGGGGAATCTGCATTTTGCATCTGGATCATTAAGGTTCAAGGGTCCGGTAAGAAATCTTAAAAGCAAGAACAGACATGACTTGATTCAATGAGGTGAATTAGAATCAGGAATCTAGAAACAGAACACATCCCTGCTTAATATTCACCAGTTGCTTTCGATGCCAGGTGCTATTTGGATAACACCGTATCAGAATATGCTGGCTGGGCATGATGGCTCACGCCTATAATCCCGGCACTTTGGGAGGCTGAGGTGGGTGGATCACCTGAAGTCAGGAGTTCAAGACCAGCCTGGCCAACATGGCAAAACCTCATCTCTACTAAAAACACAAAAATTAGCTGGGCCTGGTGGTGGGTACCTGCAATCCCAGCCACTCGAGAGGCTGAGGCAGGGGAATTGCTTGAACCCGGGAGGCGGAGGCTGTAGTGAGCTGAGGTCGTGCCACTGCACTCCACACTCCAGCCTGGGCGACAGACACTCCATCGAAAAAAAAAAAAAGGATATGCTAAAGTAAGTTTTAACTCACTAGAAACAGTAAACTTTCCTTTGTTGATTACTGTCAATCAGATGGCACAAAGATATTTCAACGTCCATATTATCTTTACCAAAAAGATAACAGGCCAGGCATGGTGGCTCATACCTGTAATCCCAGCACTTTGGGAGGCCAAGGTAGGTAGATCACTTGAAGTCAGGAGTTCAAGACCAGCCAGGCCAACATGATGAAATCATGTCTCTACTAAAAATACAAAATGAATTAGCCAGGCATAGTGGCTTGTGCCTGTAGTTCCAGCTACTGGGGAGGCTGAGGCATGAGAATCGCTTGAGCCTGGGAGGCAGAGGTTGCAGTGAGCCGAGATCTTGCCACTGCACTCCAGGCTGGGTAACACAGCCAGACTCTGAGTCGAGAAAAAAAAAAAAAAAAAACAAGAAAGGAAAAGGAAGAAAACCCAGTATCTTAAATCAAAGAACAGAAGTCCTACCTTCCATAGTGCTGAAGATTTCCTGGCATTTCTGCTCTTATTGGAGAATCCCTTCCTGCTAACTGCAAATAAATTTAATGTTGAGAATGACTTATCAGACTTTTTATTTATTTTCCAAGCTTTGAAAAACAGCATTCATTATCTACTAGTTGCTTCCATACTATTTGTCTTTTTCTTTTAGAGACAGGATCTTGTTCTGTTGCCCAGGCTGGAATGCAGTGTGGCATGATAATGACTCACTGTAGCCTTGAACTCCTGAGCTCAAGCAATCCTCCCACCTCAGCCTCCTGATATAGGCATGTGTGACCACACCCGGCTAGGTTTTCAATTTTTGGCCAGGTGAGGTGGCTCATGCCTATAATCCCAGCACTTTGGGAGGCCGAGGCAGGCAGATTACTTGAGCCCAGGGGTTTTGAGACCAGCCTGGGCAATATGGCAAGATCCCATCTCTACAAAAAAACATAGCCAGGTGTGGTGGCATACACCTGTAGTCTCAGCTACCTGGGAGGCTGAGGTGGAAGGACCGCTTGAGCCCAGGAGTTTGAGACCAGCTAAGTCAACACAGAGAGACCTTGTCTCTAAAAAAAAAAAAAAAAAAAAAAAAAAAAAAATTGGAGAGAGGGAGGACAAGAGGGAGGGAACGAACAAGCGGAGAGAGTGAGTTCAGCTGAGCCCAATGATTTTTGTGTGTTAAGCTCTGAAAATACTTTCAGGAGAACACAGTGATATCATTTACAAGTTCTCTGGGAAAACCGGGAAATTCAGTACTAGAGTGGAAAGCCAGGTCGGCACTAAGACATCTACTGAAAATTAGGTCTCATGTTGACAGAGAAGACGACACAGGTTGACTGTTTTAAAGATCACTGGCATTTTAACCTGATCTAAACCTGATTTTAGAACCTGATCTAAAATCCAATTTTTCGGCCAGGAGTGGCAGCTCACACCTGTAATCACAGCACTTTGGGAGGCTGAGGCAGGTCAATCACCTGAGATCAGGAGTTCGAGACCAGCCTGGCCAACATGGTGGAACCCCATCTCTACTAAAAATACAAAAATTAGCTGGGCGTGGTGGCGGACGCCTGTAATCTCAGCTACTCGGAAGCCTAAGGCAGGAGAATTGTTTGAATTCAGGAGGTGGAAGTTGCAGTGAGCGGAGATTGCACCATTGCACTCCAGCCTGGGCGACAAGAACAAAACTCTGTCTCAATAAATAAAATATATAAATTAAAAATAAAATGAAATCCAATTTTTCCTCTACTCCTCTTAAAAACATGCTTTCTGGACTGGGGGCGGTGGCTAACGCCTATAATCCCAGCACTTTGGGTGGCCAAGGTAGGCAGATCACGAGGTCAGGAGTTCGAGACCAGCCTGGCCAACATGGTGAAACCCATCTCTACTAAAAATACAAAAAAATCAGCTGGGCGTGGTGGCAGGCGCCTGTAAATCCCAGCTACTTGTAAGGCCAAGGCAAGGAGAGTCGCTTGAACCTCTCCATCCCGGGCAAAAGTTCAAGACTCCGTCTCAAAAAACAAACAAACAAAAACACACAAAACCAACACACACACACATGAAACGATGCTTTCTGTGTCACATCGGAATGTCACACACTGGAGGAGAGCTGCATGTGGTTTTCTGTGCTAATTGATACACAACGACATAAATATCACACTAAGTCAAAATATACATCAGCAATGATCAGAAATGCTCTCACGCACCACCATCGCACTCCACCCGCCCCCTCTGTGTCCCTGGATGTGAGTAAGTGTGTGCAGCGATGGTCCCCATCATACCTCAGGCTCCATGTGCCTTGGAAAAAGGGAGGTGGTAAGGTATTTGTATAAAATTCTCATGTCATCTTGTTCTAATCCACTCCTGGAACATCAGAAAAGCACTGGGTTAAACGTTTTGGAATTGTCTTCCGTCTTTCCACTGCTGTGATAAAGTTCATTTAAAAAAAATTTTTTTTTCTCAAGTCATTTTTAGTGACACAGAATAAATTCTAACTTTTTAAAGTCTAAAGCTACATAAAACTCAAAACAATCTATTTTTCTACCTGAGATCAAAATGAGTTTCCTTTTTCCTAAACATAATTCTTAGTACTGAGGTAAATCTGAATTTACGTGGTATACTTTGTCAAACTTTTCCAAAAAAATTTAAGCCCTGGATAAAGCTCATTTTTTATTTAAAAAAACAAAAAAAACTTTGAGACAATGTCTTGCTCTGTCACCCAGGCCGGGTGCAGTCGTGCAATCACGGCTCACTGCAGCCTTGGCCTCCAGGGCTTAAGCTGTCCTCCCATTTCAGCCTCCGGACTAGCTGGGACTACAGGCGTGCACCACCATGCCCAACTAATTTTTCTACTTTATGTAGAGATGGGGGTCTTGCTATGTCACCAGGCTGGTTTCAAACTCCTGGACTCAAGCAGTGCTCCTGCCTCAGCCTCCTAAAGTGCTGGGATTACGTATGTGAGCCACTGTGCCTGGCCTCATCTTTTTTCAGTTTTCAAGAGATGAGTCTCGTCTGTCGCCCAGGCTGGATTACAGTGGTGCGCCCACAGCTCGCTGCAGCCTCCGATTCCTAGGCTCAAGCGAACCTCCCACCTCAGCGTCCTGAGTAGCTGCGACTACCGGTGCTTTTTTCTTTAACATTATATCAAGAGGCTCACCTCCTGACTGCGAAGTTCAGGAAGGCAAAGAGTTAAACTGGAGTCCAGGCACTGGAACTTCATCCTGACCTGCAAAAGGCTACTCCTACGTAGTCTTGTATTTTACAAGCCATTTGAGATAAAAAGTCACAAGGGATCGGACTGGTTGAATTCCATGTAGGATTATGCAGGAAACCTCCAAAGCCACACTGTTTCATTTTAGCAGCAGATGTCTCTTAGCTTCCTGGGTTTTACGGTAACCCCACATTCTCTCCCCTAGTTCCCCGGGAAAATATGGGTGTGCTGTAGACAGGGAACGTGATCCTAGGTCTCAGAAATGTATATGGATTTTAATTCTCCGCATCTCGGTGTAGAAAAAGGAGGAGGAGAAAAACAAGCTTCAGGCAAACCTTCTAATCTGAAATGAGGCAGCAAAGAGCAGCACGTGGAGAAAGCACAGAGAAAGTAGCAGGCATCAGACTCTGGAATCAGTTTTTTAAAAGGAGAGAGACAGACAGACAGTGAGGCTGGATCTGGGGGTTTTCTATTCAAGATCACTGAAATATCCTGAAGGTGCCCAGGCGCGGTGGCTCACACCTGTAATCCCAGCAGGTTTTGGGAGGCCAAGGTGGGCAGATCACCTGAGGTCAGGAGTTCAACACCAGCCTGGCCAACATGGCAAAACACCGGCTCTACTAAAAAACACAAAATTTTGCTAGGACTGATAGCACACGCCTCTAATCCCAGCTACTTGGGAGACTGAGGCATGAGAATCGCTTGAACCTGGGAGGCGGAGGTTGAAGTGAGCTGAGATCACGCCACGGCACTAGAGCCTGGGCGACCGAGCAAGTGAGACTCTGTCCCAAAAAAAAAATCAAAACAATATACTAAATAAATACATAAGGGTAATATTTACTCTGTGACAAATTCTTTTATTTCCCCCTTTTTGGTGGAGACAGAGCCTCATATTGTTCAGGCTGAGACAACATAATGACAATATAATGTCCAGGCTGAGACAACAGAGCCTCATTATATATTGTCCAGGCTGGTCTCCAAGTAACTCCTGGCTCAAGCGATCCTTCTGCCTCCTCCTCCCCAGTAGCTGGGACCATAGGTATGTGCCACCACACCTGGTTTAAAAGTCTTTCTTGGCATTTAAATACAACAGCTTCGGAATGAGCAATTCTGTCAAAACGTGCTGTTTTTTTCTTCGACAGGGTCTTGCTCTGTCACCCAGGCTGGAGTACAGTGGTGCTATCATAGCTCACTGCAACCTCAAACTTCTGGGCTCAAGTGATTCTCCGGCCTCAACCTCTATAGTCTCTGTAGCTGGGACTGTTAAGTGCGCACCACAGTGCTCAGCTGATTTTTTTTTTTTGCATTTTTTGTAGAGATACAGTCTATGTTGCCCAGGATGGTCTTGAACTCCTGGTCTCAGGTGATCCTCCTGCCTCAGCCTCCCAGAGTGCTGGGATGACAGGTGGAAGCAATCGCAACTGGAGTAACATGCTGTTTTTCTTGAAGGTTCTTTTTGTTGCTACTTCCTGGGACTGACCTCTCCCCCACGAGCACACTGGAGGTGACAACAGAACAGTTCTGTGCAGCCACCAGAGCTGTGCCCTGCTCTACCCCTCAGATGCTATTCCAAGATGACGATGCCAGCAGGATCCCTGGAGCTGGGCGCCAGATTGTCCTGTGACTCCAGGCTTCCAAGGGCCAATGCTGCTGGTCACTCTGGCTCCAGCGTCTCCCAGAATGAGCTCCTGGAGGACCCTCTGCTCTTTCGTTCTTCCTCACTCTCAGGAGGTTGCACCCACGGCAAGGCTTGTGTCCGTCCCAGAGATCAGAATCTCAGCTGCTCTTCTCTTTTCGGTGGAGACAAGGGCATGGGCCACTGCTGCTGGATTCCGGCTTCTCACACTACATCTCCCTATCACCGTGGATGCATGTCACTTGCAAGCACCTCCTGTCATTTTCATCTGGGGAGGAGCCACTCCCTCTGCAGACCTGATGCTACAGGAGCACAACTATCCTCCCATCTCCTACATTCCACGGCAGTATTTCACTTACTAACATCGTGTGCGTATCACAGAAAGCAACTACAGCAGAGTCAGTACAGTGGAAGGTTGCCTCATATACAATTTGTCAAATTAAAAAATAGGTGGAGGCTGGGCACGGTGGCTCACGCCTGTAATCCCAGCACTTTGGGAGGCTGAGGCAGGTGGATCACTTGAGGTCAGGAGTTCGAGACCAGCCTGGCCAACATGGTGAAACTCCATCTCTACAAAAAAATGAGCTGGGTGTTGTGGTACGCACCTGTAATCCCAGCTGCTCAGGAGGCTGAGGCAGAATTGCTTGAACCCAGGAGGCAGGGGGTGCAGCAAGCCAAGATCGATCATGCCACTGCACTCCAGCCTGGGCAACAGAAAGCGACTCCACCGCAAAAACAACAACAAAAAAAAAAGTAGATGGGTTTTCACCAGAAATTTGTGTTGTCTTCCTAGGAGATAACAAAGTTCATGTGGAAACCCACCAAGTTGTTTATTAACTGGATTCAAATTTCTTTACAGTAACTTGTTTCTCTTCTTAAAATGGAGCCACAAGATTTTGGCAGGGAAGGTAAATTTCAGGGGAACTAGTTTTGCCTTTTCTATTAGCTGAACTCACGTTATAGTAGTAAAATATGGCCACACCCCTGATTAAGAAACTGGGCTGGCCGGGCGCGGTAGCTCAAGCCTGTAATCCCAGCACTTTGGGAGGCCGAGACGGGCGGATCACGAGGTCAGGAGATCGAGACCATCCTGGCTAACACGGTGAAACCCCGTCTCTACTAAAAAATACAAAAAGCTAGCTGGGCGAGGTGGTGGGCGCCTGTAGTCCCAGCTATTCGGGAGGCTGAGGCAGGAGAATGGCGTAAACCTGGGAGGCGGAGCTTGCAGTGAGCTGAGATCCGGCCACCGCACTCTAGCCTGGGCGAGAGAGCGAGACTCCGTCTCAAAAAAAAAAAAAAAAAGGACCTGGGCTAGGCCAGGTGCGGTGGCTCACACCTGTAATCACAGCACTTTGGGTGGCCAATCCAGGCAAATCACCTGAGGTCAGGAGTTTAAAACCAGCCTGGCCAACATGGGGAAACCCTGTCTCCACTAAAAATACAAAACAGCTGGGCATGGTGGCACATGCCTGTAATCCCAGCTACTCAAGAGGCTGAGGCAGGAGAATCGCTTGAACCCAGGAGGTGGAGGTTGCAGTGAGCCAAGCAAGATTGTGCCATTGTACTCCGGCCTGGGCAAGAGAGTGAGACTCTGTCTCAAAAAAAAAAAAAAAAAAGAAAAAGAAAGTGGGCTATAGTCAATGGGAACATAAAACCTGAGGGTCCTGGAACAGCTGCGGGAGGCCCGGCCACTCCCTGCTATGCCTCCACGGCTTCTGTCCACCTACTCTAGGCCAAAAGTGCGCGGCCTCGGTTGCCATCCAGCTCTCAGGGGTCACGTATGCTGGGCAGTC
Source organism: Macaca mulatta (assembly GCF_049350105.2). Lineage (NCBI taxonomy): Eukaryota > Metazoa > Chordata > Mammalia > Primates > Cercopithecidae > Macaca > Macaca mulatta. Next base: position 45,143,567 of record NC_133408.1, read on the forward strand.
TTGTGACCACCTTGTTCCTACTGCAGGACACAAACAGTTTGACGATAGCAGGTAATTTCCTGGTTTGTATAACACTTTGGATTTCTTGGATTAAAATAAAGAACTCTAGCTTCTTTAAAAGAAAGCAGGTGCAATGGCTCATGCCTGTAATCCCAGCACTTTGGGAGCCTGAGGCGGGTGGATCACTGAGGCCAGGAGCTTGAGACCAGCCTGACCAACACAATAAACCCCGTCTCTAAGAAAAGAAAAAGCTATAAAAATTCCGCTTCTCACATTCGTCATTTTGGAAAAAACTCCAAAAGAAAAATAGGATTCCTAAACCTTACTTGATAGGAACATTTTTTTTTTGGAGACTGAGTCTCTCTCTGTTGCCAGGCTGGAGTGTAGTAGCGCCATCTTAGCTCACTGCAACCTCTGCCTCCCGGGTTCAAGCGATTCTCCTGCCTCAGCCTCCCGAGTAGCTGGGATTACAGGCATGAGCCACCACGCCCGGCTAATTTTTGTATTTTGAGTAGAGACGGGGTTTCCCCATGTTGGCCAGGCTAGTCTCAAACTCCTGACCTCAAGTGATCTGCCCGACTCGGCCTCCCAAAGTGCTAAGATTACAGGCGTGAGCTACTGCGCCCAGCCTTTCATCTTTCATGCAACCAGTTTTAAACTCCTCTGCTTGGAAATTTTAACCCAAATCACCCTAGTTCTGCTTTAAATAATCACTGCTTTATTTTGACAATATCTATGAAGATGCTTCCTACCCAGCCTCCCCCTACAAGTTCCTGTTTGACAACCTGCCATCAATCCAGTCACTGCTGTTTTTATTATCTCAATTTCTTCTTTTAATACCACGCCTTGGGGTGTACCTACCAGATGAGCTGATCGTTATAGAGAAACGCAGTGTATTTGACTATATTCAGGCTTTCCTCCACTCTATTAATAAAGGACTGGATTTTCAAATAAGTCATTTTATCCAACGGGAAGAAGCTGATTCCACCAAAAATGTCAAGTAGGTCACATGACTGCAAATGTAGCGTTTGCAAATACTGTGGAAAAAAAGTAAGGCATAAAATTTACTAATAGTACACTGAATATAATGCTCCTTGATAACTGAAAATAATCTTATGTCAGACTCTTATTTATGGTACAATTACACACTAGCAAACAGCACAACAACGAGGCCATGGCGAAAACATGGGTAACCGAGTGTGAACTCAGTACCAATTCCAAGATACAAAGTTCAAACATATCTAGTTAATGTTTATTCAGTATTGTGTTTTACCTCTTTTTAAAGTTAAATTTTTTTTTTTTTTTGAGATGGAGTCTCACTCTGTCACCCAGGCTGGAGTGCAGTGGCGCAATCTCAGTTCACTGCAAGCTCCGACTCCCAGGTTCACACCATTCTCCTGCCTCAGCCTCCCGAGTAGCTACGACTACAGGCACCTGCTACCACGCCCGGCTAATTTTTTGTATTTTTTAGTAGAGACAGGGTTTCACCATGTTGGCCAGGATGGTCTCGATCTCCTGACCTCGTGATCCATCCGCCTCAGCCTCCCAAAGTGCTGGGATTACAGGCCTGAGCCACCGCGCCCGGCCCAAAATTTTTTTGTTTTTTTTTGGTATAGATAGGGTCTTGCTATGTTGCCCAGGCTGGTCTTGAACTTCCAGCCTCTGTGATTCTCATGTCTAGGTGTCCCAAAGCGCTAGGAATACAGGCATGAGCCACTGTGCCCAGCTAGCACTTTAAAGTATTTAATTCTTGGCCGGGCGCGGTGGCTCATGCCTGTAATCCCAGCACTTCGGGAGGTCAAAGCAGGCAGATCACTTGAGGTCAGGAGTTTGAGAACAGCCTGGCCAACATGGCAAAACCCCGTCTCTACTAAAAATACAAAATTAGCTGGGCGTGGTAGCCTGTAATCCCAACTACTTGGGAGGCTGAGACAGGAGAATCACTTGAACTTGGGAGATGAAGGTTGCAGTGAGCCAAGATCACACACTGCACTCCAGCCTGGGTGACAAGAGTGAGACTGTCTCAAAAAAAAAAAAAAAAAAAAAAAGTAATTCCTTATAGTAGTGCCCTTCAAATTAGATTAGCCTAATGAGGGATCTATCCATTAATACTACAGACAGTGCCATCTTTCTTTCCCCCGGAGATGGAGTCCTGCTCTGTTGCCCAGGATGGAGTGCAGTGGTGCAATCTCGGCTCTCTGCAACCTCTGCCTCCTGGGTTCAAGCGATTCTCCTGCCTCAGCCTCCAGAACAGCTAGGATTACAGGCATGCGCCACTATGCCCAGCTAGTTTTTTTGTATTTTTAGTAGAGGCGAGGTTTCACCTTGTTGGCCAGACTGGTCTTGAACTCATGACCTCATGATCTGCCTGCCTCGGCCTCCCAAAGTGCTGGGATTACAGGTGTGAGCCACCACGCCCAGCCGAGAGTGCCATCTTATACTAAAATCAGGTCTAAATGATATGTAGTCAGGACAACAGTTGTATCCATATGTCGATGGGTAAGAGAAATGAGGACAAGAACAGAAACCAGGAGATAATATGCGAGTGGATAATTGTGGTCATTAAAATGACAAAACAAAGAAAAGTAATTCAGAGAAACAAAAAAATTCAAAAATAGCTATGAAAACTGTTTTAGAGAGAAAAGTTGAACTCAACAATAGACACAGAAGGTATTTTCAGAAGAAAATAGATTGAGAATTGTTTCTTCCAGGGAAACTGGGCTGGGCGAGTTGGCTCATGCCTTTAACCCCAGCACTTTGGGAGGCCGAGGAGGGAAGATCGCTTGACACCAGCCTGGGCAAAACAGCCAGGACAAGACCCTCTTTTTTTGTTTCCTTTTAAAAAAAAGATAAACTGAGCTTGACAAGGTCGGGTGAAATATGCACAATTCCATTACAATGGAAGAACAGCACTTGGGACAAATGTCCCTAATGGCTCATCTGACAAAGTCCCACAGCCAGTAATTCTTCCTGCATCGACACAGCTTATGCCTGTTCAGTGAACAGAGCCCATCCCTAACAATGTGCAACTCCAATAATCACGTTTTCCTTATCAACTGATCCATCACACAAAAGACGGCTGTTGAGTAAGCCCAGGACAGACGCAGGTAAAACACAAGGAGGCCAAACGATGACTCCAGGACTCTTTAAGAGCCCTGGGCGAACGCAGGAAGCTCTGCCTTACAGCTGGAGGGAGGGTCCAGAGCGCACGCCTCACGCGTTTCCTTGCTGCTCCAGTTTTACGACGGTCCATCTCAGGCTCTTTGCCACTTTCAAGTTCTGGGTTTTTTGTACATAAGAAACAAACTTGTCTGTCCATATTTCTCTAAAAATCTGCTGAATGCTCACTAAAGTTATAAACGAAATTCAAAGTACTTACCCGATGGAAGAATTTCTCTAATCTTTCTTTCAGAAGCTCGATGCCTCCATCTTCCATGGCTTTTAGAAATGTTCCATTAAAAAGCTAATGAGGTAAAAGACCACAGGAAAAAAACAATCAATTTCCTACGCTCACTTTTTCAGCAGAACTAGAAGTTCTTTTTTTCCTTTAGATTATTATTATTATTATTTTTTGAGACAGAGTCTCACTCTGTCACCCAGGCTGGAGTGCAGTGGCATGATCTCGGCTCACCGCAAGCTCCGTCTCCTGGGTTCACGCCATTCTCCCTCCTCAGCCTCCTGAGTAGCTGGGACTACAGACGCCTGCCACCATGCCTGGCTAATTTTGTTTTTGCAGTTTTAGTAGAGATGGGGTTTCACCGTGTTAGCCAGGATGGTCTCGATCTTCTGACCTCATGATCCCCCCATCTCGGCCTCCCAAAGTGCTGGGATTACAGGCGTGAGCCACCGCGTCCGGCCTTTCCTTTAGATGATTAATTCAGCTCATTAAATCTCCCAGTTCTTTTCAATAGAGAAAATATTTAAATGATAAAAGTTGAGTTAAAAATGTAAGTTACAAAAAATACTGTTAAGTGATGCTGTCTTTTTTTTTTTTTTTTTTTTTTTTTGAGACGGAGTCTCACGCTGTTGCCCAGGCTGGAGTGCAGTGGCGCGATCTCGGCTCACTGCAAGCTCCGCCTCCTGGGTTCACGCCATTCTCCTGCCTCAGCCTCCTGAGTAGCTGGGACTACAGGCGCCCGCCACCGCGCCCGGCTAATTTTTTGTATTTTTAGTAGAGACGGGGTTTCACTGTGGTCTCAATCTCCTGACCTTGTGATCCGCCCACCTCGGCCTCCCAAAGTGCTGGGATTACAGGCTTGAGCCACCGCGCCCGGCCAATGCTGTCTTATTTATGAAACCACCTAAATTGCTCTAGGCATCTTTCAAAAATTTCAACTTACCCTGAAGTTTCAATTTATATAAGTAATATCACCCAAATTTTTATTTTTTATTTTTCAGTTTTCTTTCAATGAATGGAATCACCATTTTTATCCTTTTTTTTTTTTTTTTTTGAGATGGAATCTCGTTCTGTCACTCAGGCTGGAGTGTGGTGGCGCAATCACAGTTCACTGCAGCCTCGACCTCCCAGGCTCAAGCGATCCTCCCACCTCAGCCTCCCAAGTAGCTGGGACTACAGGCATGCACCATGACACCTGACTAACTTGTACAAAAATTTTTTGTAGAGATGGGGTCTTGCTATATTGCCCAGACTGGTCCTGAACTCCTGGGCTCAAGCAATCCTCCTGCCTCAGCCTCCCAGAATGCTGAAATTACAGGTGTGATACACTATGCCCTGCCTCACTGAAATGTTTAAATCATGAAATTATCTGCATTCTGTACGTTCCTTGAGGACAGAGGCACACTTTTTCATCAGTGGGGGACACATTCCCACTATGAGGCTGAGAGAGAGAAGGGAGTTCAATACTCGCTGAATAAATGTGGGCATAAACCTCACTACCTGTTTCCAAGGCCTCATTATTTTCTTCTCTAAGATAAATACACAGTCACTTTGCAGTCATTGAAAGATTTCTCTTTAAACAACCCTGGAGCCTATAAATAGGGGTAACTGGTTGGACTCTCAGAAACGAATGCCAGGCTTACCTTGTACATGCTGTAGCACTGCTGTAGCACTGAACTATAAACCTTGTCCTGCAAACACAAAAACAGCACAGATCTCAATTCAAGGGAACACAATGTCTACTGGATAGATGGCAAAGCTACACTGACCCTTGACGTAACGGTATAATGTTTATGAACTTGGTCCCACAATAGTTGTGTGCTGAAAAAAAGTGTTTACTTTTTTTTTTTTTTTTTTTTTGAGATGGAGGCTCACTCTGTTGTCTAGGCTGGAGCGCAGTGGTATAATCTTGGCTCACTGTAACCTTTGCTTCCCTGGTTCAAGCGATTCTCCTGCCTCAGCCTCCTGAGTAGCCGGGATGACAGGTGTGCGCCACCATTCCTGGCCAATTTTTATAGTTTTAGTAAAGACAGGGTTCCGCCATGTTGGCCAGGCTGGTCTTGAACCCCTGACCTCAAGTGATCTACCCGCCTCGGCCTCCCAAAGTACTAGGATTATAGGTGTGAGCCACTGTTCCCAGCCAGAAGTGTTTAAATTCTAATTTGTGACTCAGTAAGCCTTACTTTAGGAGGGCTTTCAATGTAGATGAAGAGTAGAAGGTATTAGTGAGATAGGGTGCATATACATTTTAAAAAGACCATGCTCATGTAAACGATAAACATAAACCTTTGCTATATACCCCGAGAAACCTCCGCAAAAGCCACCGAGTTTCAATACGACCAATTGAGGGATTCAACATACTCAGTAATACATTTAAAATAAATAAATAATGACACATTACCAACAACTCCTCCTCTTGATATTCAATAACTGGTTTTCCATCTTTACTCTGTTTTTCAATTATAGGATTCCGAACAACCTGCAAAGTTTGATAAACTGAAATTATACAATGAATTCATTATACCATGGTTTTTATTTTGCCTTAATTTAAAAACTTTGAACATGCTATAGCACCAGAAACACAACTTCTTAAAACAGCCCCAAGAACAAATAAAGCAAATAGGAAGAACTTGACTTTAAAATTCCAACTAATTTTATTTTAATGTTACTTGGATGCAACAGCCAGAGAACTTTCCCAAACTCTGAATAGTAAAGATCACCCATAACTTCACCGTACAATTTCAGAAAGATACACCGTGTATGTAAATACCATGACCATCCAGAAATGTTCTTCTGGTTCATTGAAGAACTGTCTATTCTTCTGGGTATGTAAAGATTTTGCAGGTTTTGATGGGCTAAAGGTCCTACAAAGGTTAAAAAAATACGTTTGGGACAATTCTCCAGCAGAAGTTTTAAGAATTCACTGAACTCTAAAAGACACACTTAAAGGTATTACCTTGTGAACTGTACAATGGCTTCACACAATCCGACATTTCTAATCTTTTCATTCTTTTCTACCTCATTTGGATGATAAAATAAAATCTTATTTTCCTCCTGAAACATGAAGAAACAGAAGCACATTAATATAAACATTTCATCTTAGCTACTGAAAACGCTAAGTTCAATGTCGACCTCTTGTGTCACACATGCTAATGACAAAACAAAACAAAACAAAAACGTTTTAGAAAAACAGGAATTGTAATCCTAGCACTTTGAGAGGCTGAGGTGGGAGGATCACTTGAGCTCAGGAGTTCAAGACCAGCCTGGGCAACACAGTGAGACCTCGTCTCTATTATTTAAAATAGTAAGAAAAACAGGAATTATCTCGTCATGTGCAAATACTGCCTACCAGCCAGAAAGGCTGTTTTGATATTCAGTTAGTCACGTTATATCTGAAGCAGCACCAGGCAATTTCTATGAAAACTCAGTCTCTAGATTTCTTTCCTGGTGGTAATTTGTAATACACCAAGGCTTATAAGAAATAAAAGTGTGCACATCTGCAGACACACAGCTCCCTGAAAATTAAATCCAGTCAGTTCCCAGACATTTGAACTGACAAGTTTTTTTTTTCTTTTTCTGAGATGTGGTCTCTGTGGCCCAGGCTGTAGTGCAGTGGCACAATTACAGCTCTCCTGCAGCCTCAACCACTCGGGCTCAAGTGATCCTCTGGCCTCAGCCTCCTGAGTAGCTAGAACTACAGGTGCATGTCACCACGCCTGGCTCATTTTTCGATTTTTCTTTAGGGGGGGGGCAGGTAAGAGATGGGGGTCTTGTTATGTTGCCCAGGCTGGTCTGGAACTCCTGGCCTCAAGCAATCCTCCTATCTCGGCCTCCTAAAGTGCTGGGATTACAGGCGTGAGTCACGGAGCCCAGCCTGGACAGTCTTTAAAAGAACTGTGACTTGCTGGTAATGAAACACAGCTCCGTACATCCTTTGAGAAAGTCGCCGTCCCCACCTCAGAAAAACAAAACGCACACACATACACACCCTCCCGGAATTAATTTATTTCCTCATTTGGCTGAAAACTTTTACAGGGTCCTCCAGGCTTGCATCATTTGAGGGCTAGCGTCTGCCACTCTGCTTCCACGCTTCTAGCTAGGGACTAACCACTTAACAAAGCCAAGTTCAATTTTAATTTCCCAGAACTGAGGCAAAGCAAAGCGCAAACAGCCTCAACCTGGGGTGTGGAGCGATAGACCCGACGGGGCTTTATTCCATAGACAGGCATCGACCCAGGACCTGAAGCGGTCCCTGCCTGCTGTCAGGTCCCCGCCGCAGTCCCCGGTCCGTACTCGCACCTGGCGCAACGCAGGCTAGGTCTGTGCCGCTCGAGGTGGGCAGAACCACAGGGCCGCCTCCCCGGGGGGTACCGACGCCGCCCGCCCCTCGGGCCCGTTGACTCCGCGCGCGGCCCCCTCCGCATACCTCTCCTTCGCGCGGCCCGAAGCGCGGGTTGTAAATGAAGAAACTCAGCAGCGCCGGCGGGAACTGCTTCTCCTGGGCAGCCCAGGGCCCGCTCCCGGCCCCAGCCGCCGCTACAGCCATCCCGACCGGGCCCCCACCTCAGGAGCCTCCCACGGCCCGCCCAGCTACAGCAGCCACCTGCCAGGACACTGCACTTCCACCTCCCTCGCCGCCGCCCCGGAAGCGCTCGCCGCCGGCCCGGAAGAAGAACCCGCGGCGCAGCGTTTTCTTCTGGCTCCTCCGGGCGGGCTTGTGGTCCGTTTCCTGGCCGAGTTTGTGTTTTGCTGGCTCGGGGAGTTCTCTCCTGGCTACAGGCGTAGGGCTGCGCATTTCAGGAAAAACTGAGCAGGGCGCCTTTTTTTTTTTTTTTGATAGGGTCTCAGTTTGTCATCCAGGCTGGAGTGCAGTGGCGTGATCTCAGCTCACGGCAGCCTCAACCTCCGGGACTCAAGCGATCCCCCGACTCAGCCTCCCAAGTAGCTAGGATTACAGGCGCGCGCCACCAAGGCCAGTTTTCTTTTTTGTAGAGGTGGAGTGTCACTATGTTGCCCAGGTTGCTCTCGAACTCCTGGCCTCAAATGGTCTCCCACTTGGGCCTCCCAAAGTGCTCCGATTACAGGCGTGAGACACCACCGCCCAACCTGTTGTTGTTTTGGTGATATTGTTTTTAATTTAATTTAGAGATAGGATCTCGCTTTGTCACACAGGTTGGAGTGCAGTGGTGCCATCATAGCTCACTGCAGCCTCAACTCCTTGGCTCAAGCGATCTTCCCACCTCAGCCTGAGGAGTAGCTGAGACCACAGGTATGCATCACCATGCCCACATAATTAAAAAAAAAAAAAGTGAGACAGGATCTCACTTTGTTGCCCAGGCTGGTCTCGAACTCTTGGCAGCAAGGGATCCTCCTGTTACTAGACGTAAGGTCTTGACCGTGGATTGTCCAGGTTCTTGGCGTGTTGAACAAAGAATTGAACAAAATGCACAAAGTAACAAAAGAACAAAGCAATGAAAACAAACAAAACAAAACAAAACAAAAACCGGAGTAAGGAAGAGACAGTTATTAAAGAGAAAGTATAATTCACAGAGCAGGAGGGGGATAGAGCAAACGGCTCAATAGCTGCCATTAGGATTTTTATTAAGCTGGAAGAATTAGTTAACGCCCCTAGGTTCCCGTTAGAGGCCTCCAATTGGTTACACCCTCTGAAGGATTGGCCTGTGACCAATCAGAGGCTGAAGTGGAGCCGCGCCCCCTCGTCCCCCCTCCCTCGCTGCCCCCCCGTCAATCATAGGCTGACACCCCCCCCAACACACACCCCGGGTCAATCAGCCTCTGATTGACGGGATGAACACGTGGCCTCTATGAAGCCTAATCTTGCCTAGAACTGGCTGCACCTGCTATTCTTTTGTTTCTGCCTTAACCCTTGGTTACCCTCATTCCCTATTCTGCTTCACCTGGCCTCCCAAAGTCCTGGGATTACAGATGTGAACCATCCACACCTGGCCCATTGAGTTTTTAGTTTATTTTAAAAGTATTTTATTCTGAGACAGCTCTTTGCTCTGTTGCCCAGGCTGGAGTGCAGTGGCCAGATCATACCTCACTGCAGCCTGGAACTCCTGGGCTCAACAGATCCTCCCACCTCAGCTTCCCAAATAGCTGGGACCACAGGTGCGTGCCACCATGGCTGGCTAATTTTTAATTTTTCATAGAGCTGGGGTCTCACTATGTTAACTCAGGCTGGTCTCGAACTCCTGGGCTCAAGTAATCCACTGGCCTTGGGCTCTCCAAATGCTGGGATTATAGGCGTAAGCCCCTGTGCCCACCATGCCAGTTTTTTTGTAGAAGGAAATGTAAAAATACAAAGGAAGCCTCATTTAGAAAGAAACAAGGCTGGGCACGGTGGCTCATGCCTGTAATCCTAGCACTTTGGGAGGCCAAGGTGGGTGAATCACTTGAGGCCAGGAGTTCGAGACCAGCCCTGTCTCTACTAAAATACAGAAAATTAGCCAGGCGTGGTGGCACATGCCTGTGGTTCCAGCTACTTGGGAGGCTTGAGGCAGGAGAATTACTTGAACCCAGCAGGTGGAGGTTGCAGTGAGCCAAGATTGCACCACTACACTCCAGCCTGGGCAACAGAGCAAGACCCTGTCTCAAAAGAAAGAGAGAAAGAGAGAAAGAAACACATTTAGGGGCAGATGTGCATTCCGTTTGGCCCATTAACATCATCTACAGAGTCCCTGTTTGAGAGGCCTCAAGGGACCATTGGATCACCTACATTTACAAAGTTTGCCTCTTCCCCTTATTCCTTCAGCGCAGGTCTGGAGGCAGATGGGGCACTGTGTGTGCCACAGGAGCAGGATCAGAGGTGGCAGATTCCCCAGAGTGCCTGTTCCTGGACTTTGTTGCCTGGGATTCCCTTGCCTTTGAGTCATGTAGGTTGTGGCATAGTTGGGACGGCTTGTTATGGTTATTTGGATTCAAGCCTTGGCAGCATATGGTTTGGCCAAACTCAAGAAGACTTTGGTTTAGGTTGCCTCATCTGTCACGTATTTTTTTTTTTTTTTTTTTTTTTGAGACGGAGTCTCGCTGTGTCACCCAGGCTGGAGTGCAGTGGCGCGATCTCAGCTCCCTGCAAGCTCTGCCTCCCGGGTTTACGCCATTCTCCTGCCTCAGCCTCCCGAGTAGCTGGGACTACAGGCGCCCGCCACCCCGCCTGGCTAGTTTTTCGTATTTTTTAGTAGAGACGGGGTTTCACCGTGTTAGCCAGGATGGTCTCGATCTCCTGACCTCGTGATCCGCCCATCTCAGCCTCCCAAAGTGCTGGGATTACAGGCTTGAGCCACCGCGCCCAGCCCTCTGTCACATATTAAGTTTGGAAGCAGAACCACTTCCCTTATCCAGCCTGGCAGAATAGACCACATTTAGGGAAGTGATGAGTTGGAATCTGGACTTGAGATAGATCTAGAGGCATATCCACTTCTGCCGTTCACCGACTGCACCAATCTCCTTGCACCAAAGAAGAGGTAGAGACTCTCTCGTCTCTCTTATTTGGAAAATGGCTCATAGTAAATTCCTCCCAAGTGGGAATTTCACTTGAAAAATTAAGTGGGACTATGAGTGTGCATCAGCTGCCAGCACATCATGATTTCATAAACGATTACTACTGCTCCTTGCCATTGACGCTCCCAATTAGCTTGCTTTAGTGCTTGAAATTATCCCATTAGACATCCCTGTTTTGGCTGGGTGTGGTGGCTCACGCCTGTAATCCCAGCACTTTGGGAGGCCAAGGCTGGCAGATCACCTGAGATCAGGAGTCTGAGGCCCATCATGGTGAAACACTGTCTCTACTAAATAAATAAATAAGGCCGGGAGCGGTGGCTCAAGCCTGTAATCCCAGCACTTTGGGAGGCCGAGACGGGCGGATCACAAGGTCAGGAGATCGAGACCATCCTGGCTAACACGGTGAAACCCCGTCTCTATTAAGAAATTAAAAAAACTAGCCGGGCAAGGTGGCGGGCGCCTGTAGTCCCAGCTACTCGGGAGGCTGAGGCCAGAGAATGGCGTGAACCTGGGAGGCGGAGCTTGCAGTGAGCTGAGATCCGGCCACTGCACTCCAGCCTGGGTGACAGAGCGAGACTCCGTCTCAAAAAAAAATAATAATAAAATAAAATAAATAAATAAATAAATAATAAATAAATAAATAAAATAGCCGTGCGTGGTGGCAGGCACCTCTACTCCCAGCTACTCGAGAGGCCGAGGCAGGATAATTGCTTGAACCCGGGAGGCGGAGGTCGCAGTGAGTGGAGGTTGCACCACTGCACTCCAGCCTGGGTGACAGAGTGAGACTCTGCCTCAAAATAAATAAATAAATAAATAAATGAAAATAAAGTACAAGGTGCTATAGAAGTGAGTGAGATTCATATTTTATAGTAAGAGTCACAGTTTCTCCCAGGATACCTCTGTGTCCTTGTACATGTTTGCCTCTCCCTTCCTCCCACACACAATTCATTGCATGAGGCATCGAAAGATGGAGATGACAAAAAAACAAAATGAAACATCCAGAGATCAAAGAAAAGAACATGCTTTTCCGGTTTCCAAGTTAAGGATGCAAGAACGCTTAGACATCAACGCATCCGCCTCTCCTGACACAGTCCTGGGGTGTGCACGGGTACGAGGCAGGGGTGGTAGTTATGACAGACACCCACGCAGGTTTGGAGGTCTCAGAGGAGAGGGTCCGTGTGTCCTTCTCCCTTGGGAAGCTGGGGGAGGTGGTGAGCTTCGCAGAGTTCCCCTCGGGGTCAAGCATGGTGCAGTAACAGTCGAGTAACCATGGAACAGGAGTACCTGGGCGAGAAATCCTTATTGGTTCAGGAAGAAGCTGAATGATTCACTTGTGCACAGAAGGAATTCAGAGAAAGTCAATGCTGAGAAGCCTCAAGGTCAGGACCAGGAGGAGGTAGCAATGGCCCCTCAAGACCACGAGAATAGAGAGGATTGAGGGTGACTCTGTGTTCACTGTTCGGACTGAGAATACTCCAGTCCCATCTGGGGCCTCAGTCTATGGTAAGAAGGGAGAAGAGGTTGCTTAATTACCTGACATAATTAAGATTCTGACACCCAGCACAATGGGAATTGAAATCAAGTTCAGTTACAGAAATAGAAGTTAGATGTTTTGCACAAAGAATTTGCGAACTCGAAATTCCAACGGAATGAGCTGTGAGAAAGACACATTTTGGTGTTGGAAAGGAAGCTCAGTTCCAAGTAGAAAGTCACAGTTCCGGCCGGGCACGGTGGCTCATGTCTGTAATCCTAGCACTTTAGGAGACCGAGCCGAGTAGATCACTTGAGGTCAGGAGATTGAGACCAGCCTGGTCAGCATGGTGAAACCCCATCTCTACTAAAAAAAAAAAAAAAAAAAAAAAATACAAAAATTAGCCGAGTATGGTGGCAAGCGCCTGTAATCCCAGCTTCTTGGGAGGCAGAGGCACGAGAATCCCTTGAACCTGAGAGTTGGAGGTTGAGTGAGCCGAGATTGTGCCACTGCACTCCAGCCTGGGCTACAAAGTGAGACTCTGTCTACAAAAAAAAAAGAGAAAGTCGCAGTTCCAAGCTAGGTGGTTCTGGACATAGGTTGTCACATATGTCTGTCTCCTCCCTATCAAGGGTGTGTGTGTGTGTGTGTGTGTGTATATATATACACACACACATATACACACACGCATATATACACACACACACATATATATACACACATACACACATACACACACACATATACACACACATATACACACACACATATATACACACACACATATATACAAACACATATACACACATACACACACACATACACACACATATACACACACATATACACACACATATACACACACACATATATACACACACACATACACACACACACATATACACACACACATATATATACACACACACATATACACACACATATACACACACACATATATACACACACATATATACACACACATATACACACATATATACACACACATATATACACACACATATACACACACATATATACACACACATATATACACACACATATATACACACACACATATATACACACACATATATACACACACACATATATACACACACATATATATACACACACATATATACACACACACATATATACACACATATATATACACACATATATATAGGTTTGAGACAGGGTCTTGCTTTGTTGCCCAGGTTATAGTGCAGTGGTATGATCATAGCTCACTGCAGCCTCTAACTCTTGGGCTCAAGAGATCCTCCTGCCTCTGCCTCCTATATAGCTGGGACTATAGGTGCGGGCCCCATGCCCTCCTTGCTATCAAGGAAAGTGAACTTCTTGAGGCCAGGACTCTGTTGGAGTCATCTTCTGGTTCCCGTTGTCTAACACAGTGCCTGTGTCACAGGACACAGTAAATGTGTGTTGAATGAATGAAATGGAGGAGGGAGGGGATGGGGAGGAGGGGGCAACAGACATCAGAGATGGGCTTTCATCATTCAGAGCTCAGCCACTGCATATCCTATGAATGGAGCTCAGTCCACAGGCTGATCTGACATTCAAGTGAGTTCTCTACTCTGCTCAGCATTGAGCTCTAAGAAGCAGCTGTGGGGTAAAGGTTTGGGTGCAATGTACAGCTCTGAGACAAAGGGCCTTTTCATCCTATTCTGTTGGCAGAAATACCAGACCAGTGAGTCGAGTGACCAATCTTTTCTCTGTTGATTTAGAGCCCAGAGACACTGTGTCAGTCAGAGGTGACCTCTACTGTGAGGGTACATCTTTCTCCTGCAGTTAAAATTGTCCTTGACTTCCATCTCCTCCTGAGATCACTTGTGAAGGAGCTTCAAAAAACCGGTTTTTTTTTTTTTTTTTTTTTTTGAGACAGGTTCTCACTCTATCGCCCAGGCTGGAGTGCAGTGGCGTGATCTTGGCTCACTGCAACCTCTGCCTCCCAGGCTCGAGTGATCCTCCTGCCTCAGCCTCCTGAGGAGCTGAGGTGTACGTCACCATGCCCACATTCTTTGCATTTTTGGTAGAGATAGGGTTTCTCCATGTTGGCCAGGCTGGTCTCAAACTCCTGGGCTCAAGTGATGCTCCTTCCTGGGCCTCCCAAAATGCTGAGATTACAGGTGCGAGCCACCACGCCCGGCCTTGTGACTTTTTTTTTTTTTTGAGACGGAGTCTCGCTCTGTCACCCAGGCTGGAGTGCAGTGGCGCGATCTCGGCTCACTGCAAGCTCCGCCTCCCGGGTTTACGCCATTCTCCTGCCTCAGCCTCCTGAGTAGCTGGGACTACAGGCGCCCGCCACCACGCCCGGCTGATTTTTTTGTATTTTTACTAGAGACGGGGTTTCACCATGTTAGCCAGGATGGTCTCGATCTCCTGACCTCGTGATCCACCCGCCTCGGCCTCCCAGGTTGGGATTACAGGCTTAAGCCACAGCGCCCGGCCTTTTTTTTTTTTTTTTTGAGATAGAGTCTCATTCTGTGGCCAGGCTGGAGTGCGCAGTGGCGCGATCTTGGTTCACTGCAACTCCGCCTCCCAGGTTCAAGCGATTCCCCTGCCTCAGCCTCCCAAGTAGCTGGGACTACAGGTGCGTGCCACTCTGCCCAGCTAATTTTTGTATTTTTAGTAGAGACAGGGTTTCATCATGTTGGCCAGGATGGTCTCAATCTCTTGACTTCATGATCCACCTGCCTCGGCCTCCCAATTGTGACCATTTTTATTCACAAATTTCAAATGGGCACAATTTCTATCAATCATGGTTCAATTGGAGAAGAACCACTATAAAATATATATTTATATACATATATTATATATGAGAATGTAATTTTAGATGTTAATTTCAGATATTGTGCAATTATGTAATCCTGTAATACACGTCAAGAATTGCAGGTCTTGGCTGGGCACAGTGGCTCATTCCTGTAATCCCAGCACTTTGGGAGGTCGAGGTGGGTGGATCACCTGAGGTCAGGAGTTCGAGACCAGCCTGGTCAGATGAATGGCCACCAGCACTGGCCTCCCAAGAGTAAAGTACTATGCCTACTGCTTCGTGCCACCCTTCAAGTCCCAGGCCAACTGGCTCATGGCCCATCCTAACTACATATCTAAAACCTAAGCAAGTTGACATATGAAAAAGCCATCACACAAGTAATACCACGGTTTGATAAAGTGAGGTGGCAGGTGCACAGGTATTATAGTGCTCAATATTCTCCTTATGTTTGAAATACTTTATGATTTAAAAATAATTTAAGAGCCAGGCAGAGTGATTCACACCGGTAATCTTAGCACTTTGGGAGGCTGAGGCAGGCAAATCGCTTGAGCCCAGGAGCTGGAAACCAGCCTGGGCAACATTGTGAGACCCCATCTCTACAAAAAAAAAAAAAAAAAAAAGTAAAAAGAAAGAAAGAAATGAAAAAACCTTAGCTGGGCATGGTGGCATGCACCTATAGTCCAAGCTACTCAGGAGGCTGAGGTGGGAGGATCACCTGAGCCTCGGGAGGTCGAGGCTGCAGTGAGCCGTGATCACTCCCCTGTAGGCCAGCCTGGGCAACAGAGCAAGAGCCTGTCTCAAAAACATGATAATTTAAGGTGAATAGGTTTACATTCATTGTAGAACCCCTAGGAAAACAATGTCAAAATCTATCCCCCCACCACCAAAAAAAAGTTGACTTTGAAACCCATGAAAACATATGCAAATGAAGAGTCTTTCCAGTGAATCAATTAGCAGGCCAGGTGAAAACCATCCTGGTGATTCCAATTTCATCTGTCTTCTTAGTGTTTGCAAAGTAACCCCACACCTTAGCATGAGCAGAAGATATAAGATAGGTTTTTGCTTGCAATTGGATTCCTGAGTGCTCATCACATAAAATTAAACTGCAGTCATGGCACAGAATTAACTATGTAGCCTGTAAACCTGTACAAATAGACAAGTATTTCCTGTCTTCACTGTTTTGCTATCCTTTGCTTATGAGCTAGAAAGAACTACTTTGTAAATACCGCTACTAAGTCTTTACTAAGTACTACTACTTAGTAAACAACTACTTACAAAATACTAAAGCATTTAACTGAGTATCAGTACTTAGCAAATGACTACCTGCAAAATACTAAAACATTTACTGAATAACTGTACTTAGCAAATGACTACTTACAAAATATGAAAGTGTTTACTGTGTAGCAGTACTTAGCAAATGACTACCTGCAAAATACTAAAACATTTACTGAATAGCCATACTTAGCAAATGACTACTTACAAAATATGGAAGTGTTTACTGTGTAGCAGTACTTAGCAAACGACTACTTACAAAATAGGAAAGTGTTTACTGTGTAGCAGTACTTAGCAAATGACTACTTACAAAATGCTAACATATTTACTGAGTAGCAGTACTTAGCAAATAACTATTACAAAATACTAATTAATTACAGATTTGTGCAATTATGTAGTAGTGCTAAATAGTAAAATACTTAGTATTTACAAATGACTGAAGTATTTACTAATTAGTAGTACTTACAAAATAGTATTTACAAAAAAGTATTTACAAAATCCTACTTCATAGTATTTTGTAAATACAAAATTTTATAAATGCTTCATAATGTACAGATGCTAAAGCAAAATACTAGATAATGTTTGAAGTATTCTAATAATTCTTATTAGTCTCAACCACTAAACATTCACAAAGCTGGTTTTTCAATTTTTATTTTTTTATGCCAATCTCTGTATTGTTCCAATTTTAGTATGCGTGCTGCCAAAGCAAACACACAAAGCTGGTTTTAAGATCATGTTCTGGACGGGCGCGGTGGCTCACGCCTGTAATCCCAGCACTTTGGGAGGCCGAGGTGGGTGGATCACCTGAGGTCAGGGGTTCAAGACCAGTCTGGCCAAAGTGGTGAAACCCCATCTCTACTAAAAATACAAAAATTACCCAGGTGTAGTGGCAGGTGCCTGTAATCCCAGCTACTTGGGAGGTTGAGGCAGGAGAATTGCCAACCCAGCAGGCGGAGGTTGCAGTGAGCCGAGATTGTGCCACCACACTCCAGCCT
Source organism: Macaca mulatta (assembly GCF_049350105.2). Taxonomy (NCBI): domain Eukaryota; kingdom Metazoa; phylum Chordata; class Mammalia; order Primates; family Cercopithecidae; genus Macaca; species Macaca mulatta. The sequence continues at coordinate 45,161,020 of NC_133408.1, forward strand.
GGTGACAGAGTGAGACTCCATCTCAAAAACAAAAACAAAAACAAAATCACGTTCTACCAAAATATGAACTACTCTCCCAAACTATAAGGCAAAATTATAATTGAGTAAAAATAGTCAAAATAAAAGCCACCGTTCCAGTCCTGTTTTATAAGCAATTAGGGAAAATAACAGGATGCTTGTTTTTTCAGCTCTATGACCTACGTTGCAATCTAGACCTTCATTTCTTTCTTTTTTCTTTCTTTTTTTTTTTTTGAGATAGGGTCTTGGTCTGTCATCCAGACTGGAGTGCCGTGGTGCGATCACAGCTCATTGCAGCCTCCACCTCCATGGGCCAAGGCGTCCTCCTGAATGGCTGGGACTACAGCTGCGCCACCACACCCAGCTAACTTTTACATTTTTTGTAGAGACAGGATCTTGCTATGTTGCCCAAGCTAGTCTCAAACTCCTGGGCTTAAGTGATCCTTGAACTTTGGCCTTCCAAAGTGTTGGGATTACAAGTGTGAGCCACCACACCTGGTCATAGACTTTCATTTCAAAGTCAGCATATGCCCGGGTGCGGCGGCTCGCGCCTGTTATCCCAGCGCTTTGGGAGGCCAAGGTGGGCGGATCACCTGAGGTCGGGAGATGGGGACCAGCCTGACCAACATGGAGAAACCCCGTCTCTACTAAAAATACAAAATCAGGCAGGCGTGGTGGCGCATGCCTGTAATCCCAGCTACTCGGGAGGCTGAGGCAGGAGAATCGCTTGAGCCCGGGAGGCGGCGGTTGCAGTGAGCTGAGATTGCACTGTTGCACTCCAGCCTGGGCAACAAGAGCGAAACTCTGTCTCAGCAACAGCAAAGTCAACATGCATCGGTTTGGTGCTGAGAACAAGCTCTCTTGAGGCAGACCTGCGGTCATCTGCAAATTAGGTAAAAATAGAGAAGGCAAGCACAAAGATAAAGTTGGCTGTATGTTTGTCAATCCCTTTTCTGGATTGTTAGAATTTTCTCTAGAGTTTTGATATCATTTGGGGTATGTTATATTTAACATTTTCCTTCAGTATATAAAAAGACATACAAACGAGTCAAACAATGAACAGAAATTTTGGGAACAGAACGGCGTGCCAAGCTTTCCTTACTTTGCGTGTGGGACACACTCGTGGCATGACAGATTTTTTTGAAATCAGAATTTATTACTACTTTGGGCCAGGTGCGGTGGCTGATGCCTGTAATCCCAGCACTTTGGGAGGCTGAGGGGGGTGGATCACCTGAGATTGGGAGTTTGAGACCAGCCTGGCCAATATGGTGAAACCCCAACTCAAGTAACAATACAAAAATTAGCTGGGCATGGTGGTGGGCGCTTATAATGCCAGCTACTTGGGAAACTGAGGTGGGAAGATCACTTTAACCTGGGAGGTGGAGGTTGCAGTGAACCAAGATCACGCTACTGCACTCCAGCCTCGGGGCAACAGAGCGAAACTCTGTCTCCAAAAAAAAAAAAGAATTTATTACTACTTTGGTTTAGTGATAATAATTGGGCAAACTCTGCATCTCTTTTCATTTTATTTATTTTATTTTATTAATTTATTTTTGAGACAGGGTCTCTCTCCGTCACCCAGATTGGAATGTAGTGGAGTGATCATGGCTCACTGTGGCCTCAACTTCCAGGTTCAAGGGATCCTCCCACCTCAGCCTCCCGAGTAGCTGGGACCACAGGGGCATGCTACCACACTCAGCTAATTTTTAAGTTTTTTTTTAGAGACAGGGTCTCCCTATGTTGTCCAGACTGGTCTTTTTAATTTTAATGTTTTTCCTTCATTTTCTCTAGTTACCATGTTGCTTTTTCTTTTTTTCTTTTTTTGAGATGGAGTCTGTCTCTGTCACCCAGGCTGGAGTGGCAGTGGTGTGATCTCAGCTTGCTGCAACCACCACCTCCTGGGTTCAAGCGATTCTCCTGCCTCAGCCTCCCAAGTAGCTGGAATTACAGGTGCTTGCCACCACACCTGGCTAATTTTTGTACTTTTAGTAGAGACGGGGTTTCACCATGTTGGCCAGGCTGGTCTCTAACTCCTGGCCTCAGGTGATCCAGCCGCCTCAGCCCCCAGCACTTTGGGAGGCTGAGGCGTGAGCCAATGCACCTGGCCCATGCTGCACTTTTATAAAGGCTCCAGTCTTCTCTCACTGTTCTGTTCTCCTCCCAGCTGGCGATAACTAGTATTACCATTTTACTACATCTCCTTTTATTCTTTTCATTGTGAGATACATGTTCAATAGGAAATCTGTATGAAATTTATGTAATGACTCAACTCGGTAACTTAAAAAAATTATTTTCAAATTATACTTCCCATCAAATACTTGGAAATGCTAATTTTTTAAAACAAAATGCAAACTTAGAAAAATAACAACTAAATAAAAAAGTGCTAATTAATGAATATGCTCAGATGTGCAAAGAGGTTGGCCATGGTGGTTCATGCCTGTGATCTCTGCACTTTGGGAGGCTCAGCTGGGAGGATCACTTGAGGTTAGGAGTTCCAGACCACCCCTGGCAACATAGCAAGACCCTGTCTCTATAAAAAATTCAAAACTTAGCTGGGTACAGTGGTGACCACCTGTAGTCCCAGCTACTTGAGAGGCTAAGGCAGGAGAATCATTTGAGCTCAGGAGTTGGAGGCTGCAGTAAGCTATGGTTGCATCACCACACTACAGCCTGGGCAACATAGCAAGACCCCATCTCTAAAAATTTTTTTTTCTAATCCCCAAAGAGTTTTACTTGTATGCACAGGTGGAGTAAATCCCCCCTCAACCCCAGCAGAGCATACTCAGAATCCAAATAACATAATTAAAATTCGGTATGAGTAAAGACAAGATTATCAGGTTTCATGTAAGCGTACCACCTGGCACTTCTTGGGTGTTAGAGACAGTGCTTCATTATTGCTGCTTATTGGCTGTTGACAGAGACTCTGAAATGAGTCCCTAAGATCGGGATGGAAGAATGAAAAAGTAGTGTACTGTTATTTGAAATGGACAAAAATAATTGTCCATTTGAATTGTACTTTTGAAACAGTAGAATAAAATTTATGAATAATCAACTGAAATTCTACCTATAGAAAATCCGGCTGGGCACAGTGGTTCATGCCTGTAGGCTCAGCACTTTGGGTAGGCTAAGGCAGGTGGATCAATTGAGGCCAGGAGTTTGAGACCAGCCTGGCCAACATGGCAAAACCCTGTGTCTGCAAAAAATACAAAAATTACCTGGGTGTGGTGGCGTGCACCTGTAATCCCAGCTCTCGGGAAGCTGAGGCAAGAGAATTGCTTGAACCCAGGAGGTGGAGGTTGCATGAGCTGAGATTACACCACTGCACTCCAGTCTGGGCAACAGAGCGAGACTCTGACTCAAAAAAAGAAAAGAAAAAGAAAATTTCTGGCTATTTCTCCCTTTGTATACATCTAAGCATTTTCCCTAAGACAGTCAGGCCTAATAGTCTTGACCTAATCCAATCCTAATGAGCTTGGCTTTACTCACAGCAGTTTTTAATTGTGTTGTTTGGATTTGGGGAACTCTCTTGGAGCATTTAATTCCACCTGTGACTAGGAGGAAACCTCTTGGGGCACTAGTTTATTTTTGTAGAGATGGGTCTTGCTATGTAAGACTTAATGACACAGTGTCCCCTGGGGGCTCCATAAAACCCTCTTTAGTCATTTTTCCTATTCAGGTGCCCTCCTGATTGACAGAAAAGAAATAAGAGAAATTAGGCCGGGCGTATGGCTCATGCCTGTAATCCCAGCATGTTCAGAGGCCCAGGTGGGAGGACTGATTGAGGCCAGGAGTTCAAGACCACCCTGGCCAACATAGTGAGAACCCCCCCCCGCCCCGCCATCTCTATTTTAAAAAAAAAAAAAAGAGAGAGAGAGAAATCCATGCTCTTAACCTAGATTAGGGTGAGGTTGTCTTGGCAGCTGCAGTGGGTAAGGAGTTCTTGGTCCATGAAAAACTCACAACTGTGATTTAAAAAACGTTATCATCCACGTTGTTTCTTTGAGGTGTCTGTGGTGGTCAGAAGCCCCATGGAACGACAGAATCACCCATTTAGAACTGTTGATGAGACAAAGAATCCTTAGCTGGGGACGGCTGGTGCAGTGAAAAGAAAATAGCAGATCAGAATATACCAGTGTATGGTGTGGCGGTGAAGGCAAAATGTGGATTGTTTTAAGAATCAAGGCTCAGCCAGGTGCGGTGGCTCACGCCTGTCATCCCAGCACTGTGGGAGGCCAAGGTGGGCGGATAACCTGAGGTCAAGAGTTCAAGACCCGCCTGGCCAACGTGGTGAAACCCCTTCTCTACTAAAAATACAAAACTTAGCTGGGCGTGGTGGTGCATGCCTGTAATCCCAGCTACTCAGGAGACCGAGGCAGCAGAATCGCTTGAACCTAGGAGGCAAAGGTTGCAGTGAACCACTGCACTCCAGCCTGGGCAACAGAGCGAGACTCTGACTCAAAAAACAAAACAAAACAAAAAGTCACTATGCTGAGAGTGATACTGTAAAAATAAATAAATAAATAAAAGTTTGTCCCTGTCCCCCTAAAGTCATCCTGAGGCCCCCTACTAGTATGTGCCCCATACTTTGAGGAACTACATTTAACATGACCCTCCGGAAAACAGAGTTCAAAAACCACTAAGCTGGTTAGTGTGCCAGAAGCAATCCGGAAGAGCCCCGGACCTCTTGTGAGGTGGAGGGTTTAGTAAAAAGTGTGAGCTTTTACACCAGCTCTCCAGAAAATGCCTCAATTGTTCCCAGGAGTCCTCCACTTGCAGGGTTAGCCAGAGAGAAGAGCTTTCATGTGCCACCTGGAAACCAGCCTGGTGAGAATTTCCTGGCTTGAGACTGCCCAGCCCTCATGACAGCCTTGTAACAGAACCCCGGAGGCTAGCCTCAAATGCCAAGGCGAGTCTAGGTGTACTGGGCTCAGGTGAATTGCCTTAGAGCCAGGAAACCAGTGGCTGAGAAAGAGAAGGGGGAGCTGTCAAAGGATGGCTGAGAGCAGGTGAGCCTCTCTGAGAGCTTGTTTCTCTCTCTCTCGCTAGCTTTTTTTTTTTTTTTTTTTTTGAGAGCTTGTTTCTCGAAGAAGAAGAAGAAGATGGCCGGGTATGGTGGTCATGCGTAAGATTGGGTTGGAATCCTTTGGGAGGCCTAGGCGGGTAGATCACCTGGGATCAGGAGTTCGAGACCAGCCTGGCCAACATGGTGAAACCCTGTCTTTAAAAATACAAAATTAGCCGCACATGGTGGCAGGCACCTGTAATCCCAGCTACTCGGGAGGATGAGGCAGGAGAATCGTTTGAACCTGGGAGGCAGAGGTTGCAGTGAGCCAAGATCATGCCACCGCACTCCAGCCTGGGTGACAGAGTGAGACTGTCTCAAAACAAAGAAGAAAAAAGACTTGAAAATGAGTCTGTGGTGGCTCACACCTGCAATCCCAGCAATTTGGGAGGCTGAAGTGGGAGGATGGCTTGAGACCAGCAGTTCCAAACCAACCTGAGCAACATAGCGAGACCCTCCCCCACCATCTCTAATAAATAAACAATGAAAAGTAAGGCTGGGTGCGGTGGCTCATGCCTGTTATCCCAACACTTTGGGAGGCTGAGGTGGGAGGATGGCTTGAGCCCAGGAGTTTGAGATCAACCTGAGCAACATAGCAAGACCCGCCCCCACCATCACTAATAAATAAACAATGAAAAGTAAGGCCAGGTGCGGTGGCTTATGCCTGTTATCCCAACACTTTGGGAGGCTGAGGTGGGAGGATCGCTTTAGCCCAGCAGTTCGAGATTAGCCTAAGCAACATAGCAAGACCTCACCTCTACCAAAAATACAAAAGTTAGCCGGGTGTGGTGGTGCATGCCTGTAGTCCCAGCTACGCAGGAAGCAGAGGTGGGAGGATGGTTTGGGTCCAGGAGGCAGAGGTTGCAGTGAGCTGAGATCATGCCACTGCACTACAGCCTGGGCGACAGAGCCGGACCTTGTCTCTAAATATATAAATAAATAATAAAGAGGAAATGGGTCTGTTTGTACTAACCTGGAAATGCAAGTCTCTCCTGAGCTTTACAGACCACTACAGACACGTGTTCTGTTTTGTATTGTACCTTTTGCTTTTAATTAAAAGCAAAGTGGCTTTCTAACTAACACATGGCAGAAAACACACTGGTAAGAGTGATTGGCCGGGCGCAGTGACTCGCCTGTAATCCCAGCACTTTGGGAGGCCAAGGTGGGCGGATCACTTGAGGTCACGAGTTTGAGACCAGCCTGGCCAACATGGTGAAACCCCATCTCTACTAAAAAGACAAAAATTAGCCGGGCGTGGTGGTGTGCACCTGTAATCCCAGCTACTTGGGAGGCTGAGGCAGGACAACAGCTTGAACTCGGAAGGCAGAGGTTGAAGTGAGCCAAGATTGAGCCACTGCACTCCAGCCTGGGTGACAGAGTGAGACTCCGTCTCAAAAAAAAAAAAAGAGTGATTTTATGCTGGCTAAAATCCCTTTCTATTAATTTCAGTGTCAGAAGATTTGCTGAGAAAAATCCTAGCATGACAATGGCATTTATTTGTAACTTTAAAGAAACAACCAAAAAAATCCTCCAAAACCTGATTTCCTTGTTTGCTCAAGTGTAACACCAGCATGGCCCGCTTCAGGCTTGATGGGACCAGAAATCTGATGAAAAACCCTTGGTCCCAGCTTGCTTGAGTGTGGTGCTGAGAAAAAAACACGCCCACACATCAGCAGATGATGAGAAGCCTGTCTTTATTGGGTGATTTTTAGAGGCATTGCCAGTTGGGGGAAGGGGGCTTACAGAAGTCGTCAGGGCACATCCACCACCGAGAACGTCGTGAGTGACTCATGACCTCGCTGAAACGATTAGCAAACTGCAGAAGGTTTCCAGGGAAATTAACAAATTAAGTAGGGGTAGGATGTGGGGTTCCCCATTCCCAGGGCTTTGGAATCCTTCCAGGTGATCATTCCTTTCTCTCTTTTCTGCAGACACGGGCTTTTAAGAGTGCACCATTTCCTGGAATTCTAGAACAGAAGAGGTGAGAACAGGGTCAGTGGAGGTGGCTTGGTTCTTTACAGACATGCTGTGGCCAATGAGAATTCCAAAGAGGGAAGGAAGTGAAGAAAATTGTCAGATGATGGGCATGGCCCCCTTGGAGGGGACAAAAGAAAGAAAAACCGGCTGGGTACAGTGGCTCACGCCTGTAATCCCAGCACTTTGGGAGGCCGAGGCAGGTGGATCATTGGGTCATGAGATTGAAACCATCCTGGCCAAAATGGTGAAACCCTGTCTCTACTAAAATACAAAACTTAGCTGGGCGTGGTGGCGCACACCTGTAATCCAAGCTGCTTGGGAGGCTAAGGCAGGAGAATCGCTTGAACCCGGGAGACGGAGGTTGCAGTGAGCTGAGATCGTGCCATTGCACTCCAGCCTGGACGACAGAGCCAGACTCTATCTCAAAAAAAGGAGAGGGGAGAGGAGAGGAGACCTGGGTGTCAATGACTATATCTCGAGGGAGTCCACAGGGTTCCCTTTCTCTGAATAATCTTATTTAACAAACATCTTCAGCTTTGCAATAGAGGCCTTTGAATTAGAACTTGTCAAGCCCATCACTTCTATTCGTTCATTTTGAATGAATGAATGAATTCAGTGTAATTACCTGTGACCATCTGTGAACATTTAACTTATCGTCTGGTCAATTTCAGACAGAAAGGGGAGGTTTTCTTTCTCTATTCTGTAGCTGGGTATTGCATTTTTAGGATATATTTGATAGGGTGGGACTTTGAACTGACTCTCCTCCAGTGAACCTACCTCCAAAAGTTTCTGTTACTAAAAGAAGGATAATAGTAATAATAACAAGGTATGGACGTTACAGATTGATATAAAAAACTGGGGATTTGCTTTATATTTATTGATAAGCTTTGTTTATTTGGAAATCTTTCATGGTTATGTTTATCTCTTTTTTTTTTTTTTTGAGACAGAGTTTCGCTCTTGTTGCTCAGGCTGGAGTGCAATGGTATGATCTTGGCTCACTGCAACCTCCATCTCTTGGGTTCAAGCGATTCTCCTGCCTCAGCCTCCCGAGTAGCTGGAATTACAGACGCCCACCACCACGCACGGCTAATTTTTTATATTTTTAATAGAGATGGAGTTTCACCATGTTGTTCAGTCTGGTCTTGAACTCCTGACTTCAGGGGATCTGCCCGCCTTGGCCTCCCAAAATGCTGGGATTACAGGCTTGAGCCACCATGCCCAGCCCGTGGTTATGTTTAAATAAGTCAATCCCCCCCTTACCTAATCTGTTTTTATGAGCTATCTATCTGCATTAACTCCCGTGTAGTAAGTGATAGTGGTATAATTTTGAACAGGTTTTTTTTTTTTTGTTTTTTGTTTTTTAAATAAGCATCTAATGTAGCAGTTTTAAATTTCAAATTGGCACCACCAGAAGGACCACCATACGTTCTGCTGAGTTGGCAGGCACAAAGTAGCTCAAAAGCACGCTAGCAACGTGACAAAAGCAAGTGAAAATAGTCCTACAGCTGTGCTAGGGTATGCTAAAGCTCAAACCTAGGATTCTGCCTACGGAAGATGCAATAAATGAGGTTGGCTTATTTGTTCTCAGTTTAATATTATCCACTTGGCGGGCTAATGTCCAATAAAACATATTTGTCCAAACCCTTGAAAACAAAGAGGCCTTCCTACGCACACCAATGGACTCTGGTCTGAAGACGTAAATCTTCCCCTTATTCTGAGGGGTTCAAACCCCACTGGTGGAAATTCCTTGTGCTATATGCAGGTGCATTATGGCATCTTGCGAATAACTGGCCAGGTGGCTAGCTAGTCCTCTAGTCAGGTGAAGGATATTTTGCAGCTCCTAGACAATGACCAGTGTGACCAGCTTCTACAGCACCTGCCGAGCATTATGCCAGGGTTTTTACACACATCATTTGCATCCTTACTTTAGTCCCATTTTACAGATGAGAAGACTGAGGCTCGTTAAGGTTAAAAAAGGGAGATTTTAAGCCACATCGGTTGGATCTCACAGCCCAAGCTCTCACGGATGCTTCCTGAGCTAGAGTGTTTTATGCTACGTATAGGCGCGGACATACCCTCTGCTCCAATTTTTCCATCTCCATCATTATCCGCAGCAGCCATCAAGGACTTGGTTTCTGACTCGGTCAGTTCTCTGGCACCACTCTCAAACTTCTGGAGGAAAAACCTACAGGAGAATAAAGATCCATGGGGATTTTCTGAAAGATCATGCATCTCTGTGTTTACACTTGTGTTTTTCCTTTAAGTAAATCATCTGTTTCCAGCACTTGCAATAATTAGCCAAGGTCTTAGCAAGCAGAGGTTTCCTTAAGCTGTAGAAACCAATGGTGGGCATTTCATTTTTAAGGGTTTTTTTTTTGTTTTGGTTTGGTTTTTGGGTTTTTCTTGAGACAGGGTCTTGCTCTGTTACCCAGGCTGGAAGGCAGTGACACCATCATGGCTCACTGCAGCCTCAACTTCCTGGGCTCAATGAATCCTTCTGCCTCAACCTCCCAAGGAGCTGGGACGACAGGTGCTCCCCACCATGCCCCACTAACATTTTGTTTGTTTGTTTGTTTTTTGAGACAGAGTCTCGCTCTGTTATCCAGGCTGGAGTGCAGTGGCCTGATCTCAGCTCACTGCAAGCTCCACCTCCTGGGCTTACGCCATTCTCCTGCCTCAGCCTCCCGACTAGCTGGGACTACAGGCGCCCTCCACCACGTCCGGCTAGTGGTTTTTTTTTTTTTTTTTTTTTTTTTTTTTTTTTTGTATTTTTTAGTAGAGACGGGGTTTCACCGTGTTAGCCAGGATGGTCTCGATCTCCTGACCTCGTGATCCGCCCGTCTCGGCCTCCCAAAGTGCTGGGATTACAGGCTTGAGCCACCACGCCCGGCCAACATTTGTATTTTTTTGTAGAGACAAGGTTTTGTCATGTTGCCCAGACTGGTCTTGAACTCCTGGGCTCACTCAAGTAATCCGCCCACCTCAGCCTCCCAAAGGGCTGGAATTGTAAGTGTGAGCCACAGTGCCTGGCCCATTTTTAAGCTTTTAGTGTTTTAAATTTTTATTTATTTATTTATTTGAGACAGAGTCTCTCTCTGTCACTCAGGCTGGAGTGCAGCTGCACGATCTCGGCTCACTGTAACCTCTGCCTCCTGATTTCAAGTGATTCTTGTGCTTCAGTCTTCTGAGTAGCTGGAATTACAGGCGTGAGCCACCACGTTTAGCCAAAGTTTTAGTTTTTTAAAGTCCATTTGCCATAGGAAATCCCTTACACCAAAGAATCTTTGCGGCAGCGTGTGGTAGCTTACACCTGTAATCCCAGCACTTTGGGAGGCCAAGGCAGGAGGATCACTTGAAGCCAGGAGTTTGAGACCAGCCTGGGCAACATGGTGAAACCCCATCTCTACTCAAAATACGAAAATTAGCTGGACGTGGTGGCATGCACCTGTAATCCCAGCTACTTGGGAGACTGAGGCATGAGAATCACTTGAACTTGGAAGGCGGAGGCTGCAGGGAGCTGAGATCATCCCACTGCACTCCAGCCTGGGTGACAGAGCGAGACCCTGTCTCAAAAAAAAAAAAAAAAAAAAAAAGAAAAGAATCTTTGCACCTGCAGTCTTCACTGCCCGTGTTGAGGGCTTTGCCTGGGTAGATGTGTGGTCAACTGACTCATGTCCTTTACTTTAATGATGCTTGGCTGAATGACCAACACTGAGGCTGGCCATTGAAGAAATACTCAGCATCCTGGCCCCCATTGCACCCCAGGGCCACCCAGCAGTGCTGGGTACCAGACAGACTCAGGACAAAGCTTACTTAAGCTCCTCTTCATCCAGGTACCCGCTCTGGTCGTTGTCTATGAACCGGAAAACGTCCTTCACCTGACTGGCTGACATCTTGGAGAGGCCTGACGTCTGGAAGAATTTTTGGGGTTCAAAAGTGTCTGGGTCTGAAGAACAGAGAATGGGTTATTCTGACACTCATTGGATCACATTCTATACTGGGGCCAAGGTAGTGAAAACACAGATGATTAAAAGTACTTCAACAATATCCCTGAGCTACGGGGATGCTCAACTGGTTCAAGATTTTGGAACAGCCGAGATTTGATGGCTCTGTGATGGCATCCCATGTCCCCTCTGCCCCAGCCTTCCCTCCTCCACTTGGTTTTGTCCATTTCCCTTTTCCCTCCTCCTCTCCTCTGTGCCTCCGCCTCCCCCTGGCCCACTTCACAGGCTGTGTAGCCGAGCCCCCCACATCCCTGGTCTAATTGGTAGGGGGAAATGCAATCACTGGATTTCAACAGGCTAAACAGCCTTTGGTGATTTCTTTCTCTCTTTTTTTCTTTTCTTTCTTTTTTTTTTTTGAGACAGAGTCTCACTCTGTCACCCAGGCTGGAGTGCAGTGGCATGATCTCGGCTCACTGCAATCTCTGCCTCCCGAGTTCAAGTGATTCTCCTGCCTCAGCCTCCTGAGTAGCTGGCATTACAGGCGTGCACCCCCATGCCCAGCTCATTTTTGTATTTTGGATGGAGACAGGGTTTTGCCATGCTGGCCAGATTGGTCCTGAACTCCTGACCTCAAGTGATCCACTGGCCTTGGCCTCTGGAAGTGCTGGGATTACAGGTGTGAGCACCACACCTGGCCCTTCAGTGATTTCTTGCTTTCATGTTTTGTAGGTTTCTTTTGTCTTACAGAAGTGTAATTGTGTGCTCAGATCCCAGATCTCTATAATTTTAGTTATCTAATAAATAGTAGTTTTCTTCTCCAATTCCATGAACTTTTCAGCCAAGCTCTTATTTATTTATTTATTTATTTATTTATTTATTTATTTAGAGACAGAGTTTCACTCTGTTGTCCAGGCTGGAGTGCAGTGTAGTGATCATAGCTCACCACAGCCTCAACCTCCTGGGCTTGAGTGATCCTCCTACCTCAGTCTCCTGAGTAGCTGGGACCACGGGCGCATGCCATCATGCCCTGCTAGTTTTTATTTTTATTTTTATTTTGTAGAGATGGAGCCTTGCTATGTTGCCCAGGCTGGTCTCAAACTCCTGGGCTCAAACAGTCCTCTCACCTTGGCCTCCAAAAAGTGTTGGGATTACAGATGTGAGCCACCATGCCTGGTCTACATTTTTTTTTTTTTTTTTTTGGAGACAGAGTCTTGCTCTGTCTCCCAGGCTGGAGGGCAGTGGTGCGATCTCAGCTCACTGCAACCTCCGCCTCCCGGGTTCAAGCAATTCTCTGCCTCAGCCTTCCAAGTAGCTGGGATCACAGGTACCCACCACCACGCCCAGCTAATTTTTTTGTATTTTTAGTAGAGATGGGGTTTCACCATCTTGGCCAGGCTGGTCTCGAACTCCTGAATTTGTGATCCACCCGCCTCGGCATCCCAAAGTGCTGGGATTACAGGTGTGAGCCACTGCATCTGGCTGCCTGGCCTATATTTGATTTTGTGTTGCTTTGCTGAAGGTGCAAAGCTGTGAAGAAATCCCATCCCGCCCCACGTCCCCTCTACCTTGGCATTCCTGGAGGGCTGCTGCAATGTCCTCAGCACTGAGCACGTCCGTGATGCTCATTTTCTACCTACTCACGCAGAACAAACGAGATGTGATAAGCCAGAAGCAGGGACGTGCACATCCAGGGGAAACACATCTCAGGCCCACTGAAACTGCCTGTGTGTCTAGATTTTTTTTTTCAATTGAAATGGAGTCTGACTCTGTTGCCCAGGCTGGAGTGCAGTGGCACCATCTTGGCTCACTGCAAACTCCACCTCCTGGGCTCAAGTGATTCTCCTGCTTCAGCCTTCCGAGTAGCTGGGATGACAGGTGCTCACTATCACGCCTGGCTAATTTTTGTGTTTTTAGTAGAGACGGGGTTTCGCCATGTCGGCCAGGCTGGTCTTGAGCTCCTGACCTCAGGTGATCTGCCTACCTCGGCCTCACAAGTTGCTGGGATTACGGGCATAAGCCACCGAGCCAGGCCTGTCTAGAATTTTTAAAATGTGATAAGCATGGTTTTGTATTAAGTGACGGGACAAAATATCCAAATTAAAACCAGATACCAAAAAGACCCCAGCCCTTTTTATCTCAGAACCTTCTTTTGAATATATGCCAGAAATGAAAAAAAAAATACATGACCTAAAGAAGGATTCAATTGTTTTCTTATAAAAATTATACTGACATAATCAGTCATTTCCACAGGCAGCTACAAACCATGCTACAAATGCACTGGCATTTTCCTACACCAGCCCGAGAGATGCAATGTTGCAATTTCCACGGGGGAAGGGATACAGTTTGGCCGCTTGCAGACATTCTGCGGAAGAAGGCCTGCTATCTGTCCTGAAAGGCGGAAGCAGATGGAGGAAAAGCCCGTCTCCCAGAGACTAAAATCCTTCCAGGTGTCAAAGCCATGGGAAAAGAGGAGTCTAAGCACCTAAGCCTAATACGAATGCACGCAGTGAAGAAGAGTCTGGGGTCTGGTGGGCCCACCAGTTACTCACCGTTTTAGGTTCCCCCCCAGGAAGAATCAGGAAAAAGAGCTGAAGGAGCAAAACAACAGATGGGCTTTTGCTACCTTGCTGACCTACCTTATATAGGCTAGAAAAAGTGATAGTTACAACCTCTTAGATTTCCATTTCAAGGATCAAGTGGATGTAGCTCAAATGTCTTGTCTTACTCATGAAACCTCCTTTTTTTTTTTTCTATTTATATCTCAAGGGAATGTGGGCGGGAACAAACAACAAACCTCAACATACCTTAACTAAGGTCTCAATTCTGCCAATGAACTCTGTTGGCAAAGTGTGGAGAAGGTTCTAGATGCCTGATAAGGTGGAGATGGCCTGAACTAAGACAAACACATACAGGGGTGCTCCGTAAGCTGAAAAGGCTCCCCAGATGTTAGCAGGTACCGTTTGAGGCAGGCCTGTTTTCAGCTTTGGGATCTATGGGTGTGTAAGGCTGACCTCAGTCTGGAGTTGACAGACTCAAAGCCATTGTCACCAAGCGCACACACAGGACTCGTCCGGCACAGGAGATGGGGCTAAGTGATGTGATTTTCCTACAAATGTCTTGACTGACATTTCCCAGCTATACCATAAATTGCACACACTCAAAAGGCAAAAAGGAGGAAATCAAGCCATCATTCCCAACCCACAAAACTAACATGTTTGGAAAAAAATATTCTGAGGCTGAGGCCAGGACTAGACAACTCAAGATTTTGTTTCTGTTGTGACGGGGTCTTGCTCTGTTGCCCAGGCTGGAGTGCAGTGGTACGATCTCAGCTCACTGCAGCCTTGACCTCCCAGGCTCAAGGGATCCTCCCACCTCAGTCTCCCAAGTAACTGGTACTACAGGCACACACCACCATGCCGGGCTAAATTTTTTTTTTTTTTTGAGACAGAGGCTCGCGCTGTCACCCAGGCTGGAGTGCAGTGGCCAGATCTCAGCTCACTGCAAGTTCCGCCTCCCGGGTTCACGCCATTCTCCTGCCTCAGCCTCCCGAGTAGCTGGGACTACAGGCGCCCGCCACCTCGCCCGGCTAGTTTTTTGTATTTTTTAGTAGAGACGGGGTTTCACCGTGTTAACCAGGATGGTCTCGATCTCCCGACCTCGTGATCCGCCCGTCTTGGCCTCCCAAAGTGCTGGGATTACAGGCTTGAGCCACCGCGCCCGGCCTAAATTTTTTAATATACATTTTTTTTTTTTTGAGAGACAGGGTTTTGCCACATTGCCCAGGCTGGTCTCGAACTCCTGGGCTCAAGTAATTCTCCCATCTCAGCCTCCCAAAGTGCTGGGATTACAGGTGTGAACCACCGCGCCTGGCCTTTTTTTTTTTCTTTTTAAATTTTCAGCAAACATTTATTGAGCCTTTATATGGCCAGCACTGTGCCAGGCTCTTCTTTTTAATTATTGTGGTAAAAACCACATTCCATAAAATATATAATCTTAACCATTTGTAAGTGTATGTATTGTACAATAGTGTTAACTCTTGGTGCATTGTTGAACGAGAGATCTCTATAATTTATTCAGCCCGAAAAACGGAAACTCTGTATCCACTGAACTGCTACCACTCCCCTGTTCCCCCACCTCCCAGCTCGTGGTAAACATCATTGTATTTTCTACTTCTAAGAGTTTGACTACTGGCCCACACCTGTAATCCCAGCAGTTTGGGAGGCTGAGGCAGGCAAATCACGAGGTCAGGAGTTCGAGACCAGCCTGACCAATATGGTGAAACCCCATCTCTACTAAAAATACAAAAATTAGCTGGGTGCGGTAGCCTGTAATCCCAGCTACTTGGGAGGCTGAGGCAGGAGAATCACTTGAATCTGGGAGGCGGAGGTTGCAGTGAGCTGAGATCGCACCACTGCACTCCAGCCTGTGTGACAGAGCGAGACTTTGCCTCAAAAAAAAAAAAAAAAAAAAAAAAAAATTTAAGAGTTTGACTGCTTTATCTAGGGACATCATATAAGTGGAATCATATAGTATTTGTCTTTTTCAGACTGGCTTATTTCACTGAGTATAATGTCCTCAAGTTTCATCCATGTTGTGGCATGTGTCAGGATCTCCTTTTTTTTTTTTTTTTTTTTTTTGAGACGGAGTCTTCCTCTGTCACCCAGGCTGGAGTGCAGAGGTGTGATGTCGGCTCACTACAACCTCCACCTCCCGGGTTCAAGCGATTCTCCTGCCTCAGCCTCCCGAGTAGCTGGGATTACAGGCACATACTACCACACCCGGCTAAATGTATTTTTAGTAGAGATGGGGGTTTCACCATTTTGACCAGGCTGGTGTCGAACTCCTGACCTCAAGTGATCCACCTGCCTCGGCCTCCCAAAGTGCTGGGATTAAAGGTGTGAGCCGTCGCGCCTGGCCTAGGATCTCCTTTTTAAAAGCTGATTCATGTTTTGTGTTTTTTTGTTTTTCATTTTTATTTTTATTTGTTTTTGAGATGGAGTTTTGCTCTTCAGGCTGGAGTGCAGTAGTGTGATCTCAGCTCATTGCAGCCTTGACCTCCTGGGCTCAGACAATCCTCCTAGCTCAGCCTCCCGGGAGGCTGGGACTACAGGCACACACCACCACACCTGGCTAATTTTTTGTATTTTTTTTGGTAGAAATGGGGGCCTCACGATGTTGCCCAGGCTGATCTCAAACTCCTGGACTCAAGCGACCCACCCTGCTCGGCTTCTCAAAGTGCTGGGATTACAGGCGTGAGTCACTGTGCCCAGCCTCAAGTTTTTAAAAAGTGCAAAAATAGATCCCATGTCGCAATCAGAAACATACAGTGGCTTGGAAGCAGACCTTTGAGGCCAGGTGCGGTGGCTCACGCCTGTAATCCCAGCACTTTGAGAGGCCAAGGCAGGTGGATCACCTGAGGTTGGGAGTTCGAGACCAGCCTAACCAACATGCAGAAACCCCGTCTCTACTAAAAATGTAAAATTAGCCAGGCGTGGTGGCGCATGCCTGTAATCTCAGCTACTCGAGAGGCTGAGGCAGGAGAATGGCTTGAACCAGGGAGGTGGAGGTTGCGGTGAGCCGAGATCATGCCACTGCACTCCAGCCTGGGCAACAAGAGTGAAACTCCATATCAAAAAAAAAAAAAAAAAAAAAGAAGTAGACAATTCAGGATACCTAGAGCAGGACCTCAGACTGTTTCCTTAGTAAAACAGTGGGCATCTTCACTTTGCCCCAAATATATCCTCCTACAAGGATGGTATGCACCCTAGTGTCATCAGTGAACAGTTTCTCTCAGGGATACCTGCAGCCTCTCTTAAACGACCAAACCTCCAGCCGGCACCCTATCTCTCTTGTCCACATTTTATTCCCCAGTGCCTAGCCCAGGACTGACCTAGATTTAGGTGCTCAGCAGTTATTTGATGAATGAATAAATAAAAATAGCAAAAATAAGTTGAAAATATGATTTCCAGGCCGGGCGCAGTGGCTCAAGCCTGTAATCCCAGCACTTTGGGAGGCCGAGACGGGCAGATCACGAGGTCAGGAGATCGAGACCATCCTGGCTAACACAGTGAAACCCCGTCTCTACTAAAAATACAAAAACTTAGCCGGGCGAGGTGGCAGGCGCCTGTAGTCCCAGCTACTCGGGAGGCTGAGGCAGGAGAATGGCGTGAACCCGGGAGGCGGAGCTTGCAGTGAGCTGAGATCCGGCCACTGCACTCCAGCCTGGGTGACAGAGCGAGACTCCGTCTCAAAAAAAAAAAAAAAAGAAAATATGATTTCCAACCAGCATCACCTCGCCCAGACCCTTAAAGAAGTTTCTGAAGATTGGGTGGTGGCTCATGCCTGTAATCTCAGCACTTTGGGAGATCAAGGTGGGAGGATTGCTTGAGCCCAGGAGTTCAAGACTAGCCTGGACAACATGACAAGGCCCTGTCTCTACAATAAAATAATAATCATAAACCAGCCCCAGCTGGGTGTGGTGGCTCACGCCTGTAATCCCAGCACTTTGGGAGGCCAAGGCTGCTGGATCACCTGGGGTCAGGAGTTCGAGACCAGCCTGGCCAACATGGTGAAACCCCGTCTCTACTAAAAATACAAAATTAGCCGGGCATGGTGGTGCACGCCTGTAATACCAGCTACTCCAGAGGCTGAGGCAGGAGGATCACTTAGAACCCGGGAGGCAGAGGTTGCAGTGAGCTGAGATCATGCCACTGCCCTCTAGCCTGGATGACAGAGCGAGACTCTGTCTCGGGAAAAAAAAAAAAAAAAAAAAAAATTAGCTAGGCATGGTGGTGCACGCCTGTGGTGCCAGCTGCTCAGGAGGCTGAGGTGGGAAGATGGATTGAGGCCGGGAAGTAAAGGCTGCTGCAAGTTACAATTGCACCACTGCACACCAGCCTGGGCGACACAGCGAGACCTTGTCTCAAAAAAAAAAAAAAAAAAGAAAGTTTCTGAAAATAAGTCTTAAGAGTTTTGAATTAGGTTTCTGACATTAAGTTGCCATAGAAACTAGCTAAGCCCTTTCTTTTTCTTGGGAGTGTTTACAATTGTCCACAGAGATACAACATTTTTAAAAAATCTGCTCATTTAAATCAAAGTAGCATATGGGTTAAGCCAAGATACTTTTTCTGTTCATGCTATTTTTCTGATAGAAAATAAAGATACCAGAGACCAGGCCAGGAGTGGTGGCTCACGCCTGTAATCCCAGCACTCTGGGAGGTCGAGATGGGAAGATTGCTCGGGCCCAGGAATTCGAGACCAGCCAGGGTGATGTATTGAGACTCTCATCTCTATAGAAAAATACTATATTTATTTAAATTTTAAAAAGATAACATATTCACTGAACATGTTTTCTGAATCAATGAGGCACTTAAGATGATAACTTGAATTCCAGTATGTGCAATCTGAGCATCAAATATTGATTCAGGCCAGGCACGGTGGCTCACGCCTGTAATCCCAGCACTTTGGGAGGCTGAGGTGGGCGGATCACCTTAGGTCAGGAGTTCGAGCCCAGTCTGGCCAACACGGCGAAACCCCGTTTCTACTAAAAATACAAAAAAATTATCTGGGCATGGAAGCAGGCAGTCCAAACTACTTGGGAGGCTGGGGCAGGAGAATCGCTTGAACCCGGGAGGTGGAGGTTGCAGTGAGCCAAGATCGCACCACTAAATTCCAGCCTGGGTGACAGAGCGAGACTCCGTCTCAAAAAAAAAAAAAAATTGATTCACACAAAGAGACAATATTGTATAATTCCACTAATATGAGGTACCTAGAATATTCAAATCGACAGAGACAGACAGAATGGTGGTTAGCAGGGCTGGGGGGAGGGGTAATGGGAGTGAGTGTTTAATGGGGACAGAGTTTCAGATTGGGAAGATGAGAAAGTTCTGGAGATGGATGGTGGTGACGGTTGCACAATGTGAATATATTTAATGCCACAGAACTTCAAAAGGGTTAAGATGGGTCGGGTGCGGTGGCACACGTCTGCAATCCCAGCGCTTTGGAAGGCCGAGGCGGGAGAATTGCTTGAAGCCAGGAGTTTGAGACCAGCCTGGGTTACAAAGCAAGACCCCATCTCTACAAAAAAATAATAAAAAAATTAGCCAGGCACTGTTGTGTGCACCTATGGTCCCAGCTACTCAGGAGGCTGAGGTGGGAGGATCGCCTAAGCCCAGGAGTTTGAGGCTGCAGTGAGCTGTGATCACACCACTGCACTCCAGCCTGGTTAACAGAATGAGACCCTGTCTCTCCGAAGAGAAAAAAAGAAAATGATTAAGATGGTAAATTTCATATTATGTATTTTATGTTGCATATCATGTTATGCATATGACATATGTTGCATGTGCATAATGATATGTTGTTTATCATATTTGCATATTTATGTCATGTAATGTATATGTATATCATGTATATGTATATATTAACAATTTGTAAACGGTGATTCCGTAGTCTTCATTATTTTGGTCACCAATTCCTAATTGCTCCCAGGAAAGAATAGGAGGAAGATGTAGAAGTAGATCTTTTTTTTAATTTTTGAGACAGAGTCTCACTCTGCCACTCAGGCTGGAATGTAGTGGCATGATCTTAGCTCACTGCAACCTCCACCTCCCAGGTTCAAGCGATTCTCCTGCCTCAGCCTCCCAAGTAGCTGGGATTACAGGTGCCTGCCACCATGCCTGGCTAATTTTTTTTTTTTTTTTTTTTAGTAGAGACGGGGTTTCGCTGTGTTGGCCAGGCTGGTCTCCAACTCCTGACCTCAAGTAATCTGCCCCCCTCAGCCTCGCAAAGTGCTATGATTACAGGCGTGAGCCACTGCACCCAGCCTGGCTGCCACTGTGGGGATGAAACTGTTGAATGCATGGGAGACCCTCCTTCCATCATGTATGATGGGCTAGTTGAGAGCACAATGGACCCACTTCTATGTTCTCTCAACAGATGTCACTTCCTAAATATCTCTCAACTTCATCTTCTCTTCACGGACCAGTCACTACCCGAGCCCAAGCCTCCAGCATCTCTTTTGGGAAGGGAAACAACTATGGTGGACTCCTAACCTTTATCCACTTGGGGTCACCTCCAACCTAGCCAGGTGGGTTTTCAAAAAACCCAAGCATGGCTGGACTCGGTGGCTCATGCCTGAAATCCCAACATTTTGGGAGGCCGAGGCAGGAGCATTGCCTGAGCCCAGAAGTTTGAGACCAGCCTGGGTCACATAGCAAGAACCCATCTCTACAAAAAATGGAAATAACTAAATAATTTTCCAGGCTCCTGGGCTTGAGCGGTCCTCCTGCCTCAATCTCCTGAGTAGCTGGGACTAGAGGCACGTGCCACCACCCCAGGCTAATTTCTGAATTAAATTAAATTAAAAAAAATTTTTTTTTTGAGATGGAGTTTTGCTCTCCATCTGGAGTGCAATGGCAAGATTTTGTTTCTCTTCGCAATTGGAAATCACCTCAATGTCCAATGTGTGGGGATTTGTTAATTGATGGGCCATTAAAAACAAAAGGATAGTCTAGAAGTCTGTTTAATGATATGGAAAAATATCCACCATATATAGTAAAGTGAAACAGGCACTATGCTCAATGTATTTTGTAAATTGGAAAATATATATTTATAGACACAGGACGGCGGTTACAGCGACTGGACCTTACACAATTGTGGGAGCGGGTTACATGGCAGCCAGTGCCAACCTCCACCTCCACAGATATGTCTTCTTACCCACAGTAAACTGGAACTAGGCAGGGAGGGGAATTTTAGGAAATGCAGTCCCAGTTTTGCTAAATTGACACAATACAAATTCACCACATATCAGTAAAAGGCTACAGAGAAATTCACCCAAATGGTTTTAGCAGTAATTACTGGGAGTTGAGTGGATTTAAATTCTCAGTACACAGGTCAGATGTGAGAAAATCAAACAATACATTTGGTTTTTTAATATAATAAGTCAACCTAATTTTCACTCCAATCCCTCCCATCCTGTCAAGGAGGAAGGAAATTCACCTCCCTCCCTCCCTCCCTCCTTCCCTTCCTCCCTTCCTTCCTTCTTTCCTTTCTTCTTTCCTTCCTCCCTTCTTCCCTCCCTCCCTCCCTCTCTCCCTCCGTCCCTCCCTTCCTTCTTTCCTCCCTCCCTCCCTCCCTCCCCGCTCCTCATTCCTTCTGTCCTTCATCTCACTCTGTTGCCCAGGCTGGAGTGTAGTGGCACAATCATAGCTCACTGTCACCTTGAAATCCTGGGCTCAATGGCTCCTTCTCACCTCAGCCTCTCAAGGACCTGGGACTACAGGTATACAACACACACCACCGCACAGAGCTAATTGATTTTTTTTTTTTGGTAGAGACAGGGGTCTTGCTATGTTGCCCAGGCTAGTGTTCAACTCCTAACCTCAAGTGATCCTCCTTCTTCAGCCTCCCCAAACACTAGGATTGCAGGCATGAGCCTCTGCACCCAGCGGAAAAATACTGGACTTTTGTACAAATACCTATACTATTCATGAATAGCCTTTAAACTGCCCTGAAATTATGGGACTGAAGTGATTAAATCTTTATCCAAATGAAGACAATTATATTATTATCAAGAGTGTGGCATATTTGACCTACATCTAGATGTGTATATGCATTTTCTTTTCCGAAAATGAATAAAACAACAAAATATTTCAGTATTGTTGTTATCTATTTATTAAATACCCAGTTAAACTCACTGTTTCTAAATGCACAGGGTATGTGTTGCCCAAGTCCAGAACAGTCCAGAAGAGTCCAGAACAGTCTAGAACAGTCCAGAACAGTTCTCTGGGGCTTCTAGGTCACAGTTGAGCATGTTTTATTTCCTGAATTCAGTATCCTCCATCGCGAGAGGTGATTAATGTTTATTAATTGGTTGGTGCAAAAGTTATTGTGGTTTTTGCAATTGCAACCATAATATAATTTTGCAATTATAACTTTTGCACCAGCCTAATAAAAAACCACCTTGGCTGACAAGCTGTGGGAATGGTATGGCCGCCAGAAATGACCTTCACAGTGTTCTAAAAAGCAGTGGCTTCCAGCTCAGAAGGGGTTTGCTGCTCTCTGTCTAATGAGTTGGGGTTCTCTTTTCTCATCCATGTTCTAGGGTTTTGATACCTCTTAGCATCACCAGCTCTCATTTAGGGAGCAATTATGAATCGTTAGTAAAAGCTCAACTTTTTAAAGATGCAAAACCAGCAAGAAAATTCAGCATGTCCCGGTTTTCTAGACAGCATGCTCGAAGACCACACCCTCGCGATTAATAATTTAGCCTTTTGGGCAAAGTTCTCATTAGCATAGATCGAAAACATGAATAATGCAGGCATTTGTGAATCACACTGCTCGGTGGTGCCACACTGGCCAGGAAACACCTGAAGCAGTTGCAGAGGGGCTCAGGGTGACCAGATCCGGTGACTGGGTCATGATGACACCAAATTTGGTTAATGGGAATCCCAGGTCATGTCCGATGGTATCAAACCACAGCCGCTGCCTGCTGCCTTCTGCAGGTCTTTCAAGTCAAATGTCTCATGCCAGTCAAAATGCCCGCCAGGAAATCAGACTCTATTTCCCTAGTTCTCTCTCTCTCTTTTTTTTTTTTTGAGAGGGAGTTTTGCTCTTGTTACCCAGGCTGGAATGCAACGGCACGATGTCGGCTCACCGCAACCTCCGCCTCCCGGGTTCAAGCGATTCTCCTGCCTCAGCCTCTCGAGTAGCAGGGATTACAGGCTTGCGCCACCACGCCCAGCTAATTTTGTATTTTTAGTGGAGATGGGGTTTCTCCATGTTGGTCAGGCTGGTCTCAAACTCCTGACCTCAGGTGATCCGCCTGGCTCGGCCTCCCAGAGTACTGGGATTACAGGCGTGAGCCACTGTGCCCAGCCTATTTCCTTAGTTCATTTTTCCTCCTTTTTCTTTTTTTTTCTTTTTTTTATTTTCTTTTTTGTTGAGACAAGGTCTCCCTCTGTCACCCAGGCTGGAGTGCAGTGGTGCGATCACAGCTCACCGAAGCCTCAACCTCCTGGGCTCAAGTGATTTCCCCCACCATAGCATCCCCCATCACCAGTAGCTGGGACCGCAGGTGCGCACCACCATGCCTGGCTAATGCTTTATTTTTTGTAGAGATGGGGATCTCATCATGTTGCCCAGGCTGGTCTTGAACTCATGGGCTCAAGTGACCCTCCTGCCTCGGCTTCCCAAAGTGCTGAGATTTCAGGCGTGAGCCACAGCACCTGGCCCCCTCTTTTCCCTCCTTGTTCCCCAGATCATTCTTGCATTCCTGATCTCCTCAAACCCCAACACGTCTTCATCCTCAGCCGATGACCTTGCCTTCTCCTTAAGTAAGAAACTAGTAACGACCGGAGGAGAGTGTCCCCAAGTTCCCTAGACGACATCGTCCCTCTCCCAGCCTCCGCGTCTACTCACTCTGCCTTCCTCCTTTAGCTATAAAATGAATCAGCAGGTCGGGTGTGGTGGCTTATGCCTGTAATTCCAGCACTTTGGGAGGACGAGGCAGGCAGATCATGAGGTCAGGAGTTTGAGACCAGCATAGCCAACATGGTGAAACCCCGTCTCACTAAAAATACAAAAAATAGCTGGGCATGGTGGTGCATGCCTGTAATCCCAGCTACTCAGAAGGCTGATGCAGAATAGCTTGAACCCAGGAGGTGGAGGTTGCAGTGAGCTGAGATCGTGCCATTGCACTCCAGCGTGGGTGACAGAGTGAGACTCCGTCTTGAGAAAAAAAAAAAAAAAGAACCATCCACATCCTATCTAAAGCCAGCCCCTCCACCATCTAAACTGGATGCCATTCCTGCCACCCTCTCAAGCACATCTCTCCACGTACTCTTCCCCTCCCTCTCCTGTGCCATCAATTTCTCTCCCTAATAGATCTTTCCATTAACATAACCAAAAAAGGGACTGAGGCAGGAGTCCCCATTGACTGAGGTTGATGCAGCAGTTTGAGGACACGCCAGGGAGGAACACCAGCCACAGAAGCATCTGTGACCTGTGCGTTTTCAAAGAGGGTTTGGGAACTTCACTCTTTAAAGGGGAAAGAGCAAGCAGGCGGGATAAAGGAAGGGAGGGTAGGCAGAGAGGCAAATGGTCACATTCTCTCAAGGCTCTGATTGGCGATCAATAAATCTACATTTTACATGTCAACGAGGCATTCGTCTCCAGCTCATGAAATCTACATTTTACATAAAGTAAAGTAAACACGTGAAAAAAGGAGTAAAAAGTCAATGACACATTCATCTTGAGGTCAGTAAATCTATATTTTACATAAGGTAAACAAGTGAAAAGAGGGAGTGAGGAGTCCATGGTGCGTTCATCTCAAGCCCAGTAAATCTACATTTTACATAAGATAAAGTAAACATGAAAAGAGGGAGTGAGGAGTCCATGATGCATTCATCTTGAGCTCAGTAAATCTACATTTTTCATAAGATTAAACATATGAAAAGAGGGAGTAGAGGAGTCCATGGTGTGTTCATCTGAAGCCCAGTAAATCTACATTTTACATAAGATAAAGTAAAGGTGAAAAGAAAGAGTAAAGAAAAGACTCCGTGATGCATTGATCTCAAGCCCAGTGAATCTACATTTTACATAAGATAAACATGTGAAAAGAAGGAGTAGAGAAAAGAGTCCATGATGCATTCATCTTGAGCTCAGTAAATCTACACAGGATAAACATGGGAAAAGAGGGAGTAGAGGAGTCCATGATACACTCATCTTGAGCTCAGTAAATCTACATTTTATGCAAGATAAAGTAAACTTGAAAAGAAGGAATAAAGAGTCTGTGATGCCTTCATTGTAAGCCCAGTGAATCTACATTTTATGTAAGATAAACATGTGAAAAGAGGGAGTAAAGCGTTTATGCTGCATTCATCTTGAGCTCAGTAAATCTGCATTTTACATAAGATAAAGTAAACATGTGCAAAGGGGGAGTAGGGGAAAGGGGCCATGCTGCATTTATCTCAGGGTAGGTGGAAGGATGATTTCTGGTCCTGTCTTTGTCCTATCTATGTGAAAATAAGCTGGTAATCGACATCGTCCGTGTAAGATTTAACAGAACTTGCTTTCAGGGCTAGTTTATAGGGGCAGATGTATCGTGAAAAAATTAGGGGCTCACTTTGTGAGCAACTTGTAAGGGAGAACATCTGGGAAGATACGTAACCTTCTATCATGGTGGGCACCTGGCTTACGCATGAGGCTAGAACATGGGGTTATGAAAACATAGCTCTCCGCTTGGGAACAAAAGGGAAGCCAGTATTGCATGACTCAGTTTCTAAGCTTGACTTTCTCTTTGGCAGAGTGAGTTTGGGGTCCTGAGACTTTATCTTCTTTCACAATACAAACATGCTGGTGTATGGATCCTATCTTTAAAACAAATTTTCAATATGGGTGGCAAACACAGGAAAAGATGCTTAACGTTATTCATCGTTAGAGAATGCAGATTCAAGCCACCGTGAGGGCCCAGTGGCACACGCCTGTAGTTCCACCCACTCAGGAGGCTGAGGCAGGAGGATCACTTTAGCTCAAGAGTTTGAGCCTGTAGTGTGCAATGTTCGTGCTTGTGAATAGCCACTGTACTCTAGCCTGGGCAACAACATAGCAAGACCCTGTCTCTAAAATTTTCTTTTAATTAAAAAAATAGGCCGAGTGTGGTGGCTGATGCTTGCAACTTCAATGCTTTGGGAGGCCGAAGCAGGATGATCACTTGAGCCCAGGAGTTTGAGACCAGCCTGGGCAACATAGTAAGACCCCAACAACAATAAATTACAAATAAATAAATAAAACCACAATGAGATGCCAATACCCATTAATGAAAGTGCCCAGAATGAGGAAGGCTGACCCATGCCAGGCATTGGCGAGGGCATGGGAGGAACTGGAACCCTCCTTCCCCGCTAAACTCACTTTCCTCGGAATAACAAATGCATTGCTCAAGTACTGAGCAACTCTCTTGGCTCTCCTTCCACTCTTCAACATGTTTTCCTTCCTGAATGTAAATTTCCTTTGGAAAACACAGTGGAAGTGTCGATCACATGACCCAGATGGTTCTATGCCAACTTCCTCCCCAAGAACTGGGTTTTTTTTTTCCTTCTTTTTTTTGAGACAGAGTTTTGTTCTTGTTGCCCAGGCTGGAGGGCAATGGTGCAATCTCGGCTCACCGCAACCTCTGCCTCCTGGGTTCAAGCCATTCTCCCGCCTCATCCTCCGGAGTAGCTGGGATTACAGTCATGTGGCACCAAGCCTGGCTAATTTTGTGTTTTTAGTAGAGACGGGGTTTCACCACGTTGGTCAGGCTGGTCTCGAACTCCTGACCTCAGGTGATCCGCCCTCCTCGGCCTCCCAAAGTGCTGGGATTACAGGCGTCAGCCACCACGCCCAGCCAGAACTGGGATTCTTAAAGCCCACCTGCGTCCCATCCTACTAAAAACCAGCCACAGCTATAACCACCACCACCTGTGGCGCACACATTTGGTGTCAGCATTAGTGAGCCACCTCCAGGCTACCACATTTGAGGACTTCTTGCCAAGAAGTTCTCCAGCAGTTTTCACTCAAAACCTGTTCTTGCTGTTTTTGCTATCTGGCCAACACTGTGGTCACTAAATCAATGTTTCAGTTTCTGAGCAGGGACAAAAAAAAAAAAAAAAAAAAAAAAATCGGGAGAGCCCCAAACTGCTTAGGCACGTGTGAAATGCTATAGCAGAAAAGAAACAAAATGCTACAGGACGCTGATTTTTTCATGAACAAGAAATGTGAGCGGCTCCGTCTCAATTTACGGATGAGCTGGAGGCAACATTTAATGAAGACTTAAGTGAGTTAATTAAGGAGAAACTGCAACTAAACCGCACATAATAAGAGAACAAGCATCTCTGGCTCCAGGGTCCCGTATTTTTATCTGTCTGCACTTGTCCATGATGTGGGTTCTCTGGCGGGGCGGGGGTCTCCCTGTATTGGTCAGAAGTCCCCATGAGATTCAGACCCCAGGAAAAACCATCCAATTAAAAAAAACACTGGCCGGGCACGGTGGCTCAGACTGTAATCCCAGCACTTTGGGAGGCCGAGGCGGGCGGATCACGAGGTCAGAGACCATCCTGGCTAACACGGTGAAACCCCGTCTTTACTAAAAAATACAAAAAACTAGCCGGGCGAGGTGGCGGGCGCCTGTAGTCCCAGCTACTCGGGAGGCTGAGGCAGGAGAATGGTGTGAACCCGGGAGGCGAAGCTTGCAGTGAGCCAATATCGCGCCACTGCACTCCAGCCTGGGAGACAGAGCGAGAACCTGTCTCTAAAAAAATAACAATTAAAAAAAAACCCTCATGTTCTTATCTAGATATGACCTTGAATGGACAGAAAGAAGCTCAGGAGACAGGAGATCCCGTTCTATCTTTGGCTTTTCTAGCTGTCTGCCCTTGGGATATTTGCTTAATCTCTTAGAACATCAGTTTTCTTATTTTCATTTTATTTATTTATTTTTTGAGAGACAGAGAGTCTGGCTCTGTCGCCCAGGCTGGAGTGCAGTGGTGCAATCTTGGCTCACTGCAACCTCCACCTCCTGGGTTCAAGCAATTCTCATGCCTCAGCCCCCCGAGTAGGTGGGATTACAGGCCCATACCACCATGCCCAGCTAATTTTTGTATTTTTAGTAGTGATGGGGTTACACCATCGCTACATTTCACCTGGCCATCGTTAGCCAGGCTGCTCTTGAACTGCTGACCTCAAGGGATCCACCCACCTTGGCCTCTCCAAGTGCTGGGATTACAGATGTGAGCCACCATGCCCAGCCTGATGTCAGTAAATTCTTTTTACCAACCCTGCAATCAACCACTTCCTGGTGCTGGGGCTCTGAGACCTTGCTCACCTCAAGTGATCCACCTGCCTCGGCCTCAGGAAGTGCTGAGATTACAGGTGTGAGCCACCATACCCAGCGAGTTTTCTTTTTCCTTTCTTTATTTTTTTTCTTTTGAGATGGAGTTTCGCTCTTGTTGCCCAGGCTGGAGTGCCATGAGGCGATATTGGCTCACTGCAACCTCCGCCCTCCAGGTTCAAGTGATTCTCCTGCCTCAGCCTCCTGAGTAGCTGGGATTACAGGCATGTGCCACCATGCCTGGCTAATTTTTGTATTTTTAGTAGAGACGGGGTTTTACCTTGTTGGTCAGGATGGTCTCGAACTCCTGACCTCATGATTCACCTGCCTCAGCCTCCCGAAGTGCTGGGATGACAGGTGTGAGCCATCATACTTACCCATAACGTGCTCACATTTTCATTTACCTTCTTGAACATATCAAACAGTTATAGTAGCTGTTTTAATCTCTTTATTAATTCTATCTTTGTCATTTCATTTCATTGGTTTTTCTCCTCTTCCTGGGGTACAATCCTTGCTTCTTGGCATACCTGGTGATTATTATTTTTTAGAGACAGGATCTTGCTGTGTTGCCCAGGCTGGAGTGCAGTGGCGCCACCATAGCTCCCTGCAGCCTCAACCTCCCGGGCTTCAGTGATCCTCCCACCTCAGCCTCTCAACTGGCTGGGCCTATATGTGTGCACCACCTCCCCTGGCTAATTTTTTAGTTTTACTTTTGTAGAGGTGATGTTGTCCAGTCTGGTCTTGAACTCCTGGCCTCACTATGTTGCCCAGTCGGGTCTTGAACTCCTGGCCTCAAGCTGTCCTCCTGCCTCAGCCTCCCAAAGTGCTGGGATTATAAGTATGAGCCAATACTTCCTGCCATGTCTGGTAATTTTTTACTGGACACCGGATATTGTGAATTTTACCTGGTTGGGCGCTGAATATTCTTCTGTTTAAAAAATATATTCTTGAGCTTTGTTCTGGGACATGGTTAAGTGACTTGGAAATAGCATAATCCTTTTTCTTTCCTTTTTTTTTTTTTTTTTTTTTTGAGAGGGAGTCTCAGTCTGTCACCCAGGCTGGACTGCAGTGGCACAATCTCGACTCACTGCAACCTCTGCCTCCCGGGTTCAAGCGATGCACCCACCTCAGCCGCCCGAGTAGCTTGGACTACAGGTGCGCACAACCAAGCCTGGCTAATTTCTGTATTTATAGTAGAGAGGGGGTTTCACCATGTTGGCCAGGCTGGTCTCAAACTCCTGACCTCAGGTGATCCGCCCGCCTCGGCCTCCCAAAGTGCTGCGATTCCAGGCATGAGCCGCCGTGCCCAGGCGTGTGACCCTTTTGAGACTTGCAAAACTAGAGCAACCCTTAGTCTGGGGCCAATTCTGCCGCCCCACGAAGGCAATGCCCCTCTGAACGCGTGACTCAATGCCCCATGTATTATGAGGCTTTTCACTTTGCCTGCTGGGAACACGAACGGTTCCCAGCTTTTTGTGGACTTTGGAATGATTCTGCCTGTTTCTATTGTGTGATTCTTTCCCCTGGTCTTGCTTGGGTAATTTCCTCCCGTGCATGAGCTGATCCAACTGAGCTCGAGTCAAGAGGTATCCTTCGCAAAGCGCCAGACTTTGTTTTTTTGCACATCTCTCCCGCGGGATTCCATCCTGCAAATTCCAGCTGCTTTGGCCTGCTCCAACTTTTTTATTTTTTTTGGAGACGGAGTCTCGCTTTGTGGCCCAGGCTGGAGGGCCGTGGCGCGATCTCAGCTCACTGCAACCTCCACCTCCCAGGTTCAAGTGATTCTCGTGCTTCAGCCTCCCGAGTAGCTGGGGTTACAGGCATGCACCACTATGCCCAGCTAAATTTTCTGTATTTTTAGTAGAGACAGGGTTTCACCATGTTGGCCAGGCTGGTCTCGAACTCCTGACCTCTAATGATCCACCCACCTCAGCCTCCCAAAGTGCTGGGATGACAGGTGTGAACCACTGCACCTGGCCAGGCCTGCTCACACTTTCAGCTCTGTCTCCTGCACTCAGGGAGACCACTGGGCTCTGCCCGGCTGCCCTCCTTCCGCGGCACCTGGAAACATTTGCCTCATTGGTTTCTCCTGTGCCAGGGATCACAGTCTTTAGTGCTGCCTATTGACTGTTATCTAAAAACTCCCTTTTCGTATGTATTGTACAGTTTTGTAGGTATTTAAGGCCAGAGGGTTAATCCATCTTGGCCATAAATTGGGGAAGTCTCCACAATTTTTAAAACAGTTTGGAAGGCTGAGGTGGGAAGATTGCTTGAGGCCAGGAGTTTGAGACCAGCTTGAGCAACTCAGCAAGAACCCCCATCTCTACAAGGAAATAAAAATACTAAAATTAGCCGGGCGTGACAACGTACGCCTATAGTCTCAGCTACTCGGGAGGCTGAGGTGGGAGGATTATAGTCTCAGCTACTCAGGCAGCTGAGGTGGGAGGATCGCTTGAGCCCAGGAGATCAAGACTGCAGTGAGCCATGTTCACACCACTGCACTCCAGCCTGGGTGACAGACTGAGACCTTGTCTCAAGAAAAAAATAAAACATTTTAAGTTCCTGGAAGGGTGAGTTAAAGGCTATATAAAGAATTAAAGCTTTTTTAAAATCACATTCCCGAATTATTGGTCAAAAGGGAGCAGTTGGCCAGGTGTGGTGGCTCATGCCTGTAATCCCAGCACTTTGGGAGGCTGAGGTGGGCAGATTGCTTGAACTCAGGAGTTCAAGACCATCCTGGGCAATGTGGTGAAACCCCATCTCTACAAAAAATATAAAAATTAGCCAGCCATGGTGGCTCACACCTGTAGTCCTAGCTACTCAGGAGGCCGAGGTGGGAGGATCGCTTGAGCCTGGAAGGTTGAGACTGCAATGAGCCCTGATTGTGCCACAGTACTCCAGCCTATACAGCAGAGCAAGACCCTTCCCAAAAACGAAAACAAACTGCTGTTTCACGTGTTTTGTACAGTTGTAGGTATTTAAGGCAAGAAGGGGAGGTGTCCACAGTTTCTGTAAACGTTTCAAGTTCCTGGAAGGGGAAGTGTGGGTTAGAGGCTATAACAAGTATTAGGGTTTTTGATAATAAGAAAATATGGGCTAAGCATCGTGGCTGTAATCCCAGCACTTTGGGAGGCCGAGGTGGGTGCATCACTTGAGGTCAGGAGTTCGAGACCAGCCTGGCCAACATGATGAAACCCCATCTCTACTAAAAATACAAAAGAAATTAGCCAGGCGTGGTAGTGGGCGCCTGTAATCCCAGCTACTCAGGAGACTGAGGCAGGAGAATCGCTTGAACCCAGGAGGAGGAGGTTACAGTGAGCCGAGATCATGCCATTGCACTCCATGCCATTTGCAACAAGAGCAAAACTCCATCTCAAAAAAAAAAAAAATGTGCATATATGTGTGCATGCAACAGAATACAGAATATTTATTTCCAGAGGAACCCTGGCTGCTCCAGGCTCCTCGGTTTGTCCTGTTTTGTGGGCATGAATTACGCAGCTGCCTATAGATGTCACCAGAGGAAGGCATGTTGGAGGAAATAAAAATCCCAGAATGAGAACCACAGCACCACGGCAGAGGTCCAGAGCATGAGTGAAAGGCCCCATGTCAAACGCAGAAGCGGGTTTTGTTTTAAATCATGACATCTAATGGCTCACACCTGCAATCCCAGCATTTTGGGAGTCTGAGGTGGGAAGATGGCTTGAGTCCAGGAGTTGGAGACCAGCCTAGGCAATATAGCGAGACCCTGTCTCTACCAGAAATAAAAAAAAAACTTAGGTGTGTGGCATGCATCCACAGTTCCAGCTACTCGGGAGGCTGAGGCAGGAGGATCGCTTGATCCCAGGAGTTTGAGGCTGCAGCGAGCTCTGATCCCACCACTGCACTCCAGCCTGGGTAACAGAGTGAGACCCTGTCTCAAGTAAAAAATTAAATTAAATTAAAAATAAAATAAAAATAAATAAATAAAATGAAATAATAAAATAAAAATAACATCAACCCACAGAACCCAAATCTTCCCCCAGGGTAGAGTGACACCCTCACTGAAACAAACATGACCATCAGCAGCCAAATTAAACGTGGGCCAAGGGGAGAGTGCATGAGGAAAGATTCGGTTATGCTCATGGATTTGGACCAGTTTAGTTGAGGTCAATTTTTTCAGATTTTTCTTTTCCAAAGCTGGTTCTGGAGCGGAGTTCAGGAGCACGCTCTTCACAAAGAGGCTCTCTGTGGGTCGGCCCTGCTGGGTGAGATTTCATTAACTACACGAACCTCATTCTCCAAGATGCTGAATATGCAGCGTCGATCAGCGAATGAGATCCGCGGTCTCGTGAAGTCAGCTTTCTGGTGAAGGAGAAAAGAAACACAAATAAACAAGCAAATAAACGCCCGGGGCAGAAACAAGATGGCGTGAGGGTCAGGTTCCTTGAACTCACGTTCTTTTTTTTCTTTTATTTTCCTTTTATTTTCTGAGACAGAGTTGCACGCTGTCGCCCAGGCTGGAGTGCAATGGCACGATCTCAGCTCACTGCAAGCTCCGCCCCCCAGGTTCAAGTGATTCTCCTGCCTCAGCCTCCTAAGTAGCTGGGATTAGAGGCACCTGCCACCATGCCGGGCTAATTTTTGTATTTTTAGTAGAGATGGGGTTTTACCATGTTGGTCAGGCTGGTCTCGAACTCCTGACCTCAAGTGACCCACCCGCCTTGGCCTCCCAAAGTGCTGAGATTAGAGACGTGAGCCACCACACCCGGCCAAGTTCACATTCTTGAGTCACCATCTGTCCTTTATAGAGAAGCAGTTTGGAGATTTCATCATACGTGTCTGAGGCCAGGTGCTGTGGCTCACACCTGTAATTCCAGTAATCCCAGCACTTTGGGAGGCTGAGACGGGAGCACTGCTTGAGCCCAATAGTTTGAGGTAAGCCTGGGCAACACAGTGAGTCTCTATCTCTTTAAAAAAAAAAAAAATTGGCCGGGCGCGGTGGCTCACGCCTGTAATCCCAGCACTTTGGGAGGCCAAGGCGGGCGGATCACAAGGTCAGGAGATCGAGACCACGGTGAAACCCCGTCTCTACTAAAAATACAAAAAATTAGCCGGGCGCGGTGGTGGGCGCCTGTAGTCCCAGCTACTCAGGAGGCTGAGGCAGGAGAATGGCGTAAACCCAGGAGGCGGAGCTTGCAGTGAGCCGAGATCGCGCCACTGCACTCCAGCCTGGGCGACAGAGCGAGACTCCGTCTCAAACAAACAAACAAACAAACAAACAAAAAATTAGCCAGGTGTGGTGGTGCATGCCTGTGGTCCCAGCTACTTCGGAGTCTAAGGCAGGAGGATCACTTGAGCCCAGGAGGTCGAGGCTGCAGTGAGCCGTGATTGCATTGCTGCATTCAGTCTGGGCAGCAGAGCAAGACCTTGTCTCAAAATAAAATAAAATAAAATAAAATAAAATAAAATAAAATAAAATAAAATAAATTGTCTGAATCTCTTTTTGGCAAAGCATTCTGACAATGTTTCTTGTTTCAGAGAATCAAGATATTCTCTGAAAGAATCAAGCTTATTTTCAACCTAAAAGCCAACTAACTCTCTCTCACAGGGGAATACTGTGCGTGATGATCACTGCAGTGTGTGTGTGTGTATGTGTGTGTGTATGTGTGTGTGTGTGTGTGTGTGTGTATGTGTGTATGTGTGTATGTGTGTGTGTATGTGTGTGTGTGTATGTGTGTATATGTGTATGTGTGTGTATGTGTGTATGTGTGTGTGTGTGTGTATGTTAAAGACTGCTTTGTCATGCAGACTACAGCTGCAGCCTCACCTCTCTGTAATTTACTGTAGATATTTTGCATTATGTAGGCAGCACCTTGTACCCAACAGGAGATTTGTGGGGTTGAGGGGTGGAAATCCAGTCCCAACTCAGGTGTGCTATAAACTGGCTGACCTCAGAGGAACCTTGTTATCTTGCTGACCACAGGTTTTCTCAACTACAACCATAATAATAAGACTTTGCCTCTAAGTTCAGCATGGGGAATAATGGCTGTATGAAAATATAGACTCAGCCTGGGCAACATCGTGCGACACCTGTCTCTGCCACAAATTTAAAGATTAGCCAGGCACAGTGGCTCACGTCTGTAATCCCACTGCTTTGGGAGGTAGAGGCAGGAGGAATGCTGGAGACAAGGAGTTTGAGACCAGCCTGGGTAACACGGCGAGACCCCATCTCTACGAAAAAGTTACAAAGTTAGTGGGGCGTGATAGTGTGCACCCGTAGTCCCAGCTACTTGGGAGGCTAAGGCAGGATTGCTGGAGCCCAGAAGTTCGAGGCTGCAGTGAGCTATAATCGCACCACTGCACTCCAGCCTGGGTGACAGAGCAAGACTATGTTGCCTCTGCTGGTCTCGAGACACCCATGTAGTCTGCTGTCCACTCCATGTAGGATGCAGTCACATTGATAATCTTGTTTTACAGATGGGGAAACTGAGGCTTGAATGATTTACCCAAAGTTAGCAAATGTAGAGCTGAGACTTGAAGCAAGCTGACTCTGGCATGTCCATCTTAACTCCCTGGAGACAAGGAGCTCAGAACCCAGTGGCCTGGCTGCCGCCAGGAGTGAGGAATGGGAAAAAAAAATTGCAAGCTGGCTCACTCTTTTGTTGCCAGTGGGAAGAAAGAGGCAGAAATGGATGTTTCAAGATGTTGTTGTTGTTATTATTATTACTGAGGCAGCATCTCACTCTGTCTCCCAGGCTGGAGTGCTGTGGTGCAATCTTGGCTCACTGCAACCTCCACTTCCCAGGCTCAAGCAATCCTCGCACCTCAGCCTCCTGAATAGCTGGGACTGCAGGCACGTGCAACCATGTCTGGGTAATTTGTTTTGTAGAGATGGGGTTTCACCATGTTGCCCAGGCTGGTCTTGAACTCCTGAGCTCAAGTGATCTGCCTGTCTCGGCCTCCCAAAGTGCCCAGCCAAGACATTATTCTTTTGTAAAGTAAACATAGTTAGTTGCTCTTAGCATATGGTTCTCAATTGATGGGCCTGTGTGTGTGTGTGTGAAGTTACCTCTGGAAAACTTTTCTCTGGGAGAAAATTCTAGATTTCACTGTTTTACATTTCAAAGTTGCCAGTTTGTTAAAAAAATCAGGCTGAGAAGGAACACATTAGGACAAACATGTGACAGACTGTCATTAAAGCAAGCAAGACCAAGGATGGAATTTTACAGACTTTGCAGAGAATTCTTGGATCAACCCATGGACGCGGCGGCTGATTTTAACAGGAGCTGCAAAGAGTCTAATCCCTTTTGTCACAAATGCATCTGGGTCCAGAGCCCGATTTCCTGCTGCCCTTGGGGGACTTTTTAATCATTTTTTTCCTCCAAGCTTAGAGTATACATCAAATCCCAGGTCCACGCTGACCCCCACTCTGGGCTGGAAGGGCCTGACCTCTCCCAAGAGAGTGGGGGTGGAAGAGAAGCTAGGAAATACAAAGTCATTTGATGGGTGTGACACCGGGCACAGGTTGACCATCAAGCCAGGGAGGGGGCCTTTATGCCCGAAAGTGTCTGAGCCTGTTCCAGGGATGGGGTGAACCACTCCTGTACCCACCCAGGCTTGCCTAGGTGTGCTGTGTGCCGAGGAAGCTTCAGGGAAGAGAGACGGAGGACAGAGAGAGTTTGGATGTCCAGGAGTTGTTCAGTAAAGCGAACAGAAAGCGAATGTTCCAGTCTGACACAGTCAAATCACATGAGAGAGGAAAGCCGATTGTCACGGAAGGTTGAGGGCCAGGGCTATGGAAGGGAAAACCACATGCTCAAAATCCTGGTCAGTGCGTGTCCACCTTAATGAGTGCGTGTCCACCTTCCTCCACTGTGGGGCCAGCGCAGGGCCAGAGCCCCGGCTGGGAGGGGATCCTACACTTACATTTTTAAAAAATTGTGGTAAAATATGCGTAACATGAAATTTGCCATTTTAGCTATTTTTGAGGGTACAATTCAGTGGCATTTGCTACATCAAAAATATTGTGCAACCGGGCTGGGCATGGTGGCTCATGCCTGTAACACCGGCACTTGCCTTGACCTCCCAAATTGCTGGGATTACGGTGTGAGCCACCACACCCGGCCATATTTGCCTCTTTGTGACTGACTTATTTCTTCCCCTCCCCGCCTTCCTTCCCTTACTTTCTTTTCTTCTTCTTCTTCTTTTTTCTTTTTTTGGTTCTTTTTTTTGAGACAGGGTTACCTTTGTCCCCCAGGCTGGAGTGCAGTGGCATGATCTCTGCTCACTGCAACCTCCGCCTCCCTGGCTCAAGCAGTCCTCCCACCTCTGCCTCTCTAGTAGCTGGGACTACAGGAACACACCACCACACTTGGCTTTTAAATTTTTTGGTAGAGATGAGGTCTCACTGTATTGCTCAGGCTGGTCTTGAATTCTTAGGCTCAAGTGATCCTCCTACCTCAGCCTCCCAAAGTGCTGGGATTACAGGTGTGAGCCACTGCACCCAGCTGTGACTGTCTGATTTCACTGAGCATGATGTCCTCAAGGTTCATCCACACAGCAGCAGGTGTCAGCATTTATTTCCTTTTTAGGGCTGCATAATATTTCATTGTGTGGATAGACCACATTTTGTTTATCTATTCATTGGTAGGTGGACTCCTGGATAGCTTCCACCTCTTGGCTATTGTGAATA
This sequence comes from Macaca mulatta, assembly GCF_049350105.2. Classification (NCBI taxonomy): domain Eukaryota; kingdom Metazoa; phylum Chordata; class Mammalia; order Primates; family Cercopithecidae; genus Macaca; species Macaca mulatta. Next base: position 45,197,556 of record NC_133408.1, read on the forward strand.
ATGCTGCTATGAACATGGGTGTACAAATATCTGTTAAGGACGGGTACAGTGGCTCATGCCTGTAATCCCAGCACTTTGGGAGGTCGAGGTGGGAGGATTGCTGGAAGCCAGGAGTTTGAGACCAGCCTGCCAACATAGCAAGACCCCATCTCTATAAAAAATAAAAAACTTAGCTGGGTATGGTGAGGAATGCCTGTAGTCCCAGCTACTTGAGAGGCTGAGGCAAGAGGATTGCTTTAGCCTGGGAGGTTGAGGCTGCAGTGAACTATGATCTCACCACTGCACTCCAGCCTGGGGGACACAGTGAGATCCCATCTCAAAAATAAACAAAAAAAAGGTTAAAAAAAATCCCACAAATATCAGCTGGAATCCCTGCTTTCAGTTCTTCAGAGCGTCTACCCAGAAGTGAAACTGCTGGATCTACTTTTTTTTTTTTTTTTTTTGAGACAGTCTTGCTCTGTCACCCAGGCTGGAGTGCAGTGGCGTGATCTCAGCTCACTGCAACCTCCGTCTCCCAGGTTCAAGCAATTCTCATGCCTCAGCTTCCCGAGTAGCTGGGACTACAGGTGCCCACCACCACGCTTGGCTCATTTTTGTATTTTTAGTAGAGACAGGGTTTCACCATGTTGGCCAGGCTGGTCTCGAACTCCTCACCTCAAGTGATCCACCCCGTTCGGCCTCCCAAAGCGCTGGGATTACAGGCATGAGCCACTGTGCCTGGCCTACTTTTGTTTTTGAAGTGCGTTGGGGTGGGTCTGGGTTGCTCAAATCCCAGTATAGCACTGGCATAGGATATATCACTGTCCTCAGTTCCCAGCACCTGGGTCTCCTCGGCTGTGAAAAGGGATAGTGATAATAGTGGCAATCACAGGGTTGTTGTGAGAGATACTTAAGATTTTGTAGAAACACCCACGCAGGCTGGGCGTGGCGGCTCACATCTGTAATCCCAGCACTTTGGGAGGCCGAGGCGGGAGGATCACTTGAGCGCAGGAGTTCAAGACCAGCCAGGGCAACACAGTGAGATCTTGTCACTACAAAAAATGTATAAATTGGGCGAGCGTGGTGGTGTGCACCTGTAGTCCAAGCTACTCGGGAGGCTGAGGTGGGAGGACTGCTTGAGCCTGGGAGGCGGGAGGTCGAGGTTGCAGTGAGCTGTGATTGAGCCACTGCCTTCTAGCCTGGGCGACAGAATGAGACTCTGTCTCAGAAAACAAAAAAGAAAAAAAGAAAAAGAAATTATGATTTCAAGACCCAAGGAAATTGCCTGTTAATTTTTAAAAATAATCTCTTAAATAAACAATTTGAAAGCGAAACACCCACGTATTGTGCACATTGAACGGTGCCTGGCACCTGCTCAGCTTTGAATCATTTCTGCCATGATGGTGCCATCAAATCCCCAGGGAAGGGGAAGCAGGCGTCCTCACGGCCACCAGGGGGCGCCGCTGCCACAGCTCTGAGTCCCAGCTGGGCCAGGCTGGCATCTCCACTGCTCATCACCTCCCACCATTGTCCCCCTCCGTCTTTAGGCCGGGCCTCCACTTTCTCCTCTCACCCACTCTGCTATTACTCCACGCTCCCATCCTTCCTACGTCCTTACTTTCACCCAGGATCAGAAAGTGCCCCACAGTGTCCAGGCCACATCACCTTGTCACATGACCTATGTCCCTTCCCTCCCAAGGGAAGCTTCAGCCCATACCTTGCGCCATTTATCCGGCCCAAGGGCTCTCCCTCCGCAGGTAATGACCTTGTCCCTTCTATCTCTGGATGGTTTCTCTGAGGGTCAGGTGAGGTCACGTGTGGGGAAGTCGCTCATAGAGACACACCAGGGTCTGGTGCAACGGCTCACACCAGTAATCCCAACACTTTAGGAGGCCAAGACAGGAGGATCACTGGAGGCCAGGAGTTCAAGACCACCCTGGGAACAATGGCAAGATCCCATCTCCACAAAGAACTTAAAAATGAGCTAGGTGTTGAGGCATGAACTTGTAATCCCAGCCACTCAGGAGGCTGAAGTGGGAGGGTCGTTTGAGGCCAGGAGTTTGAGGCTGCCGTCAACTATGATCGTGCCACTGCGCTCCAGCCTGGGTGACAGAATGAGACCATGTCTCAAAAATAAATAAATAAATAGGCAAATAAAAATTAGCCAGGTGGGGTGACACAAGCCTATAATTCCAGCACTTTGGGAGGCTGAGGCAGGAGGATTGCTCGGGGTCAGGAATTCGAGACCAGCCTGGGCAACATCTCTATAAAAAAATTTAAAAATGAACCAGATGTGGTGGTGTGCACCTATAGTCCCAGCTACTCAGGAGGCTGAGGCGGGAGGATCACTTGAGGCCAGGAGTTCAAGGCTGTAGTGAGCTATGATTGCACCACTGCACTCCAGCCTGGATCACAGAGTGTAACTGTGTCTCTAAAACAAAATAAAACCACAGCCCAGAGGTGGTGGCAGCGTTGGGACAGCTGCAGTGAGCCTCAGGCCAGAGGCCCATGCCTTCCTCGGGAGCTCTGAGGAGTCCTTCCTGGTCAGAACGCACTCCGGGAATTGCACTTCTCCAGCAGGGCTGGTGAGGTGTCCACAGGCCTGAGCAGACCCGGCCCCTGGGAGAGAGGCCTGTGGGCATCGAGGCCAACTCTAAAGGGGGTAGCTGCATTTGTAGCCCAGCTCCTGGGCACTTACTAGGCCCGAATGTGGGCTCCGTGTGGCCAGAGAACAGGAAAACGCAGATTGTTTTTTCCACAGGAAATCTCCAAATGTTTGAATATTGGCAGTTAGTTACAATTATTTTCAAACTCTTCATGGGCCAATCAAGGCAATCTACAGCTGGACTTGGCCTGTGGGCACCATTTTGCAGCCTCTGATGGAAGCTTCTTGAAGACACTGGTCAATGCTTATGGTCAATGCCTTGTAGCACTGGCTACAGAGATAACCTGAGTTTTAAGCTGCTCAGTGATCTTTATTTTTATTATTAATGTTTTAATTTCTTTTTTTTTTACAGGCAGGGTCTTGCTCTGTTGCCCAGGCTGCAGTGCAGTGATGTTATCATAGCTCACTGCAGCCTTGACCTCCTGGGCTCAAGCAATCCTCCCAACTCAGCCTCCTGAGTAGCTGGGACCACAGGAACTTGCAAACATGCTAGGCTAATTTTTTAATTTTGTGTGGGGGGGAGGGTAGGGGGGGCCTGGGTCTCACTGTGTTGCCCAGGCTAGTCTCGAACTCCTGGCCTCAAGCAATCCTCCCTCCTCTGCCTCCCAAAGTGCTGGGATTATAGAGCTGAGCCACTGTGCCCGGCTGAGCCTCACTCCTTCTCATGGAAGACTTTTTGTCCGAGCACTGATAGACACTTGGTAACCCCATTATAGCGTGGGCACTGGGCTCTTATAAACATGGGGCATCATATTCTCTCCTTGGTCACCAGGATGACATTTCTGGGTGCACACAAGAAATGTCAACTGTGCTGGGTGTGATGGCTCATGCCTGTAGTCCCAGCTCCTTGGGAGGTTGAGGTGAGGGGATCGCTCGATCCCAGGAGTTTGGCATTAATTGGTGACCTCCCAGGAGCAGGGGACCACCAGGTTGCCTAAGGAGAGGTGAACCGGCCCAGGTCAGACACGGAGCAGGTCAAAGCTCGCGAGCTGATCAGCAGTGGGATGACACCTGTGAAGAGCCACCGCCCTCCAGCCTGAGCCACACAGTCTCTACTGAAATTCAATTAATACAATTATGCTTTAATATAATATAATAATGTCAACTTGCACAGATTCTTCAACCACCCAGGAAAGGCTGACCTCACACTGCACGTGGATGGCGTGACAGTCCTGTATGCGGGGAGAGAGAGCTTGTCCTCGCAGCCACATTAACAGAAGCCAGAGACTGGGGCCAAGAAGAAAGACCCTGCGGGGTTGGGCTGGAAAGTCCTGGACGCCCAGCTCTTCACACCCACTCAGTGCGTGTGATCACAGCTGTAGGATCTAGAATAGATGCGCTTGGCAGATGGCCTCTGAAGGTGGTGAAATGGGGCTTCACGTGGCCAGCTGACATCTGCATGCAATAAGAAGCCAGGTGCTGCCACCGCCCACCCCCTGTTTGTATCCAGGGGACGGGACTTCTTGTGGAGGTCCCGGTTAGTCTTTACTTCTGACCCCAAGCAGGCAGCTGGATCAAGTTGTCCTGAGAAGGTGATCCATTTCCCTAGTTGGGGGTGTGCAATGCTGAATGCAGCTATCCCAGACACATTTATTCCATATACCCCCCCTTCCCAAATTCCATGGAATGAATGAAGTCAGATTCCAACAAGGATGACTACAGCCCAGGGTGAAATAACTCTGGTATCCTCTCTCTGTAGCTTCCCAAAGTCTTTCTTTTATTTTCTTTTTTCTTTCTTTTCTTTTTTTAGATGGAGTCTTCCTCTGTTGCCCAGGCTGGAGTGCAGTGGTGTGATCTCGGCTCACTGCAACCTCTGCCACCTGGATTCAAGCGATTCTCCTGCTCAGCCTCCCAAGTAGCTGGGATTACGGGCGTGCATCACTATGCCCGGCTATTTTTTTGTATTTTTAGTATAGATGGGGTTTCACCATGCTGGCCAGGCTGGTCTCAAATTTCCGACCTCAAGTGATCCACCTGCCTCAGCCTCACAAAGTGCTGGGATTACAGGTGTCAGTCACTGTGTCTGGCTGCCAAACTCAATCTCTCTCTCTCTCTCTTTCACACACACACACACACACACACACACTCTCACACACACACACACACACACATGATATACACACAACCCTCCTTTTTCACCATTTGGAAGTTCGATGTCCAATTGAGAGCAGTGACTCCCCTTGCCAATTCCAGGAAATAAAGCTAAGCACGGATTGCCAGCTCACTGCCTGTCTATGGCCTCATATCTTTTTGGGAAGTGGCCTCTGTTTCTGCAGCAGGGAGAGCATACGAAGTGCTTTGCTTCACTGGGCATGGTGGCTCATGCCTGTTATCCCAGCACGTTGGGAGGCCAAGGTGGGTGGACTGCTTAAGGCCAAGAGTCTGCGATCCACCTGGGCAACATAGTGAGACCCCCATCTCTACAAAAAAAAAAAAAATTAGCTGATCATGGTGGCACATGCTTGTTGTCCCAGCCACTCGGAAGGCTGAGGCGGGAGGACTGCTTGAGGCTACAGTGGGCTATGATGGCACTGCTGCACTCCAGCCTGGGCAACAGAGAAAGACTGTGTTTCAAAACACAGACAAAAACAACCCCAAAGTACAAAAGGACATCCATACTGGGAAAAAGATGTAATAAAGACGCTTGGATTGGGAAAAGCCCATACCCCTCAGCTTCACCGGAATATCAAGTGAGTGCAAACTTCACGGAGTGTAAACTTGAAAGTGCTTAAACATTTGAGCCTGGGAGTGGTGGCTGATGCCTGTAATCCTAGCACTTTGGGAGGCCGAGGCGGGTGGATCACTTGAGGTCAGGAGTTTGAGACCAGCCTGGCCAACATGGTGAAACCCCATCTCTTACCAAAAATACAAAAATTGGGCCGGGCGCCGTGGCTCACACCTGTAATCCCAGCCCTTTGGGAGGCCGAGGTGGGCAGATCACAAGGTCAAGAGATGAGATCATCCTGGCTAACACGGTGAAACCCCATCTCTACTAAAAATACAAAAAATTAGCTGGGCGTGGTGGCAGGCACCTGTAGTCCCAGCTACTGGGGAGGCTGAGGCAAGAGAATGGCGTGAACCTGGGAGGCGGAACTTGCAGTGAGCTGAGATGGCACCACTGCACTCCAGCCTGGGCGACAGAGTGAGACTCTGTCTCAAAAAAAAAAAAAAAAAAATCAGCCAGGTGTGGTGGTACATGTCTGCAGTCCCAGCTGCTTGGGAGGCTTGAACCTGGGAGGCAGAGGTTGCAGTGAGCTGAGATTGTGCCACTGCACTCCAGCCTGGGCAACAGAGCAAGACTCTATCTAAAAAAAAATATATATATATACACATAAATAAAAATGCTTAAACATTTGAGAAGAATCAAGCCCTGAAGTGACCATAAGGACTCCCTACACAGGAGGACACGTGCCTCAGGGCACTGCAGAATCAGTACTGCACTGACGTCTAAATCTGTGGTCAGGAAGCAAGTCAGTCCAAACACCAGAACAGCTTCTGATTAAAAAGTACAAATCAAATGGGCGCGGTGGCTCACATTTGTAATCCCAGCACTTTGGGAGGCAGAGGTGAGACGGCTGCTTGAGCTCAGGAGTTTGACACCAGCCTGGGCATCATAGTGAGCCTTCATCTCTCTGAAAAGAAAAAAATAAAATAAAATAAAAGAGCCAAATGTGGTCCCAGCCACTCAGGAGGCTGAAATGGGAGGATCACTTGTGCCCAGAAGTTGGAGACTGCAGAGAGCTATGACTGCGCCACTACACTCCAGCCTGGATGACCGAGCAAGACCCTGTCTCTAAAAAAGTAAGAAAGAATAGGCTGGGCGCGGTGGCTCACACCTGTAACCCCAGCACTTTGGGAGGCCGAGGTGGGCAGATCATAAGGTCAGGAGTTCGAGACCAACCTAGCCAATATGGTGAAACCCCGTCTCTACCAAAAATATTAAAAAAATCAGCCAGGCATTGTGTTGGGTGCCTGTAGTCCAAGCTATGCAGGAGGCTGAGGCAGGAGAATTGTTGGAACCCGGGAGGCAGAGGTTGCAGTGAGCTGAGATCACGCCACTGCACTCCAGCCTGGGTGACAGCGAGACTCTGTCTCCAAAAAAAAAAAAATCTTTTTTGTGGAAATGCAGAAGCATTCGAAGAAATCATAAGAAAACATAAAAAGAAAAATAATTATCCATAATTCCTTCAACTAGGTAAAACCACTACAAATGTTTGCCTAGCGCCTTCCAGTGTTTTTCTGTACACACACAAATATGCACAAACCGAAAAACAATATACTTTTAAAATGTAAAGACTTTGACTATATTTGCCAGGCAGGGTTTTAGAAAGTTGATACTAATTCATTCTCTAACCGTGTATGAGAGAATGTTCCTCCTGCACCTTCATCAAATATTCTTGTTCCTTTTGTTAAATTATGCATACGTTTTCCTAGTGCAATTTCCCTTTTCTAGCATTAAGTGGCAGTTCTCTAACACTTTTTTTTTTTTAAGAGACAGGGTCTTGCTGTGTCACCCAGGCTGAAATGAAGTGGTGAGATCATAGCTCACTGCAGCCTTGAACTCCCTGGCTCAAGCCATCCTCTAGCGGCAGTCTCCTGAGTAGCTGTAGTGTGTGTCACCAGGCCTGGCTTCCTGATACTTTGTCTGCTTTCCTGCCCCAGATTTGCCATCCAGGCAGAAACAAAATCTCCACTGGATCCCACGGATAAAGACGCTCCATCGTGGGGAGCTGGAGTCATAAACATCAGCATACACACACACACACACACACACACACACACACACACACACACACACAGAGAGAGAGAGAAAGCAAGAAAGAGAGAGAAGTAAGGAAGGAAGGAGAGAGCAAGAAAGAGGAGAAAGACAAAAGAGAGAAAGAGACAAAAGAAAAGGGAAGAGAAAGGGACAGAAAGGAAGAAAGGAAAGAAAAAAGAAAAGAGGGGGCAGAAGGAAGAAAGGGGAAAGAAGAAAGAAAGAAAGAGAGAGAGAGAGAGAAAGAAAGAAAGAAAGAAAGAAAGAAAGAAAGAAAGAAAGAAAGAAAGAAAGAAAGAAAGAAAAGAAGGCAAGCAAGCAAGGCGTGGTGGTTCACGCCTGTAATCCCAGCACTTTGAGAGGCCGAGGCAGGCAGATCACAAGGTTAGGAGATTGAGACCATCCTGGCTAACACAGTAAAACCCCATCTCTACTAAAAATACAAAAAATTAGCCAGGTGTGGTGGTGGGCGCCTGTAGTCCCAGCTACTCGGGAGGCTGAGGCAGGAGAATCACTTGAACCTGGTAGGCAGAGGTTGCAGTGAGCTATCATGCCACTGCACTCCAGCCTGGGTGACAGAGCAAGACTCTGTCTCAAAAACAAAACAAAACAAAACAAAACAAAACAAAACAAAACAAAACAACCGAGTCTCAGAGGGATTAGATTGCCTGCCCTGGGCCACAGAACTAGCTGTAACCATGGTCCCTTGTCTTTGTGTTGGGAGAAATATCACTTTGGAAGTTCAGTTTCCCCCTCTGCCCCCCAGGTGGACCTGACCTGGCTCAAGTGTGCAAATGAAGGCATCTCCCTGGGTGCCCACATTTGTCTGGCCCTTTCTTTCCCTCCCCCTTCCTTTTAAAGATGTCTTTTCTTGGGCTGGGTGCAGTGGCTCACGCCTGTAATCTCAGCACTTTGGGAGGCCGAGGCGGGTGGATCACTTGAGGTCAGGAGTTCGAGACCAGCCTGGCCAAAAGGGTGAAACCCCATTTCTACTAAAAATACAAAATTAGTCGGGCATGATGGCGCATGCCTGTTATTTCAGCTACTCAGGAGACTGAGACAAGAGAATTGCTTGAACCCGGGAGGTGGAGATTGCAGTGAGCTGAGATCACGTCACTGTACCCCAGCCTGGACAACAGAGCAAGACTCTGTCTCAAAAAAAAAAAAAAGCTATTTTTGAGGAAATGCAGAAGCATTGGAAGAAATTATAAGAAAACATAAAAAGAAAAATAATTATCCATAATTTCTTCAACTAGGTAAAACCACTATAAATGTTTGCCTAGCACCTTCCAGTGTTTTTCTGTACACACACAAATATGCACAGACCAAAAACAATATACTTTTAAAATGTAGAGACTTTGACTATATTTGCCAGGTAGAGTTTTAGAAAGTTGATACTAATTCATTCTCTAACCGTGTATGAGAGAATGTTCCTCCTGCATCTTCATCAAATATTCTTGTTCCTTTTGTTAAATTATGTATGTTTTCCTAGTGCAATTTCCCTTTTCTAGCATTAAGTGGCAGTTCTCTAACACTTTTTTTTTTTTAAGAGACAGGGTCTTGCTGTGTCACCCAGGCTGAAATGAAGTGGTGAGATCATAGCTCCCTGCAGCCTTGAACTCCCCGGCTCAAGCCATCCTCTAGCGGCAGTCTCCTGAGTAGCTGTAGTGTGTGTCACCAGGCCTGGCTTCCTGATGCTTTCTCTGCTTTCCTGCCCCAGATTTGCCATCCAGGCAGAAAGAAAATCTCCACTGGATCCCACAGACAAAGACGCTGCATCATGGGGAGCTGGAGTCATGAATGTCAGGACACACACACACACACACACACAGAAAGCAAGAAAGAGAGAGAAGGAAAGATGGAGAGAGAAAGAAAGAGGAGAAAGACAAAAGAGAGAAAGAGACAAAAGGAAAGGAAAGAGAAAGAAAGGAAGAAAGAAAGGAAAGAAAAAAGGAAAGGGGGCAGAAGGAAAGAAGAAGGTGAAAGAAAGAAAAAGAAAGAGGGAGAAAGGAAGAAAGGAAAAAAGGAAGAAAAGAAAGAAAGAAGGAAAAGAAAAGAAAAGAAAAAGAGAAAAGAAAAGCAAGAAAGCAAGCCGGGCACGGTGGCTCACGCCTGTAATCCCTGAAATCCCAGCACTTTGGGAGGCCGAGACGGGCGGATCACGAGGTCAGGAGATCGAGACCATCCTGGCTAACACGGTGAAACACCGTCTCTACTAAAAAATACAAAAATCTAGCCGGGTGAGGTGGCGGGTGCCTGTAGTCCCAGCTACTCGGGAGGCTGAGACAGGAGAATGGCGTGAACCCAGGAGGCGGAGCTTGCAGTGAGCAGAGATGGCACCACTGCACTCCAGCCTGGGTGACAGAGCGAGACTCCGTCTAAAAAAAACAAAAGAGAGAGAATGAAAGAAGGGAATGAGGGAGGGAGGGAGGCAGGAATCTTCTTGTGGACTGTTTTTTTACTTGGTTGGTTTTTTCCACCAGAATACTGCATTGTGGGTTGCCACAGTTACTCACCTTTGGCTCTGCCTCGGTGGTGACCCCATGGTGTGATGTCCCAAATGCCTACTTGGCAAACAGTCCTGATTGTGCAGTGAGCAGCACTACAACGACATCAGTGTAGTTGATTGACGGATGTCATTTAAAGACAGAAATGTGTGCAGAGGTGAGTGCAGAAGGGTGAAAAGGACTTCCAGGGACAAAACCTTGAGATCCGTCCTAATCTTTGACCAAGGCCTCAAATTTTTTTGTTTTTTATTTTTGTGGGTGCCTCGTAGGTGTATATATTTATGGGGCATATAAGATATTTTGATACAGGCATGCAATGTATAATAATCACATCGGGGGGCCAGGTGCAGTGGCTCACACCTGTAATCCCAGCACTTTGGGAGGCCGAGGTGGGTGGATCATGAGGTCAGGGGTTCGAGACCAGCCTGACCAACATGGTGAAACCCTGTCTCTACTAAAAATACAAAAATGAACCGAGTGTGGTGGCACATGCCTGTAATCTCAGCTACTCGGAAGGCTGAGGCAGGAGAATTGCTTGAACCCGGGAGGCAGAAGTTGCACTGAGCTGAGATAGTGACACTGCACTCCAGCCTGGGCGACAGAGCGAGACTGTGTCTCAAAAAGAAACCACATCAGGATAAATGGGGTATCCATCTCCTCAAGCATTTATCCTTTGTGTTACAAACAATCCATTTATACTCTTTTCGTTATTTCAAAATGCACAATTAAATTCCTATTGCCTATAGTCACCCTGTGGTACTATCAAATACAAGGTCTTATTCATTCTTTCTAACTATTGTTTGCACCCGTTAACCATCCGCTCTTTCTCCCGCCCCCTGCCACCTACCCCTCCCAGCCTCTGGTAATCATCCTTCTATTCTCTGTCTCTGAGTTCAATTATTTTATTTTGTTTTAATTAATTAATTAATTAATTAGATGGAGACTTGCTCTGTCACCCAGGCTGGAGTGCAGTGGCACGATCTCGGCTCACTGCATCCTTCACCTCCCAGGCTCAGGCCATTCTCCTGCCTCAGCCTCCCAAGTAGCTGGGATTACAGGCTCCAGCTACCATGGTCGGCTAATTTTTGTATTTTTAGGAGAGATGGGGTTTCACCATGTTGGCCAGGCTGGTCTTGAACTCCTGACCTTAAGTGATCCACCTGCCTCAGCCTCCCAAAGTGCTGAGACTACAGGTGTGAGCCAACACACATGGCCTGAGTTCAATTATTTTAATTTTTAGCTCCCACAAATAAGGAAGAACATGCAAACTTTGTCTTCCTGTGCCTGGGTTATTTCACTTGACAGAAAGAACTTCGGTTCCATCCATGTTGTTGCCAATGACAGAATCTCATTCTTTTTTATGGCTGAATAGTACTCCATTGTGTATAACTACCACATTTTCTTTATCCGTTCATCTGTCGATGGACACTTAAGTTGCTTCCAAATCTTGGCTACTGTGAACAGTAGTGCAATAAACATGAAATGCAGAGATTTCTTTGATAGACTGATTTCCTTTCTTTTGGGGATAAATCTAGCAGTGGGATTGCTGGATCCTGTCATAGCTCTATTTTTAGTTTTTTGAGGAACCTCCAAACTGTTCTCTATAGTAGATGTACTAATTTATATTCCTACCAAGAGTATATGAGGGTTCCCCCTTCTTCACATCCTTGCCAGCATTTGTTATTGCCTGTTTTTTGGATAGAGCTGGAATTTTTTTTTTTTTTTTTTTTTGAGGTGGAGTTTCACTCTGTTGCCCAGGCTGGAGTGCAGTGACACGATCTCGGCTCACCGCAACCCCTGCCTCCCAGGTTCAAGCAATTCTCGTGCCTTAGCCTCCTAAGTAGCTGGGATTACAGGCATGTGCCACCACGCCTGGCTAATTTTTGTATTTTTAGTAGAGACAGGGTTTCACAATTTTGGTCAGGCTGGCCTCGAACTACTGACCTTGTGATCCACCTGCCTTGGCCTCCCAAAGTGCTGGGATTACAGGCGTAAGATACTGTACCTGGCTGGGATTAGGGTTTTCTTTCTTTCTTTCTTTCTTTCTTTCTTTCTTTCTTTCTTTCTTTCTGAGACAGAGTCTCGCTCTGTCACCCAGGCTGGAGTGCAGTGGCACAATCTTGGCTCACTGCAAGCTCCGCCTCCCGGGTTCACACCATTCTCCTGCCTCAGCCTCCTGAGTAGCTGGGACTACAGCTACCTGCCACCATACCTGGCTAATTTTTTGTATTTTTAATAGAGACCGGGTTTCACCATGTTAGCCAGGATGGTCTTGATCTCCTGACCTCATGATCCGCCCACTTCACCCACCCAAAGTGCTGGGATTACAGGCGTGAACCACTGCGCCTGGCCGGGTTTTTTTTTTCATAGGGTAGTTTATGTATATTTATTCAGGAAGATATAATATCAAATATCCTCTCCCATTGAAGTAAAGTATGTCTAGAATAGTCATCACAAATAGGCTTTTTTAAAAAGAAAGAAAGAAAAAAAGAAAGAAAGAAAGAGAAAGAAAGAAAGAAGGAACGAAGGAAGGAAGGAGAGAGAATTAAAGAAAAGAAAGAGAGAAAGAAAGAAAAGAAAAAGAAACAGGGTCTCACTATGTTGTCAGGCTGGTCTCAAACTCCTGGACTCAAGTTGTCTTCCCACCTCAGCCTCCCAAAATGTTGAAATTACAGGCGTGAGCCACGACACCTGGCATAAACAGGCTTTTAAAAATTTATGCAGTATCTCTAGGCGCAACTGAATGCTAATAGCAAACCAAAGCAACCCTTCAGATTTACAAGCCTGGCCACAAATAGCAAAGAAGTGCTCTCAATTTCTCCCCCAGCCTATAAGCTTGCTGTAATTCACAAAGAGAATCCAATGAAAGATGTCAACATTAATAACAATAATATCTAGAATTTATTGAGTGCTTCACTGCATGTCAGATACCGGCATCTATTGTATGAAACAGCTTCTATTTTTATCTATTTTATGAATGGACTCTATGAAGCTCCATAGCTATTAAAGAGGAGTTAAATGTATTTTTAGTAGACACTGTATTCGGTGTCCTGGGGTTGGTAAGTGACTGAGCAGAGGCTAAGCCTGGGCAGTGAGAGCCCCGGGCCTGCGCTTTTAACCACGTCCCTGTGCTGTCTGTTGAGGTGATCCATTCCCGGGTATCCTGTGGTCTTTGCACTAGGGAGGAGGACCTGGGAGTTTGGAAGCCCCGCTGTGGCCCCGGATAGGCTTACCTGCCTTCTCAGCCTCAGTTTCCTCATCTGAAAGGAAGAGGGTGGGTCAGAGTGACCTTAGAACACATCAGCCCTGACACCCCAGGACCCTCCAATTTTTTGCCTTTTTTTTTTTTTTTTTTTAAGATATGGGGTCTGGCTGTATTGCCCAGGATGGTCTCAAACTCTTGGCCTCAAGCGATCCTCCTGCTTCGGCCTCACAATGTGCTGGGATTACAGGAATGAGCCACTGCATCCAGCAACCCTCCACATTTTGGGGTGAGAGTCAACCCCTCACTTTGCAGCTGAGTAGCCTTCATACATTTTGGGGAGACAATATGGGTCATGGCCATGGCTGGGCTGAAATGTAACTAAGGAAGAGGGAGTCTCTGTCCTGGAGTCCCCAGTCTGCCTCTGGTGACACTTAAAACTCAAACGAGGCGGGGTGCGGTGGCTCACGCCTGTAATCCCAGCACTTTGGGAGGTTGAGGTGGGCAGATCACCTGAGGTCAGGAGTTCCAGACCAGCCTGGCCAACATGGTGAAACCTCGTCTCTACTAAAAATACAAAATTTAGCTAGGCGTGGTGGCGTGAGCCTGTAATCCCAGCTACTCAGGAGGTTGAGGCAGGAGAATCGCTTGAACCTGGGAGGCAGAGGTTGCAGTGAGCTGAGATCACACTACTGCACTCCTGCCTGGGCAACAGGGCGAGACTCTGTCTCAAAAAAAAAAACAAACAAACAAACAAAAACAAACAAAACACCAAAAACCCAAACCAAGCTGGAGAGGCATCCTTGGGGTCTGGGGATGAGGGAAGCATCCTTAGATACAAGCCAGGGAAGGAGGGAAGGAAGCCCCGCAGTCACGGTGTGGACCGATTTGCCAGCCTGTGTATCCATGCACTGGACCTGCGGACAGGAAATGTAATCTTGGCCCCACACCAGGTGCTGACTTGCGGTGCTGCCCTGCCCAGGAGGCCCCCCAAGCCTGAATCGAGCCCAACACCCTGTCTGGAATGGTACCTTCCAGAAGGCAAAGCCATTCTTGGTTTAATCAAGAAAAGTGGATACCTGGACCTCACTGCCACCTCATTGAGCTAATGCTTTAAAAATAGGAGTGAGGTTCATGGCCAGCCCTTGGGGAGGGTTGGGCAAAGGCTTCTTGCCTCATCATTGTAGCTCTTTTCAAATGAAGCTTGGGATATTCACTCCAGGAAGGAGTCCCGCCTGGAAATAGGAGGAGTGCTTCAGAAAGCAGTTCTCAGGGTCAACGGGGGCCCCTTCTGTGGAACTCAGAAAGAATGCATCTGGTCGGGCATGGTGGCTCATACCACCTGTAATTTCAGCACTTTGTGAGGCCGAGGCAGGTGGATCTCTTGAGGCCAGGCGTTCGAGAGCAGCCTGGGTAACATGGTGAAACCCTGTCTCTACTAAAATACAAAAATTAGCAGGGTGTGGTGGTGTGTGCCTGTAATCCTGGCTTCTTAGGAGGTTGTGGCACAAGAACCGCTTGAACCAGGCAGGTGGAGGTTGCAGTGAGCCAAGATCATGCCACTGCACTCCAGCCTGGGTGACAGAGTGAGACCCTGTCCTGAAAAAAAAAAAAAAAATGCTTCTAAGCATCTAATCAACAGGACGGAGAACTTACAGAGAACCCTCATTTGTGATGTTTCACATTTTGTTAAAAAATTTTTAATCAATTTTATGTTTTCTTGAGATGGGGTCTCGCCATTTTGCCTAGTATGGCCTCAAACTCCTGGGTTCAAGCGATGCTCCTGCCTCAGCCTCCCAAAGTGCTGGGATTACAGGCATAAGCCAGTGTGCCTGGCCACATGTATCATTTCTTCATGTTACAAACATTCCAGTTATACTCTTTTAGTTATTTTTATTTTTATTTTTTGATGGAGTCTTGTTCTGTCATCCAGGCTGGAGTGCAGTGGCGCAATCCTGCACAGTGGGACTCAGCCTCCTCAGTAGCGGGGATTACAGGCGCACACCACCACACCCGGCTCATTTTTGTATTTTTAGTAGAGATGGGGCTTTGCCATGTTGGTCAGGCTGGTCTTGAACTCCTGACCTCAGGTGATCCACCCGCCTCGGCCTCCCAAAGTGCTGGGATTACGGGAGTGAACCACCGCGCCCGGCCTCTTTTAGTTATTTTAAAATGTATGGTAATTAATGTTGACTGTAGTTACCCTGTTGTGTTACCAAATAGTAGATCTTATTCATCCCACCTAGCTATATTTTTGTACCCATGTTGCTCAAAGAAATCATTGTCTCCCCTTCCATGTTTCTGGAACACTTGAACTTCATGCTCCCTTTTAATTTTTTTTTTTTTTTTTTTTTTTTTTTTTTTTTAGAGAAACAGGGTCTTGCTCTGTTGCCCAGGCTGGAATGCAGTGGTGTGATCATGGCTCACTGCAGCCTCGAACTCCTGGGCTCAAGCGATTCTCCCACCTCAGCCTCCTGAGTAGCTGGGACTACAGGCATGTGCTACCATACTTGGCTAATTTTCAAACTTTTTTTGTAGAGATGGGGTCTCACTATGTTGCCCAGGCTGGTCTTGAACTCTTGGGCTCAAGCGATCCTTCCACCTCAGCCTCTCAAAGTGTTGGAATTACAGGCGTGAGCCACTGCACTCGGCCTAGGCTCCCTCTTGAGATAGGCAGTTGGAGCTCCAAGCTTAGCTTTGGGAGCCAAGTGGGTCCCTGAGGGTGGCCAGGAAGTAAGTACTGCCTCCTGGGGGACATGCCCGCTTTTATCTACCCCATGTTTTGTCCACACACAGCACCCCAGACTCAGCATCTGAATGGATCTGGTGTCAGATGAACCCACCAAATCATCCCTTCGTGCTGTTTATATCTCGAGAGAATAGATAAGATATTTGCTATTGAAACAAGAAAAGTGGCTAAATCTGGGGAAAGTGCTTGGCCAGATCCAGTTTCTTAG
Organism: Macaca mulatta; assembly: GCF_049350105.2. Taxonomy (NCBI): domain Eukaryota; kingdom Metazoa; phylum Chordata; class Mammalia; order Primates; family Cercopithecidae; genus Macaca; species Macaca mulatta. The sequence goes on from NC_133408.1 coordinate 45,213,622, forward strand.
GATTTAAGCAGAAAGTGTAAATGTTTCCTGGAGCCCAGGGCCAAGGGCAAAGACAAGCGCTGGGCTCTGCCGAGGACGCAGGATGAGCCAAGCCGACACATGGGCAGCGCCGGGGAGCAGCATTTGCATGTGCTAACTCGTTCCTGCTGTGTGCAGACAGCACCCGCAGACAGACCAGGCCCGTCCGGCCAGCATGTTGGCGAGAGATGAATCCTGCAGAATGAAGATGATGTTTCGAACGAATAGGAACAGTGTATTGTGTCAGGGTTCTTTAGAGAAACCGAACCAACAGGAGATTAGATAGATAGACAGATGATAGATAGATAGATGATAGCTAGATAGATAGATGATAGATAGAAGATAGATAGATGATAGATAGATAGATAGATAGATAGATAGATAGATAGATAGATAGATAGACAGATGATAGATAGATGATAGATGACAGATAAATAGATAGGCAGATAGATGATTGATAGATAGATAGATAGATAGATAGATAGATAGATAGATAGATAGATGATAGATGATAGATAGGTGATAGATGATAGATAGCTGATAGATAGATGATAGATGATAGATAGGTGATAGATGATAGCTAGATAGGTGATAGATAGATGATAGATGATAGATAGATAGATAGGTGATAGATGATAGATAGATAGATGATAGATAGGTGATAGATAGATGATAGATGATAGATAGATAGGTGATAGATGACAGATAGGTGATAGATAGATAGAGGATGAATAGATAGATGATAGATAGATAGGTGATAGATGATAGATAGATGATAGATAATAGATGACAGATAGATAGGTGATAGATGATAGATGATAGATAAAAATAGATGATAGACATAGATAGATGATAGATAATAGATAGATGATAGATATAGATAGATGATAGATAGATGATAGATGGATAGATGATAGGTGATAGATGATGGATAGATAGATGATAGATAGATGATAGATATAGATAGATGATAGATAGATGATAGATGATAGATAGATAGATGATAGATATGGATAGATGATAGATAGGTGATAGATGATGGACAGATAGATGATAGATATAGATAGATGACAGATAGGTGATAAATGATAGATAGATAGATAATAGATAGATGATAGATATAGATAGATGATAGATAGATAGGTGATAGATAAATGATAGATAGATGATAGATAGATAGGTGATAAATGATAGGTGATAGATAGATGATGGATAGATAGATGATATAGATAGATGACAGATAGATACATGATAGGTAGATAATGATATAGATAAATGAGAAGAGGATTATGATGGAAATTGGCTCACAAGATTATCAAGGCTGACACTGTCACCCACCCTGTGCCATCTACAAGCTGGAGAACTGGTGAAGCCAGCAGCATGGCTCAGTCCAAGTCCGAAAGGCCAGACAACCTGGCATTCTGATGTCCTAGGGTGGGAGAAGATGGGTGTCCTAGGTCCAGGAGAGAGAGAGAATTCACCTTTTCTCTGCTCTTTTATCCTCTCCAGCCCCACTGACAATTGGATGGTGCCTGCCCAGATTGGGAGAGGGCAGAACTCCCTGACACAATTAACTGATTCAAATGCCAGTCTCGGCTGGGTGTGGTGGCACACACCTGTAATCCCAGCACTTTGGGAGGCTGGGGTGGGCAGATTGCTTAAACCCAAGAGTTCGAGACCAGCCTGAGCAACATGTCGATACCCTGTCACTACAAAAAATCCAAAAATTAGACAGGTGTGGTGGCGTGTGTCTGTAACTCCAGCTATTCAGAGGGCTGAGGTGGGAGGATCACTGGAGCCCAGGAGGTTGAGGCTAAAGTGAGCCCTGTTCATTCACACCACTGCACTCCAGCCTGGGTGTCAGAGTGACACCCGGTCTCAAAAAACAACAAAAACAAAACCCACAAATGCCAGTCTCTTCTGAGATGACTCTCACAAGCACACCCAGAAATAATGCCTTAACAGCTATCTGGACATCTCTTAACCTCAAGTCAACACCTAAAACAGACTGACTCTGATGTTTAAAAGAGAAGGGAGCCTGGTGCGGTGGCTCACACCTGTGGATCACCTGAGGTCAGGAGTTCGAGACCAGCCTGGCTAACATGGTGAAACCCTGCCTGTACTAAAAATACAAAAAATTAGCCGGGCATGGTGGCACGCGCCTGTAATCCCAGCTACTTGGGAAGCTGAGGCAGGAGAATTGCTTGAACCTGGGAGGCAGAGGTTGCAATGAGCCGAGATCGCACCATTGCGCTTCAGCGTGGGCAACAAGAGCAAAACTCTGTCTCAAAAAAAAAAAAAAAAAGAAAGAAAGAGAAGGGGGTTGGATTGGATTTCCATTGTTTGTTTCCTCCTTATGAGCTCAGGGAGCCTGGATTCTGGGCAATTAGGGATGACTTGTGGATGTCTGACCCTGAAGTTGCTCACTCAACCATAGACTGGCAAATTTCTAGATGTTTCCTGAATTATGGAAGGGAATCTTGTGCTTTTAAAAAAAATTTTAGTTCAGTAGTTATTAAAACATGTTTATTTTATTTATTTAGCAATTATTTATTTTACTTATTTATTTTTTTGAGACGGAGTCTCACTCTGTCACCCAGGCTGGAATGCAGTGGCATGATCTTGGCTCACCGCAACCTCTGCCTCCTGGGTTCAGGTGATTCTCCTGCCTCAGCCTCCCCTGTAGCTGGGATTACAGATGTGTGCCATAATGCCTGGCTAATTTTTGTAATTTTAGTACAGACAGGGTTTCACCATATTGACCAGATTGGTTTTGAACTCCTGACCTCAGTTGATCCATCCCCCTCAGCCTCCCAAAGTGCTGGGATTAGAGGCGTGAGCCACCGCACCCAGCCTTAAAACCTTTTCAAAAATAGTTTTAAAATATCCATAACATAAACCATGCCATGTTAACCATGTTGAGGCGTACGGTTCAATGACATTCAATACTTTCACACTGTGACATAACCGTCATCCACCTCCATCTTCAGAACGTTTTCATCTTTCCATACTGAAGCTCTGTCCCCGTTAAACACTCACTCTCCATCCGCCTCCCCCCACCTCCTGGCACCCGCTGTTCTACTTTCTGCCTTTATAATTTTGAGACTTTGGGTAACTCATATCAGTGGAGTCAGGCAGTATTTGCCCTTTTGTGATTGACTTATTTCACTTAACGCAATGTCCTCAAGGTTGATCCACGTTGTAGCGCGTGCCAGGTCGATTTGTTTCCTTTGTAAGCTGAATCATCTTCCGTTGTAATGGATAGACCACATTTGGTTTACCCATCCATCCGCTGGTGGACAGTTGGGCTGCATTTGTCTTTTTTTTTTTTTCCAAAACAGAGCATTGCTCTGTCGCCCAGGCTGGAGTGCAGTGGCACGATCTCAGCTCACTGCAACCTCCGCCTCCTGAGTTCAGGTGATTCTCCTGCCTCAGCCTCCTGAGTAGCTGGGACTACAGGCGCCGGCCACCACGCCCGGCTAATTTTTTTGTATTTTTAGTAGAGACGGGATGTTTCACTGTGTTAGCCAGCATCTCTTGATCTCGTGATCCGCCCGCCTCGGCCTCCCAAAGTGCTGGGATTACAGGAATGAGCCACTGTACCCGGCCGGGTTGTATTTATCTTTTAGCTATTGTGAATAATGCTGCTGTGAACGTGGGTGTGCAAATATGTTTGAGTTCCTGCTTTCAGTTCTTTGGAATGCTAGCTCATAAGGTAATTCTGTGTCACCCAGGCTGGAGTGCAATGGCACAATCTTGGCTCACTGCAAACTCCACCTCTGAGTTCAAGTGATCCCCCTGTCTCAGCCTCCTGAGTAGCTGGGATTACAGGCACGTGCCACCAGGCTCGACTAATTTTGCATTTTTAGTAGAGATGGGGGTTTCACCATGTTGGCCAGGCTGGTCTTGAACTCCTGACCTCAGGTGATCCACCTGCCTCAGTCTCACAAAGTGCTGGGATTACAGGTGTGAGCCACCACACCCGGCCCAAAAAAGTTGTTTTTTAGAGACAGGACCTCACTATGTTGCCTAGGCTTGAGTGCAGCTCCCTGCAGCCTCCAGCTCCTGGGCACTAACGATCCTTCTGCTGCAGCCTCCCAGTAGCTGAGACTACAGGTACACACAACCAATTTTTGTATGTTTGTATTTTTTTTTTTTTTTTGTAGAGATGGGGTCTCACTATGTTGCCCAAGCTTGTCTCAAACTCCTTGGTACAAGCGATCCTCCTGCCTCAGCCTCCTAATGCGTTGGCATTATAGGCATGAGCCACTACACCTGGCCCTATGTTTTACTTAATTTTTTGAGGGGCTGTCAAACTGTTTTTAACAATAGCTGTGCTATTTCCCATTCCCACCAGCAGTGGGAAGAGTTCCGATTTCTCCACATCCTCACCAACACTCATTTTCAATTTTTTCTTGAGTGACCATCCTAAAGGGTAGAGTGCTATCTCATTGTGGTTTTGATTTGCATTTTCTTAATGATTATTGAAGGTGAACATAGTTCATGTGCTTATTGGCCATTTGTATACTTTTGGACAAATGTCTGTTCAAATCCATTTTTATCAGATTTCAGAAAAATTATTGAATTGTAGGTGTTCTTTATGTATAATATGGATATTAACCTCTTATCAGATATATGACTTGCAGGCCAGGCTCGGTGGCTCACGCCTGTAATCGCAGCACTTTGGGATCACTTGAGGTCAGGAGTTCAAGGTCAGCCTGGCCAACATGGTGAAACCCCTATCTCTATTAAAAATACAAAAATTAGCTGAGGATGGTGATGGGTGCCTGTCATTCCAGCTACTTGGGAGGCTGAGGCATGAGAATCACTTGAACCCTGGTGGCAGAAGTTGCAGTGAGCCGAGATCTCACCACTGCACTCCAGCCTGGGTGACAGAGCGAGACCCTGTCTCAAAGAAAGAAAAGAATATATATATATATATATGACTTATAAATATTGTCTCCCGTTCTCCTGGGTTGCCTTTTCGCTGTGACAATAGTATCCTTTGATGCACAAAAGTTTTAAATTTTGATGTAATCCAATTTATCTATTTTTTGCTTCTGTTGTCTGTAGCTGTGCTTAATTTGTAAAAAGCCGTTTACTTGGAAACCACCATGGCTTTGCTCCCACGAGCCTTAGAAACATCCTGCTATGCAGATCACTGTGTTTCTGCAGTCAGATCTTCCTTCCAAGTAATCGCTGTGGCTTCTGCCTCCAGTTCATCCCGGGAGATGGGGTTTTTTTAAAAAGCCAGGCCATAGGGTGGGCTTCTGAATGAAGGGGGAGGTTCGTCTGCATCCCGCAAGGGGCCCGTGTGATCCTGAAGTCCTCCAGGTACCCCCTGTTGCAGATCGAATGCTGGTGTGCACCCTAGAAAGCCTCGAAACTGGCTCGTTTTGGCCACTTTTCTCCATTCTGGCACCAGGTCATTTTCTGCTGTAGACAGAATCTATTTTGAGCTGCTTTTTTTTTTTTTTTTGTCTCCTGCTTCATACGTGTGGGTCTCCCGTGGGCTTCACATCTGAGAAGCTTCTTTCTCTTGCCGAAATAGAGCCAGCCACGTGGAGAGAGCGGTTCTTGGGCACAGATGGTACCGTGGGGGAGAGGAGCCTGCTCTGGTTCTCCCACCCGTGCCCGAGGAACGAAGCCAGCTTCTTGGCCACCCTTTGGAATCAGGAAGAGCTGGCTACAGGGTTCCTTTTGTTTTATTTATTTATTTATTTTTGAGATGGAGTCTTGCTCTGTCGCCCAGACTGGAGTGAAATGGTGTGATCTCGGCTCACTGCAACCTCCGCCTCCTGGGTTCAAGCAATTCTCCTGCTTCAGCCTCTGGAGTAGATGGGATTACAGGCGCCTGCCACCACGCCTGCCTAATTTTTGTATTTTTAGTAGAGATAGGATTTCACCATGTTGGCCAGGCTGGTCTCTGACTCCTGACCTCAAGTGATCCACCTGCCTTGGCCTCCCAAAGTGCTGGGATTACAAGCCACTGCACCTGGACCCTTTTATTTTTTTAATTAAATTTTTTTTTTTTTTTTTTTTTTTTGAGACAGAGTCTAACTCTGTCATCCAGTGGTGTAATCACAGCTCACTGTAGCCTCGACCTCCTGGGCTCAAGCAATCCTCTTGCCTCAGCCTCCCAAATAGCTGGGACTATAGGAGCATGCCACATGCCCTGCTATTTTTTTTTTTTTTTTTTTTTTTTGAGACAGAGTCTTGCTCTGTTCCCTAGGCTGGAGTGCAGTGATGTGATCTCAGCTTACCACAACCTCCGCCTCCTGGGTTCAAGTGATTCTCCTGCCTCAGCCTCCCAAGTAGCTGGGACTACAGGCACATGCCACCATGCCTAGCTAATCTTTATATTTTTAGTAGAGATGCAGTTTCACTATGTTCGCCAGGCTTGTCTCGAACTCCTGACCTCGTGATCTGCCTGCCTTGGCCTCCCAAAGTGCTGGGATTACAGGTGTGAGCCACCACATCTGGCCCAATTTTTAATTATTATTATTATTATTTTTTTTGTAGAGATTGGGTCTTGCTATGTTGGTCTTGAATCCCTGGGCTCAAGCAATCCTCCTGCCTTGGCCTCCCAAAGTATTGGGATTACAGGTGTGAGTCATTGTGCCTGGCCCCGAAGTTCCTTTTAATGCCCATTGCTGGGAGCCCTGCACCTTGTAAATATGTCATACACTTGCTGTCTGTTCCCTGGGCTGAGATTTTGATTGTTTATGGACAGAAGGCTGTATAAATTTGGATTTCTACAGGTGTACGCTCTTCTTAACTAGTATCACTTAGTGATCCTGCTCAATGGTCAATTGACTTGGCGGGAGTTTCAGAAGCAAAAGTAATTTGCTCTGTCTGGGGTGAGGATTTGGGGGAAGTCAAGGGGTAGTTGAGCTCAAGATTGTTGGCCACTCATGGAAATTTACCATGGCCCTCTTTAAGGGGCTACCACCCTCCCAGGGACCTTGGGGCTCCATGACTCCTCCTCACCCTGCAGTCATTGTTTTATTTTATTTTATTCTACTGTTTGTTTGTTCGTTTGTTTGTTTTGAGACAGGGTCTCACTCTTGGCCCAGGCTGGGGTGCAGTGGGGCTATCACGGCTCTCTGCCACCTCAACCTCCGGAGCTCAAGCCATCCTCCCACCTCCACCTCCTGAGTAGCTGGAACTACAGGTGTGCACCACCATGCCCAGCTAATTTTTGTATTTTTTATAGAGTTAGGGGCTTGCCAGGTTGCCCAGGCTGGTCTCGAACTCCTGGGCTCAAGCGATCCACCTGCCTCGGCCTCCCAAAGTGCCGGAATTACAGACTTGAGCCACTGCACCTGGCTTGTAGTAACTGTTTTAAACTCCCTTCTCTTCTCTCTTCACACCTGTGATCCCTGACCCTTCCCTTTCCTCTCAGTCAGATGGTGGCCTCACCTCCCCCTCACGAGGGTCCTCAAAGCCTTCAGCTAGAAACTCCAACACCCATTGGCCAGGGACAGTGGCTCATGCCTGTAATCCCAGCACTTTGCAAGGTTGAAGTAAGAGGATCACTTGAGGTCAGGGGTTCGCGACCAGCCTGGCCAACATGGTGAAACCCTGTTTCTACTAAAACTATAAAAATTAGCCAGGTGTGGTGGCACACAACTACAATCCCAGCTGCTCCGGAGGCTAGGGCAGGAGAATCGCTTGAACCTGGAAGGCGGCGGAGGTTGCAGTGAGCTGAGATTCCGAGATCGCACCACTGCACTCCAGCCTGGGCGACAGAGCAGACTCTGTCTCAAAAAACAAAAAACAGCAAGAAAGAAACTCCAAACCCCTCTTCCAAACACACAGACCTGTCCTCCCCATCATCCCTTCCTCTCTGCAAGCCTGCTCCCCATCCATGACACGGAACCCTCCCCACCTCCCTCCCACCACCTCTCCTAGTCCACTGGGCCCTCCCCATCACTTTTCAACAGGCTTTGAAGGCTTCTTGTTAGAAACAGAACAAAACACTCAAAAGCCTTCAGGATGCTTCACCCCCCTCCAGCTATCCTCCCTCTTTCTCTCTTCTCCTTTTACAGCCAAACCTCCTCCAGTGATTTCTGTAAATTCACTGCCTCCTGTCTGATCCTCTCTCTGGAACCCTTTTCTCTCTCCACCCCCAATTCAGGTCACGGATTCAGGGGGCTTGTCAGTCTTCTTCTCATCTGTCCTCTTGGCAGGAGAGGTGCTGGAAGGTTCTTTTCTTTTCCTTTTTTTTTTTTTTTGAGATAGTGTCTCATTCTGTTGCCTAGGCTGGAGTGCAGCGATCACAGTTCACTTCAGCCTTGAACACCTGGGCTCAAGTGATCCTCCCACCTCAGCCTCCCGAGTAGCTGGGACTACAGGTGCACAGCACCACACCCAGCTAATTTTGTAGAGTCAGGGTCTTGTCATGTTGCCCAGGCTGGTCTCAAGCGATCCTCCTGCCTTGGCCTCCCAAAGTGCTAGGATTAAGACATGCACCCAGCCTCTTCTCTCTCTCTCTCTCTCTTTTTTTTTTTTTTGAGACAGAGTTTTACTCTGTTGCCCAGGCTGGAGTGCAGTGGCATGATCTTGGCTCACTGCAACCTCCACTTCCTGGGTTCAAGCAATTCTCCTGCCACAGCCTCCTGAGTAGCTAGGGTTACAGGCACGTGCCACCACACCCAGCTAACTTTTGTATTTGTAGTAGAGACAGGTTTTCACCATGTTGGTCAGGCTGGTCTCGAACTCCTGACCTCGTGATCCCCCTGCCTCGGCCTCCCAAAGTGCTGGGATGACAGGCCTGAGCCACTGCGCCTGGCCCTCTTCTCTTCTTATAAAGGACATCAGTCACTTGATTTAGGGCCTTCCCTTGTCCAGTCTGACTTCATCTTAACTTACATCTTAATGACAGCTAACAAGACTATTTCCAAATAAGGTCACACTCGCGGTACCAGAGTTGGGTCTTCACCTTATCTTTTTGCGGACACAGAACTCAACTCACAGCAGATAAAGAGCACCCATCTCCCCTAAGAAATCCCCACCGGCACAAACCCACATCTTTCCACGTGACGCCAAGCCATCCTACGACCACATCCTCATAATTTCTCTATAGGTCAAGCGTGTGTTCCTGTGCACAATCGCGACAACAGCTTCCATTGGTGAGGACCCCTTGACTGCCTCATAATTTCTCTATAGGTCAAGCGTGTGTTCCTGTGCACAATCGCGACAGCTTCCATTGGTGAGGACCCCTTGACTGCCAGGCACTGGGCTCTAGGTACAGTGGTCTGCCTCCAAATGAACCTTTATCAGCCAGGTGTGGTGGTGCACATATGTGGTCCCAGCTACGTGGGAGGCTGAGGCGGGAGGATCACTTGAGCCTAGGAGGTTGAGGCTGCAGCGAGCTGTGATCCCACCACTGCATTCCAGCCTGGGCCACAGAGCGAGACTCCGGAGACCCTGTGTAAAAAGAACCTTTATCCATGTTGGATGGTTGAGAAAGCGGAGTGAGTCACAGGTGACAGGCGCTGCCTTACCTAAGGCTACCTGGCCACTGACGGGCAGGGCTGCAGGCTACAGAGTCCTATTTTTCTGTTATGGGGGGTCTGCTTGTTGGGCATTGAGGGAGCAGAGAGAGAGAGAGAAGGCAAGTGGTAGTGAGTGTGGCCGTGTGGAAGGGATTCCTTGCCTGCTCAAAGGCAGGCCCAGGTTGGGTGACTTCTGATACCCACTTCCTTGAGTCCACCCCAAGATTCGAACCCCAGATCTCCCAGGGAAAGGAGGATGGTGGAGGAGGGAGGACTGCCTGGTCAGATGATGTCCTGGGAGGACTTAGTCTTTCCCTGTACCTACTCTCCCAAGGAGTGCAGCCCAATGGCCAGCCATGGTAACCCTATGATGGCAACCCCGAGACTCCTGATAGGAGGGAAGGATTGACTCCTGTCACTGCTGGGAGCCCCACCCTCCCCCGCTGGCCCTCTGCAGGTGTTACCTTGACTGCAGAGAGTCCTCAGGTTGCACAAAGCCCTGTCCTTTTCCAGGGCAACTGCATTCAACGCTTGATAGCAAGGGGGTCTGAAGACCCAGTTTCCTGTCTCAACTCAAGCCTGCTCGGAAGGGCCCTCCCTGTTCCGGCGCTCCCTACGGAGTCAGCTGAGGCCTTTATCGAGACTGCATCGCAGTTCAGCTTTCCCTGCTGTTCATTCTTGATTCCTTCCCAGCCCGCCTTCCTCAGCCTCTTCCCCTGATCACTGCTCTGCAGACTCATCCCCATATGCCACGCATCCTCGACTGGAACAATCTGCAGAGCATCTTCTCCTGGCGAGGACAGGCATAGAGGAGGGCAGCTGTGAACATCTCCCCATCAGCACCGGGTGCTCACTCAGAAGAGTGTACATTTTCACTCTGCACCCCTTGCTTTAGGTGCTGCTAACGTGCCATCCCCCTGTAACGTGATGCATTTTATCTTATTTTTGAGACAGAGTCTTGCTCTGTCGCCCAGGCTGGAGTGTAGTGGCCTGATCTCAGCTCGCTACAACCTCCATCTCCAGAGTTCATGTGATTCTCCAGCCTCAGCCTCCCGAGTAGCTGGGATTACAGGTGTGTGCCACCACATCTGGCTAATTTTTGTATTTTTAGTAGAGAAGGGGTTTCACCATGTTGGCCAGGCTGGTCTCGAACTCCTCACCTCTGGTGATCCACCAGCCTTGGCCTCCCAAAGTGCTGGGATTACAGGTGTGAGCCTCTGTGCCTGGCCTGAATTGTGCACTTTCAATGAGTGAATTGTATGTTATGTGAATTATATTTCAATAAAGTTATTCTTAAAAAAAAAATAGAAGTCTTATCTCAGGTCAGTGACCTCCAGGGCTGAAATCTTAACCTGACTAGGCCTTCAGGGATCTGCCACCCCCAATACCTCAGTGAGCTCCTCCCCCTACTCGTCACTCACTCCTTAAACCACTTGGGCCCCTTTGCTATTCCTCCAGTGTGCCAAGGACACCCTGACCTCAGGGCCTTTGTATGAGCTATTCCCTCGGCCTGGAACTCTTTTCCTGATACGCGCATTTCAGTTCCTTCAGCTTTCTCCCCATATGTTTTCTGAGACCCCTTCCTTGACCCATTGAATTGCACACACTGAGTCCCAGTGCTTTTTCTTCCTTACCCGGACTTATTTTTCTTCTTAGTGCATTTCACCACTTGACTATTACAAACATTTAGAACAATTTTCTGTCTTCTCCAACTGGAATCTTAGCATGGTGAGAGGAGAGACTGTTTTAGTTCTTGGCCCCTCAAATAATGCCTAGTTACGGTAGGCTTAAGTCATATTTGTTGATAGGATGCAGAGCTGTATTTTTTTTGTTTTTGTTTTTGTTTTTTTGAGTGCGTCTTGCTCTGTGGCCCAGGCTAGAGTGCAGTGGCAACACCTCGGCTCACTGCAACCTCTGTTTCCTGAGTTCAAGCGATTCTTGTGACTCAGTCTCTTGAGTAGCTGAGATTACAGGCACGTGATACCACGACTTGCTAATTTTTGTATTTTTAGTAGAGACAGGGTTTCACCATGTTGGCCAGGGTGGTCTTGAACTCCTGACCTCAAGTGATCTGTTCATCTCAGCCTTCCTAAGTGCTGGGATTATAGGCGTGAGCCACTGCCTGTGGCCCTGTCATATAATATATTTAACCAGCTTTAAATATATTAGTTAGTAGTAACTAATGTATTAGTAACTTACTACTATGTAACTTACTACTTAGTAACTTACTACTAAGTAACTTACTATTTACTGTATTAGTAACTGTTTACTTAGTAACTACTACTAAGCATGTGACAATTAATATCTTTGTATTTAGATCTTTGAGTCTATGCTGGAGCATATACAGATTCTCAGTAACAGAACTGATGTGTCAAAGAGCTTATGCATTTGTGGTTTAATAGATGTTGCCAAATTGTCCTACAAATATAGGATCAACTACCCTATAGTTGACCTTCCCATCAGCTACATAAACTTTCCCCAATACCCTAAGTAATAATTTGCTACCTTCTTTATCTTTGCCAGTCTGAGATGTGAAACCTACTATTTCCTTGTGGTTTTAATTTATATTTCTTATTCTGAGTGAGGTTGATCATGTTGTACAGTGATTTGTGTGATCTGTAGATACAACACAATCCCAATGAACTATTGAACAAATCCCTTCCCTATTAATGAACATGCCTGTTGTTACCAGCATTTCAATATTTGAAATTAAACAAGTAAACTTTTTTTTTTTTTTTTTTGAGATGGAGTCTTGCTCTGTCATCCAGGCTGGAGTGCAGTGGCATGATCTCAGCTCACTGCAACCTCCACCTCCCGGGTTCAAGCGATTCTCCTGCCTCAGCCTCCCGAGTGGTTGGGATTACAGGCGCCTGCCACCACGCTTGGCTAATTTTTTGTATTTTTAGTACAGATGGGATTTCACCATGTTGGTCAGGCTGGCCTCGAACTCCTGACCTCAGATGATCTACCCGCCTTGGCCTCCTAAAGTGCTGGGATTACAGGTGTGAGCCGCTGCACCCAGCTGAAATTAAACTTCAATGCGCAAATCGTACGGCTTTGCACTCTTGTCTAATGATCTCCTTCAGGAAAAGTGGAAATGCTGTTTCAAAGAATACTCTCATTTACATTGTGGGTGGTTAAATAAGCCTTCCAAGTAGTCTTCCAAAGTCTGTTCCAGTTTATTCCCACCAATGAAGTATGAGAACATCGATCTGCCTTCTGGAAAGATGATAATCATTGACACCCCCAAAACAGAGCATGAGAAGGCCTGTCTCCTTGTTCTCTCACTACTCTGGATTTTGTTAGTCTTTTTGGTTTCCCAGAAGTATAATTCATTGTGCAGTAAAGAATTTTATCTCAGGCTGGGAGCAGTGTCTCATGCCTGTAATCCCGGCCCTTTGGGAGGCCAAGGCAGGAGGATCGCTTGAGCCAGGAGGTTGGGCAACATGGCGAAACCTTGTCTTTACAAAAAATACAAAAATTAGCCAGGTGTGATAGTGCATGCCTGTAGTTCCAGCTACTTAAGAGACTGAGGCCAGAGCATCGCTTGAGCCTGGAACTTGGAGGTTGCAGTGAGCCGTCATTGTACCAGTGCACTCCAGCCTGGGAGACAGAGAAAGACCCTGTCTCAAAAACAAACAAACAAAAAATTTGGTACATCTTCTAGGCAGAATGTTACACAGTTCTTCAAAATAACAACCAGGCCGGGTGCAATGGCTCACACCTGTAATCCCAGCACTTTGGGAGGCCAAGGTGGGATAATTGCTTGAGTCTAGGAGTTTAAAACCAGCCTGGGCAACATGGCGAAATCCTGTTTCTAAAAAAAAACCCCACAAAAATTAGCTGGGTGTGGTGGCATGTGCCTGTGGTCCCAGTCACTTGGGAGGCTGAGGTGGGGGAATTACTGTAGCCTGGGACTTGGAGGCTGCAGTGAGCCGTGATTGCACCACTGCATTCCAGCCTGACAACTAAGCAAGACCCTGTCTCCCCTCACCCCCAACACACACACACACACACACACACACACACACACACACACGACTACAAAGACTGCAGCAATACAGAAAAACTGTCGACATAATTTTCTTTTTTTTCTTTTTTTTTTTTTTGAGACGGAGTCTTGCTCTGTTGCCAGGCTGGAGTGCAGTGGTGCAATCTCGGCTCGCTGCAACCTCCACTTCCCGGGTTCAAGCGATTCTCCTCCCTCAGCCTCCTGAGTAGCTAGGACTACAGGCACGCACCACCATGCCCAGCTAATTTTTGTATTTTTAGTAGAGACGGGGTTTTGCCACGTTGGCCAGACTGGTCTTGAACTTCTGACCTCAGGTGATCCACCTGCCTCAGCCTCCCAAAGTACTTGGATTGCAGGTGTGAGCCACCATGCCCCGGCCAGCACTTTGTTATAGCAGCTGCAGTGTTATGGGCTGAACTGTGTACCTCCCACATTCCTACATTGCAGTCCTATTTATTTATTTACTTTCTTATTTCAAGATAGAGTCTCACTCTGTCGCCCAGGCTGGAGTTCAGTGGCACCATCTCGGCTCACTGCAACCTCCGCCTCTTGGGTTCAAGCAATTCTCCTGCCTCAGCCTCCCAAGTCGCTGGGATAACAGGCATGCACCACCATGCCTGGCTAATTTTTGAATTTTTAGTGGAGATGGGGTTTGTCCATGTTGCCCAGGCTGATCTCGAACTCCTGGCCTCAAGCAATGTGGCTGGCTCCGTCTCTCAAAGTGATGGGATCACAGGCATGAGCCACTGCGCCTGGCCCATATGTTGAAGTCCCAACCTCGGGTACCTCAGAATGGGACTGTGCTTGGAAACAGGGCCTTTAAAAGGATAATTAAGTTAAAATGAAGTAATTAGGGTGGGCCCTGATCCCGTCTGACTGGTGTCCTTATAAGAAGAGGAACGAGGGGCCAGGTACGGTGGTTCATACCTGTAATCCCAGCACTTTGGGAGGCTGAGGTGGGCAGATCACGAGGTCAGGAGTTCGAGACCAGCCTGGACAACATAGTGAAACTCCGTCTCTACTACAAATACAAGAAATTAGCTGGGTGTGGCGGTGCTTGCCTTTAATCCCAGCTATTTGGGAGGCCGAGGCTGGAGAATCGCTTGAACCCAGGAGGTGGAAGTTGCAGTGAGCCAAGATCACACCACTGTACTCCAGCCCCGGTGACTGTGTGAGACTCTGTTTCAAAACAAAAAAAAAAAGAAGAGGAGCGAGGGACACACAGGGGCACACCATGATGTTTGCACGCAGAGGTGACGTCATTTGAAGACACAGTGACGAGATGACCATCTGTAAGCCAGGGAGAGAGGCCTCGGGAGAAACCAAGCCTGTCTATAGCTTGCTCTTGCACTTCCAGCCTCCAGAGCTGTGAGAAAGTCCATTTCTTTTGTTTAAGCTGCCCGGTCTGTGGTATTGAGAGATGGCAGCCCTCTAATACACAGGAGAAAACCAATACAGGAAGAACCTTTTGTTACTAGTGACGGAAAACATCATCGAATTTCTGCAGAAAGAAAATGTATCGCAGAAAGAGAAACTATAGTGACTCACATTTCAAACGTACATGTATTTATTTTAAAAATAAACTGTCTATCACTACCATAAATAGAATCCCGGAACCATATCCGTGAAATCCCGTGAACACACAGCAGTCATTTGGCTTCAGGTGGGGCATGGTGAAACATACACCCAACTTTACCACCATCCATGTCTCAGCTCTGCATCCCAGGATTCTGGCCAAAGAAAAAAATGTTTTTTTTTTTTTTTTTCTTTTGTGATCACAGACAAATGCAGCAAGCAGTTCACGAAGCTACACTCTCCTGGGTCTTCAGTCAGCAAGAAGGAGAGTGCCCTTGACCGCCAAACAAATCCAAGGCTTTGCTCCAATTGGACTCTCTGAGGTCACAGGCTGTCTCTGAACCAATTCCTGTTGCCAGAAAACGTGACGTCCCAATGAGCTTAGTCCTTGATCACATGTTGCTTCCCTGGTATGGAGGGGTCATGAGAATGAGAAGGTTGTTTTCCTTGAACACATTGGACTGATACCTCTGGGTAAATATCTTCGGAAAAGTTGGGGTATTTGTTTTTTTAAAATATTTATGTACACGGCCAGGCACGGCGGCTCACGCCTGTAATCCCAGCACTTTGGGAGGCCGAGGTGGGTGGATCATCTGAGGTCGGGAGTTCAAGACCAGCCTGACCAACATGGAGAAAGCCCATCTCCACTAAAAATACAAAATTAGCCGAGTGTGGTGGCGCGTGCCTGCAATGCCACCTACTTGGGAGACTGAGGCAGGAGAATTGCTTGAACCCGGGAGGTGGAAATTGCAGTGAGCTGAGATCGTGCCATTGCACTCCAGCCTGGGCAACAAGAGTGAAACTGTGTCTCAAAAAAAAAAAATTTATACACACACATATTATATATATTAAACATATATGCTATATATATTAGACATATTATATATACGTATATATAATATATACACATATATAAATAGACATACACATATATGTGTATATATATCTTATATATGTATATAAATATATATGTGTATATACATAATATATCTCATATATATATATTAGACAGGGTCTTGCTCTGTTACCCAGGCTCTGGAGTGCAGTGGTGTGAGCATAGTTTTTAAATTTTTTGCAGAGATGGGGTCTTGCTATGCTGTCCAAGCTGGTCTTGAATTCCTGGCCTCCAGCAGTCCTCCCACCTCAGCTTCCCAGAGTGCTGGGACTACAGGCATGAACCACTGCACCCAGCCAGGATAGTGTTAAGAAGAAGAAGTTGATATGAGGTGGTCAATTGCCAACTGCTATTGCAACTGCAAATTTCATCCCCATAGTGATCCAACAAAGTAGACATTGTTAGTGTCCCTGTTTTCTTTTTGAGACAGAGTCTCGCTTTGTCACCCAGGCTGGAGTGCAGTGGTGCAATCTTGGCTCACTGCAGCCTCCGCCTCCCACATTCAAGCGATTCTCCTGCCTCAGCCTTCTGAGTAGCTGGGATTACAGGTGCCCGCCAACACACCCAGCTAATTTTTGTATTATTAGTAGTGATGGGGTTTCACCATGTTGGCCAGGCTGGTCTCAAACTCCTGGCCTCAAGTAATCCACCCGCCTCAGCCTCCCAAAGTGCTGGGATTGCAGGTGTGTCACCGTGCCCAGCTAATTTTTGTATTATCAGTAGAGATGGAGTTTTGCCATGTTGGCCAGGCTGCTCTCGAGCTCCTGAACTCAAGTGATCTGCCTGCCTTGGCCTCTCAAAGTGCTGGGATGACAGGCGTGAGCCACCGTGCCTGGCCAAGTGCCCCTGTTTTCTATAGGAGAAAGCTGAACCTTTGGAGGAAGGTTGTCTGAGCTGGCAAGTGGGAGAGTCTGGATGCAAACTTGAGTCTCTGGGTCTGTCCCCAAAGTCTCTCTCTTTTCCCCCACGTTCACTCTCTTCCCCTCTAACTTCTCACAAAGAACCTGTGCCTGATACCTGTCTGACTTGTTATCTACTCGAAATTGGTCACCGTGAGAGAATTTACACTGTGGAAATTAGCAACTACTACAGATCAGGGCTTTTCCCCACAAAGAGCCAGTGAGCCTCAAGACACAACAGCTCTCACTGCTACTCCAATAGGGTTCACCACTGGGAACCCCCATCTCAAATCTCACAAGCGGATCCCTGGTGCTTTCATTTGGTCTGAAGAGATTTCAGTGTAGTGTGAGATAGAGAGGCCTAGAAAATCCCCTGGCTGTGGCAGAGTTAGTGTGAAAACAGCAGCCACTTCCTGAGACGGTGGAAATTCACATCCGCAAGAAAGAATTTGGCATCTCACAGCAGCTGAGTCCTCTGGCAACCTGCATTCCTGGCCAGTTACTCACTTCTGAGGCTGGGCAGGTGTTGACGGGACTCTGCCCCTCCTAGCGTGGCTAGGACTGCCCTGGCCTGCCCGTTCCCTTCCTTGGCACATCACCTATTTGCTAAGTTACTCTCCTCTATCCGTGTCCTGCACTTGTAAGACTGGGGAATAGACAGGATGGGATGGGGTGCTGAGCCGCAGCCTAGATTTGGGCAGGAGCTGAGGATCAAACCTATTCCTGGGGCCATGCAGTGGCTCACACCTGTAATCCCAGCACGTTGGGAGGCCGAGGCGGGCGGATCACTTGAGGTTAGGAGTTCAAGACCAGCCTGGCCAGCATGGCAAAACCCCGTCTCTACTAAAAATACAACCCAAAATTGTCTGGGTCCTTGCCTGGCCTGTTTGTTTGTTTTTAATTAAAGATAGGACCTCCAGATTCCGCAGAGACAAGTCACTTAGAGACTCCAAGAGAGGAGAGAGCTTCATAAGCTGCCCACGTGTCTCGCTCTGTCACCCAGGCTGAAGTCCAGGGGCATTATGTCAGCTCACTGCAACCTCTGCTTCCTGGGTTCAAGCGATCCTCCTGCCTCAGCCTCCCAAGTAGCTGGGATTACAGGCATGCACCACCATGCCCGGCTAAGTTTTGTATTTTTGGTAGAGATGGGATTTTACCATGTTGCTCAGGCTGGTGTCAAACTCCTGTGCTCAAGTGATCCACCTGCCTCAGCCTCCCAAAGCGCCCAACTCACAACTAACATTTAGATCTCCGTATCCTTTTGGTATCCCCTTTCCTTCCCCATTCACTTTGAGAGTTGGCAACATTTGAGAGTCTTGCAACATTGGAAATCCATAGCCTCAAAGGGATCTTCTGCCAGGGCTCTGGAAACTAGTAGACATGAGTTACAATCACAGCTGCTTTGCTTACCTGATACCTCTGGCAAATGAATTAATTTTTCTACACCTCAATCTTCTGACCTGTAATATGGGAATAATAGTAACACTATCTACTGCATATTCTTTTTTTTTTTTTTGACACAAGGCCTTGCTGTCACCCAGGTAGTGGTGCAAACACGGCTCACTGCCACCTTGACCTCCTAGGCTCAAGAGATCCTTCTACCTCAGCCTCCGGAGTACCTGGGACCACAGGTGTGCACCACCCCAAATTTTTTTTTTAAATTTTTTGTAGAGACTGGGTCTCTCTATGTTGCCCAGGCTGGTCTTGAACTCCTGAGCTCAAGTAATCTTCCAGCCTTGCTGTCTCAAAGTGCTGGGATTACAGGTGTGAGCCACCTCACCCGGCCAGGGAAATGGTCAAAGGCATGTAAAATGCTTAGCACGGTCCTGAATACCCAGTAAGCAGTCAGTAGAATCACACCCCTTTCTTCAATTACAGCAGCAAAGTATAGTGTGGTATAATTATAACATTCTGCAACATAATTAAAAAAGAAAATTAACATAGCACAAGCATTTTCCTTATATCCTTAAATATTACCTAAGTATGATTCTTAATTATCACACGACTATTCAACATACAGATGTATCCAATAATTTATTTAGCCAATTCTCCATCGTTGGACCCAGGGAAGGCGAGGTTTCCCTTTTCTTTTCCTTTTCTAGACAATATTGCAGAGGAAATCCCTTACTGAATGTATAATGCTATTTTAATGTCTTTATGTTCAGGAAAGCCTTCCTCTGTCTAGGATCAGATCAACATTCTCCTAAATATGTTTAGTTCTTTTGTGGCCTCATTAAATTTTTAAAAATTTTTTATTTTGTTTTTTTCAAGAAACAAGGTCTTGCTCTGTTGCCCAGGCTGGAGTGTAGTGGTGCCATCATGGTTCACTGCAGCCTCCAGCTCCCTGGGCTCAAGCAATCCTCCTGCTTCAGCCTCCTGAGTAACTGAGACTACAGACACACATCGCCATGCCTGGCTAAATTTTAACTTTCTTGTAGACACAGAGTCTTGCTACGTTGCCCAGGCTGGTCTTGAACTCCTGGCCTCAATATGTTCTCCCACTTAGGCCTTCCAAAGCACTAGGATTACAGGTATGAGCCACTGCGCCT
Organism: Macaca mulatta; assembly: GCF_049350105.2. Lineage (NCBI taxonomy): Eukaryota > Metazoa > Chordata > Mammalia > Primates > Cercopithecidae > Macaca > Macaca mulatta. The sequence continues at coordinate 45,233,070 of NC_133408.1, forward strand.
AGCCTGGAACTTATTTCGATACCATAAAGTGACAGTTAAGAAGTCTAATTTTATTCGTGTTCATAATAAGCTAACCAATTGTCCCAGCATCATTTATTGAAGCAGCCAATCTTTCCTCCTTGGTTTTCTTTTTCTTTCTTTCTTTTTTTGAGACAGAGTTTCGCTCTTATTGCCCAGGCTGGAGTGCAATGGCACGATCTCAGTTCACTGCAACCTCTGCCTCCCGGGTTCAAGCAATTCTCCTGCCTCAGCCTCCCAAGCAGCTGGCATTATAGATGTGTACGACCACGCCTGGCTAATTTTTACATTTTTACTAGAGACGAGGTTTCACCATGTTGGCCAGGCTGGTCTTGAACTCCTGGCCTCAAGTGAGCCTCCTACCTTGGCCTCCCAAAGTGTTGGGATTGCAGGCGTGAGCCACTGCGCCCGGACAATTTTGTACTTTTAGTAGAGATGGGGTTTCACCACGTTAGCCAGGCTAGTCTCGAACTCCTGGCCTCAAGTGAGCCTCGGGGCTCGGCCTTCCAAAGAGCTTGGATTAGAGGGAAGAGCTACTAGGCTGCCTTTATTGGATTCTAAACTCGTCTGTGTAACTGGTTCTTTGTTGGGCTCTTGGCTCTGGCTCCCAAAGACATGTGCTGGATGTATATGTGGCAGTGTTGGTCACAAGCCGTCAGTTTGTAGAGTCCCATGGAAACTCAACCTCACAGCGCTGGCCACACGTGTCAAAAAGGAGTTGCCAAGTCTTAGGCTTTTCTCCAGCCGGTGTTGGCTGTCTTCGCTTCCTTTTTCCCACCATGTAAAATCCTATATTCTTGCCGAACCCCAATTCACGTCGTCCACGATCAGCCACCTCTACCCTTGGCCATTGCTATGACTGGGAAATGTCTCAGCACTTATGTATTCAGCCTCCTCATCTGTAGCAGATTGTATTTTTCAAAGATGTCGTCATCAATACATTTATCTATCCTATGTGCCCTTTTTACAAATTGACTGATAGACCTCTCCTGAAAAGTGGAGTCTGTGTGCCCTCTGAACCCTTAATGGGCCCAGACTTCTTATTTGGGATGATGAAAGAGTTATGGAATTGGATCATGGCGATGGCTACACAAATTATTTTTCTTATTTTTTAATGTTTGTTTAGAGATAGGATCTTGCTCTGTTGCCCGGGCTGGAGTGCAGTGGTGCCATCAGAGCTCACTGTAGCCTCCAACTCCTGGGCTCAAGCAATCCTCCTGGCTCAGCCTCCCAGAATGCTGGGATTATAGGCATAAGCCACCACACCTGGCTGGTTGCACAAATTGTGAATGTACTGAATGTCACTGAACATTGTACACTTCAAATGGTTAAAATTTTGTGTTAGGTACATTTTACCACAATAAGAAATACTAAAAAAAAAAAAAAAGTAAACAAAAAGCAAGTTATCTCTGCTTTACTCTCTCTAAATGCCTGAGCCACAGACATCACCCCTACTGTTTTTGGCAAATTCCTTTTTTTTTTTTTTTTGAGATGGAGTCTCGCTCTGCCACCCAGGCTGGAGTGCAGTGGCACAATCTCAGCTCACTGCAAGCTCTGCCTCCCAGGTTCATGCCATTCTCCTGCCTCAGCCTCCTGAGTAGCTGAGACTACAAGTGCCCGCCACCACACCTGGCTAATTTTTTGTATTTTTAGTAGAGATGGAGTTTCACCATGTTAGCCAGGATGCTCTCGATCTCCTGATCTCGTGATCTGCCTGCCTTGGCCTCCCAAAATGCTGGGATTACAGGCGTGAGCCACTGTGCCCGGCCTGTTTTTGGGAAATTTCTTATGCAGCAATAGCTAATTTATAGGACATGCTCTCCTGTCTTGCAAGAAACTCTAGGGAATAATAAGTGTATTTTCCAGAAATAAATTATAAATTTTAAGGAGAGGCATAACCTCTCCTTAAATCACCTAAAATACTGCTAAAAATACAGTAGGTGCTCAATAAATGTTTATAGGCTTAAATTGAGGATGTTCTAAGCTACAGATGTGATTTTCAATTTTTAAGTTATTTATTTACTTATTTATTTTTAGAGACAGAGGTTTGCTCTGTTGCACAGGCTGGAGTGCAGTGGAGCTATCATAGCTCACTGCAGCCTCGACCTCCCAGGCTCAAGTGATCCTCCCCCCTCAGCCTCCTGAGTAGCTGGGACCACAGGCATGCGCCACCACGCCTGGCTAATTTTAAAAAATCTTTAGTAGACATAGGATCCCACGCTGGTCTTGTACTCCTGCCCTCAAGCAATTCTCCTATCTCAGCCTCTCAAAGTGTTGGGATTATAGGTGTGAGCCACTGTGCCTGGCCTTCAATTTTTTTTTTTAGTGGTGAATGGTAACATACTAGTATATGGTAAATAATAGAACTAATAAGCGCAGGACTCTCCTGTACATCAGAGCACCGTATGCCTACCTTGTGGTTAAAGACCTGGGTTTTGGAGTTAGGCACACTTGCATTCACATTCAGTGCCGTACCTATGCTGGTCTTGGTGTGCTCTTGAGCAAGTTCCTTGATCTCTCTGGGCCTTAGTTTCCTGAACTGTAAAATGGATAAAACAGAACCCCTTGCCAAGAGTTGCTGGAGAATTGAACAAGAGAGGTGCATACTAGCATACTCAATCATGCACAAAATCTCGGGGCATATTTGGTGCTCTCAAGAAGGGTTGGCTCAGCTGGGCATGGTGGCTCATGCCTATAATCCCAGTGCTTTGGGAGGCTGAGGCAGGAGGATTGCTTGAGCTCAGGAGTCCAGGACCAGCCTGGGCGACATAGTGAGACCTCGTCTCTAAAAAAAAAAAACCAAAAAAACAAAAAAACAACAAAAAAACTTTTTAAGTTATCCTGGCGTAGTGGCATGCACCTATAGTCCCAACTACTCAGGAGGCTGATGTGGGAGGATTGCTTGAGCCCAGGAATTTGAGGCTGCAGTGAGCCAGGATTGCATCTCTGCAATCCAGCCTGGATGACAGAGCAAGACTCTGTGGAAAGAAGGAAAGAAAGGAAAGAAAGGAAGAAAGGAAAAAAGGAAGAAAGAAGGAAATAAAGGAAGGAAGGAAGGAGAAAGAAAGAAAGAAAAAAAGAAAGAAAGAAAGAAAGGAGGGAGGGAGGGAGGAAGGAGAAAGAAAGAAAGAAAGAAAGAGAAAGAAAGAAAGAAGGGAGGGAGGGAGGAAGGAAGGAAGGAGAGAGAGAGAGAAAGAAAGAAAGAAAGAAAGAAAGAAAGAAAGAAAGAAAGAAAGAAAGAGGAGGAAAGAAAGAGGAGGAGGAAAGAAAGAGGAGGAGGAAAGAAAGAGGAGGAGGAAAGAAAGAGGAGGAGGAAAGAAAGAGGAGGAGGAAAGAAAGAGGAAGAGGAAAGAAAGAGGAGGAGGAAAGAAAGGAAAGGAAAAAGAAAGAAAAGAAGGAATGAAGGAAGGAGAGAAAGAGAAGGAAACAAACATCAGATCTATCTCATTTGCTCTTCATAGCAGCTCAATAAAGTAGAAGCATCTTACCATCTCCTTGTTACAAAGGGAGAATAGTACTCTGGGGAGATGAGGCTGCCTTCCTAACAGTGCTTGAGGAGTGAGGGGTTAGAGCCTAGGCTGGCCCCTGTGTTAGTTCTCTGGGGCCACCATCACAATATACCACAGCCCGGGTGGCTTCAGCAACAGAAATGTGTTGTCTCACAATTGTTGAGGCCAGAAGCCCACAATCAAGGTGTTGGCAAGGTTGGCGCCCTTTGGAGCTCTCTCCCCTTGGCTTGTAGATGGCTGTCTTCCTCCTGGGTCTTCCTATGTCATCCCTCTGTGTGTGTGTGCTTGTGTGCTAATCACTTCTCCTTCTCCTTCTCCTCCTCCTCCTCCTCCTCCTCCTCCTCCTCCTCCTCCTCCTCCTTCTTCTTTTTTGAGACAAGGTCTCTCTCTGTCATCCAGGCTGGAGTGCAGTGGTGCCATCTCAGCTCACTGCAACCTCCATTTCTCAGGCTCAAGCAATCCTCCTGCCCTGGCCTCCCAAGTAGCTGCGACTACAGGTGTGCGCCACCATGCTTGGCTAATTTTTGTATTTTTAGTAGAGACAGGGTTTCATCAAGTTGGCCAGGCTCATCTTGAACTCCTGGGCTCAAGTGATCCTCCCGCCTCGGCCTCCCAAATTGCTGGGATTACAGGTGTGAGCTACCGTGCCTGGCCACTAATTTATTCTCATAAGGACACCAGTCGTATTGGACTAAAGCCCACCCTGACTGGCTCATTTTTACTTAAAGGCCTTGTCTCCAGATAGAGTCCCATTCTGAGGTACGGGGGTTAGGGCTTCAACGTATGAATTTTGGAGAAACACGATCAGCCCATAACAGCTCCCCTTCTCCTGTTATCTTGGGGTTCTAATTCTGAAATAAGTGGAGGTTTAGGTTTACTGAGACCTTGGCCTCAGTTCTGGTTCCAGGGCTATGTCTAGACCACAGGGAAACATCCAGTCAATGAGGTGCGTTCAGAAGGAACGGCACAGCCTCAATAGCTTGTTCCAACGCAAAGCTAGGCCGACCGTCTTTACAGCCACCCTCACAGCCTTGGCAAGACTAGAAAGCGCCAGTAAAACCGCATAAAGTGATGATTGTTCAGACAGGTCCAAGCCAGCAGCGCTCACCTTCAGAAGGAGATCTAGGAGAGGGGGAAAAATATCTGTTGGCTACAAGGAAAGAACAAACCTTCAATTAATGACTCCCTGGGGGTGGTGGGGGTGATGATGGGGGCGGGGATGGCTAGACAGCAATAATTTCCACCCACAGAGGCTGTGAAAATCCGCTGGGATGTCTTGGGGAGGGCTGGGAGCCGGGAGACAGACAAAAACAACAAAAAATAAATAAGCAGGATGGCTTCAAATGATGATGAGGTCATGAAGAAAATGAAGTCAGGCTGGGCGTTGTGGCTCACACCTGGAATCCCAGCACTTTGGGAGGCCGAGGTGGGAGGATTACTTGAGCCCAGGAGCTTGAGACCAGCCTGGGCAACATAATGAGATCCTGTCTCTTAAAATAATAATAGTAATGATAGATGAAAATGAAGCTTGGCTGGGCATGGTGGCTCACACCTATAATCCCAGCACTTTGGGAGGCAGAGGCAGGAGGATTGCTTGAGTCCAAGAGTTCAAGACCAGCCTGGGCAACATAGTGAGACCCCTCAATCTCTTAATAATAATAATAATGGTAGATGAAAATGAAGCTTGGCTGGGCATGGTGGCTCCTGCTTATAATCCCAGCACTTAGGGAGGCAGAGGTGGGAGGATCTCCTGAGCCCAGGAGCTTGAGACCAACCTGGGCAACCTAGTGAGACCTCATCTCTTAAAATAACAGTAGTAATAATGGTAGGTGAAAATGAAGCTTCACTGGGCATGGTGGCTCCTGCTTATAATCCCAGCACTTAGGGAGGCAGAGGTGGGAGGATCGCCTAAGCCCAGGAGTTCTAACCAGCCTGGGCAACATAGTGAGACCCCATTCTCACAAAACAAGAAAATGAAGGCAGGTGATGGGGACGAGTGCTGCTTTACAATGGATAGTGAGAGAGTGTCTCTTGGAGAAAGAGATGGCTTTTTTTTTTTTGAGACAGAGTCTGGCTCTGTTGCCAGGCTGGAGTGCAGTGGCGCCATCTCGGCTCACTGCAACCTCTGCCTCCCAGGTTCAAGCGATTCTCCTGCCTTGGCCTCCCAAGTAGCTAGGATTACAGGTGTGCACCACCACGCTCAGCTAATTTTTGCATTTTTAGTAGAGATGGGATTTCACCATATTGGCCAGGATGGTGTCGATCTTTTGACCTCGTGATCCTCCCGCCTCGGCCTCCCGAAGTGTTGGGATTTACAGGTGTGAGCCACTGCGAGAAGGTGGCTTTGGAGCTGAATCCTGAAAGGCAAAAAGGACTGAGTTAAGGAATGAGTTATGGAAAAACGTGAAACTGGATTTCTCCACCTGGGCACTATGGATGTTTTGAGCCAGATAGTTCTTTGAAGTTGGGGGAACTGGGCTATCCTGTGCTCCCTGTGCCCAATAGGATGTTGAGTGGCATTCATGGCCTCTGCCCACTGGATGCCGGTAGCCCCCTTTTCATCCCCCAGGCCCCAAGTCCCCACAACCAAAATGTTGCCAGACCACGTGTCCCACAGGACGTCCCGCAACAGAGAACAATAACTGTGTAGGACCCAATGTGGGAACGAGCTCGGCAGGTTTTCTTGGAACAGAAGTTTCCAGAAACAAAAGACTTCAAGCAGATGACAGCTGATGGGTGGAGTCCAGTGTGGGAGGAGAGGAGGGGAATGGGAAGAGGTGTATGGCCGGGGTGTTGGCAGGGAGCCTGGTGCTGTGGGAGGGAGGTGGATTTCATTCTGCATGGCAGGGGAAAATGCTGGAGGGACATGACCTAAAAGATCCCTCCAGCTGCTGGGGTAGGGGCCGGGGGACAGATTGGGGTTTACAAGAGCGTTAGTTTCCTGTGGCTGCCGTAGCCAGTTACCACAGAGGTGGTGGTTTAAAACAGTAGAAATGCGGCCGGGTGCGGTGGCTCGCCCTTGTCATCCCAGCACTTTGGGAGGCCGAGGCGGGCGGATCACCTGAGGTCAGCAGGTCGAGACCAGCCTGGCCAACATGGCGAAACCCAGACTTTACTAAAAATACAAAAATTAGCTGGGTGTGGTAGTGGGCACCTGTAATCCCAGCTACTCTGGAGGCTGAGGCAGGAGAATCACTTGAACCAGGGAGGCAGAGGTTGCGGTGAGCCAAGATCTTGCCACTGCACTCCAGCCTGGGCGACAGAGGGAGACTCTGCCTCAGAAAAGAAAGGAAGGAAGGAAGAAAGGAAGGAAGGAAGGAAGGAAGGAAGGAAGGAAGGAAGGAAGGAAGGAAGGAAGGAAGGAAGGAAGGAAAAGTTTGTGGCACCTCCCCTTCTCTTTCTTGCTGCTGGTTCTGCTATGTAAGATTGCCCGCTCCCGCTTTGCCTTGCACCATGATTGGAAGCTTCTTGAGGCCTCCCCCAAAAGCAGAAGCGTCCATGCTTCCTGTACAGCCTGCAGAAGAACTATGAGCCAATTAAAACCTCTTTTCTTTCTCAATTATCCAGTCTCAGGTATTTCTTTACAGCAGGGCAAGAACAGACTCATACAGGGATAGAGCAGGGATTGTGTGTGTTTAACCAGCCCAGGCTCTGCCTTATCGCAGCCCAGACGATGGAATAACAAGGCTGAGATGAAGAGTGTTCCATCCGAGCTGGCAGCCTCTCCATGGCTTGTGGAAATCTGAGCAGCAGAAATCAAAAGGGAAACGGTGGGCACTGCTTGCCTGTGAGTGAACGAGTGCAGAGCCGTATGCTCAAAGTGCCTAAAACATCCTTTCCAACACATCCACGACCCTGCCCTGGGCTACACTGTGAATGCAGTAAAAGTTGTCTTTTTCTTTTTCTTTCTTTTTTTTTTTTTTTGAGATAGAGTCTCGCTCTGTCCCCCAGGCTGGAGTGCAATGACTGATCTCGGCTCACTGCAATCTCTGCCTCCCGAGTTCATGCCATTCTCCTGCCTCAGCCTCCTGAGTAGCTGGGACTACAGGCGACTGCCACCACGTCCAGCTAATTTTTTGTATTTTTAGTAGAGACGGGGTTTCACCGTGTTAGTCAGGATGGTCTTGATCTCCTGACCTCGTGATCCGCCCACCTTGGCCTCCCAAAGTGCTGAGATTACAGGCGTGAGCCACCGCACCCTGCCAAGGTGGTTTTTTTTTTTTTTTTTGAGACGGGGTCTCTTTCTGTCGCCCAGGCTGGAGTGCAGTGGCGCAATCTCGGCTCACTGCAACCTCCGCCTCTCCAGGTTTAAGCAATTCTGTGCCTCAGCCTCCGGAGTAGCTGGGATTACAGGCGCATGCCACCACGCCCGGCTAATTTTTTTGTATTTTTAGTAGAGACAGGGTTTCACCATCTTGGCCAGGCTGGTCTTGAACTCCTGACCTCGTGATCTACCTGCCTTGGTCTCCCAAAGTGTAGGAATTACAGGCGTGAGCCGCCACGCCTGGCCTAAGTTGTCTTCTTTTTTTTTTTTTTTGAGACGGAGTCTCACTCTGTCACCCAGGCTGGAGTGCAGTGGCGCGATCTCAGCTCACTGCAAGCTCCCCCTCCCGGGTTCGTGCCATTCTCCTGCCTCAGTCTCCCGAGTACCTGGGACTAAAGGCTCCCGCCACCTCGCCCGGCTAATTTTTTTTGTATTTTTAGTAGAGATGGGGTTTCACCGAGTTAGCCAGGATGGTCTCGATCTCCTGACCTTGTGATCCGCCCACCTCGGCCTCCCAAAGTGCTGGGATTACAGGCGTGAGCCACCGCGCCCGGTCCTAAGTTGTCTTTTTTAAGAGTCTCTGAACAAGGTGCGTTGTTGCCTCTTCTGCAGAGCTCTGGCCCACTCCCAAGCCACAGCTAACCTGGAAGCACTGAAGGAGAATCCCACAGGAGACACATCAAACCCTTGTAATGTGGAACATAAAACTTCCAAAAACTGCCTGTCTCAGCTGCTTTAAAATCCCAGGCCTTTTCCTTTTTTCTTTCTTTTTTTTTTGAGACAGAATCTTGCTCTGTTGCCCAGGCTAGAGTGCAGTGGCTGAATCATAGTTCACTGCAGCCTCCAACTCCTGGGCTCAATCGATCCTCCCATCTCAGCCTCCCGGCTAGCTGGGACCACTAGTGCACACCGCCATGCCCACTTAACTTTTTGTATTTTTTGTAGAGATGGATTCCACTATGTTGCCCAGGTTGGTCTCGAAACTCCTGGATTCAAGCGATCTGCAAGCCGAGGCACTGTACCCAGTCAGTTTTTTTTTGTTTTTTTTTTTTTTGCATTTGTTATTGCTTTTTTTTTTTTAACTGACAGCTAAACTTGTATATGTTTATTGTTTACAACATGATGTTCTGAAACACATATTCACTGCAGAATGGCCAAACCACGCCAATCAACAGGCATACGCATCACCTCACATTTGTAATTTTTGCAGTTGTAATTTTTGCAGTGGAAACATTTAAAACCTACTGTCTTAGCATTTTTCGAGAAAACAACATATTGCTATTTTATTTTTATTTTTGTTTTTGTTTGTTTGAGACAGGGTATCTCTCTGTCACCCAGGCCGGAGTGCAATGGCACAATCACAGCTCACTTCAGCCTCAGACTCCTGAGCTCAAGTGATCCTCTCTCCTCAGCCTCCCAAGTAGCTGAGACTACAGGTGTGCACCACCATGCCTGGCTGATTTTTAAAGTTTTTGTAGAGATGGGGTCTCGTTATTTTGCCCTGGCTGGTCTTGAACTCCTGGACTCAAGCAATCCTCTGGCTGCGGCCTGCCAAAGTGCTGGGATTACAGGCTTGAGCTACCTTGCCCAGCCAATATATTGGTCACCATGTTGTACAATCAATCTCTTGAACTTATTTCTCTTATCTAACTGAAATTTTGTAACCTTTGACCAACATCTCCCTAGCTTCCTCCCCCATCACCCCCGCAAGCACCCTGGTAACCTGGGCTCTGCCATATCACAGAGCAGACGATGGAATAACAGGCCGTTCTACTCTCTACTTCTCTGAGATGAACTTTTTTAGATGCCCTTTGTAAGTGAGATCACACAGTATTCGTCCTTATGTGCTTATTTCAGTTGACATAACTTCCTCCAGGTTCACCCATGTTGTTGCAAATGACAGGATTTCCTCCTTTTGTGGCTGAACAGTATTCCACATTTCCTTTATCCATTCATCCATTGATGGACACTTAGGTCGATTTCACATCTTGGCGACTGTGAATAATGCTGTCAATCAGGAGCACAAAAGACTTAAAAAAGGAAAAATTTGGCCCGGGGTGGTGGCTTATGTCTGTAATCTCAGCACTTTGGGAGGCCAAGGCAGGCAGATCATGAGGTCAGGAGATCGAGACCATCCTGGCTAACATGGTGAAACTCTCTCTCTACTAAAAATACAAAAAATTAATCGGGCATGGTGGCATGCGCCTGTAGTCCTCCCTAAAAAAAAATTTTTTAAAAGATAATGCTATCATTAACATGAGTGTGCAGATTTTATTTGATGTACTGATTCTACATGGTTTTATTTTTGTTTGTTTTTGGTTTTGAGATGGAGTCTCACTCTGTCACTCAGGCTGGAGTGCTGTGGCACTATCTGAGCTCACCACAACCTCTGTCTCCTGGGTTCAAGCAATTATCCTACCTCAGCCTCCTACGTAGCTGGGACTACAGGCACGCACCACCGCACCTGGCTAATTTTTGTATTTTTAGTAGAGACAGGGTTTCACCATGTTGGCCAGGCTGGTCTTGAACTCCTGACCTCAGGCCTCCCAAAGTGCTGGGATTACAGACATGAGCCACAGCGCCCGGCCTGATTCTACTTCTTTTGGATATATGTCCAGTAGTGGGATTGCTAGATCATATGATAGGTCATATGTTAAAATTTTTAATTTTTTGAGGAATCTCCATACCGTTTTCCACAGTGGTTTCCATGATGGCTGTACTGATTTACATTCCCAGTAACAGTGTGTGAATGGTCCCTTTTCTCCACATCCGCACCAACACTTAATCTTGCATCATTTTTCTAATAGCCATTCTGACGGGTATGAAGTGGTATCTCATTGTCAATTTTTTTTTTTTTTTTTTTTTTTTTTTGAGATGGAGTCTCGCTCTGTCGCCCAGGCTGGAGTGCAGTGGCGCGATCTCGGCTCACTGCAAGCTCCGCCTCCCGGGTTCACGCCATTCTCCTGCCTCAGCCTCCCGAGTAGCTGGGACTACAGGTGCCCGCCACCACGCTAGGCTAATTTTTTTGTATTTTTAGTAGAGATGGGGTTTCACCGTGGTCTCGATCTCCTGACCTCGTGATCCACCCGCCTCGGCCTCCCAAAGTGCTGGGATTACAGGCATGAATCAATTTTTTTGAGACAGGGTCTCGCTCTGGAGTGCAGTGGCTCAGTCATAGCTCATCGCAGCCTCGGCCTTCTGAGCTCAAGCAATTCTCCTGCCTCAGTCTCCTGAGTAGCTGGGACTACAGGTGCACACCATCATGCCTGGCTTTTTTTTTTTTTTTTAATTTTTTATAGAGACGGGGTCTCACTTTGTTGCCCAGGCTGGTCTCAAAGACCTAGGCTCAAACGATCCTCCCTCCTATGCCTCCCTCCATAGGGCTTTGTAAGGGCTGCCAAGCAAGCTATCTCATGTGCCTTTCTGCTTTGTGCCTGTCACAAGGGCAATTTCACATTTGTTTGTGCTGTTATTTATTTACTTATATATTTTTTGAGATGGAGTCTCACTCTGTCACCCAGGCTGGAGTGCAATGGTGTGATCTCAGCTCACTACAACCTCTGCCTCCTGGGTTCAAGCAATTCTCCTTCCTCAGCCGTCTGAATAGCTGGAATTACAGGAGTGTGCCACCACCCCCGGCTAATTTTTTTTGTATTTAGCAGAGACAGGGTTTCACCATGTTGGCCAAACTAGTCTCATACTCCTGACTTCAAGTGATCTGCCTGCTTCAGCCTCCCAAAGTGCTGGGATTACAGACGTGAGCCACCGCGCCCAGCCTTGTGCTGTTATTTTATCAGCATCTGTATCAGGGATCTTTGGGTGACAGAAAGCTGAACACAAGCTGACTTAAGCAAGAAGGGGATATCTTGGGTTATTCACTGAACTTGAGGTCAGGGCCATGATAAGATGGAGCAGCTTACTGACTGTATGCAACCTCTCCCAAGCCTAAATTCAACCAGCCTGGTGAGAATATTTACACTATGGAAATTGGCAGATGCTACGAATCAGGGCTCCCTTACCCCTCACCCCAGAGCTGATTGTTAAACATTTACCAGCACACCACTGGATGCTTATTTCAGGTATGGCTGCATACAGAGGCCAAATGATGTCACCAGCCTCTGACCTCGCTTTGTCTCTCTGGCTTTCCTCTGCTGGCTACTCTCAGGCAGGCTTTCTCTTTATAATATGCGACAGTGGTGACAATTCTAGCCTGCAAGCTTCCAGGCCAAGCCAAGGGCAAGAGAAAGGACCCCTTTCTCCTGTGTCAAAGCCTCATTTTGTCTCTCTAACTCGAAGTGGATTACGTATCTGTTTCTTTTCTTTAAAAACATTGTTTTGGGGCCGGACGCAGTGGCTCACGCCTGTAATCCCAGCACTTTGGGAGGCCGAGGGGGGCGGATCACGAGGTCAAGAGATCGAGACCATCCTGGCCAACAAGATGAAACCCCATCTCTACTAAAAATACAAAAATCAGCTGGGCATGGTGGTATGCGCCTGTAGTCCCAGATACTCAGGAGGCTGGGTAGGAGAATCGCTTGAACCCAGGAGGCAGAGGTTGCAGTGAGCCGAGATTGCACGACTGCACTCCAGCCTGGGTGACAGAGCGAGACTTCATCTCAACAACAACAACAAAATTGTTTTCATTTTTTGTTTGTTTGTTTGTTTAGAGATGGGTGTTGCTCTGTCACCCAGGCTGGAATGCAGTGGTGCAATCATAGCTCATTGCAGCCTCAAACTCCTGGGCTCAAGCAATCCTCCTGCCTCAGCCTCCTGAGCAGCTGGGGCTACAGGCATGCACCACCACACTCAGCTAATTTTTAAAAAAAATGTTGTAGAGACAGAGTCTCACTATGTTGTCCAGGCTGGTCTCAAACTCCTGGGCTCAAGGAATCCTCCTGCCTTGGCCTCCCAAAGTCCTCAGATTATATGCCTGAGCCATCATGACTGGCAGATTACATGTCTGTTTCTAAACCAATCACTGTAGCCATTTAAAACTGAGCTGAAAAAAATATATATAGCCAGGTGTGGTGGCTCACGTCTGTTGTCCCAGCTACTCAGGAGGCTGAGGTGGGAGGATCGCTTGAGCCCAGAAAGTGGAGGCTGCAGTGAGCCATGATTGTGCCACTGCATACCAGCCTGGGCAACAGAACAAGACCCCATCTCAGAAAAAAGGCCGGTGGCAGTTGAAAATTATTTATTGTGTGCCTACTATGTGCCAGGCACTGTTCCAGGCTCTCGAATTTCAAGATAATGAACACAGGAAAAATCCTCTGTGCCTCCAGAACTTACGTTCTAATGAGGGAAGACAGAACAAAACCAAGAATGATAAAAGTCAGGGGTTAAGAAGTGCAATAGAGAGGCCGGGCATGGTGGCTCATGCCTGTAATTCTAGCACTTTGAGAGGCCGACGCTGGTGGATCATTTGAGGTCAGGAATTCGAGACCAGCCTGGCAAACATGATGAAACCCTGTCTCTACTAAAAATACAAAAATTAGCCAGGTGTGGCGGTACACGCCTGTAATCCCAGATACTCAGGAGGCTGAAGCAGGAGAATTGCTAGAACCGGGGAGGTGGAGGTTGCAGTGAGCCGAGATCGTGCCACCGCACTCCAGCCTGGGTGACAGAGGGAGACTCTGTCTCAAAACAACAACAACAACAACAACAACAACAACAAAAAACTGCAATAGAGAAATGAAATGGTGGGGAGAGGTAAATGGAGAGTGTGGGGGAAAAGACTACAAGTAGAGGGCGGCCGGGGAAGGCTTCACCGAGCAGGTGACATTTGAGGAAATACCCGAACAAAGTGAAGAAAGCAGGCAGGCAGATGTCAGCATGGGGAAAAGTGTGTTCGGGGCACAGGCAACAGCAACTGTAAAGGCTCTGAGATGAGATGTTGGAGAAAAATCCAGCTCTTGTTTTTTGTTTTGTTTTGTTTTGAGACAGTCTTGCTCTGTCGCCCAGGCTGGAGTGCAATGGCACGATCTTGGCTCACTGCAACGTCCACCTCCCGGGTTCAAGGGATTCTCCTGCCTCAGCCTCCTGAGTAGCTGGGATTACAGGCGCCTGCCACCACACCCAGCTAACTTTTTTGTATTTTTAGTAGAGACGGGGTTTCACCATGTTGGCCAGGCTGGTCTCGAACTCCTGACCTCAAGTGATCTGCTCACCTTGGCCTCCCAAAGTGCTGGGATTACAGGCATGAGTCACTGTGTTTGGGATCAAAGAAGCATTTTTGAGTGCTATTTATAACATTTATATTTAATATCAACATCCCTGAAATTAAAAACATTTTATTATTATTTTTTTTTAACTTTTAGAGATAGGGTCTCACTCTGTCACCCAGGCTGGAGTGCAGTGGTGTGATCATAGTTCATTGCACCCTAGAACTCCTAGGCTCATGTGATCCTCCTGCCTCAGCCTCCTGAGTAGCTGGGACTACAGATAAGCACCTCCACACCTGGCTAATTTTTAAAAATTTTTATAGAGACAGGGTCTTGTTATGTTGCCCAGGCTGATCTTGAACTCCAGAGCTCAAGCAATCCTCCCACCTCAGCCTTCCAAAGCACTGGGATTACAGGCCACTGTGCCTGGTGTAAACACATTTTAAGAAAAGCATGCCAGTGATGGTCCAAGTACATTTGATAGCACATTAGAGCCTTGCTGCCCTTTGGAAGGATGTGTAACCTGGAAGATGTTGGTGTAGAGAGAGGACAGAACCAAGGGAGCCATTCTCAGCAACACAGCATTTTTCATAATGCCTTTCCGTATGGTTCTTTTTTTTGCTTAGCCTTATATACAAAGAGTCCCCCTCCCAAAATTGAGAAAATGATGAAAAAAATCACACAAAATGTCAACTGAAGAATCATGAGGTTCACAAATTTGGAAAGGAGAGCTTTATTTCTTACAAAGGGTTGCTGCCTACAGGCTGCCATCCCACAGGCTGGGAAGCGTAGCCTCCAGGAGAAGCCAGAAGCAGGTATGTGGAGGGAGGAAAGAAGGAGACATGAATTTACACAGAACTATAAATATTGAACTATACATATTCAACAGGTGACTATACATATTGAACAGGTTGTGGGAGGAGCTATGAATATTCACGAAGGGAGAACATGCACATGCCTTGTAAGCAAACAGCATGTTACATACATCCTATGTTCACTTTGGGCAGAGACTTAACTTTTAAATGTATTACAATGAAGCCCCACATATCAAAAAGTGAAGCAGAGGACACGAAGGCGCTTGGTGTACAGCATCTGTAGACTGGTCAGAACCACTCCAAGATCTGTGGTCTCTTTTTTTGTTTTGTTTTGAGATGGAGTCTCAATCTGTTGCCCAGGCTGGAGTGCAGTGGTGCAATCTCGGCTCACTGCAAGCTCCGCCTCCCGGGTTCACGCCATTCTCCTGCCTCAGCCTCCCGAGTAGCCGGCACTACAGGCACACGCCACCACACCCAGCTAATTTTTTGTAGTTTTAGTAGAGACAGGGTTTCACCATGTTAGCCAGGATTGTCTCGATCTCCTGACCTCGTGATCTGCCCGCCTTGGCCTCCCAAAGTGCTGGGATTACAGGTGTGAGCCACCGCGCCCAGCTTCTCTTTTTTTTTTGAGACGGTGGTTTCACTTTGTCGCCCACGCTGGAGTGCAGTGACCCGATTGAAGCTCACAGCAGTCTCAACTCCTAGGCTCAAGTGATCCTACCACCTCAGCTTCCCAAGTAGCTGAGACCACACGTGTGCAGTACCACGACTGGTGAATATTTTGTATTTTTTGTAGAGATGGGGGTCTTGCTATATTGCCCAGGCTGGTCTTGAACTCCTGGGCTCAAGTGATCCTCTTGCCTCAGCTTCCCAACGTGCTGGGATTTACAGGCAAGAGGCACCACATGGGACCTCAGTAATCTCTTATCAGGAAAGAATGCTGGGCAGTTGCTGTGTTGAAGCTGCAGACAGGGAGGCGAGTCTTTCAAAAGCACCGGTTTCTGTTTAACCCTTAGGAAAGCAAATCTAATTGCAGTTAGCAAGGGAGAGGACACGGGGAGCTTGTCTAACCCCCCATTTCATTATGGCTGGGAACTCCATGTGTAAACTATCTCTGTGGTCCCCCCTCACCAAGAGGAAGCCTGTTCAGTTGGTTGAGGAACTTAGGACTTTAGTTTTGTTTTTCAGAATGAAGTAAGGAGAGCGAGAAACGTGATGGCAATGGAAAAGAACATATTGAATACAGGCTGGGCGCGGTGGCTCACGCCCTGTGATCCCAGCACTTTGGGAGGCTGAGGCGGGCGGATCACCTGAGGTCGGGAGTTCAAGCCTGACCAACATAGAGAAACCCTGTCTCTATTAAAACTACAAAAAATTAGCTAGACGTGGTGGCGCATGCCTGTAATCCCAGCTACTTGGGAGACTGAGGCAGGAGAATCACTTGAACCCAGGAGGTGGAGGTTGCAGTGAGCCAAGATCGCGCCATTGCACGCCAGCCTGGGCAACAAGAGCAAAACTCCGTCTCAAAACAAAAGAAAGGGAAGTATTGAATACAAAGCAACTGTATGTTAACAACCATCTTGTTTTATGATGCAAACCCTATGCTTGAAGCATTTTACTTAAGCATTTATGAACATGATGGTTTGTTGTTACATACAGGAGATGCATGTATGATAAAACTGAGTATTTTTACTTCTCCATTTCCAGCCTTTAACCTCCTAGCCTAGGAATCTGCAAACATTTGCTTTTTAAAAATTTTTTGAAATGTTTATGTTTTGGGACAGGGTCTCGCCCTGTCACCCAGGCTGGAATGTAATGGCATGATCATCAGCTCACTGCAGCCTCAACCTCCCAGGCTCAAGCCACCTCAGCCTCCCAAGTAGCTGAGAACCACAGGTGTGCACCACCATGCCCGGCTAATATTTTTATTTTTTGTAGAGATGACATCTTACTATGTTGCCCAGGCTGATCTCAAACTCCTGGGCCCAAGAGATCCTCCTGCCTTGGCCTCCCAAAGTACTGAGATTACAGACATGAGCCACTGTGCCTGGCCTTTTTTTTTTTTTTTCCCCCAATAAAGAAGGGGTCTCGCTATGTTGCCCAGGGTGGTCTCGAACTCGTAGTCTCAAGCAATCCTCTCATCACCTTGGCCTTCCTGTGGTGACAAAAGGCAGAGCAGTGGTTACCTAGAGGAGAGAATGACAGGGACAAGTCCCCAAGGAGCCTGGCCAGTGCTGTAAGTGCTCTCTATCTCTGCCGTCCAGTATGTAGCCACTAGCCACATGTTGCTATTTAAATTTAAATGTGAAATTTAATTCCTTGGTGTAATGATTCCTGAAAAAAAATCAAACATAGAATTATGCTGTGATTCAGTAATTCTACATCTGGTGCAGTAACCATCCCCCCCACCCCAGACAGTGAAAGCAGAGTCTGGAACAGGTATTTGTGCACCTGTGTTCATAGCAGCATGATTCACAATAGCCAAGAGGTAGGAGCAACTGAATGTCCATCAGTGGATGAACAAATGTGATGTTTCCATACAGTGGAATATTATTCAGCCTTAAAAAGGAAGGGAATTCTGACTCCTGCTGTAACATTGATGGGCCTTGAAGACATTATGCTTAGTGAAATAAACCAGTCACAAAAGGACATATACTGTATAATTCCACATTTGTGAGGTGTTTAGAGTATCAAATTCAAAGAGACAAGTCTGGGCGTGGTGGCTCACACCTAAAGTCCCAGCACTTTGGGACGCTGAGGCTGGTTAGCTGGCATGGTGGTGCATGCCTATAGTCCCAGCTACTCAGGAGGCTGGGCGGGGAGGATCGCTTGAGCCCAGGAGGTCTAGGCTGCAGTGAGCCATGACCACACCACTGCACTCCAGGCTGGGTGACAGAGCAATACCTGTTTGCTCTTAAAAAAAAAAAATCATAATGGGAGAAAGTAGACTGGCAGCTGCCAGGGGTTTGGGGGAAGGAGATAAAGACAGTTCATGGGTAGTTTCAGTGGGAGAAGATGAGAAGTTCTGGGGATGGATGGTGGTGATAATTGCACAATAAGGTGAATGTGCTTAATGCCACCGAACTGTACACTTACAAATGGTTAACACGGGCCAGGTACACTGGCTCACGCCTGTAATCCCAGCGCTTTGGGAGGCCGAGGTGGGTGGATCACCTGAGGTCGGGAGTTTGAGATCAGCCTGGCTAACATGGTGAAACTCCATCTCTGCTAAAAATACAAAAATTAGCTGGGTGTGGTGGCACACCTGTAATCCCAGCTACTTGGGAGGCTGAGGCAGAAGAATCACTTGAACCCAGGAGGTTGTTCTGTCTTGTTCTGTCGCCCAGGTTGGAGTGCAGAGGCGCGATCTCAGCTCACTGAAACCTCTGCCTCCCAGATTCAAGCGATTCTCCCGCCTCGGCCTCCCAAGTACCTGGGATTACAGGGGCACACCACCCTGCCCGGTTAATTTTTGTATTTTTAGTAGGGACGGGGTTTCACCATGTTGGCCAGGCTGGTCTCGAACTGCTGACCTTAGGTGATCCGCCCACCTCAGCCTCCCAAAGTGCTGGGATTACAGGTATGAGCCACCATGCCCAGACCTGCTGCTTCTCATTGATGTAATTCTCAAGCATGAGACTTATAGACAAGGAGAGGGAGCTGCAAGCATTTCTATGCCCCTTATGCTGAGGGAGGTTTACTGTCATCTTCTCTGATGGTTAGAAGACCTGGACTTGATGGTACAAGCAAAGCCCCAAGTCCTTTGCTCACCTTCGGCAGCCAGAAAGACAAGGAGTCTTACCCAACTTCAGAGAGACTGCAGCACGTCCTTCTTCCTCCAGATGGCGTCAGTCTTTCCGCTCCCTCATCATGGCGTCTCCACATTCTTGTGAAGACAAGAATGAATGAACTCCCATGCCTCACTGTGTACTCTGGGGTCTCGTTGAGGACAGAAGCTGCATCTCACCTATTTTTCTACATCCCGTAGCACCTATTACAGTATCTGGCACAGGGTAGCCATTTGCTGTTTTATTTTTAATGATTATTACTATTTTTTGAGACGGAGTCTTGCTCTGTCACCAGGTTGGAGTGCAGTGGTGCAATCTTGGCTCACTGCAACCTCAGCCTCCCGGATTCAAGCAATTCTCCTGCCTCAACCTCCCAAGTAGCTGAGACTACAGGCACGCACCACCAGGCCCAGCTAATTTTTGTATTTTCAGTAAGGATGGGGTTTCACCATGTTGGTCAGAATGGTCTTGATCTCCTGACCTTGTGATCTGCCCACCTCAGCCTCCCAAAGTGCTGGGATTACAGGCGTAAGCCATCATTCCTGGCCTTATTTTTTATTTTAAAAATGTATATAAGTGCCAGGATTCCTGCCACCAAGGTTGAGATGGCTTACAAAAAGAAAATATGCCACAAAGTAATCTTAACTCAGATAGGAAGAAGGAATCATGGCCAGTTCAGTGGAAAAGAAGTGACGAGGGACAGAAGAATTCAAAAGGCAAGTCAAAGGCTGACATAGTTGCTCTAGGCAAGCTTCTTATTTGGCTTAGAGCTTCCTGGAAGGCAAAGTGAAAAGAGAGATGTGACCAATGAGTTGCGTTCTTCTTATTGTCAGGGAAAAGAACACATCTATGCCAGGTATCTCTCCTTTGCCGATTCAGGCCTGCTCTCAACCCTTCTCCAAGCCATCCTCTATCCCACAAAGCTGAGCTGTAGAGACTTTATCAACAGGTTCTTGTACTCTCCAGCTTCTAGCTGGATTGAGCTCTGGCATGAGATCAGAGGGCAGGAGAACAGTGAAGTCTGGCTGTTCATCTCCTCCCTACCCCATCTTCTTAATTCTTCATGGTCAAATGGCCTTGGGCTGGTTATGGCCCTTAACTGAAGGTCATTCTTCTGCACCTAGCTGTCTTCCCTCCTGGGTTCTGGCAGCCCCTCCCTTCCCACTGCTTCCAGCCAGGGTGATAACGACTTGCTGCTGTTATCCGCACCTTTGTAAATAACTTCATTGTAATAGCCCCTTCTAAAATGATCCTATTTTGAGTGTGTCATCAGGATCCTAATGGTGATGCAGGGCAGGTGAGCCCCAAACTGGGGCTTAGCCTGGGAGGGCTCTTGGGTTCACCCAAGAAAGAATTCAAGAGCAAGCTGGTGGTATCTTTATTATTATTATTATTATTATTATTATTATTACTGTTGCCCATGCTAGAGTGCAGTGGCACGATCTTGGCTCACTGCAACCTCCGCCTCCTGGGTTCAAGCAATTCTCCCGTCTCAGCCTCCCAAGTAGCTGGGATTACAGGCATGTGCTCCCATTCCTGGATAATTTTTGCATTTTTAGTAGAGACAGGGTTTCACCATGTTGGCCAGGCTGGTCTCAACTCTGAACCTCAGGTGATCCACCCACCTCAGCCTCCCAAAGTGCTAGGGTTACAAGCGTGAGCCACGGCACCTGGCCAAGCCAGTGGTGTTAAACAGCAACTGTTTTTTTTGGTTGTTTGTTTTGAGACGGAGTCTTGCTCTGTCACCAAGGCTGGAGTGCAGTAGCGCGACCTCGGCTCACTGCAACCTCCACCTCCCACGTTCAAGCAATTCTCCTGCCTCAGCCTCCTGAGTAGCTAGGACTACAGGTGTGAACCACCATATCCAGCTAATTTTTTTATATATATATATTTTTGTTGTTGTTGTAGTTGTTGAGACAGAGTCTTGCTCTGTTACCCAGATTGGAGTACAGTGGTGCTATCTTGGTTCACTGCAACCTCCACCTCCTGGGCTCAAGCAATTATCTTGCCTCAGCCTCCCGAGTAGCTGGGATTACAGTCACCCACCACCGTGCCCAGCTAATTTTTGTATTTTTAGTAGAGACAGGGTTTCGCCATGTTGGCCAGTCTGGTCTTGAACTCCTGACCTCAGGCAATCCACCCGCCTTGGCCTCTCAAAGTGCTGGGATTACAGGCATGAGCCACCATGCCCGGTCTTTTTTTTTGAGATGGAGTCTTACTCTGTCACCCAGGCTGGAGTGCAATGGCGTGATCTCGGCTCACTGCAACCTCTACCTCCCGGGTTCAAGCAGTTCTCCTGCCTCATCCTCCCGAGTAGCTGGGATTATAGGTGCCCACCACCACACCCGCTAATTTTTGTATTTTTAGGAGAGCTGGGCTTTCGCCATGTTGCCCAGACTGGTCTCGAAATCCTAACGTCGTGATCCACCCACCTCAGCCTCCCAAAGTGCTGGGATTACAGGCATGAGCCACCGTGACCAGCCTAAACTGGTATTTATACCTACTTTTACCTATATGCAAATAAAGGGGTGGTTTGTGCAAACATTTCTGGGATGAGGGTGGTAACTTTCAGGTTGTGGGGTCATCGTCATGGAAAGGGGTGATAACTTCCAAGTGTTGACATGGCAATGGTAAACTGAAATGCTGCACTGGTGGGTGTCTTATCAAAAGCTACTTCCACCAGTCCCTGTTTTAGCTGGTCTTCAATTAGGTCCAGTATCTGGGCCCCACCTCTGGAATTGAGTCCTGCCTGCTCCCTCATTGGGACCCTAACTGGTACCTTTTCCATTTCCCTGCCTAGCCCTAAGTCCTAAAATAAACTTCTGGCTGGGCCCGATGGATGGCTCACACCTGTAATCCTAGCACTTTGGGAGGCCGAGGTGGGTGGATCACTGGAGGTCAGGAGTTCGAGACCAGCCTGGGCAACATGGACAAGCCCTGTCTCTACCAAAAATTTAAAAATTAGCCTGGCGTGGTGGCGCATGTCTGTAATCCCAGCTACTCGGGTGGCTGAGACAGGAGAATTGCTTGAACCCAGGAGGCATAGGTTGCAGTGAGTTGAGATCGCATCACTGCACTGCAGCCTGGGCTACAGAGCGAGACTCCATCTCAAAATAAATAAATAAATAATAAAATAGAATAAGATAAAATACACTTCTCACGTGTTGATATGAGACCTAGTAATGGGGGGCGATGAACAAGTTCCCCACAGCAAAGGCGAAAGCAGCAATGAATTTTAAGGACTGCTTCCTTCAATGAGAGCCAAGAATGTCTCATTCACTTATTTGCCAAATAATTATTAAGCACCTGCTATGGTGACCTGCCATCATTCCTAGTTGCTGAGAATTACAGTAGCGAACAAAATAAAAGCCAGTGAAGGCCGGACATAGTGGCTTATGCCTGTAATCCCAGTACTTTGGGAGGCTGAGATGGGTGGATCATTTACAGTTAGGAGTTCAAGACCAGCCTGGCCAACATGGCGAAACTCCACCTCTACTAAAAATACAAAAATTAGCCAGGCGTGGTGGTGCGCACTTGTAGTCCCAGCTACTCGGGAGGCTGAGGCAGGAGCATCGCTTGAACCTGGGAGGTGGAGGCTGCAGTGAGCTGAGATTGCGCCACTGTACTCCAGCCTGGGTGACAGAGTGAGACTCCATCATCTCAAAACAAAACAAAACAAAACAACCCAGTGAAGACAGCTCTGTGAGAGGCAGAACTCATGTGGCCCGGGTATGTGGACTTTGGGAAGTGATTCTCAAACTTCAGCACCAGAAACTCCAAGGAGGCTTGCAGGTAATAGATGCAGATCACTGGTCCTGGCTGCAGCCTCTGATTCAGGAGCTCAAGGCTAGGACCGGAGAATGTACATTTCTAACAAGTTTCCAGGTAATACAGACGCTGCCGGTTTAGGGACTACCCTAACCTCTTTTTTAAAAAAATTTTTTAAAGAGACAGGATCTTGCTCTGTCACCCAGGCTGGAAGTACAGTGGTGTGATCATAGCTCACTGCAGCCTCACTGCTGCCCAGGCTGGTCTTGAACTCCTGGGATCAAGTGATACTCCCACCTCCGCTTCCCAGCGTGCTGGGATTACAGGGATGACGCACCATGCCTGGCCTCCTACTCTGACTTCTGAAGCTCAGATCTTGAGGGTGGCACATAGAAGCCGTCTATTAGTAGACTTTTGTAGGCCATTTGGGCATATGTACTGCAGCCAGGGCCTGGTGCTAAAATTCTCCGCCATTAGTTAACTGGGTCTTGGTCATTAGAAATCAGGAGGACATCCCTTTATGAAAACAAAGTCACCAAGACCAAGCACAGGGGCTCATGTGTATAATCCCAGCACTTTGGGAAGCCAAGGCAGGAGGAACACTTGAGGCCAGGAGTTCAAGACCAGCCTGGGCAACATAGTGAGATCCTATTTCTAAAAAAAAATTTTTTTTAATTTGCTGGGCATGGTGGCACACACCTGCAGTCTCAATTACTTGGGAGGCTGAGATGGGAGGATCACTAGAGCATAGGAGTTTGAGGCTGCAGTGAGCTATGATTGCAACACTGCATTTGGGCCTAGATGACAAAGGGAGACCCTGTCTCCAACAAAAACAAAAACAAAGGCACTAATTCCAGGACCGTGGCTGGCAATGGTAGAGCTGAGGAGTAAGACCTATCTTTCAAACATTTGGGCACTGTTTTCTGTGTTCACTTACTGTGGTAGACACTGCTGACCGCCCCCATCTGTTGTTTCTTTCTTCTCGAGTAAACGAAAGCCACAATTCTTTTTGTTGTCGTTTTTTTTTTTTTTTTTTCCCCACTGTGGGATCCTACTATGTTGCCCAGGCTGGAAAAGCTACAGTTCTTAGCTGGCCATGTAACCACCTAAAATAAAGCCTTCATTTCCCAGCCTCCCTTGCAGCTAGGTATGTCTATATATCTAAGTCCTGGTCAATGAATGTGTTTTTAAAATTAACATAAAATTTGCATACCATAAAATTCACCTTATCAAGGTATATAATTCAGGGCTGGGCACGGTGGCTCATGCCTGTAATTCCAGCACTTTGAGAAGCCAAGGCAGGTGGATCACTTGAGCTCAGGAGTTTGAGATCAGCCTGGCCAACATGGTGAAAGCCCGTCTCTACTAAAAATACAAAAATTAGCCGGGTATGATGACACGCTTCTGTAGTCCCAGCCACTCAGGAGGCTGAGGCGGGAGGATCACTTGAGCCCGAGAGATCAAGGCTGCAGTGAGCCATGATCATGCCTGCACTCCAGCCTGGGTGACAGAGTGAGACCCTGTCTCAAAAAAAAAAAAACAAAAAAAACAAAAAAAAAACAAAAAACGTATGCAATCAGGGGTTTTGAGTGTAATTTGCTATGTTGTACAATCATCACCACTATCTACCTCCAGAATGACCAATGAGTTTTAGGCTTTCAGGAACCTTCCTTAAAAGGTGGCTGTTATAAATTGTCTGCTCCTTCTTCTTTGTCCTGTCTTCTATTTTTCTTAAACCTGGAATGTGAATGTGGTGACTGGAGTTTCAGCTGCCATGTGGGACCACGAGGATGAGGTCTCACCTCAGGGATGGCAAAATGAGAAGCTTGAAGGAGCCAAAATACCAGAGGCCTTT
This sequence comes from Macaca mulatta, assembly GCF_049350105.2. Lineage (NCBI taxonomy): Eukaryota > Metazoa > Chordata > Mammalia > Primates > Cercopithecidae > Macaca > Macaca mulatta. The sequence continues at coordinate 45,257,248 of NC_133408.1, forward strand.
GTGCTGTCATACCAGCCAAGACTGTCCTCCCAGACTTTTAAATGAAAGAGGAATAAACTTTTGTCTTGCTTAAAGCACTCTTGGCCAGGTACAGTGGCTAACAGCTGTAATCTTAGCACTTTGCGAGGCTGAGGCAAGAGGATCCTTTGAGGCCAGGAGTTTAAGGCCAGCCTGGGCAACATAGTGAGAAGACCCTGTCTCTTAAAAAAAAAAAAAAAAATCGCCAGGTATGGTGGTGTATGCCTGTAGCTACTTGGGAGGGAGGCTGATGTAGGAGGATCGCTTGAGCCCAGGAGTCTGAGGTTGCAGTAAGCTGTGATTGTGCCACTGCATTCAGTCTGGGTGAGAGTGAGAATCAGTTTCTCTTTTTTTTTTTGAGATGGGGTCTTACCTTGTTGCCTAGGCTGAAGTGAAGTGGTGCCATTATAGCACACTGCAGCCTCAACCTCCTGGGCTCAAGGGCTCAAGGGATCCTCCCACCTCAGCCTCCCGAGTAGCTGGGACTACACGTGCGCACCTCCATGCCTGGCTGATTTTTGTATTTTTTCTTTTTGTAGAGATGGGGTTTCATTCACCATGTTGCCAGGCTGATTTCAAACTCCTGAGCTCAAGCCATCCTCCCGCCTTGGCCTCTGAAAATACTGGGATTACAGGTGTGTTCCATCATGCCTGGCCAGAGAATTGGTCTCTTAAAGGAAGAAAAGGGCACTCTTAATTGCTGGGGGTGAGGGGGGCGGTGGGTCACCAATGTTTACAGCTGAAGCTAATGCTAACTGATAGCAAGCAATCTGATGAATCAATCTGGGTTCTTAGTCATAACCACAGAAACTAATTCTAATGGGTCTGAGCAGAAAAGAAATGTAATTAAAGAATACTGGTTCACGCCTGTAATCACAGCACTTTGGGAGGCTGAAGTGGGAGATTGTTTGAGCCTAGGTGTTCAAGACCAGCCTGGCAACAGAGTGAGACTCCATCTCTATTTTTAAAAAAAGCCAAAAATTAGTTAGGTATAGTATAGTTAGTGGTGTGCACCTGTAGTGCCGGCTACTTGGGAGGCTGAGGTGGGAGGACAGCTTGAGCCTGGGAGGTCAAGGCCGCAGTGAGTTGTGATTGTGCCACTACCCTCCAGGCTGGGCAAAAGAGCAAGATCTGGTCTCAAAAAGAGTGAAAAAAAGAAGCAGAAGGAGGAGGAAGAGCAGGAGAAGGGGAAGGGGAGGAGGAAGAAGAAAAGGAGGAAGAAGGAGAAGAAGAAAGAAGGAAAAGGGAGAAGAAGAAAGAACGGGCCAGGTGCGGTGGTTCAAGCCTGTAGTCCCAGCACTTTGGGAGGCCAAGGTGGGCAGATCACCTGAAGTCAGGAGTTCGAGACCAGCCTGGGCAACATTGTGAAACCCCGTCTCTACTAAAAATACAAAAATTAGGCCAGGTGTGGTGGCGGGTGCCTGTAGTCCCAGCTACTTGGGAGGCTAAGGCAGGAGAATCGCTTGAACCCGGGAGGCAGAGGTTGCAGTGAGCTAAGATGGTGCCACTGCACTCCAGCCTGGGCAACAGAGCCAGACACCATCTCAAAAAAATAAAAAATAAAAATAATAAAAATAATGAAAGAAAGAAGGGAGAAGAAGAAGGGGAAGAAGGGGAGGGGAATACTGGGTAACTCGGATCTCTAGGAAGGCTGGAGATCCTAGCTTGGAGTCTATAGAGTCAGGAACAAGCCTCAAGTCACAGAACAGAACTGGTTCAATGCAGCTATCACAGCTCATGCTGTTAGAAGCAAAAAGCAACCTGGCTGATTCCCTCCCTCCAGGCATTAGATGTAGCTGTAGCTACCCAGTTTCAAAGTGAACATGCCTGGTACTTGCTCCTCTTTCTCCCTAGCCTCTGATTGGTGGTGCAGAGGTCACATGGCAGGATCCTAGCTTTAAGGGAGGCTGGGAAAATGATCATCAGTCTCCAGTGGCCAGTGCTGGACCGCCAGGAAGAATAATCAATGGCTACAGCATCCACCCCAGCGTTCCTTACAGCTGTTGCTGAATCAGAACCTCAAATGATGTTTGCTGCACAGAGCCTCTGATTTATAATGTCTGTGTGTAGGAAATCCCTGATGGACAGCGGCTCATCTCCCTGACTTAATCAGCGGCACCACTGAACGCTTTACATTGCCTGTCACTTTGAATTGAATGAGGCTGTGTGGCGCCTCTTGAAATTCCCTGACCCACCTCGAGGAGAAACTTGTCCATGCACCAGGCAGGTCGTGGGCAGCAGATAGTTCCTGACCCAGCAGAAAATTTCCCCTACCACTCCTTGTCCAGATTTGCTGTTCCCTTCTGCTTTATCTTTGAGAGGCTCCGTTAAGCAGCTGTTCCCTGGGCCCAGCCATTACCACCAGGACAGGGGAACTGTTTTGCTGCATAACTTGGACTCAACGCAGATTCTTCATAAAGCGAGGGCTTTGGACTCCGAGACTTCTGAAGACCCCTCCAGCTCAGACTGATGTTTCAGGGTTTGATGCTGCTGTGGTTTCTAAATTTCCCGGGGACCCCTCCTGGACGTCGGTGTCGACACCATGGCTCAGGACACAGAGAGCTTTCCAAATGGCCTAGTTTCTATTAAAATGTCTGCTTGTTCAGCAACAGCAATTCTGGGCATATACCCAAAAGAAAAGTGAAAGCAGAGACACGAACAGGTATTTGCACACCTGTGTTCATAGCAGCCTTCTTCATAACAACCCAGAGTAGAAATAAAACCCAAGGGGCCATCGACGAACGTATGGATAAACAAAATGTGGCAAATACATCTGGTCACAAAAAGACAAAACATCTTATGATTCCAGTTATATGAGGTTCCAAGATTGGTCCAGTTTATAGAGACAGAAAGTAGAATGGTGATTACCAGGGGCTAGGGGATGGGGTAAAATGGGCGTGAGAATTCCATGGGAAACAGTCTCAATTTGGGAAGATGAAAAAGTTCTGAAGCTAGATGGTGGTGGTGGTTGCACGACCATGTGAATGTGCTTAATGCCACTAAACTGTACGCTTAATATTGTTGAAATGGGCCGGGCACGGTGGCTTACGCCTCTAATCCCAGTATTTTGGGAAACCTAGATGGGAGGATTGCTTGAGCCCAGGAGTTCAAGACCAGCCTGGGCAGGCAACATAGCGAGACTCCATCTCTTGAAAAAAAATTTTGGGGTCGGGCACGTGGCTCATGCCTATAATCCTAACACTTTGGGAGGCTGAGGCGGGTGGATCACGAGGTCAAGAGTTTGAGACCAGCCTGGCCAATATGGTGAAACCCTGTCTCTACTAAGCACACAAAAATTAGCTGGGCATGGTGGTGCGTGCCTGTAATCCCAGCTACTCGGGAGACTGAGGCAGGAGAATCACTTGAACCCTGGAAGTGGAGGTGCAGTGAGCCGAGATCATGCCACCACACTCCAGCCTGGTGACAGAATAAGACAACATCTTGGAAGAAAAAAAAAAAAGGGCCGGGCACAGTGGCTCATGCCTGTAATCCCAGCACTTTGGGAGGCTGAGGTGGGCGAATCACCTGAGGTCGGGAGTTTAAAACCAGCCTGGCCAACATGGAGAAACCCTGTCTCTACTAAAAATACAAAATTAGCCAGGCGTGGTGGCACATGCCTGTAGTCCCGGCTACGGAGGAGGCTGAGGCAAGAGAATCACTTGAACCTGGGAGGCAGAGGTTGCGGTGAGCCGAGATCGCGCCATTTCACTCCAGCCTGGGCAACAAGAAGGAATTTCTGTCTCAAAAAAAAAAAAAAAAAAGAAAGAAAGAAAAAGAAAAAGAAAAAGAAAAAATTAATAAAAAATGGTTTAAATGGTAAATTGCATGTTATGCATATTTTACCATAATAATTTTTAAAGTCTGTTCCTTCTGAGCTGAGTGTCTTCAAAAGCTCTCTTCTGGTCCTATTAACAGGACTAAAGGCAAGTAACACAGTGCCAAAATATCTCATCAATTCAGTCGATTCATTAATAATTGTAATCAATACAGAGGAAATCAACGAGCTGACCCTTTCTGCACCTGTTCTCCTAGGACAGAGCCGCCTGACTCCCTAACCGGCATGAGCTGATGGCCTGGAGACAGGGCTCCCCTGAGCCAGCAAAACCTGACTTGTGGAAAGGTGCAACTCCTCTTACCTAGTCCAAAATTGCATAGGATTTTTTGCTGGCTAATGACCCCAGCTGCCGTCTGAACACAGAAGTGCACACCCAGATTGGAATAAAGACACGACAAATAGAATTTTATCTGCATGCATCTATACCTTGCTCAGAAACAAGGCAGAATAGCAAAATCGAAAAGCTATAAGCCATCACCAGACAGCAACAATCCCTCACGTAAGATTTTAAAAAAGAATACATGGAAGGTAGCCAACCATCCCCACCAAAAATAAAACACTCCACTTCCCTCAGCCGATTCAATTATCTCTCTAAAAAAGGGCTTTTTTTTAACACCTCCCAGCAGGCAGCAGATTCAGTGAGTTGGTGAGGATAACAGTGAATAATTAAGCAACCAGTGCCCAAGGTGTAAAGGAAAACATGGACTGGCTCGACTAGGAGCAGCAGTGTCTAAGCGCCATGAATATAAATGTTTAGAAATGAATATTAATTGCCTAGTGCCATCTGGAATATTTTTCATCATGTAGAGCACGTTTTGGAAAACTCTTAATGATTTCCTTTTTTGTGTGTGTGAGACAGGGTCTCGCTCTGTCACCCAGGCTGGACTGCAGTGGCGTGATCATAGCTCACTGCAGCCTTGACCTCCTGGGCTCAAGCAATCCTCCCACCTTGGCCTCCCGCATAGCTGGGACTACAGGTATGTGCCATCACGCCCAGCTAACTTATTACTTTTTTGTAGATATGGAGTCTTGCTGTGTTGTCCAGGCTGGTCTTGAACTCCTGAGCTCAAGTCATCCTCCCACCTCAGCCTCCCAAAGTGCTGGAATTACAGCTGTGAGCCACCACGTCCCACCAATGATTTTCTAACTGTGAAGCCATCCTTGTGACTAAGTCTCTGTCCTTGACATGATAGTGCTCTGAGTTGAAATTCTCATCTGGAAAATCCGCCAACATAGGCCGGGCACGGTGGCTCACGCCTGTAATCCCAGCATTTTGGGAGGCCGAGACGGGTGGATCACCTGAGGTTGGGAGTTCAAGACCAGCCTGATCAACATGGAGAAACCCCATCTCTACTAAAAAAAATACAAAATTAGCTGGGCGCATGGTGGTGGCACATGCCTGTAATCCCAGCTACTCAGAAGGCTGAGGCAGGAGAATTGCTTGAATCTGGGAGGCGGAGGTTGTGGTGAGCTGAGATCGTGCCATTGCACTCCAGCCTGGGCGACCAGAGCAAAACTCTGTCTCAAAAAAAAAAAAAAAAAGGAAAAAAAGAAAATCCGCCAAAGTAAACATAAAAACAGACACACAAACAACAGTCCTCCCTTTTGCTTATTAAATAATTGAGGCTCATTACAGAAAAATGAGAACCTTTGTAAAAAAGAAAAGAAGAAACATCCACGGTGCTATCATTCAGAGACAATCACCGTTAGTATTCTAATGTTTTGGTGATTTCCTTCCAGTTTATGAATATGCATGAGTATAAATATGCATATGAGTATGAGATCACGCGACCTCCTTTTACTAATACAGTCGCATGAGGATTCTCTCTTGTTCACACGGTCTCTCTTGGTTGGGTCACATTTGCATGGTTCCTGCTTTCCTGCTTTTTACAGCCTTTGACCTCTGTCCTCCGGCTGGAATACTGTCACCTTCCTTATTCTTTCCAGCCTTGTCCGACCTCACCAGGATGTGATTCTCTGCTATTTGCGCCTCTCTGAAATTTACATTTTGCATTATCTTTTTTTTTTTTTTTTTTTTTTTTTTTGAGATGGAGTCTCTCTGTCACCCAGGCTAGAGTGTTTTGGCGCAATCTTGGCTCACTGCAACCTCTGCATCCTGGGTTCAATTGATTCTCCCGCCTCAGCCTCCAGAGTAGCTGGGACTACAGGCACGCGCCACCATGCCTGGCTAATTTTTGTATTTTTAGTAGAGATGGGGTTTCACTATGTTAACCAGGCTGGTCTCAAACCCCTGACCTCAAGTGATCCGCCAACATTGGCCTTCCAAAGTGCTAGGATTATAGGCGTGAGCCACTGTGCCTGGCTCATTTTACATGGTCTTGACCTCATGGCTGCATTGGAGTTTCCGTGCTCAGGGCCTGTACTGGGCAACCAGGCCTTTCTGGGGGCCCAGCAGCTGACACTGCCGGACCCCAGCTTTCTGGCCAGGTCTCTGGCCCCCATGGGCAGCCTCTTCAGACAGTCACCATTCACACCTGTTCTCCCACCAGACAGAGATCAAATGTACACCATAAGAACTGTAGTTCACAATATCATATTGTATTTGGGATTTTTGCTAAAAGAATAGATTTTAGGTTGCTCTTGCCACACACACAAATGGGTAACTATGTATGATGATGAATATGTTCATTTACTTGGGTATAGTCCATTTGACCATATGTATATCAAAACATCATGTTGTACACCTTAAATATATATAATAAAAAATAATAAAATAGGCTGGGCACGGTGGCTCACGCCTGTAATCCCAGCACTTTGGGAGGCCGAAGCAGTGGGATCACGAGGTCAGGAGATCGAGACCATCCTGGCTAACACAGTGAAACCCTGTCTCTACTAAAAACACAAAAAATTAGCCGGGCATGGTGGCGGGTGCCTCTAATCCCAGCTACTCGGGAGGCTGAGGCAGGAGAATGGCGTGAACCCGGGAGGCGGAGCTTGCAGTGAGCCAAGATGGTGCCACTGCACTCCAGGCTGGGCGACAAAGCAAGACTCCATCTCAAAATAACATTAATAATAATAATAATAATAATAATAATAATAATAATAAATAAAATAGAAAAAAAAAAGCCCAAGGCTCCCATTTTTTTTCTTTTTCTTTTCTTTTCTTTTCTTTTCTTTTTTTTTTTTTTTTTTTTTGAGACAGGCTCTCAGTCTGTGTCACCCAGGCTGGAGTGCAGTAGCATGAGATCAGGGTTCATTGCAGCCTCAAACTCCTGGGCTCAAGCAATCCTCCCATCTCAGCCTCCCGAGTAGGTGGGACTACAGGTGCACACCACCATGACTGGCTAATTTTTAAATTTTTTGTAGAGATGGGTCTTTCTATATTGTTCAGGCCGGTCTCAAACTTCTGGGCTCAAGCGATCCTCCTGCCTCAGCCTCCCAAAGTGCTGGGATTACAGATGTGAACCTCCACACCCGGTCCCATTCTTTTCTTTGAATCCCCCCTCTTTTTTTTTTTTTTTTTTTTTTTGTAGTGTGAAAGAGTTTGCAATAATTTTTCTCTGTGAGATTTATTAGCTCACAAATTTTCCATTTCTTTGCCACCTCAGTAAGAAGAAAATCACAAATGGTTGTTCTCCAAGGAATCTGGGGGTCGTCAACCAAGACCCACATAAACGCCACTGGCAGAGGAGAACAGAGGCTGTTTCCAGGACTACCCAGAGATGTCCCACATGCTTTTTGTCACCTGACACCTCCTAGGGGCAAGGAAATCCCCATTTTCCAGCTAAGAGATAGCTGAGTTGTTTTATCTTCTGGTGTTGGCCTCTGTGCCCAAGCCCCCTCTGGCCTGTCCTTCCCCTGGGTCTCCATCCATCTGCCTGAGCTGGACGGAGCCTCAGCCCTTCTAGAAGAGAGGTTGTAACCAAACCACAGGTTCAGTCACTCACCACTTGCAAGTTCCATTAACAAGCGTGAGGTCTGGTGGCTTTTTATTTTAAAGGTAGCTTGTGGGAAGAAGTACAGGCTTCCTGGCTTAAGGGTACCACTTTGCTTTTGGAGCAGAAAGTGTGAACTTTTAAAGGGGGTGGGTCTGGCATGAATGGCATGCAGGGGAGAAACGGAGCAGGTGGGGGTTTGCCCAAATGTGTTTGGTGCCTTATTTACTGGGCAGTCAAGCTAGCACCTTCATGGGCAGAACTAGGTTGTAAACTCTCATGTGGGAGGGAGTTTCAGTCTTCAGAATGGGTGAAACTATCCGGGTAGGAGAGAATTTCATCACGGGCATACTTTGGGCTGTAAATGGACTGTTTGTCTCTCAAGGCAGTCTCCTGATGGGAGTGAGTTCCACTCTGGAGCTTCAAAGCATGTAGTTAGATAAGCTTGCCCTGCAGGGAGTGTCTGGTGAAGGGGAGGTAAAAGGTTATCATTTCATTCTTTTGTGTGTGTGGCGGGAGAGGGACAAGGTCTTGCTCTGTCTCCCAGGCTGGAGCGCAGTGGTGCGATCTTGGCTCACTGCAACCTTTGCCTCCTGGGTTCAAGCCATTCGGTGCCTCAGCCTCCCCAGTAGCTGGGATTACAGGCATGTGCCACCACGCCTGGCTGATTTTTGTATTTTTAGTAGAGACGGGGTCTCGCCATGTTGGCCAGGCTGGCCTCAAACTCCTGGCCTCAAGTGATCCACCCGCCTCGGCCTCCCAAAGTGCTGGGATTACAGGTGTGAGCCATCGTGCCTGGTCAAGTTATAATTGCATTTCCAAAGGGCTAAGTAGGAAATGAGGAACAGGGGGAAACAGAGAAAAGAAGAGGAAAAAAATAATAAATAATAAATAGTAACTCATTCTCTTTTTCTTAGAAAAGTTGGGGTACTCTGTTACTAGGTGAGCAGGTGGGGTTGGTCAATTTCCCTCAAGAGGAAACAGATGCAGAGAGAGAAACTAACAACCTCAAGGCCCAAATGAAGTCAGTAGCAGCAGGTCAGCTTCCCCAAGAGCCCTTCCTTCCTGCTGATGATCAAATACTGCCCTAGTCTTCTTAGGCATCACCCACAGGAAAACAGAGGTGCTCTGATTCCTGCATCGGTAAAATGGGCACAGCTCCATCCTCAGAAGACTTATTCCGGGGAGGGATGACATACCTCAGAGGAGACTCCTCACAGGACTCCCAGGTGACTGCGTGTCACCTGGGACACACAGCTGTCTAGGCATCCTGAACAGAATCTGAAATCGTGTGTGGCTTATTCGTGGAGAATCAGAGAAGGGCAAACATGCTTGCCCTCTTAGCAGATGAGCTGTGGTTTGTAATTACAACTTGGGTGTACAAGGGGCAGTGAAAAGCCCAATTTATTTTTCTTCTTTTTTTTTTTTTTTTTTTGAGGAGGAGTCTCACTCTGTCACCCAGGCTGGAGTACAGTGGTACGATCTCAGCTCACTGCAACCTCCACCTCTTGGGTTCAAGTGATTCTCCTGCCTCAGCCTCCTGAGTAGCTGGGATGACAGATGCCTGCCAACACGCCTGGCTAATTTTTGTATTTTTAGTAGAGACAAGGTTTCACCATGTTGGACAGGCTGGTCTTGAACTCCTGACCTCAGGTGATCCACCTGCCTTGGCCTCCCAAAGTGCTGGGACTACAGGCGTGAGCCACCACGCCCAGTGAAAAGCCCCATTTCTAATAAGGTCTGGCAATTAAATAAGTAGCCACAACTCCTTCTGCTATTAAATAATAAAGCCATTGAGTGTTACACAGAAAGAATCACATATTCCGGCTGAGCCTGTTGGCGGCTGTTGGAACCGCCCTAATAAACAATTTCAGGTACAAACAGGTGTTGCAGAGGGAGGTGCAGGAAGTTCCCTGGGGCCTCCCAGCCTAGGCCCCTGGCAGCAGGAGTGGGGCCTGCTGGTGAGGCCTGGCTTCCTGCTGGGCTCTGAGCCCAAAAAGAAGCCAAAGGCAGACCCAGAGAGCAACTGCAAACGTGATGAGATGGTTGATTTGGATGACCTCAGACCCGGGATTCCGGACTGCTGGGTTACAGGGGAGTCACGTCCTCGCTTCTCATCTTATGGGTTCACATGGAGTGTTTGCTCCCCAGCGATTTGGGGAAGATAGAAGTGACCCCTTGGAGTATCTTGAAGTAGGGGCTCACAATCAGACAGACACAGAAAAAGGCCCCCGCGCCCATTCCTGTTTCCCGCTGCCCCTCACTGAGATACGTGGATGAGACAGGGCGGCATTACTTGGGGTGGTGGAGAGTCCCAGGTGGGTCTTGCTGGAGGAGCGCCCCAAGGACTCCCTTTGCTGGAAGGCTCCAATCCCCGTTCTGGTGCAATGCCGAGGAACGGACAGAGGATGACGCTGCACCAGCTGATTGGTCCCTGGGAAGACAACGGGCCCTGCCCTACCTGCCCATGTGCCGGTCTGGCACCAATTTGCCCTGCCTGTTCCAGCTGGCCTGGCGGAAACTGACGCAGCAGGTGACGCCCTCGGTTTTATGGGCTTGGGGCAAAGGTCCTGTGGCCAGCAGAGTGTCTGAGGCAGGTGGGATTTTCCGCAGCTGCCCGGGCTCTCCTTGTCCTAGAAGTCTGACACGTCATCTTCTTGTTTACCTGGTGCCTCCCTGGAACATAACCTGACACATCACAGTCACTTCTTTTGTGTGTTGAAATAATTGTCAAAGGATTGGTAAGGAGCAGATGTGAGCAGAACACGTGCCCTGCACAAGAGAAGCCCACAGTCCCCAGAAACTTAGAATTCTTTTCTTTTTTAAATTTTTTGTTTTGTTTTTGAGATGGAGTCTCGCTCTGTCACCCAGGCTGGAGTGCAGTGGCCAGATCTCAGCTCATTGCAAGCTCCGCCTCCTGGGTTCACCCCATTCTCCTGCCTTAGCCTCCCGAGTAGCTGGGACTACAGGCACCCGCCACCACACTCGGCTAATTTTTTGTATTTTAGTAGAGACGGGGTTTCACGTGTTAGCCAGGATGGTCTCGATCTCCTGAGCTTGTAATCTGCCCACCTCGGCCTCCCAAAGCACTGGGGTACAGGTGTGAGCCACCGCACCCGGCCTGTTTTTGTTTTTAAGACAGGGTCTTGCTCTGTCACCCAGGTTGGAGTGCAGTGGTGTGATCACGGCTCACTGCAGCCTCTACTGATGAGGCTCAAGGGATCCTCCCACCTCAGCCTCCCAAGTAGCTGGGACCACAGGCATGTGCCACCATGCCCAGCTAATTTTTAATATTACTATTTTAAAATACATGTAATTGTATTGAGTCTGTCTTCTCGAAGGACAAAGGTTTATTCAGCAACTATTAACTTCAGGGTAGAGCTTGTTCCCCACCTCTGCTCTTCACCCTATTCCCCAACCCCAATCCCACCAGAAAGCAACCCTTAATATAGTCTCTCACCTGAGGGGTATCCAGGAGCAATTTGGTCCACACCTCATCTTCACAAAAAGCTTTTAATGTATACTTTGTTGTTTATGTTGAGACGGGATCTTGCTCTGTTGCCTAGGCTAGAGTGCAGTGGTTCAATCATGGCTCACTGCAGCCTTGACCTCTTAGACTCAAGTAATCACAATCCTCCTGCTTCAGCCTCCCGAGTAGCTGGGACTACAGGCGTGCGCCGCCATGCCTGGCTAATTTTTTTTTTTTCTGTAGAGACGGAGACTTGCTATGTTGCCCAGGGCAGTCTTGAACTCGTGGTCTCAAGTGATCTTCCCACCTCAACCTCCCAAAGTGCAGGGATTACAGGCATGAGCCACCGAGGCGTGCGCCGGGCCCCAAGGTACACTTTTGACATTATTCAGTTTTGATTCTGATACTTAGCAAGGATGCCGGAGCCAGGCTACCTGAGTGTGAACCCTGCTTCTGTCACTTACTAGCTATGTGACCTTGGCCAAGATCCTTATCTTCTCTGTTTCTGTCTCCTCATCCACAAAATGGGAATAGGGATAGATTAAGTCAGTTACCAAAAGCAACGTATTGTATGATTTCATTTATATAAAATGTCCAGAATCAGCTGAATGCAGTGGCTCCTGCCTGTAATCCCAGCATTTTGGGAGACCAAGAAGGGAGGATCACTTGAGGCCAGGAGTTCAAGACTAGCCTGGGCAACATAGAATGACTCTGTCTCTACCAAAAATAAAAATAAAAAAGCCCAGAACAGGCAAATCCATAGAAGCAGGAAGTAGATTAGTGGTTACCGGGGGAATGGATGGGGAATGACAGCTAATGGGTAGAGTTTCTTTTGTGGGTGATAAAAATATTCTAAAATTAGGTAAAGCTTAAAGAGTTATTACTTATAAAGTGCTTACAGCAGTGTCTGACACATCAAAAGTGATCTGCAAGTCATTGTCGAATAAAACTTACCTCGAAAGGAAGGCATGCATACTAATAAGCTTGGAAAAAAATATGTTCATGATACAATTTTAAAATGGTATTTCATTCCCGAATCTCACTGTCCGCTGTGCACTTTTTATAAATTCTGCTGTAATTATTTTGTGCATAGCATCGTTATATAGCTGTATAAATTATGTATATTAAAAGTGTTAATTTGTTAGACTTAAACGTGTTAGGATGTTTTCACCATATTGGGTGGTTTCCGCACCCTCTCCAAAAATGGGAGGTGGCTCAAGGCTCTGGTAGGCAGCTGGTGAGCTGTCCCTGAGTCAGACAGGTTTAGAGGCAATGACAGGTAAGGACTTGGCACAAAAGCATTTGGAAAGACAGCCAATTGTCCGTCATGGTATCTCATCAGTGCCCAGCATGGTAATTGATGTATCATTTGCATTAATGATATACCACACGTCATGATGCAGATAAAGTCGGCTATCATCCAGAATGAGGCACACAGCCTTTGATTGGCAGAGAACTAGGGAGAGTCAAATGACTTTTAACCTACTTGGTCTCTTTATTTGCCTGATGCTAAATTAAAGTCACGCAACCACTACAGGGATTCAAGTCAAGCAAACGTGATTGTAAAGACCCGGGGGAGGATGTCCTATGGCGAGACCACTGATGTGCTGGCCAGGGGTTAACAGGTGGCTCTCAGCTGGGTGCGGTGGCTCATTCCTGTAATCCCAGCACCTTGGGAGGCTGAGGTGGGAGGATCGCTTGAGCCCAGGAGTTGGAGGGCAGCCTGGGCAACACAGCGAAAACCCATCTCTACAAAACAAATTAAAACAAAAAAACAAAAAAACAAAACAAAAAAGGCTTAGCCAGGCGTGGTGGTGCAAGACTGTAATCCCAGCTACCTGGGAGGCTGAGGTGGAAGGATTACTGAGGAGGCTGAGGCTGCAGTGATCTATGGTCACACCATTGCGTTCTCCAGCCAAGGCGACAGAGCAAGACCCTGTCTCAAAAAATAATAATAATAAATAATAAATAAATAATAGAAAAAAAGAAGACAGGAAAAGACACCAGGTATGCATGTGGCCAGAGGAAAGACCATGTGAAGACACAGAGAGAACACAGCCAAATACAAGCCAAGGAGAAAGACCCAGGAAAAACCAACCTGGTCAACGCTTTGATCTTGGACTTCCAGCCCCTAGAGCTAGGGGACAATACATTTCTGTTGTGTAAGCTGCCCAGTCTATGGTATTTTTTTATGGCAGTCCATGTAAACTAATACACTCAGAGAGCAGTTTGTCCTTAGAATAGGCTGGGAGGGTTGCCTAGGGTTCTTGTGCTGGAGATGCCCATGTATCAGAGGCATAAATAGAAACGTATCAAAGAACACATGGGCCCCCTGTCATTTGGGCAGTGCACCCGGTAACTAAAATCCATGCATCCACTGTCTGTTTTTTTTTTTTTAAAGCCTTTTTATTTTATTTTATTTTATTTTATTTTTAGGCTGGGCACGGTGACTCAAGCCTGTAATCCCAGCACTTTGGGAAGTCAAGGAGGGCAGATCACGAGGTCACGAGTTTGAGACCTGCTGGACCAATATGGTGAAACCCCGTCTCTACTAAAAATACAAAAATTAGCCAGGTGTGGTGGTGCATGCCTGTAATCCTAGCTACCAGGGAGGCTGAAGCAGAAGAATTGCTGGAACCTGGGAGGTGGAGGTTGCGGTGAGCTGAGATTGTGCCATTGCACTCCAGTCTGGGCGACAGAGCAAGACTCCGTCTCAAGAAAAAAAAAAGCGGTTTTTTTTGTTTGTTTGTTTTTTGTTTTTTTAAACAGAGACAGGGTCTCCCTATGTTGCTAGACGGAATTGAACTCCTGGGCTCAAGTGATCTCCCACTTTGGTCTCCCAAGGCACTAAGGCCAGGAGTTCCAGACCAGCCTGGGCAATATAGTCAGATTCCCATCTCTACAAAAGAAATTTAAAAATGAGCTGGGCATGGTGAGGCACACCTGTGCCCCAGCTACTCAGGAAGCTGAGGTGGGAGGATCACTTGATCCCAGGAGTTTGAGGCTGCAGCGAGCTATGATCATGCCCCTGCGCTCCAGCCTGGGCAACAGAATGAGACTCTGTTTCAAAAAATAATAATAATAATAAAAGTAAATAACAAAACAATTTAAAAAATGACTTTCTGGGGAAAAAGAGCCCCGATTAACAGTGTTTGCCAATTAAATACTCATATCATGGCTTATTCAAGCTATAGACGTGATGTCACTGAACTTGAAGGTGAGAAGAGGTACATATTATAATTCCCACCATAAAAAAAAAAAAAAAAAAGATGGGCTGGGCACAGTGGCTCATGCCTGTAATTCCAGCACTTTGGGAGAGGCGGGCAGATCACCTGAGGTCAGGAGTTTGAGACCAGCCTGACAAATATGATGAAACCCTATCTCTACTAAAAATACAAAAATTAGCTGGGCGTGATGGCATGCACCTGTAATCCCAGTTACTCGGGAGACTGAGACAGGAGAATCGCTTGAACCCGGGAGGGGGAGGTTGCAGCGAGCCAAAATTGCACCACAGCACTCTAGCCTGGGCGACAAGAATGAAACTCCATCTCAAAAAAAAAAAAAAAAAAAAAAAAAGTCAGTAACCTTAAGAGCATAGGTAACATAATTAGGCCTCAATAACTTCTAAGCATTTATTATCTTTGTTTTTTAAATAACAACTTTATTGAGAGATAATTCAGACTGTAAAATTCACCCCTTGACAGAGGTGAATTTTGTAGTGTAGTCACCAAATTGTGCAACCATCACCATCATTTAACCTTAGAATATTTTCACCACTCTAAAGCAGACCAAACCCCTATGGTGAAACCCCGTCTCTACTAAAAATATAAGAATTAGGTGGGTGTGGTGGTGGGCGCCTGTAATCCCAGCTATTCAGGAGGCTGAGGCAGGAGAATCGCTTGAACCCAGGAGGCAGAGGTTGCAGTGAGCCAAGATCGTACTACTGCACTCCAGCCTAGGCAACAGAGTAAGACTGTCTCAAAAAAAGAAAAAAAAAATCCTTTGCCCACAAGTCTTTAATCAGATACATGGTTTGAAAATATTTTCTCACATTCTGTGTGTTGCATTTTCACTTGTGGTCTTTCAAATACAGAAGTCTTTAATTTTGATGAAGGCTAATTTTGATGAAGTCCAATCATTTTCTTTCGTTTGAGCTTTTGATGTGCTTTCTACAAAAACAGTGCTTAATGTAAGGTGATGAAGATGTATACCTAGGTTTTCTCCTAAGAGATTTATTATTTTAGCACTTACATTTAGGAAATTTTGAGTTAATTTTTTAAACTGCTTCTTGCAGAGCAGGGCTAACCCATAAGCAGTGTGCCTAGAATAGCTGAGTTAATTTTTTATATGATGTAAAGTAGGAATTCATCTCCATTCTTCCATGTGAATTGTCCCAGCACTATTTATTGAAAAACTATTATTTCTATTAAATTGTCTTGACAACCTTGCATAAAATGAATTGGCAGTAAATGTGAGGGTTTATTTCTGGACTCTCAATTTTATTCCATTGATATCTATGTCTATTGTAACTCTTCTTATGCAGTACCACACTGTTTTCATTACTGTAGCTTTGTAGTAAGTTTTGAAATCAGACCGTGTGAGTCCTCCAACTTTGTTATTTTTCAATATTGTTTTGTCCATAGTGGATCTTTTGGAATTCAAAATGAATTTTAGAATCAGGTTCTCAATCTCTGCCAAAAAGGCAGCTTTTTGGGGATTTTGATAGGATTTTAATAGGAACTGCATTCAATCTGTAAATCAGTTTGGGAGTATTGCTGTCTTAACAACATTACATCTTCTAATCCATGTGATGTCTTTCCATTTATTTAGATCTTTAATTACTTCCAGTAATGTTTTGTAGTGTTCAGAGTATAAATTATTCCTAAGTATTTTGTTAAATGTGTTCCTAAATACTTAATTCTTTGACACTATTGTAAATGAATTGTCTTAATTTCTTTTGTGATTTCTCATTGCAAGTATACAGACACAATTGATTTTGTATTGAGCTGTATCTTCCAACCTTGTTGAACTCATTTCTTAGTTCAAATAGTATTTTAATGGAGTCCTTAGGATTTTCTACATACAAAAGGATGTTGTTATCTGTCAATAGAGATAGTCTTATTTTTTTCTTTTATGTCTGAATACTTTTCATTTTTTTTCATGACTAATTGCCTGGCTATAATCTCCAATATAATATGAAATAGAAGTAGCAAGAGTAGACATCCTTGTCTTGTTCCTGATCTTGGGAGGAAACATTCAGTCATATAGCAATTAGGATGTTTGCTATAGGGTTTTCTTTTTTTTTTTTTTTTTTTTTTTGAGACGGAGTCTCGCTCTGTCGCCCGGGCTGGAGTGCAGTGGCCGGATCTCAGCTCACTGCAAGCTCCGCCTCCTGGGTTCACGCCATTCTCCTGCCTCAGCCTCCTGTGTAGCCGGGACTACAGGCGCCCGCCACCTTGCCCGGCTAGTTTTTTGTGTTTTTTAGTAGAGACGGGGTTTCACCGTGTTAGCCAGGATGGTCTCGATCTCCTGACCTCGTGATCCGCCCGTCTCGGCCTCCCAAAGTGCTGGGATTACAGGCTTGAGCCACTGCGTCCAGCCTATAGGGTTTTCATAGATGTGCTTTACTATGTTAAAGAAGTTATCTTCCATACCTATTTTGTTGAGTGTTTTTATCATCAAAGGGATTTTTGTCATATGCTTTTTCCATGCTTATTGAGATGATCATGTGTTTTTTGTCCTTTATTCTACTAATGTGGCATATGTTGACATTGATAGATTTTCATATGTTAAACCAAGTTTGCATTCATGGGATAAATCTCACTTGGTCATGGTGTATAATTCTTTTTATATGCTTTTAGATCCTGTTTCCAAGTGTATTGTTAAGGATGTCTGCATCTATATCCATAAGGGATATCAGTAAACAGTTTTCTTGGGCAATGTTGGCTTCATAGAATGACACAGGATTCCTTTTCCATTATTTGGAAAAGTTTGTAAAGGACTGGTGTCATTCCTTTCTATTAATATATGTTTTGTAGTATTCAGTAATAAAGCTGTCTGGGCCTGGGATTTTCTTTGTGGAAAATGTTATGATTACTAATTCTGTCTCTACTGTTTATAGGTTTATTCAGACTTTCTATTTCTTTTTAAGTCAGTTTCAGTAGTTGTGTCTTTCTAGGAATTTGTCTATTTCATTTAGGTTACCTAATTTGTTGGCATATAGTTGTTAATAATATTTCCTTATAATAATTTTTTATTTCTGTAAGTTTGGTAGTGGTATCCTGTATTTCATTTCTGATTTTAGTAATTTGAGGTTTATCTCCTTTTTTTCTTGGTCAGTCTAGCTAAAAGTTTCATTTTTGTCAATCATTTCAAAGGATAAACATTTGGTTTTGTTGTCTTTTCTCTATTACTTCATTTATTTCTGCTTTAATCTTATTTCCTCCTCCTAGCTGTTGGTTTAGTTTCATCTTCTTTTCCTAGTTTCTTTTTTGATTTGTTTGTTTTTGAGATGGGATCTCACATTGCCCAGGATGGTCTTGAACTTCTGGGCTCAAGTGATCCTCTTGCCTCAGCCTGCCAAGTAGCTTGGATTACAAGCTATAGGTGCATACTACCACACCTGGCTCCATATTTTTCTAGTTTCTTAGGTGGAACACTAGGTTATTAATTTGAGATCTTTCTTCTTTTATAATTTAGGTGATTAAAGCTATACATTTCTCTGTAAGCTTTACATCCTACAAATTTTTGTATGTTGTGTTTTCATTTTCATTTATCTCAAATTATTTCCTAATTTCCTTTGTGATTCCTTCCTTCCTTCCTTCCTTCCTTCCTTCCTCCCTCCCTCCCTTTTTTCTTTCTCTCTCCTTCCCTCCCTCCCTCCCTTCCTCCCTCTCTCTCTCTCTTTTCTTTCTTTTCCTCCTTCCTTCCTTCCTTCCTTCCTTCCTTCCTTCCTTCCTTCCTTCCTTCCTTCCTTCCTTCCTTCCTTTCTTCCCTCTCTTTCTCTTTCTTTTTGCAACCTCCACCTCCCAGGTTCAAGCGATTCTCCTGCCTCAGCTTCCCAACTAGCTGGGATTACAGGCGCCTACTACCGTGCCTGGGTAATTTTTGTATTTTTACTAGAGATGGGGTTTCACCATGTTGGCCGGGTTGGTCTCGAACTCCTGACCTCATGATCCGCCCACCTCAGCCTCTCAAAGTGCTGGAATAAGAGGTGTGAGCCACCGCACTCCACCCCTTTGTGAGTTCTTGACTCGTTATGTAAGAGTGTGTTGCTTAATTTCCACATATTTGTGAATTCCCCAAATTTCCTTTTATTATTGATTTCTAATATCATTCTACTCTTGTCAGAGAACACATACTTTATTAGATTTTAATCCTTCTAAATTTATTGAGCCTTTAAAAGTGGCCCCAAATATGGTCTATTCTGAAGAATGTTCCATATGCATTTGAGAAGAATATATATTCTTCTGTTCTTGAATGGAGTGTATTATAGATGTCTGTTGGTCTAGCTGATTTATGGTGTTGTTCAAGTCTGCTATGTCCTTGCTTTCTACCCAGTTGTTCTCTCTATTACCAAAAAGTGGGGTATTGAAGTCTAAAGTATTATTTTTGAATTGTATATTTCTTTCTTCAATTCTGTCAGTTTTTGCTTCATGTATTTTGAAACCGTGTAGTTAGGTGCATGTTTCTACATAATTGCAATATCTTCTTGATAGATTGACCATCATTATAAAATGTCCTTCTTTTTCTTGTTGTTGTTTCAAATTCTATTGTCTGATATTAGTATAGCCACTCCACCTCTCTTTTCGATGCTTTTTGCCTGGTTTTCTTTTATCTCACTTTAAATTTATTTTGCTTTGAATCTAAAATGTGTCTCTAGTTGACAGCATATAGTTGAATGATGTTTTCCTACTCATTCTGCCAATCTCTACCTTTTGATTAGAGTGATAAGTCCATTTCCATCTAATGTAATTATCAATAAGATAGGATGAAGATGATGATGATAATTTATAAATTTTTTTAAAGTAAGGTTCTCACTCTGTCACTCAGGCTGGAGTGCAGTTGTGCAATTATAGCTCATTGCAGCCTCAAACTCCTGGACTCAAACAATCCTTTCACCTCAGCCTTCTGAGAAGCTAGGATTACATTTACATGCTACCACACCCAGCTAATTTAAACAATTTTTGTAGAGATGGAGCCTCACTATGTTGTCCAGGGTGATCTCAAACTCTGGGCTCAAGTGATCCTCCTGCCTTGGCCTCCCAGATTCTTAGGAGTACAGGTGTGAGTCACTGTGCTGGTCATCAGCAAAATAGGATTATGTCTGTCATTTTGCTATGTGTTTTCTATATGTCTTATGTGCTTTTTATTCCTCTATTCCTCCATTACTGCCCACTTTTGTGTAAAGTAGATATTTTCTAGTATACAATTTTAATTCACTTGTTGCTTATTTTTAAATATATTTTTTGAGTTTTCCTAGTGGTTGCCCTGGAGATTACAATTAACATAATACCCTAAACAAGCTAGATATGATTAATACCAGCTTAATTTCAATAGTGTTTAAAACTTTGCTCCAGTGCAGCTCTCTTCCCACATCCATCTTTTGTGCTATTATTGTCATACAAATTACATCTTTATACATTACAAGTCCCTCTGCCAGTTTTATAATTGTTGCTTTATGTAGTAGTCTTTTAAATCAGATAGGAGAAAAGAGTTATAAATATATAAAGAATATTTATATTCTTATATTTAGTGATATAGTTTCCTTCTCCTTGTGTTTTTTATTTCTTTATGTGAATTCAAGTTTCTGAATCGTGACTTTTTATTTCTGCTTAAAGGACTCCCTTTAGTATCTCTTGTAATAAAAGTTATTAGCAACAATTTCACTCTGTTTTTGTGTATTTGAAAATGTCTTGATATTTATTTTATTTTTCAAGTTTTACTGGACATACAATTCTTGTTCGACAGTCTTTGTCTTCCAGCTCTTTAACATGTCAGTACTTTGAATTTGTTGTCCCACAGCCTTCTGGCCTCCATGGTTTCTGACGAAAGTCAGCTGTTAATCTCATTGTGGAACTTCTATACATAATGAAGTTCTTTTTCATGTTGCTTTCTAGATTTTCTCTTTGTTTTTGTCTTTGAACAGTTGACTATGATGTGCCCAGATGTAGATCTCTTTAAGTTAATCCTACTTGGAGTTATTTGAGCTTCTTGGATGTGTAGCCCAACACTTATGACATTTGGGCGATTTTTGCCCATTATTTCTTCAAATGTACACATTTTTTCCCTTTCTTTCTATTCTCTCCTTCTGGGATTCCCCCACTTCATGTATTTTGGTACGCTCAATGGCATCCCACAGAGCTTTCAGGCTTTGTCATTTTTTTTTCTTTTAAAATAAGCTTTTGGGCTGGATGTGGTGGCTTATGCCTGTAATCCCAGCACTTTGGGAGGCTGAGACAGGTGGATCACAAGGTCAGGAATTCAAAACCAGTTTGGCCAAGATGGTGAAACCCTGTCTCTACTAAAAATACAAACATTAGCTGGGCACAGTGGTACGTGCCTGTAATCTCAGCTACTTAGGAGGCTGAAGCAGGAGAATTGCTTGAACTTGGGCTTCAGAGGTTGCAGTGAGCCAAGCCAAGATCATGCCACTGCACTCCAACCTGGGTGAAAGAGTGAGACTCCATCTCAAAAACAATAATAAATAAAAATAAGTTTTTGATAGTTTCAGATTTATAGAAAGGTATGAAGCTAGTACAGAGAATTCGTATATAGCCCACACCCAATTTTTCCTGTTATTACTTTACATTAATGTGGTATATTTGTTATCATTAATGAATAGCTATGGATATATTATTGTAACTAAAGCCCATATCTTATTCAGGTTTCCCTAGTTTTCATCTAACGTCATTTTTCTGTTCCAAGATCCTATTTTGGATACCACATTATATTTAGTTATCATGTCTCCTTAGACTCCTCTTGGCCATGACAATTTCTCAGACTTTCTTTGTTTTTCATGACCCTGACATTAAAAAAAAATTTTTTTAAATAACCAAATACTTGCAACAAATGACCTTGGCATTTTTGAAGACTACTGGTCAGGTACTTTGTAGAATGTCCCTTAATTGGGATTTGTCTGATGCAACTAATGTTGTATATTGAGAATGAAGACCACAGTTCATCACATCATATCAAAAATACACAGTATCATGACTTAACATTGTTGATGCAGACCTTGATCATCTACCTGAGGTAGAGTTTGTCAGGTTTCTCTACACTGTGGTACAGCTACTCCTCCCAACCCCAACCATACTTTGTTCATTTTTATTCATTTGGTTTTCTTTCTGCTCCTCAGACTGGATGATCTCAATTTGCCTATTTTCAAGTTCATTGATGCTTTCTTCTGTCAGCTCAAATCTGCTATTGAGTCCTTCTAGTGAGTTTTAAATCTCAGTTATTGTACTTTTCAACTCCAGAATTTGTATTTGGTTCTTTTTAAAGTAACTGCTATCTCTTTGTCAATATTCTCTTTTTTTAAGTAGTTGTGTGCACAGGTAATGAACTCCTTGTTTTTGAAGTACAATTCAATAGTTTTAAATATATTTACAGATATGTGGAACCATCATTACAATAAATTTTAGAACATTTTCATTATCCCCCAAAGAAATTCCATACCCATTAGCAGTCATTCTTCATTTCTTCCCCATCCTGTCAGCCCTAGGTAATCACTAATCTATTCCCTTCCCTCTTCAGTGTCTGTCAAACACTAACTTACTTTCTGTCTGTATGGATTTGCCTATGCTAGACATTTCATAAAATTTGAATCATACAGTATTTGGTCTTCTGACTAGCTTTGTTCACTAAGCATGATATATTTAAACTTTACCATGGTGTACCACATATCAGTACTTCATTCCCTTCTTTATTGGTGACTAATAGTCTATTTTAAGGATATATCATATTTTGCTAATCCATTCATCAGTTGATGGACATCTGGGTTATTTCTACATTTGGGCTATTACAAATAATTCTACTATGAACATTTGTGGAAAAGGTTTTACACAGACATACATCTTCAATACTATTAGGTATACACCAGGAATATAACTGCTGGGTAATATTGTACCTCTGTGTTTAACATTTTAAGGAACTACTAGACTTTTCCAAAGCAGCCATACCATGTTACATTCTCATTTGTAATGCATGAGAGTTCCAACTTTTCTACATTCTCACCCATCTTGTGTCTTATATTTTAAAAATTAGACCTGTCTTTTTTTTTTTTTTTTTTTTTTTTTTTTTTTTTTTTTTTTTTTTTTTTTTGAGACGGAGTCTCACGCTGTTGCCCAGGCTGGAGTGCAGTGGCGCGATCTCGGCTCACTGCAAGCTCCGCCTCCTGGGTTCCCGCCATTCTCCTGCCTCAGCCTCCTGAGTAGCTGGGACTACAGGCGCCCGCCACCGCGCCCGGCTAATTTTTTGTATTTTCAGTAGAGACGGGGTTTCACTGTGGTCTCGATCTCCTGACCTTGTGATCCGCCTGCCTCGGCCTCCCAAAGTGCTGGGATTACAGGCTTGAGCCACCGCGCCCGGCCCTAGACCTGTCTTTTTATAAACTAAAACCATTCTATTGTGCATGAATTGGCATTGATTTGCATTTTCCTGATGCCTAATGATGTTGAACATCTTTTCATTTGTTTATTGTTCATCTGTATATCTTCTTTGAAGACATGTGTATTCATACCCTTTTGCCTAGTTCTTAATTGGGCTGGTTGGGTACAGTGGCTCATGCCTGTAATCCTGGCACTTTGGGAGGCTGAGGCAGGTGGATCATTTGAGGTCAGGGGTTCAAGACCAGCCTGGCCAACATGGTGAAACCCTGTCTCTACCAAAAATACAAAAATTAGCTGAGTGCTGTGGCACACACCTATAGTCCCAGCCTCTTGGGAGGCTAAGGCAGGAGAATCACTCGAACCCAGAAGGCAGAGGTTGCAGTGAGCCAAGATTGTGCTACTGCACTCCAGCCTGGGTGACAAAGTCAGACTCTGTCTCAAAGAAAAAAAAAGTAATTGGGCTATTTGTCTTCTCGTCACTGAGTTGTTAAGAGTTCTTTTTGTTCTTTTTATTTTTTATTTTTGGTATTTGTTTTATTTGGGAGGTATTTTGCTTGTTTTCTTATTTTTTATTTATTTTATTTTCTGAGATTTGGTTTTGCTATTTGTGCAGGCTGGTCTTGAACTCTCAGGCTCAAGCAATCCTCCTGCCTCAGCCTCCCAAGTAGCTGGAATTATAGGCATGTGCTGCTATGCCTACTTGTAAGAGTTCTTTCTGTATTCTAGATGCAAGTATCTTATCATATACCTGAATTCACATATTTCCTTTCATTTTGGGGGTTATCTTTTTACTTTCTTGGTTGTACTCTTTGAATCACAAAAGTTTTAAATTTTGAAGCCAAATTTATTTATTTATTTTTTGTTTGCTTGTGCTTATAGTATCCTATCTCTGAAACAAACCTAATCCAAAGTAATAAGGATCTATGCCTACATTTTCTTGTAAGATTTTCATAGTTTTAGCTTTTGCATTAGGTTCTTGATCTATTTTTAGTTAATTTGTGTACATGATGTTAGATAGGAGCCTATCATCATCATTCCTTAGCATGTGGATATCCACTGTTCTCACAGCATTTTGTAAGAAACTATGCTTTTCCATTGAATTGTCCTACACCCTGGTTGAAAATCAATTGACTGTCAATCTTGAGATTTATTTGTAGACTTATAATTCTATTGCTTTGATGTATATATGCCAGTGCCACACTGTTTTGATTACTACAGTTTTGGAATATATTTTGAAGTCAGAAAATGTGAATCCTCCAACTTTGTCTCCTGAACCCTGCCCAAGATTGTTTTGACTATTCTGGGGCCCTTTCATTTCCATATGAATCTTAGGATCAGCTTCTCAATTTCTGAAAAGAATCCAGATGGAATGGATGGGAAACACATTAGCTCTATAGATCAATTTGGAGAGTATTGCCTTAACAATATTGTCTTTTGATCCAGAAACATGGGATGTCTTTCCATTTATTGAGGTCTTCTTTATTGTTTTTCAACCTTTAATTCTTTAGACATATTTATAAAAATAATTATTATTTAATTATAATAATTATAATTTAAAGTCTTTGTCTATTAAGTCCAACTTCTCAGCATCTGATATGGTTTGGCTTTGTGTCCCCACTGAAATCTCATCTTGAATTGTACTTCCCATGTGTTGTGGGAGGGACCTGGTGGAGGATAATTGAATCATGGGGGCAGTTTCCCCCATACTGTTCTTGTGGTAGTGAATAAGTCTCACAAGATCTGATGGTTTTATTGGGGTGGTTCCGCTTTTGTGTCTTCCTCATTCCCTCTTTGCCTGCTGCCATCCATGTAAGATAGGATTTGCTCCTCTTTGCCTTCTGCCATGATTGTGAGGCTTCCCCAGCCACATGGAACCGTAAGTCCAATTAAATCTCTTTCTTTCTTTTCTTTTCTTTTTTTTTCTTTTTGAGACAGAGTCTTGCTCTGTTGCCCAGGCTGGAGTGCAGTGGCGCCATCTTGGTTCACTGCAAGCTCTACCTCTTGGGTTCACGCCATTCTCTCATCTCAGCCTCCTGAGTATCTGGGACTACAGGCGCCTGCCACCACGCCTGCTTAATTTCGGTTTTGTCATTTTAGTAGATATGGGGTTTCACTGTGTTAGCCAGGATGGTCTCCTTGATCTCCTGACCTCATGATCTGCCCGCCTCAGCCTCCCAAAGTGCTGGGATTACAGGCATGACCACTGCGCCAGGCCATTACATCTCTTTCTTTTGTAAATTGCCCAGTCTCCGTGGGTATCTCTTTATGAGCAGCATGAAAATGGACTAATGCAGAATCCTCAGGAAAAGTTTCTGTTGTCTAATTTTTCATCCTGTGTATGAAGCATGTTTTCTTGTTTCTTTTTCTGTCTTGTAACCATGTTTTGAAAACTGGACATTTAAAATTGCATAATGTGGTAACTCTGGAAATCAGTTTTCCCTGATATTCCCCTTCCCCAGGGTTTGCATTGTTGTTGCTGTTTGTTATTGCTGCTGCTGCCATCATTCATTTTTAAAGGGGCTTTCCTGGTCTAATTCTGTATTTTGAAAAATTTGTGAATGGCCACCAAAGTCTCTGTTTCGTTAGCTTAGTGGTCAGCTAATGACTACAGAGATTTCCTTAAATTCTTTTTTTTTTTTTTTTGATATAGAGTTTTGCCCTCGTTGCCCAGGCTGCATTGCAATGGTGTGATCTTGGCTCACTGCAACCTCCGCCTCCTGGGTCCAAGTGATTTTCCTGCCTCAGCCTCCCGAGTAGCTGGGATTATAGGTGCGTGCCACCATGCCCAGCTAATATTTATATTTTTAGTAGAGATGGGTTTTGACCATGTTGGACAGGCTGGTCTCAAACTCCTGACCTCTGGTGGTCTGCCCATCTTAGCCTCCCAAAGTGCTGGGATTACAGGCGTGTGCCACTGCACCTGTCCTTCTTAAATTCTTTGAGCCAATATGTCTCCCTGGTTTTGCTAAGCATCTCTGTGTGTTGGAGCATGCATTTGATGCTCTGGCAGTTTAAAATTCTCCCCCAGTCCTCACTTTCTGCTTGCACAGCCTCATGATCAGCAAGGAATGAGAAACGAGGGCCTTCTCATGTATTTCTTAGCCACGTTCATAGCCTTGTACATGCACATGGCTTTCTAGATTTCCAAGAATATGATGGATCTTTTCAAAGCTCCCACTGACATATTATTCCCTAGAGTTTTAAGTTTCTCATCAGCCAACTGGTATCACTGGCTCAGGCAATTGCAATGTTAAACAGTTGTCACTGATTATTTTCAACAAACAGGATAGGACTGTTTGCACTGAGGCATTTCTGAGTCATATAAAATGAAGAAAAGCCCTGAAAATAGTGCCTTTCCAGGAAGCGGCCAGACAGCTCAGATAGTCACAGTTCTTTGGGGATACAGGTTTTGGGGGTGCGCCAAACCTATTCTGCCCCATCTGGTAGCTGCTAGGCTGCTTATTTCCACAGTTCCCATGGTCGTGAAGCTGCTGGTTTTCAAGGCTATCACAGAGGTGGGGAGAGAAGAATGGAAATAGGGCAAGTAAAAATTCCATGAAGCTCATTGTTCTTATGAGATTTGGCCGTTTTTCTTTTCTTAAGGAACAGGGTTTCACTATGTAGCACAGGCTGGAGTGCAGTGGTGCAATCACAGTTCATGCAGCCTCAAATTTCTGGGCTCAAGCAATCCTCCCACCTGAGCCTGCCAAAGTGCTGGGACTACAGGCATGTGCCACTGTGCCTGGCTAATTATTTATTTTTAGTAGAGATGGGGGTCTCTCTCTGTTGCCCAGGCTGATCTCAAACTCCCAGGCTCAGGTGATCCTCCGACCTCGGCCTCCCAAAGTGTTGGTATTACAGGTGTGAGCCACCACACCTGGCCTCAGCCATTTTTCTTTAACAAATTGACTCATGATATTGCAAACCTTTGGCAAATTCCTAGAGTTCTGAAGAAGTTTATGTGGACAATTTTGCCAGGGTTCTTCTTGCCTTCCATTCTTCAACTATCAGTCCATTCTTGCATTGCTATAAGGAAATACCCAAGATTGGGTAATGTATAAAGAAAGGAGGTTTAATTGGCATATGATTCTACAAGTTGTACAGGAAGCATGATGCTGGAATCCTCTTGGCTTGCTTCAGAAAACTTACTATGATAGCAGTAGGCAAAGGGGGAGCGAGGCATCTCACATGGTGGGAGCAGTAGTGAGAGAGAGAGAGAGAGGGAGGAGGTGCTACACACTTTTTAAACAACTAGATCTCGTCAAAGCTCACTCACCATCACAAGAATGGCACCAAGAGGATGGTGCTGAACCATTCATGAGAAACCTCTCCCATGATCTGATCACCTCCTACCAGGCCCCACCTCCAACACTGGGGATTACATCTCCACACATGAGTCTGGGTGGGGACACAAATCCAAATCATATCAAAATGCTTCCCTCATGACCTTTGTTTTTAATATAATTTAATTATGCATTTACATAATTTATTTATTTATTTATTTTTGAGATGGAGTCTCACTCTGTTGTCCAGGCTGGAGTGCAACGGCGTGATCTCAGCTCACTGCAACCTCCGCCTCCCGGGTTCAAGTGATTCTCCTGCCTCTGCCTCCTGAGTAGCTGGGATTACAGGAGTCTGCCACCATGCCCGGCTAATTTTTGTATTCTTAGTAGAAATGGGGTTTCACCATTTTGGCCTGGCTGGCCTTGAACTCCTGACCTCAAGGGATCCACCCATCTAGGCCTCCCAAAGTGCTGGGATTACAGGCGTAAGCCACTGCCTATAACTTAAATTTTAACAATGGCTGTGTTGAACAACCAGTGTGCAAAATTCCTGAACATTGAACAATTGGCTTTCATGAGTGGGCACCAGCAGCTCCAGGACCCCACCAACAGGGCCTCCTGGGTGCCCCATTTGATCCAGCTGAGCTCTGTGAACCTTTAGAGTATCTGCTAGGTGCCAGAGCTCCAGAAGTGCTCATCCAATACTAAGCTGACTCCACATCCTTCAGCATCCAGGCCTCAACCAGAGCTTGTTGGCAGGACAGACACTGGCAGGAGGGTCTTCCAAGTGATGGCTTGGCATGAAGGAAAACTTGAAAGAGGCTGGGCCCTTGCAAGAATGGCTGTAAAGGGCTGGGCGTGGTGGCTCATGCCTGTAATCTCAACACTTTGAGAAGCCGAAGTGGGCAGATCACTTGAGGTCAGAAGTTCGAGACCAGCCTGGTCAACATGGTGAAACCCCGTCTCTCCTAAAAATACAAAAATTAGCCAGGTGTGTTGGCGGGCGCCTATAACCCCAGCTACTCAGGAGGCGGAGGTGGGAAAACCACTTGAGCCTGTGAGGCAGAGGTTGCAGTAAGCCAAGATTACACCACTGCACTCCAGCCTGGGTGACAGAGCGAGACTGTCTCAAAAAAGAAAAAAAAAGTGGTCGGGCGCGGTGGCTCGCACCTGTAATCCCAGCACTTTGGGAGGCCGAGGCGGGCGGATCACAAGGTCAGGAGATCGAGATCATCCTGGCTAACATGATGAAACTGCGTCACTACTAAAAATACAAAAAAAAAAAAAAAAAAAAAAAAAAATTAGCCGGGCGTGGCAGCAGGCACTAAAGGCTGTTTTCTGACTTCCAGGTGAAACTAAACAAGCCAACAGGTTTTTGTTTGTTTAATAACATCTTTAACTGGAAGTCTTCAAGTATTGGATAAAGGCATAGATGGTGAGGTGGGTGGTGGGGCAAAGGCTGCCTTTAGACATCCTCTGTGGGATGTGTACTATAACCCCTGTTCTGTGAAAGAGGCAAAGAAGTTTTGTGTGTGTGTGTGTTTTTTTTTTTTTAACTTTTGGGCTTGCTCAAATAATAGCAAAATCTACTTTGGGATTGTGGTCCGACGTGCTGTTGGAGTGCACTTTAGTTGTAAATAACCACTCCCAGGATTATCAGGCAAGGCCTTCCTTAGGCCAGCACTGCGGCAGGCAGCCACAAGTCTCCTCACAGTACACACGTGTGGGTGTCCCTGGCTTCTTTGAACTCAAAGGGAGAAGCTTCCTGATAGAAGTAGAAGTATAGGCCGGGCGCGGTGGCTCATGCCTGTAATCCCAGCACTCTGAGAGGCCGAAGTGGGCGGATCACGAGGTCAAGAGATCAAGACCATCCTGGCCAACATGGTGAAATTCCGTCTCTACTAAAAATACAAAAATTAGCTGGGCATGGTGGTGGGCGCCTGTAGTCGCAGTTGCTCTGGAGGCTGAGGCAGGAGAATCGCTTGAACCCAGGAGGCGGAGGTTGCAGTGAGCTGAGATCACACCACTGCATTCTAACCTGGTGACAGAGCGAGACTCTGTCTCAAAAAAAAAAAAAAAGAAAAAGAAAAAGAAGTAGGAGTACAACAGGGTGGTTGTGTCTCTTTCCTAGACCTTTGCCTTCCTTATTGATTCCACAAAGAATCAGCAGAAAGCCGTGAACTATTTTTTTGAAGACAGAGTCTTGCTGTGTTGCCCAGGCTGGAGTGCAGTAGTGCGATCTCAGGTCACTGCAACCTCCACCTCCTGGGTTCGAGCAATTCTCCTGCCTCAGCCTCCCAAGCAGCTGGGATTACAGGTGCACGCCACCATGCCTGGCTAATATTTTTTGTATTTTTAGTAGAGACGGGGTTTAACCATGTTGGTCAGGCTGGTCTCGAACTCCTGGCCTTAAGTGATTCACCCACCTCGGCCTCCCAAAGTGCTGAGATTACAGGCGTGAGCCACCATGCCCGGCCAAGCCATGGACTTTTAAATTCAATGTTTCTCGTTCCAGCTGTTTGTCTTATTAGATATTTATTGGCTTGCTTCAATCATCCAACAAATATTCCCTGGGCATCATCTGTGTGTCCAGTGCTGTGTTAACATCACCGACAGCTGTCATTTAGGATGGACATTTGGGGAGTTCGGAGAATTGGGGAGGTTACCCTGTTGCCAGGTGGCAAAGTCCCATCTGATAAGATTGAAATCAGCTCCTCTCATGCACACACTGAACCACAGCGCCTCTCCAGAAAAGCTTGGCATTTTCTCAACCCCCATGTCTCTGACCACTATATTACTTGTGTTTGGAGAGTGCTTTCTCTATCCTCTCTGCAGGACTGTGTTCTCACCTCAACTGTTGGTGGGGAGAAGGCCACCCCTGGGAGCTGCTCTGCCCTGGTACCTGGGACCAGGACTATGCACCATTGCTTTAGAGAACACCTGCTCCAACCCAGGTCCTGCACCAGGGATTTCCCCCCAGCTGAATCAGGGAGCTTACAACCACGGGTCAATAGGACACAGCAGCTGGGATAGCAGTCCATACAGGGCCAGGGCGGGCCATTAAGGAGATGACAGTCATTTCTCCTAGAGAGTCATGGATGAAGTCATATGTCAGTTGAGTCTCGACAGATGAAAGGAAGAGTGTGTGCCAGGTGGACAAGAGGCAACAGCTTGAGCTCAGGAGGTGAGTCAGTGGGTGACGCTGGGAGAGGCATTCTCTTCTTGATCAATTCAAGTGAAAAGCCCAAAGCTGTTGGATGGCTGAGAGGATGTGTAGGTCAACTTAAGGAGAAGAGCCTAAAACAGCTCTGACAAGTAAAAAAAAAAAAAGGCAGAAGACAGGCCTATTTTTGCATGTTATAAAACACTTAGAAAAAAATATCAGGATGATTGTCATGGTTTTCTTTACATTTTCCTGTATTTTTCAATTTAAAATAATTGTTGGTGTTACCTGCTGCCCACGCACTCTTCCGTCTGCAGGGGGCGCACCGGCCGCCACCGCTCACTCCTTCAGGATGATGGGCGGGGCCTCCTGGGCCGGTGTGGACTGACGAGTGGCTGGCCGCCCTGTCCATCTCGACGTCCCGCCCCCGCGCTACGTCACATGACGCAGCCCATCATGGCGGCGGGAGCGCGGCTGCCCGGGCCCGCTGCTCCGCAGGGCTGCTGCCGTTGCTGCTGTTGAGAGGCGGCGGCGGCGGCGCAGGCGGGAAGGATGGTGTTTCTGCGACTGGAGCGGCAGGTGCGGACCGGGAGCCGGACCGAGGTTTGGCAGAAGCAACGCGTGCTCAGGAGCAGCCGGCGCGGGTGCCGCTGAGGCAGCGGAGGGAGGCAGGACCGACTGACGGGCGAACGGACGGACGGACGGACGGAAGGCGACTAGAGAGCCGGCCCCGGAGCCGCGCCGTGGGCGAGATGCCGGGGCCGCCGGCGTTGCGGCGGCGGCTGTTGCTGCTGCTGGTCCTCCTGTTCGCTGGCAGTGCCGGGGCCGCGCCACTTCCGCAAACAGGTGCAGGTGAGCGGGCCCGCCGTGGGGACGGGGCTGCGGGAACAGGGCTGCGGGGTCCTCGGCGTGAGGGGGAGGGGACGGCAGGGCCGGGCCGGCCTCGGCGCCGAGGGATCGGAGGGCCTGCCCGGGGCGGGAATCCCAGGGAGGTGAGTGATTAGGGAGATTTCTGCCGCAGGGGCGTGGGATGGGGGGGCGGGGGCGAGACAACGTCGTTGGGGCTGGGGAGGGCGGCGGGCGAGGTGGCAGCCACCGACCCCTCCCGGGATAGGCTGCGGTACCGGCCCTGGACCTGTTGCCTTAAGGTTCTCAGCTTATATCGCTTCCTGGCAGTTCAGCTTCCCTTTCCAGATGTCACCTGCCTCTTGTGCGTTTTTCTCGCATCTCATAATAAGAACCGTTTCTTAGCCCTAATCGCACTTAAATGCAAATAACTTGGCGAGCTGTGCGGAGTTTGTTTCGCTCCTTGCAACTTATTCTGAAGTTGTAAATTGATTTTAGACTCTGTGCTTTTTATTCGGAATGTATCTCCGGGGATGAGAAGGAAACAACCATAAATATTTCTATTTTAGGAAGCCAGTGATTAGAGTAGCAGGCGTTGAATAACTATTGACAAACTGGCTTAAGGGTGATGGAAGTTTCTATTTTAGCTAACGTCAGTGTATGATTTTCTTCCCCCCGCCCCCCCCCCCGCATTTTCTCAACATCGTTTTTATTTGGGGTTTATTTTCCTAAATAAAACTTCAACCCAAGAAGACATCCAAAGTTGTGTCATTTTTCTAAAAAGGAAAAAAAAAATGTAGGCTAACTTGGCGTTATTGCCTGCCGCCATTATCTTTGAAATGGGGAAAGATTGAACTTTCATACATTCGTAGAATATTAGAGTTAGAAGAGACCTTAAAGAAAATTTAGACTAATTTCTTCGTTATGTAGTAGGAAATACTGGGGGTGTTGGGTCAGATGACCTACCCAAGGTGACACAGCTTCATTGTAGGCAGAGCCCCAAACCCAGGTCTTAGATACCTCTAGTTGTATGATTTTTTTTCCCATTTCATTTCAAGTCTTATAACTGTTTCGGAATACTTTTGAGGTCAAGAGTTATTTTGGAATAATGTTAATTGGGTAGAATGTGGATGTACTGTCTCCAGTAAAGACATATTTTTCAAACAAATCTGCGATGAAAGCTACATGTAATTGCTTCCAGAGCTACATCAGGGTAGCTGTCATTGAGTGCCCTTTAGTTGAACGTTAAATGTCCTCATTGTACCGTATAATGTAGCACTAAATTTCTGTCACTGCCTTAGATCAAATACTTGTGAGGTGAATTCCGTTTTCTGGTCTGATAGATAAGAAGAGTGAATGTTATCAGATGTGTATAGGCAACACCGGTAAGAGTCACAGAAGGGGCCGGGCGCGGTGGCTCAAGCCTGTAATCCCAGCACTTTGGGAGGCCGAGGCGGGTGGATCACGAGGTCAGGAGATCGAGACTATCCTGGCTAACATGGTGAAACCCCGTCTCTACTAAAAATACAAAAAACTAGCCGGGCGTGGTGGCGGGCGCCTGTAGTCTCAGCTACTTGGGAGGCTGAGGCGGGAGAATGGCGTGAACCCGGGAGGCGGAGCTTGCAGTGAGCCGAGATCACGCCACTGCACTCCAGCCTGGGAGACACAGCGAGACTCCGTCTCAAAAAAAAAAAAAAAAAAAAAAAAGAGTCACAGAAGGTACCTGGGAAATAATGAAAGATTATGTGGAAGGATGATAATGTTGATATTTAAAGATACTGAAAATTAGCACTAGTATAGGGTTGTAGGTAAAGAGTATGTGATGGGGATTCAAGAGAAGTTTCCAGATGACTTTACGCTTAATTGGATTTTTTATATTTTGAAATATCGATTCTTTGTAGGAACCTATGTCTTCCGGTACACTTTTGTTTTTGTTTTTGTTTTTTTTTGAGATGGAGTCTTGCTCTGTCGCCCAGGCTGGAGTGCATCCGCACGATCTTGGCTGACTGCAATCTCAACCTCCTGGGTTCAAGCAATTCTCTGCCTCAGCCTCCCGTGTAGCTGGGACTACAGGCCCCTGCCACTACGCCTGGCTAAGTTTTGTATTTTTAGTAGATACGGGGTTTCACCATCTTGGCCAGGCTGGTCTTGAACTCCTGACCTCGTGATTCACCTGCCTTGGCCTCCCAAAGTGCTGGGATTACAGGCATGAGCCTGGCCGCCTGTACACTTCTTACATGGTTTTTATTCCATTCTTTTACAATTCTATGGTGTCATGAATTATAAAAAACCGAGTATTGTTGGGGTATTGTAGAACAAAGCAATCAGAAAAGTTAATCTGTAAATAAAGGTATCAAATCTTGACATAGATAAAGCGTAAGGAAATATTTGGTAATATGTAGCAACTTTTGCTACGAATTTTCCTTTCGTATTCTGATCTTTGTAGGATAGGTGTATATGTTTTGATGTGTTGCATATGAATAGTGGGTACCTAGGGTTAAAGTCTGTGGAAAAGATGCACAGTCAGACTGGGCGCAGTGGATCACGCCTGTAATCCTAGCACTTTGGGAGGCCGAGGTGGGTGGATTGCTTGAAGTCAGGAGTTCGGGACCAGCCTGACCAACATGGTGAAACTCCCTCTCTACTAAAAATACAAAAATTAGCCAGGCGTGGTGGCAGGAGCCTGTAATCCCAACTATTTGGGAGGCTGAGGCAGTAAAATTGCTTGCACCCAGGGAGCCGAGCTTACAGTGAGCCGAGATCGCACCACTGCCCTCTAGCCTGGGCAACAGAGTGAGACTCCGTCTCAAAAAAAAAAAAAGAAATAAAGAAAGAAAAATGCACAATCAGTCGTAGATTCAGGGCCTTGTCTCTCCATCCAAAAGAGTTTATTGATCCTCTTTAACTGAGGTGTGTTCTTGATCAAGATTTTAAAAAAACCTTGGAGCTAATCCTGACTAGTGAGCTTGCTGGTTAAAAAAGAGGAATCCCACTTGACCATGTATGGTAGATAAAAGAGCAGTTACACGCCGAAAACAGAACTAAAGCTTCTGCTGATCCAGGAACCTGTACTCCTTATGAAGATAGAGCTAGACACTTTCAAATAAGTATAGACCTATTTTATAGGTCTTTCACCTGCTTCTTGTTCTTTCTACTTGAGGCCTGATCAGTCTATCTAGCTTAATGGTGCCTTAGAGAAATTACGCAGTTAACTGAAATTCAGCTTTTAAACTGAAGATCATTTATCTATGGTGTCTTCATCATCTGGATTCATTGCTAGGCTCAGAAGTTGAAAAAGGTATTTTCTCATTCAGTCATAATAAAGCTATGTAAATATATGGATTGTACTTGCCCATCAGGCAAGAAGGCATTTCTTGGGTGAACTTTATTTTGGGCCTTTTCTTTGGGCTGGGATGCCCTTATGCCCCCACCCCCGCCCTGTCTGGGAGCCTCTTTTCCTAGGAATCTGTGTTTCTGCAAGAGCCCTTGTTGGTTACGTAGACTAAGACTTGCTGGTCCTCTCTAGGAAGCTTTTATGTAAAAGGAGAAAGTTCACTGTTTTCACACCCAGTGAAATTGCCAAACTAAGATTACAGTTCAGTTCTTTTCCCCAGATCATAGTTATCAGATCATTCTTCTCTTAGAAAACATGGACGTGCCTTTTCCAAGATTCTCAAGATTCACATCATAAACGGGGACTACAAGTAAAGAAAGATCTTGTATATGTG
The DNA here is from genome assembly GCF_049350105.2 of Macaca mulatta. Lineage (NCBI taxonomy): Eukaryota > Metazoa > Chordata > Mammalia > Primates > Cercopithecidae > Macaca > Macaca mulatta. The sequence goes on from NC_133408.1 coordinate 45,292,095, forward strand.
AACGAATTTCTCTAAGCTCACACTTTCTTATTAATATTAGGATAGTGGGGAGACAGGGAAACCCAGTTCTATTGTTCTGCAGCATATTAGGTCACAGAGTACAGAGGAAGCTTTTAGCAGCTCCAAATAAAGGACCTCACGGAAACCCGTGAAGCCAGTGGGACTCAGCTACTGATTAAATGGCAGCTTGTGAAACCAAGCCTCTCGTTTTAGATTAAACAAACAGACTTGTATCTTGAAAAAGATTTTTAAAGTAAAGGAAATACTTTCTAAAGTATGAATTACTGTGTTTAGCAGCCTCTGAGAAAATTATTTTCAACAGGCTTTCTATGCAAATTATTTTAAGATTTATAGCTGTAAGTCTTGAAATTTGACTTTGGTTGGGATTGCTGTAATTACTTTTACTTGGTGATATTTTGGGGTTAACTAAATATGCTCATTTAAACAGTAATAGGAAGTCTGTCCAACAGTTTTGTAGCTGATTAGCACTGAAGTTACCAAATCGTTACAGTTTTGATGATAATCAGTGTGCTGAGTGTTCCTGCAAATACTCTTAAAAATGTAGAGTCCTTGGGCCCTCTCTGGCCCCTGTGTATTGTGTCACTTAGATAACCTCTGTAGATATAATTTTAAAAAGACACTGTCGTGTAAATAAGGGACGTCCAGTGTTCTGAAACAGTAAACAAATGAGTCCTCAAAAAAGTTCTTGTAAATGGACATACAGAAATAATCCAACTTTTTCGTTTGAGGGTAAAATTCATCAACCAATCCTAGTTGGAACACAGTGTTGTAGGAAGAACTTGGGCTTTGTAGTGAGATCTGGGTGTGAAGCCTTGGCTGCCACTGGAATAGCTTAAGGACCCTGGGTTAGTTACTCAACCTCTGGGCTTAGAACTCCGTCATTAAAAAGGGTGGTGGTGATAATATTTACCCAAAGGGATGTGAGGGATCACAGTGGTGTGCCCTCTCACACTGAATTGCTTCTTTGTTTCAGATTTCTTTGTAAATTTGGTTATCATCAAATTGACTAATGGTAGGTGGTAAGGCTTCAAAGCAGGAGCTCAAAGTGGTGGCTGCTTAACATGGCATGTCTAGAATTTACTGGATTTAAAAAATCTTTGTTGCTCAAAATAACTTTTTTATGGTGGATGGAGATACTTTAGAGAAAAATCTGGTTTATTTAAGTCTAAGCTGGTATTGTTACTACTTGAAATTCGTAGTGTTGGAGAACTATGCTGGAAATTTTTAGGATGATCTGGGTTAGTCTGCTTTTATGTAATAAACCTGTTTTTAAACTGGAAGATGACTAAAGCTCTTGCATGTGAACAGTTGCTGGTTTTAATTTATTTAAAAGACTCATGAGCGCTTGAAAGTTTTTCTTTATCTTAAACATAATTGTGTATTGTCATGAGGCATCCCTGATTAACCCAGGCTGTAGTAGAGCAAGCCCAGAGCTGATGCTTCCTCTTAGAAGCTGGAGAGATGAATGTGACTGACATTTTTCTTTCTCCCTCTCATTTTTCTTTTTTTTTAAGAGACAAGACCTTGCTCTGCTGCCCAGGCTAGAGTGCAGTGGTGCCATCATAGCTCACTGCAACCTCCAACTTCTGGCCTCAAGAGATCCTCCCATTTCAGCCTCCCAAAGTGCTGGGGTTATAGGCATAAGTCACTGTACCAGGCAAGACTTGGTTTGTTTATCTGTAAAATGGGGAGAATAGTTGCAGTCTTGTGAGGGTCCAAACCTGTGCCATGTAGTACAGTAGCCACTAGCTCCCTGTGGCTGCTCAGATGTAAATGTTTTAGAACGAGAGCTTCCGTTCTTCAGTGGCACTGGCCATATGTTAAGGGCTTGATAACTACAGGTGGCTGGTGGCTATGGCATTGGACAGCACAGAAGAGAACTTCCCGTTATGGAGAAAGGTTCTGTGGGACATTGCTGGTGTGAGGTAGATACAGTGCTTAGTCCTTGGTTAGGACACACAAGGCCAGCTGGGATTGTCATTATGATCGTGATCCTGATTCTTTGTGAACTCCCAAATCTAGGCCCACTACAAGGGTGAGGGAAGTGAGAAGAGGTCTTTGATGAGAATGTAGAAAAGAGAAGAGACAAAACAATTGTGGAGTTTTTGCTGGTGAGATGAGAACAGAGGTAGCACAGCCTCAACTCCCTCCTGCAGAACAGGAGAAAGAGACTTCAGGGAAAAACAGAGTCTTGCTCTGTCACCCAGGCTGGAGTGCAGTGGCGCGATCATAGCTCAAACTGTAGCCTCAAACTTCCAGGCTCAAGCAGTCCTCCCACCTCAGCCTCCTGAGTAGGTGTGTGCCTACTACACACACTTACCTGTAGATGCGTGACTACAGGTGTGTGCCACCATGCCCACTTTAGTTTTTTTGTAGAGATGGTGATATGGTTTGGCTGTTTCCTTACCCAATTCTTATCTTGAATTGTAGTTCCAGTTATCCCCATGTGTCGTGTGAGGGACCTGGTGGGAGATAGTTGAGTCATGTGGGTGGTTACTCCCAAGCCATTCTTGTGTTATTGAGTGAGTTCTCACGAGATCTGATGGTTTTATAAGGGACTTCCCCCGCTTTGCTTGGCACTTCTTTCTCCTGCTTCTGTGTGAAGGAGGACATGTTTGCTTCCCCTTCCGCCATGTTTATAAGTTTCCTGAGGCCTCCCCAGCCATGTGGAACTGTGAGTCAATTAAACCTCTTTCCTTTGTAAATTACCCAGTCTTGAGCAGTTCTTTATAGCATGGTGAGAATGGACTAATACAGTTGGGGTCTCACTGTATTGCCTAGGCTGGTCTCAAATTCCTGGCCTCAAGTGATCCTCCTGCCTCAGTCTCCAAAAGTGGTAGGATTATGGGTGTGAGCCACCGCACCTGGCCCTGTCTCATTTAAAATCGTGTGCTTTTATAGTCGACTAGTTGTGCTTTATTACTGTTTTAAAACTTTGTATTTACTAAAATGAGGGAAGGAATATTCTAGGAGGAGATGGTGGATAACCATCTCTGATCTAGAAAGACTGCTCCCTCTAGGGTTTTTAGATTCCATTATTAGCTTTTCTTTGAATCTTCTTACGAAGATACTGTAGTAGAAAACTGGGGAACTGGCCGGCCGCGGTGGCTGACGCCTGTAATCCCAGCACTTTGGGAGGCCGAGGCAGTGGGATCACGAGGTCAGGAGATCGAGACCATCCTGGCTAACACAGCGAAACCCCGTCTCTACTAAAAACACAAAAAATTAGCCGGGCATGGTGGCGGGTGCCTCTAATCCCAGCTACTTGGGAGGCTGAGGCAGGAAAATGGCGTGAACCCGGAAGGCGGAGCCCGCAGTGAGCTGAGATCACGCCACTGCGCTCCAGTCTGGGTAACAGAGTGAGACTCCGTCTCAAAAACAAAACAAAACAAAACAAAACAAAAAAAAACTGGGGAACTTTGATAAAATTAGCATGTCTGCAGAGCAAAATATTGGATTGATGTATTTTAAAATTGCAGCAAGTGGCTAATTCAGAGCCCTCCCTTGGCATTACAATTATTTGTCACAATGAGCAGGCATATCAGAAAAATAACCTCATTATTAATTTTTTTTTGCAGTAGTTAGCTCAGTGCAGTGATTCCAAATGTCATTTATTGTATTGTGATTCAGGTGGGAAAAGTGAGCACTATTTATGCCAGATGTCTCAGGTGCCCACAGCCACAATATTGATCAGTAGCTTTCATTTTCTCTGCTGTTTTTTCCTTCCCCAACCACAAAAGAGTGACTCTTTACTCCTCTGCCCACTTGGGCCTTTGGTGGGAGGGGGTGGTGGTGGTAAACCTCCTGTTCAATTTTTGACAATTTGGTAGGTTTTGCATTTATATGCTTTTTTAAAGTTTTTTGTTTTTTGTTTTTTTTTTTTTTTGCACGGACAAGGTCTTGCTCTGTCACTCAGGCTGGAATGCAGTGGTGCAGTCATAGCTCACTGCAGTCTCAGCCTCTTGAGCTAAAATGATCCTCCCACCTCAGCCTCCCGGATAGCTGGGACTACAGGTGCACACCACCATGCCTGACTGATGTAAAATATTTTTTTTCTGTAGAGATGGGATCTCACTATATTGTCCAGGCTGGTCTCAAACTCCTGGACGCAAGTGATCCTCCTGCCTCAGCCTCCCTAAGTGCTGGGATTACAGGCATGAGCCACTGCACCTGGGCAGTTTTAGTATTTTAAAAGGCTTGAGTTACCATCAGGTCAAATTAGGTATGCAGGACCATGTGCTGTGGCTAAAGTAGCCCCTGGCTCCCTGCATCTGGCCCCAGTTTGGTGAAGGGAGACCGTTGCATCTGGGTGTCTGCTGCAGCACATCTGTTGTTCCTGCCTCCACCCTCCACAGCATTTTCTTCAGAGCTAACTTGATCTGCCTATAGCTTGCAAAATATTACGTGCAAATTCCCATCTTCTGGCTCTCCATATATTCTCACTATTTGCCATTGGCTCTTCTCCTGCTTCTGTAAGTGCTGTCGTCTTTTTAATTTTTTGAAACCTCTTTGAGGACCCACCTTCCCTACTGAGTTATTGATCCTGGCCTAGCTGTTAGAGTTCCTTCCCTTGGTGAAGTTGAGAGTGTGTATCTGTGGAGCAGGGTGTTTTGTGGGGTGCCGGACAGAAACATTGGAACTAACGTTTATTTTCATTTCATCCTTTTAAAAGGTCAACTTACATGCCTTTTTAAGGTATAGAATGTGTGGTACACTAACACATTTTTGATTTGTAAATGACATGGGATGGAAAGAATATAAAATTTACTGGCTGGGCGCAGTGGCTCATGCCTGTAATCCCAGCGCGTTGGGAGGTCAAGGTGGGTGGATCACGTGAGGTCAGGAGTTCAAGACCAGCCTGGTCAACATGGAGAAACCCCGTCTGTATTAAAAATACAAAAATTAGGCCGGGCGCGGTGGCTCAAGCCTGTAATCCCAGCACTTTGGGAGGCCGAGACGGGTGGATCACGAGGTCAGGAGATCGAGACTATCCTGGCTAACACGGTGAAACCCCGTCTCTACTAAAAAATACAAAAAACTAGCCGGGCGAGGTGGCGGGCGCCTGTAGTCCCAGCTACTCGGGAGGCTGAGGCAGGAGAATGGCGTGAACCCGGGAGGCGGAGCTTGCAGTGAGCTGAGATCCGGCCACTGCACTCCAGCCTGGGCAACAGAGTGAGACTCCGTCTCAAAAAAAAAAAAAAAAAAAAAAAAATACAAAAATTAGCTGGGTGTGGTGGCACACACCTACAGCCCCAGCTACTCAGGAAGCTGAGGCCGGAGAATCGCTTGAACCCAGGAGGCAGAGGTTGCAGTGAGCTGAGATCATGCCATTGCACTCCAGCCTGGGCGACAGAGTGAGACTCTCAAAAAAAAAAAAAAAAAAAAAGATTTGGTTTCAGGCCGGGTGTGGTGTCTCATGCCTGTAATCTCAGCACTTTGGGTGGCCGAGGCAGGCAAATCACGAGGTCAAGAGATTGAGACCATCCTGGCCAACATGGTGAAACCCTGTCTCTACTAAAAAATTAGCTGGGCATGGTGGTGTGCACCTGTAGTCCCAGCTACTTGGGAGGGGAGGCTGAGGTTGAACCCGGGAGGTGGAGGTTGCAGTGAGCTGAGATCACGCCACTGCGCTCCAGCCTGGTGACAGAGCAAGACTCTGTCTCAAAAAAAAAAGAAAGGTTTGGTTTCATCATGCCAGTCTACCACTTGCACTTAACAAATACCAAATACCATTTCATATCTTCATATCATTGGTTTTTTGTTTGTTTGTTTAAGAGACAAAGTCTTGCTCTGTTGCCTGGGCTGGAGTGCACAGGTACAGTCATGGCTTACTGCATCCCTGAACTCCTAGGCTCAAGCACTCCTCCCACCTCAGCTCCTGAGTAGCTGGGACTATAGGCGCATGCAACCATGCTTGGCCAATTTTTACTTTTTGTAGAGATGATCTACAGAAGTGAAGTTGCCATGTTGCCCAGGCTGGTCTTAAACTACGGGCCTCAAGCAGTCCTTTGGCCTCCGCCTCCCACAGTGTTGGGATTATAGGTGTGAGCCGCCATGCCCGGCCTACATCATTGTTTAAGTCCTCTTTACCTAGTTTGCAAGGACCTTGGGATGGCACACACATTTTTGGGATTGGTGTTTGGATGGTATTTCACAGGTTGTAGATGTTCCATCAGCATTTGTAACTGAGGATGATGAAGATGATACTAGAGAACTAAGTTCACCAAACCAGTACCCCTGTGTGTGTGTGTGCACACGTGTGTGTGTGCATGTGTGTGTGTTTGTGCATGTGTGTGTGTTTTATGCGTGCATGTGTGTGTGCGTGTGTGTGTGAAGGAGAGGGTATGAGCTGGAGCCTCTCATTCTCTTGCAGACTTGACTTTCCATGCAGCCACAGACCTTCATCTGGAATGAAGCCTTTTGTTTTTTTTAATTAAAATCTTTTTCTTTTAGAACAATTTTAGATTTGCAGAAACATTGCAAAGATATTACAGAGTGTTCCTGTGTATCTTTCTCCCAGCTCCCCTGTTGTTAACATCTTACATTAATGTAGTAAATTTGTCACAACTAAGGAACCAGTATTAATAGGTTATTAAATGAGTCCACACTTTATTCAGTTTCTTTAATATTTCTCCAGTGTCTTTTTTTTCTCTTCCAGGAAACCACATTACATTTAGTAGTTATGCCCCTTGGGCTCCCCCAATCCGTTGCTTGTTTGGAATGACCTTGACGTCTTTGAGGAGTACTGGTCAGATATTTTGTAGAATGTCCCTCAACTGGGATTTGTCTGATGTTTTTCTCACGATTAGACTGGGGGTGTGGGTTTTTGGGAGGAAGATCACGGAGTTGAAGTGCCGTTCTCATCATATCACATCGAGGGCATGTGCACACAACGTGACTTGTTACTTGGTCACTTGACTGAGTAGTGTTGGTCAGGCTTTCACTCTGTAAAGTTGCTGTGTCCTCCCCTCCCCGTGGTGTATGAGGGCAGGGTCAACTCTTAATGGGTGGCAAGCTGTGCTCCACCTCTTTGCAAGGAAGTGTCTGTAGACATTCTTTGGAATTCTTCTGTTTAGGAGACTTGACTGTTCTCTTCTTTTTTTTTCTTCCTCTTGCCCTTCCCTTTCCTTGACAGGTCTTGCTCTGTAGTCCAAACTGGAGTGCAGTAGCACAGTCATGGCTTACCGCAGCCTTGAACTCCTGGGCCCAAGCGACCCTCTGTTTATTTCTTTATTCAAGCATTTACTTATGTCAGTGTGGATGCATGGATATTTATTTTATACTTTGGGTTGATTCCACGGTGTTGTTTATTTGTTCTTAAACGTTGTACTAGCTTTGGCCATCGGGAGCTCTTTCCGTTAGCTCCTGAGTACCCCGCTGGCATATCCCCATTTTTTTTTTTTTTAAGCATTTCCTTATTTTCTGGCATTTCAAGAAGCTACAGTTTCATCTTATATATTCTCTGCCCCAGTCCTAGAATCAGCCTTTTCTTCAGGGAGCTCTGATTCTTCTGATTGGAGAGTGATATGAGAAACCAAGATCTGGACCGGGTGCGGTGGCTCATGCCTGTAATCCCAGCACTTTGGGAGGCCGAGGTAGGCAGATCACTTGAGGTCAGGAGATCGAGACCAGCCTGGCCAACATGGTGAAACCTCATCTCTACTAACAATACAAAAATTAGCCGGGTGTGGTGGTGTGTGCCTGTAATCGCAGCTACTCGGGAGGTTGAGACAGGAGAATCACTTGAATCCAGGAGATGGAAAGTTGCAGTGAGCTGAGATCGGACCACTGCACTCTGTCTCAAAAAAAGAAAAAACAAAAAGATCTGGGTGTGGGGTTTGTTCATTGCTTCTGGGCTTCTGGACATTTTTAATAGATTTTTGATCCTCTGCTTCTTGTACCTAATCTTTGGGGTTGTGGGGAGGGGAGGAGAGAGCAGCTACAGCTTTGGGGCCTCTTAGAGACAGATGAGCTGAAAGAGCTCTGTCCATGTTTTCTCTCTGTCACTTAAACTATTAAATACTACCATAAACATTCTAAATACCGTGTTTGTGGTACTCACTGCATTATAATGATATTGGCAGAATCTTATTTTTCTTTTTAGAGTAATAGATATATGAAAAATAGATTTGGTTTACTTCCTCCAAGAGCAGCTTAATCTCTAAGAACATGAACGAAACTTCTTTGGCTTAAGAATTTAGTTAGAGAGGATTATTTTGGGGGGGTCTTTCAGTGTTGGAATTGCTGAAAGGGATTGTAGGCAACTCCTTGAATTGGTAAAAGTTCAGATGAAATTTCTACTGGGCAAGTCTCTTGAAGAGCATGGGGCTATCAACTTACTTTTATCTGTTTACTGAGCTTTGCTTTGCTTTTTTTAAATTCTTTTTATTATGGAAAATTTCAAACATACAGAAAAGTAGAGTGAAGTAGTATAGTGGACCCTCATGTTCCCGTCACCCAGCATCCATAGTATTTTCATTCATGGTTCATCTTGTTTCACCTTTACCCTTCCCTCTGCCCTGGTGCTTGTTGTTTTGATGTAAATCTCAGCGACGGATCAGTGCCACTGAATATGCTTCAGGAAGAAGCAAGGGTGTTTTTATAAAACAGGATGGCGTGCATGAAGATCACCTAGGTATCTGTAGAAATGCAGATTTCAGCCGGGCATGGTGGCTCATGCCTGTAATCCCAACACTTTGGGAGGCTGAGGCGGGTGGATCACGAGGTCAGGAGATCGAGACCATCCTGGCTAATATGGTGAAACCCCATCTCTACTAAAAATACAAAACATTAGCCTGGTGTGGTGGCGGACACCTGTAGTCCCAGCTACTTGGAAGGCTGAGGCAAGACAATCACTTGAACCTGGGAGGCGGAGGTTGCAGTGAGCCAAGATCACACCACTGCACTCCAGCCTGGGTGACAGAGCGAGAGTCCATCTCAAAAAAAAAAAAAAAAGAAAAAGGAATAGAGGCCGGGTGCAGTGGCTCACACCTGTAATCCCAGCACTTTGGGAGGCTGAGGCAGGTGGATCACGAGGTCGGGAGATCGTGACCATCCTGGCTAACACGGTGAAGTGCCGTCTCTAGTAAAAGTACAAAAAATTAGCTGGGCGTGGTGGCGGGCGCCTGTAGTCCCAGCTACTCAGAGGCTGAGGCAGGAGGATGACGTGAACCCTGGAGGAGGAGCTTGCAGTGAGCTGAGATCGCACCACTGCACTCCAGCCTGGGTGATACAGCGAGACTCTGTCTCAAAAGAAATAGAAATAGAGATTTCTGCGTCCCAAACTAACTGAATCAAAATGCTGAAGGCTGGGCCGGAACTCTGCATTTATAATAGTTTTCTGATTATTTCTCCCCTCGTCCCCTCACTGCTACAACACACATATTTTATCTTGTACTGCATAGAAAATAATATCAGTTATTTACTGGAATTCTGTTGACTTGTGTAACTAGTGAGAATCAAGGAAAGAAGGAAAACATTACATTTAATTAAAAACTTGAGATTTTAAAATGAATGCGAATACCTGAAATCTGAAGAGCTCACTCATCCTGAGCACCGCATGTAAATATCGTTCTGAAGAATCTTCCTGTGGGTACATATGCTATCACCACAAAGGAATTCAGGCACTCCAGGGCAGAACACAGTTAGAGCTCGAAATAAGGTTTTTTTTTTTTTTTTTTTTTTTTTTTTTTGAGACGGAGTCTGGCTCTGTCGCCCGGGCTAGAGTGCAGTGGCCGGATCTCAGCTCACTGCAAGCTCCGCCCCCCGGGTTTACGCCATTCTCCTGCCTCAGCCTCCCGAGTAGCTGGGACTACAGGCGCCCGCCGCCTCGCCCGGCTAGTTTTTTGTATTTTTTAGTAGAGACGGGGTTTCACCGTGTTCGCCAGGATGGTCTCGATCTCCTGACCTCGTGATCCGCCCGTCTCGGCCTCCCAAAGTGCTGGGATTACAGGCTTGAGCCACCGCGCCCGGCCTTTTTTTTTTTTTTTAAACTTCACCTCCTTCTCTAGATGTCTGTATGAATAATGGCCTCTTTACATTTTATGAATATCCTGTATAAATATCAGGAAAAACAGCAGGTCGTCCGACAGTCAGATGCTGGCACTGTGAGCTGAGAATCTTGGTGCCAGTCTTGGACCACCAGGCCTCAGCTCACTGCAGCTAGAGTCAGGGTGGCAGGTGACTTGCAGGGAAATTTCGAGAGCAGGTATAAAACCGTGACATTCTTAATTCCCTGGGTGATAAATGTGTGCGCTGTAACATGAGAACCCCTGATTCGTGATCTATACAGTAACTTGCGGAGGGTTTTGTTTTGCTAGGATAATATGTTGTTAGCATCTTGCTTTTAAAAAGTTTATTTTTCTAAGCTAACTTATTTAGGTATTGCCTAGGATTTGTAGCCTATTTCATATTTTTTGATAGGTACTTTTTTTAAAAGTTGTTTGTTGTTATATTTTGATATATTTGCTGTGGATGATTGATCTGTACAAAATTTTCTTATGATGAGCTAAAAAAGTAAACTGTCTCTGAAGCTGCTACATTATAGTGATTGTATAATCATCAGTCGGGTTTGATGAAGAACACCATAGGCTCTTGTACTAGTACAGACTATTTTTTGGCAACATGTATGCCTTGGGTGGGAGAAAAGAATTTAGTTGCAAACATCTATGATAGTGATTTTTGAGAGAGGAGCTGCTCCTATTTAAAAGTGAAACTACTATAATTTTAAAAGGCTCATGTCTTTTTTCCCCCTTCAGGCTCATATTCACAGTGCATCCCCAAACTTCGTTTTCCCCGTTTTTGCTAGACTGAAGAAGGGACTTGAGTTTGACATGGTATAATTGCAATCTTTAATTATAGGAAGTAAATCTCTAAGACATCTTGGACTTAGAAGATAGAGGAGGAAAAGTTTGCAATCATTTTGCACGTTAAAATATCTGTTTTAACCAACTAGTACTTATAAAATTTTGTAGTTTCAGCTTTTTACTGCAAAACTAAAGTGTTGTGATCTGTTGGTGGCCTCTCAGATTAGCCACTAAATTTAAGTTTTGAGTATTTTTATCATCGCGGATTCTTCTCAGAACCCTCAATAAATTAAACTTGTGCCCCTTTCAAGAGGAAAGAATATCCCGTCCCCATTCCTACCTGGCAGTTTGCCCCTGTAGAAGGGTTCCCTATCTAGGCAACAGCGGTTGCTTCCCTGGATCCAGCCTGTCGGTTACCGAGCAGAGCCCCACTTGACTCTTACCTCAGACTGTGATTAAAATGCAACACCCGGACACTGATTGCTGGTAAGGCACTGAAAAATAACCAACTTACCAAAATAGCCCCCTGGGAACACAGTCCCAGAGGCCTGCCACAGCAGTACAGTCCAGGAATCTGTCACCTAACTTAGTTTTCTGTGTTGAAAAGAAAATCAACTTTAATAAAGATCTGATCACTAATATTAACTGTATAGGCACTCGGTAGACTTAGAAAATGTTGGGACCATAAATCCTTGTCTGTAGAATTTTAGAGTTGAAATGCCGGTTTTACAGATGAAGGAACTGAGGCCCAGAGAAGTTGATCAGCAAAGTCAGTCCCTCACCGCCAGTTAGGGGCAGATCCGAGTCAAGAGTGAGGGTCCTAAGGTCCAGGCCACCTGTTCACCCCAGTCAACCACATTGTGCTTTAAAGAACCTCTGCAGTGCGATGCACAGGTGCACACACGGAGACTAACTCAGCCGCTTCTCTGGATATTGATTTCTGTTTATTCTCTGAAAGTACTGGGGTGAAATGTTAAACTACATATCATAAGGTTGACTCTTGCAGTACTAAAGAAAATTCCATATTGAAAATTAGGAAACCAAACGGGGCATGGTGGCTCACGCCTGTAATCCCAGCACTTGGGAGGCCAAGGTGGGTGGATCACGAGGTTAGGAGATTGAGACCATCCTGGCCAACATGGTGAAACCCTGTTTCTACTAAAATACAAAAAAAAAAAAAAAAAAAATGCCGGGCATGGTGGTGCATACCTTTAGTCCTAGCTACTTGGGAGGCTGAGGCAGGGGAATCGCTTGAACCCGGGAGGTAGAGGTTACAGTGAGCCGAGATTGTGCCACTGCATTCCAGCCTGGCAACAGAGCCAGACTCCATCTCAAAAAAAAAGAAAAGAAAAGAAAATTAGGAAACCAAAGTGCTAGCTTCCATAATTAGGCTGAAAAAATTCACCTTCATACCGTTTTTAAATTTATGCCGGGCATGGTGGCTCACGACTGTAATCCCAGCACTTTGTGAGGCTGAGATGACTGGATTGCTTGAGGCCAGGAGTTTGAGACCAGCCTGGGCAACATGGCAAGACCCCAATGCTACACAACATTTTTAAAACATTAGCTGGGCATAGTGGTGTGCACCTGTGGTTACAGCTACTCAAGAGGCTGAGGTGGGAGGATTGCTTGAGACGGGGAGGTCGAGGCTGCAGTGAGCTGTGATCGCACCACTGCACTCCAGCCTGGGCGGCAGAGCCAGACAGACTCTGTCGAGACCCTGTCTCAGGAAAAAAAAAAAAAATTGTAAGAACCACCATTTAGTTTCCACCTATGAGATGACATTATACCATTTAATTAAAAGTGATAAAAATGTTTCTGATTTTTAGAAAATGTAAACTTGTAAGCATTCATTTGTAAACATGGAAGATACTTTAAACACCACCATTGATTTATGTGCTTTTGTGGAGGTCTAGACTCCTTTTTTTTTCTTTCCAACTTTTGTTTTAGTTTCGGGGGGTACATGTGCAGGTTTGTCACGTGGGTAAATTGCATGTTGTGGGGGTTTGGTGTACAGATAATTTTGTCACCCAGGCAATCAGCATAGTACCCCATAGGCATTTTCCCAGTTCTCACCCTCCTCCAACCCTGGACAGTTTTAGGAATCCGCCGACTGCTGTAGATCCCAAGAATAATGCTCATTGGCGGATATTTTGTATATCCTTTCAAGAGTCACGGGCAGGTATTTTAAAAAGCGTGTGAAACATTCAACAAATGTCATTTTTCTCCTCCTCTTCTCTCAGCTCTTTAAAACAAGCTTTGTGACCCATGCCTCTTTTCCCACCCTTTTCTGGCAGCTGCAGCATCCCTCACTTACGTCCTCTTTGCCTCCTGCTCCTCAACCCTTGCTCTCAGCTTATATAATAAACAACATTTCAGTGAATATCTTTACGTGTGTGTGTGTGTGTGTGTGTGTGTGTGTGTGTGTGTGTGTGTATAACTGGATCTCACTCTGTCCCCTAGGCTGGAGTGTTGTGGTGTAGTCATGGCTCCCTGCAGCCTCAACCTCCTGGGCTCAGGCAGTTCTCCTGCCTCAGCCTCCCAAGTAGTTAGGACTACAGGTGTATGCCACCATGCCTGGCTAATTTATTTTTTATTTTTTTGTAGCGATGGGGTCTGGCTATGTTGCTCAGGCTGGTCTTGAACTCCTGACCTCAAGTAATCCTCCCACTTCGCCTTCCAAAGTGCTGGGATTACAGGCTGAGCCACTATGCCTGGCCTCCATAACACATTTAAACATGCTTTTCTCCTCTGCCTTCCATGGTAATGTGCCTGCCTGTGGCCTCCAAAACATCCTCTTTCCTGTTTGCTATCAGCTGTGTTTCTTTGTCCCCTCCCTTAAATGTTGTTTCTTATCTCCTTGGTTCTTTTTTTTCCTTCCCCCTTGATCTATTTTGTAAATTATATTTGTCAAATGATGCATGTAAATAGTTTTTAAAAATTAAATAGTTTTTCAGGGTTTATCGTAAAAATAGTGAATCCCTGTCCTGTCCCATTCCTCCCTATCCCTGCTGCTGGCTCCCAGTGGCAACACCCTGCAGCTCTTTTAGCCACATCGTGGGCTAATGTGCTTGTAGCACTGTTTGTTGGTTTAATCAGATACTGAGTTTCTACTATGCACAACAAGGATTTATATATTCACACACACATGTGCATTCACCCTTCTTCTCAACACACTGAAACTTTTCGATTAAATCATAATTCATTATTTATATTTTTATGGCTGCAAACATTATTTACGACTGACCCTATAGTGTTTGTGATGATTACAGTTCTTTTACTTTTGTTAGTTTTTAATGAACACATCATTAATCCATCCCATGTGCCTCGTCAGGAGCTTAAATCTCCTCTCCATGTGTTTGGCTGTTGTGTCTTGGAACCCTTGTGTCCCATGCCAGTCTTGCGGTGGTGTCTCTGCGGCCGCTGTCCAGCCTCTTGGGAGGTCTGAAGCTTTTAAGACTTCCTCTGTGTCTAGATTCTGACCAGTTGTAAAGCTGTGCCTTGGCATGAGTCTCTTTTCATCCATTTCATTCATCAACATGGATGCACAGTGGGCCCTTTGAATCTTGAAAGTTGTGTGCTTTAGTTCTGGAAAATTTTCGTGTATATATATACACACACACACACACACGTATGTGTAAATATGCACACACTTTTTGGGAAGAATGATCTTCTCTTCCTTCTCTTTGTTCTTTTTATCTAAAGCTTCTATCAGCAGATTGTTGGATGTTTTGGAATGAGCTTCTACTTTACTTCTGTTGTTCTTTTTGTCTGTGTTCTACTGCTATGTGCAAGTAGTTTTCTCAATTTCATTTGATTTCCAGGAGGCCTCATCTCCCCACTTTTTAAATAGCCTCTTTCTTCTCATGAGTATACTGTCTCCTGTTATTTCTGAGAATATTATAGTTGGTTTTTTAAATTATTTTTTAGCCCCTGCATTGTCTGTTTCCCTCAGGTTCCTTTGTATCTGTTTGGGTTGGGCACTGTCTTTTACTTAAGAGGTTTTTCAAATGTCAGGTGACACTTGAAAGTCTGTTCCTGTTTCAGAGCAGGGAGTTAATAAATGGATTGGAGGTGCGCTCCATGCCCCTTTTCCCTCCAGCTTCACCTCGCATCTGCCAGCACGTCCTGGCTTCTTCGCCTGCTTTCGTCCCCTGCGCTGCCATGGAGTGGGAAGAGCTTGCACTCTGAGCCTCACCGTGTATTGTCTGACCTTGGAGAAGTTACTTTGCCTCTTCAGTGCTCCGTTTCTTCATTTTAAAATGGGGCTCATCAGGCACGGTGGCTCATGACTGTATCCCAGCACTTTGGGAGGCCAAGGCGGGGAGAGTCACTTGAGGCCAGGAGTTCAAGACAAGCCTGGGCGACATAGTGAGACTCCATCTCTGCAAAAAATTTTTAAAAATTAGCCAAGGGCGGTGGCCCATGCCTGTCATCTCGGCACTTTGGGAGCCCAAGGTGGGAGGATCACTTGAGGCCAAGAGGTGGAGACCTGGGCAATATAGTGAGACCCTGTCTTTACAAAAAATTAAAAAATTATCTGGGCATGGTAATGCACACCTGTAGTCCCAGCTACTCGGGAGGCTGAGGTGGGAGTATGGCTTGAGCCCAGGAGTACAAAGCTGTAGTGACCTTTGATCATACCACTGACTCCAGCCTAGGTGACAGAGCAAGACTCTCTCTAAAAAAAATAAAAAATAACATAGAATGGGGCTAATGGCACCACCTACCTCAAAGAGTTGTTATGGAATTGGAAGAGTTTAGAATACTGCCTGGAACATTGTAAGCAACGTGTAAATATTGACTATTTTTATAACCCTCCTGGGACCAAATCACTGTCATTTCTTGCATGAGTTAGTTATAGTATCAGAAATGTGTTCCCTCGTCATTCCTTGTAAAATTACAATCTCCCCAGTCCTTTGTTCTCTATTCTCAGAACCTATAGTGGCACCTGTCTTATAAGATGCTTAGTAAATGTTTGTTGAATGAATGAATGTGTTGGTGGGGCTTTCTGACTGGTGAGCTTCACAGTAGGATGACTGTGCAGCCATTTCAGTAGGTGACACCCCTGTCCCATAACCCTCTTAACTGTCTGGAGGTCTTTAATCTTGGGCTGGATACCTGAGTATTTGGAAGCACCTAATTAGATACTGAATTGTCTTTGGGCTTATTTTTCTGGATAACATAAAGACATCAGTTGAAGCATTATCAAATAAGAAACCCTAGATGATCTTGCCTTTGTGTGCTGTAGAACCTTGTCAAGGTCACTGTTGTAACCAGTTTCTGGCTTAGTTTCGAAGATAGTACTTAAAAATTAAAACTTCATTGTAGAGAATTTTGAACATATGCAGAAGTAGACTGAAGAGTATAATGAATTCTCTCTCCTCATACCCAGGCCCAGCCATCTCTCACCGCCAGTCCTACTGCAGTAGTACCACTAAGTACTTCCTCTCTGAAGAGAGAGCTTGGAAGGACACATTGCCTAAGATTGCATTTCAGTTATATTTGCAAGAACTTAAGTTAGGCTTTACGAAGCCAGAAGGGCTCTGAGAACATAGACTCCATCGAGGGATTGTAAGAGATTTGAAAGAAAAAGTAGACATGTTTTTCTAGGCTATTTAGGGTCTGCCCTACATGGGAAGTAAGAAGCAGACATTTAGCGCACCTCTCCCATCCTTTCGGCTGTATTGTGCAGAAGTTGGATTGGCTAAGTGTTGTGAATCCAGTACTGCCATTGACTTGCCTGCACATCTCTGCAGACGTACATGGGAAGTTGTGTGGCAAAACAGAATATCCTTCCCCTAGACCTTGGTGGTCCACTGCAGGGATGGTTGTGGGGGTGAGCCCTGGGAATCTGGCTCTGAGTCTCTCCTTTTGGGACTAGATGCTTCCTGTTCCTGCATCGGCTTCCTGGAGTGTGGAACCACCATTCAAAGCTGTTAAAGACATGGAAGCGCCGTGGATGACGCCATAGCTCAGCTATGCCAGCAGCTTAACCAAGGTTCCAGTTCCCGGAATATCCAGCCCTTCATTTCTTGGGGTGTGGGGGCCCAGTTGTCTGGCAGAAGTCATTCAAGCCCGACATTCTTTTGGCCACACCGTGCTGCCTTAGATGAGCTTTTCTGTAGTAGTCTCCATCCTAGTTAGTGTTTTAAAATGGGAATGAAATGGTTCTTTGGTAACAAATTTTAGTGGAATAGTCTGAGAGAAACCAGCAGCTTCATATAAAATGATCTCATTTGCAGGTATTTAATTAGCACTCAAATTATATAACCTTTCTGCAAGTGTGAGGGAGCATTTGGGCTGGCTGACCTTGAAAATCACTTTTGAACAGAGGAACATTTGCCTGTCTGTGATTAGCACGCAGAGCGATCTGTTTTCCTAGGCTGTTGAGATTCTGGCTTACGGTCTTTGTGGAATCTCTGCTTCATGAACGGGATCATCAGTGCACTCTTTACTGTTGTGTGTGGCTGAGTATATTTACTGCCATGCTTCATTTCCCTTTTCCTTTCCAGTATTAGAATACCTGAGGGAGATTCTAGGTTGTTTAATGTTCTTATAAATAGATATATTGTTATATTATGGCAAGGAAAACATTTTGTGACTTAAAATTCTAAGTACAGGAAACCTTGATGATAGATGGGTTTGTAAGTTTGAGGCGTTAAATAAAAATGTGTGATCTGCAATAATTGTTCAGTTTTTTTTCCCCAAGTAGTGTGTTGATGATTCATTTTACTAAGTCTCTGGGCTGCAATGCTACTTGTCAGGGTGTTAGAAGAGGAAGACAGGCTTAGCGGTCCTAATGTACTAAGAGAAAAAGGCCCACACGATGTGTTTTAGAGATGGGCTGTATGTTGGGACCATTTGGAAGGTTGCTGGCCCTTAGCTTCCCTCGGTTCCATGAGTTTTCTTTGTCTAATCCTTTGTCTAAGTAGCCACCATTGTCCATTTTCAGGTAGGCACAGAATTCTCCTATGCAAATTCCCTGAGGTGAGAGGGTCTGGGCAAAACAGAAAACAGGCAAGATACGTAAGGACCTGGCCCTTGTTTTACACTTGCTTTTCCAGTTAGAAGGCAGGATGCCCTCATGCCCATGCCTGTGCTGTCAAGGATGGACCCCTGCCAGTGGGATTGGCTTTCTTCAATTAATACATTGACCAATTCATTGTATATGTTAAAATAACTAAAGGAGTGGAATTGGAGTGTTCCTAACACAAAGAAATGATGCATGCCTGAGGTGACGGACACCCCAAATACCCTGGTGTAGTATTATACTTCACATGCCTGTATCAGAGTGTCACACATATGCCATAAATATATACACTTATTTGTACACTTAAAAATAAGAAATTAAGGCTGGGCGTGGTGGTTCGTGCCTGTAATCCCAGCACTTTGGGAGGCCAAGGTGGTTGGATCACCTGAGGTGAGGAGTTTGAGATCAGCCTGGCTAACATGGCGAAACCCAGTCTCGACTAAAAAATACAAAAATTAGTTGGGTGCGGTGGCAGGTGCCTGTAATACCAGCTACTCAGGATGCTGAGGCAGAAAAATCACTTGAACCTGGGAGGTGGAGGTTGCAGTAAGCCGAGATCACGTCACTGCACTCCAGCCTGGGAGACAGAGCGAGACTCCATCTCTAAATAAATAAGTGAGTAAGTAAATAAATAATTAAAAAGGTGAAAAGGTTAGTAAATTGACACAGTGCTAAGGGCTGAGTGGTACCCCTCCAGGTGCCTCAAACTATAACTGTATTTGGAGATAGGGCTTTTAAACAGGTGAGTCCTGAGGGTGGGCTGTAGTCCATTCTCACTGGTGTCCTTCTAAAATGGGGAAATTTAGACACACACAGAGACACCAGGGATGCACATGGAAGAAAGCCCCTTTGAGAGTGCAGGGAGAAGGTCGCTGTCCATAGGCCGAGGAGAGAGGCCTCAGGAGAAACCAGCCCTGCCGACACCTAGTCCTCTAGGACTGTGAGAGAGTCAGGTTCTGCTGTTGAAGCCCCACAGTCTGTAGTATTTTGTTTTAGCAGCCCTAGCAAACTAATACACACAGTGTTCAGACTAAAACAAATTTAAATCACATCTTAGATGGCACCAATTAAGATTCCTGTTTGGTTCCTAAACACATATTGGCCTAGAGGTCCAGGGGCTATGGCTCTGCCCGTGTGTGGGGCTTTCTTCTCAGTCCTGTGCTCCAAGGGCTCCCTGGGGAAGAGGGTGCCTTTGGATTCTCGCTTTGCCCGCACTGAGTAGAATGCTCTGAAGGCCTCCGGTGAGACAAGGCTGTGCGAGAACGTGGTGCGTGTGGGTAAACACCTGTTTTTGAGGGAGACCATAAATGGAGGGAAATCCACTTTTTGAGGTAATGTATTTCTTAATAAAATACCTTAGTTATGCAGCTTAAGCAAAACGGGTACATGTTTGTGTGAGTTCTTGGAGACCTGGGGAATAAGCGTCGTGCTACCCCAATACAGTGTATGTTAACAGTGGGAAAATGTTCCCGAGTAAGAGTGTAATATTACTGAAGAATGCTTTTCTTATAATCCTATTTGTTTGACCCTGAAAATGTAAGTTTATTATTATTATTATTTATTATTATTATTTTTGAGACAGTCTCACTTTCACCCAGGCTGTCACCCAGGCCTTAGTGCAGTGGCACGATCGTGGACCACTGCAGCCTTAACATCCCAGGCTCAAGCCATCCTCCCACCTCAGCCTTTCGAGTAGCTGGGACTACAGACTCATGCCACCACGCACAGCTAAGTTTTTGTATTTTTTTGTAGAGACCCAGGCTGGTTTTGAACTGAGCTCAAGCACTGGGATTATAGGCATGAGCCACCATACCTGGCTCATAAGTTTATTCTGTTTTGTTTTGTTTTGTTTGGAGATAGAGTCTCACTTTGTTGTCCAGGCTGGAGTGCAGTGGTGTGATCGTAGCTTACTTCAGCCTTGACCTCCTGGGCTCAGGTGAGCCGCCCACCTCAGCCTCCTAAGTAGCTGGGACTACAGGCGTGTGCCAGCATGCCTGGCTAATTTTTCACACTTTTTGTAGCGATGACCTCTCACTATGTTGCCCAGGCTGGTCTTGGGCTCCTGTGCTCAAGTGATCCTCCTACCTCAGCCTCCCAAAGCACTGGGATTACAGGTGTGAGCCACTGTACCTAGCTTGTAAGTTTATTCTGTGATCCAGTGGGTTGGTTATGGTTTCTTTCTGTTGTTTTTTTTTTTTTTTTCCTGTTTTGTTCCCTTGCTTGCTTATTTTCACTTGCTTGCTTTATGCCCCTTCATCACTGTCTCTCTCACTTTTTTCTCTTTTTCTTACCCCTGACTTCTACCTGAATCCTAGGCGCTGGGCCAGGCTTTGGGGAGTCATTGGTGGATTATACAAGGCTGGCCCATGACGCCATTCAGCTTGCAGCCTAGTGGGGAAGGCATATGGGCATTTACAACATGGAGTGACAGATTCCAGATGCAGGGTAATTGGGAGAGCACAGGCAGGGACTGCAACCATGGGCCTCAAGGATGGTTTCCGAGTTGAGCTCTGATGGGCATGGATGAATGGGGGTGGGGGTGCATGT